>NC_064622.1:402650733-403850733 GCF_023898315.1 Schistocerca nitens
AAAAGAAATTCAATGACAGCTCTGCTTGGAACACACCTTCGTCAGACGTGTCCGACAACAAATTCCACAGTTTTTCAACCGAAATTGGCCGAGAAAGGAAACGTGTTGCATTACGTACTGAACACCCCTCGAAGTAAATCTTCAGAGCAGTTCGTCACGAAACTCGACACGCGCGCCGCACATTCGAGAAGCGCACGGATTCCACCCTCGACTGCGAGTGGGGCTTTGCGCGATTCCACATGTTCTGAGTAAGACGCGTAAGAAACTTTCCATTGTCAGTATGCTAACCTTACTAGCACTGTGTTGCTACCAGAAAGCATTGGTCAAAATTATGTTATGTCAACATGTAATACAGGTGGTGGACAAAATTACGGAACTCCCACACATAACACAATACCACGACTATAGTTGAATTCTTTTATCTTGGCGGCTCGCGCATGCCCGTCCAGACGCGGGAGATTGCTGCGTTGCCAGTTGCACACGACGCACGCGCCAAGAGAAGCAGCGCCATAGTATAGTATAGTTCGCAAGCTTACGTTTAGGGGGGGAGCGCGCAGTTTATGAAGTAAAGCCACCACGGCCGCATTAACCCTTTCGCTGCTACAGAGACGTGCTCCCCGCATTTCGCGCTGTGCGCGATTTTGTCACTGCACTGCTCTCCTGTGCTGACACTGGTGTTTCCGACTGCTTTGACACACTTATCATTCGATTCCACAAAAACTATTTGGCCCAAAAATTAGATTTTTACACATCTTCTTGACTGATACCTTCCCCCCACTTCCTTTGACTGATTGAAGTGCTTTAAAATAAAGCCAAACGCGCCCGGTGTAAATAAAACTTTTATTACAGTCGCGAAAGACGCAATATTTCTCAATATTACATACGACACCTGTGTGGTACTTAAATTAAATGAGATATTGTTATACAGTAAATTTTATATGAAATTTAGGTACCTTGTCCACATTTCATTCTCAACATTGTGGCAACTAAAATCGACCATACGGAAAGTATACGCTATGGACTTTTACCTCTGCAAACTCTTCAAAATTTCGTGCAATGGTTTACTACATTTAATGCTGCACAATAACTGGGTTGAACATCGAAAAAAAATTAAGTCATTTATGGGGGGAAGGTATCAGTCAAGAAGATGTGTAAAAATCTAATTTTTGGGCCAAATAGTTTTTGTGAAATCGAATGATAAGTGTGTCAAAGCAGTGGGAACACCATGTGTCTGCACAGGCGAGCAGTGCAGTGATGACAAAATCGCGCACAGCGCGGAATGCGGGGAGCACGTGACTGCAGCAGCGAAAGGGTTAATAAAGAGACAAAGCACTAGAAATTTCAAAAAATTGCATTCAAACGAATAAAATTCGTGAAGTAAGACACTTCGATATTGTTTTTAAATAAAGAAAATATTTAGCATCACACAAGGTTTGAACTCATTACCTAGCGCCTACTAACTCAACGCCTTAACCGTTACGCTAGCGCAGCTAATCATGCAAGGTCTCTCCGTAAGGACTCTAAGAGGTCATGCAAAATTCTGACAAACACTGTTTGTATGCCTATGAATAACTCGCACTTCGTCGAAGTACAATAGGAAATAAACAATTACCGCTGTTCTTTATTGCGAAAAAGCGGTTCGTGAAATTGATACAAACACCTTTCCTTGCTATCGCCTGAATTAAGTGTCTTATTGCTTGTTTGGTTTAATTAATTAATAGAAAATGAAGCAATTGGTATAAAGAATGGTTTTACAAACTGTCTATAAAAGAAAGTCTGCTATGAAGACATTGCTTTTGTTCTATTACTTTATGACTGAACGTTTCTAAAACTGAAGACAATCGTCCGTGCTCTGCTCTGCAGTCGAGATCTGGCAACGTCGTTCTCTGTTCATTGGCTGACTGTATTTTTTGACGTCAGATGCGCAGAACGAACCTAAACTCGGCCGCCAACATAAATGACGCGCACTTTAATATGGTATAGGACAACCGTTGGCATTCAAAATAGGCTTCCAATCGTCTCGGAAAGGATAAATGCAGGTCCCGTGCAGTGGCGGCTCGTGAGTATACATTCTGGGTGTCACAGACTTTTAGATTCGGATAGATATGAGAATGTGAATTTAATAGCATCTGCATATTTATACAACTACAGCCACTGCCAAAAATAATACACTGCCGTTTGTGAAAAGCGCAACACCCAGAAGGAATTACCCGAATAGCGCCACACTTGGTGGAAGTGGCGACGGTTGTGCAAGCAAGACGTGATACGTTTTGCAGCGCGATGGGGTACACGTAGGCCGAGCAGAGCCCTCTCGTGTCCGTCCGACTTGGTCCGTGTTGCGCCTAGTGTAGTTGGTGCAGAGCTGTCACACGAGATGGAAATAATACAGTGAGTGCTAGTATGCCTCGTCGACGTCAGAGGGAGCCATGTCGGCATGTCAGCGAGTTCGAACGGGGCAGAATGATCGGTCTCCTGGAAACGGGGTTATCATACCGTGACATTTCGGATCGCACAGGGCATGCTGCTACGACAGTGATGCGTGTGTGGAAGCAGTGGATAGAGGTCGCACGAAGCGACGAGCGAGAACTGGGCCAAGGAACATGACCAGCGCACGGGATGACCATCATCTTGTCCGCGTGGCCACTACGGACCGTAATGCGTCATCCACAGTGTTGGCTCGTCGCTGGAGCACTGCAACAGGTTTGAACTTGTCTGTATCGACGTCTGCTGCAGGTTGGACTGGATGCACGCATGCCATTACGTCGGCTTCCATTGTACAGAAACCACAAGCTCCTCCGACTGCAATGGGCACGTGAACACCGTCACTGCGGTGCTGAGTGGCAACATGTAATCTTTTCGGAGGAGTCCCGCTTCAACGTGACCGACAGTAATGGCCGCATACGTGTCCGGCGGTACTGCGGTGAGCGCAACCAGGATCGTATTAAACGCTGAACTCAATGATTTTTGCAGACCTTCAAGATAATGTGAGACGCCACATAATAAGTAACAACAGGGGTTTTAGATTAATCACTGTCGGGAATTTGCAACCGAAAGACGAGGCTACCATGCAGTCATCCAAACTGCATTTCCTTGTTGACACACCCTGCCACTTCGGGATCCGCTAAAATTTCATTAACACGCTGACAGTAGCCTCGTGTGTATGCATGTATTCGTTAGCGGTACTAAAATGATGACTGGCGCACGACATCGGTTGATACAAGTAGCGGGCCGTATCCGTTCTATCACGGAGGCAGTGTCAAGCTGTAACACCAAACAGGAAATCAGGAAGTGTAAATTAGGTCGTCAGATTTAATGGTTATTGCCCTTTGTCGGAGTGTGCAGACCCCTTACCTTTAAACTACATGTTGTACCTGCATTCATAAAGTGGCCAAAATAATGAAGCGTTATCTCACCGTAAAAGCAGTATTAAATGTTTTCTTTCGATAAAAGCACATACACTAAAACACTTTATTTTGCACTACAGAGCCAAAGAAACTAGTACACCTGCCTAATATCGTGTAGGACCCCCGCGAGCACGCAATAGTGCCACAACACGACGTGGCATGGACTCGACTAATATCTGAAGTAGTGCTGGAGGGAACTGACACCATGAATCCCACAGGGCTGTCTATAAATCCGTAAGAGTACGAAGAGGTGGAGACCTCTTCTGAATAGCACGTTGCAACGCATCCCAGATACGCTCAATAATGTTCATGTCGGAGGATCCTGGTGGCCAGCAGAACTGTTTAAACTCAGAAAAGTACTCCTGGAGCCACTCTAAAGCAATTCTGGACGTGTGGGGTGTCGCATTGTCCTGCTGGAATTGCCCAAAGCCGTCGAATAAGCGATGATGGTAATAGAAGAAAGATTAAAAAAAAGACTGAAATTCAAGACGAAAAGATAAGGGAGAATTATAGGACTTGCTGAATTGAATGAACAGTCGATGGTTAAAGCATATGACTGAAAGTAAACCAAGGACAAGCAAAAGTAATGAGGAATAGTAGAAATGAAATTAGTGATAAACTTAACAGGAGAATTGTGGGTTACGCAGTAGATAAAATTAAGGAATTCTGTTACCTCAGAAGGAAATAACGCATGACGAATGAAGCAAGGGGAATACAAGAAACATGATAGCACAGGCAAAGAGTACACTCTTTGCCAAAAGAAGTATTGTAGTATCAAACAAAGGCCTTAATTTGAGTCAGAGGCATGGCATTGTCTGAAACTGAATCATAAACTGTGGAAAACCAGAAAAGTAGAGAATCGAAGCGTTTGAGATGTGGTGCTGCAGAATAATGCAGAAAAGAAAAAAATATAAGTAAAGAAATGAGGAATTTGTCCTCCGCAGAAACGAGGAGGGGACGAATATGTGAACAGTAATCTGAAGTAGACAGGATGAGAGGCGAGAGGACGAGTGTTAATTTCCATGGTTTAGTATCCCCACCAGCGGACATCGAGATGGATGCAGAGGAGCTGGCGTGTTTGTCGCAAGCAGAATGGTGTAGACCGCTGCCACGGAGGGTGCAGCGGAAGCGTGGCATGGGCGGAGCCACTGACCCAGCAGCTGTTTACCTGCCGGCGGTAGGGGAAGTTTTAACGCTGATTACCACGGCCGCGAACCACACCTTTACTTTGCGCGACGCTCGGTGTAGTTGTTCAGTCGCTATCGTTGGTCGCGCGTTGTGTCTTTCTCAGCACTCGGTCTCCACGCAGTGTTCGGACTCTCTGCTCCTCCATAAATTGACTTGCACGTAGAGTTTAGTTCCCTCTTCCGGCGTTCAGCTCTCGGCTTGTTGCCGATCCACCGTTGGCTCGTACAGTTCACATTCATGCCAACAGTGAGGGTTCGTGGCATTGTCAAGCCTTGTACTGATAGAAAACATGGTAATGGGCGGAGTCGTAGAGGCCAAAGAATGTAGACAGAAATTGGAATATTTATATATAAAACTCACTGAGGGCGTTGGGTGTGTGTGCTGTTCTGTGTTGAAGAGACTGACGTGAGAATGATCCCCATGAACACTCTCAATTGACCAATGGTCCCTCCCCCCTCCACGCCAGCATCAGCATACCCTTCACAAAAAAAAAAAAAAAAAAAAAAAAAAAAAAAAAAAAAAAAAAAAAAAAAAATTAAAAAAAAATTGCACGAGATCAGGTAGTAAAGCTGACAATAGTAACTTTTACCCTGTCAAGACGATGCCGCAAAATTACAGACTCTTTACTTTTAAAAAATCTATATTCCACATGAAAACAAATCAGCAGGACAATCTACACTCATGTTAATAAATTAAGGATAATTGAGAATGTTGTGCCATACAACGTGGCACTACACAAAACTGGCGCTAATAGCATAGACACATAGGGAACACACACGAAACAGATCTGTAAGTCCACAGTATTGGTGATAAGTTGAGAAAGCCGTCCCGAAACACATGTGCTACAAAACGCCACTGTTTCCTGCTCATGTACCCCGACATCAATATGGGATATGATCACCATGCACACGTACACAGGCCGCACAACGGGTTGGGATACCCTGGATCAGGTGGTCGAGCAGCTGCTGGGGTATAGCCTCCCATTCTTGCACCAGTGCCTGTCGGAGCTCCTGAAGTGTCCTAGGGGTTTAAAGACGTGCAGCGATACGTCGACCGAGAGCATCCCAGACGTGCTCGATGTAGTTTATGTCTGGAGAACAGGCAGGCCACTCCTTTCGCCTGATATCTTCTGTTTCAGTTCCTCTGTCAAAGACATGCAGGGGTGTATGTGCACCAGTGATAGGGTTGGTATCTGGTTCCTGGTTCACGCCGGATGGAAACCCGGCGAGAATCACCGTTCAGACTATACCTGGACTCGTCTGTGAACATAACCTGGGACAACTGTTCCAATGACCATGTACTATGTTCTTGACACCAGGATTTACGGGCTCTCCTGTGACCAGGGGTCAGTGGAATGCACCCTGCAGGTTTCTGGACGAATAAAATGTCTGTTCAGTCGTCTGTAGACTGTGTGTCAGGAGACAACTGTTCCAGTGGCTGCGGTAAGGTCCCGAGCAATGCTACCTGCAGTACTCCGTGGCCGTCTGCGGGCACTGATGGTGAGATATCGGTCTCCCTGTGGTGTTGTTCACTGTGGACGTCCGGTAGTGTAGCGCCTGGACACGTTTTCTGACTGCTGGAATCGTTGCCATTTTGTGGCACACTGAGCGCCCGTGCTACGACCTGCTGTGTTTGACCAGCCTCCAGTCGCCCTAGTATTCTACCCCTCATAACGTCATCAATGTGTGTTCTTTGAGCCTTTTTCAACACACAGTCACCATTAGCACGTCTGAAAACGCCTGCACACTTACTCGCTGCACCGTACTCTGACATTCACCAACACACCTCTGCGTATGTGGACTGCTGCCAGCGCCACCGTGCGACGACCGCAGGTCAAATGCACCGCATGGTCATACCCGGAGATGATTTAAAGCCGCAAACTGCCCACCAGAGCGTTGTTTCACCATGTATCAGCATTATCCTTAATTTATAAGCATGAGTGTATATTTACGAAGGAGGTTGTTTTAGTAGATTTAATAGATCACACCTACTTATTAGTGTGAATCAAATATGGAGAAATTGTGAGGAATGTGAAACAAATGGGAGAAGTTATCGTTTGCGTCGCTTGACCACTTCTTCCCTTGAGTGACGTTTCTCCTCAAATATACCAGCACATCCACCAACAATCTGAGCTAGAATTGACAATCTTTTACAAGTTGCTTCCAGATATCTGTGTTGATATTGGTCCTTATGATCACCACACAGTGTGGAAATGGAGCACAATGCACTCTACAGCAACTGACGAGAAAGCCTGGTATCAGTCATACAGAGAACACGTAGATATGCTCTCTCTCTCTCTCTAGAATCTGGATATTAATGACGAGATGACAAACTTGTCCTACTTGTTCTTTATGAATCTAAGTTTCTGCTGGTGGAGGCGCTCAAGCTTTTTGATGTCTGAACAGTAGCAGGTCCAAATTTCACAGCCGCGTAGTAATGCTGGAATTTCGACAGCTTTGTGCGGTGTGGCCAGGGTGTTGGACCGTTCCTTCCAATCCACCGATCCGGACATTACTCCCCTCTCCAGACATGACGCCCCTTGACTTTTTTTTTCTGGGGCTATATCAAGGACAGAGTCTTCGTCAACCAGTTGCTGACGTCGACGAACTGAAGGCTATGATACAAGCTGCTGTGGGTACTGTGACAGAACACATGTTAAGAAACACTTGGCGGGAACTGGAATACCGCCTCGACATTCTCCGAGCTACCAAGGGAGCACACGTTGAGGTTTACTAACGTAAGTGGTCTTAAAAGGAACTCGTAAGACTAACCTATGTAACAGCATCAAATGTAATTTATTATGTCAAACGGTTATTCTGTTATAAATTTTTATAGTCAGGGCAAGACTTTGTGCTCGCCCTGTATATTCTTACCACTTGACTCTTACTCTATAGGCAATGTATAGTATGACAACTGCCAGGACTACAGAAGGAGAACAAACACGTTAGTAACAGGACGGAAAGTTCATAATTTTGTGAAAAAAACAACGGTCACGAGGGAGATTTGAACACAAATCTGCCACTTTGTAGTCTAACACGGTGACCACGGAACCATGACGACGTGATTCTTGCAGTTCGCTCGATGTTGCACATCTTGAGCTTCGATCGTTCACTGTTTCTATTTGCTTCATTTCTCACTGTGCAGTACACTTTTTTCCAATTTTCATGCTTGATATGTGTTCAGTTTTTGACAGGCTATCCTTTGGGCCATTTTACCACTAAATCTGAGGGAGGTGCGATGGCGAGTAGTAGTGTATTTGTTCAACTTTGGAACGCGATACAGCAGCTGTTCTGCGTGGTTGCGAGTCGACAAGTCATCAGCAGGTTTCAGAGCTATACGATTTAAAGATGGCCGCGAAGACACCAGTGATGACACTCGCACTGGCAGACCATTGTCAGCAAAAACTGATGCAAACATTGAAAAAATCGGTAAACTTGTTCGACAAGATCGCCGTTTAACAATCAGAGCAGTGTCTGAGTTAACAGGAGTTGACAAGGAAAGTGTCGAACAAGTTTACCGATTTTTTCAATGTTTGCATCAGTTTTTGCTGACAATGGTCTGCCAGTGCGAGTGTCATCACTGGTGTCTTCGCGGCCATCTTTAAATCGTTTAAACCACTCAAACACTTGTGTTCGCCATAAACAATCATCGCCGTACACTTGTTGTAACATTACAAACGTTTCACTTGCAGATTTTCCTAGTTTGAAACAAAATTTGATGTTAACACGCTGTTCTTTCTGTACACTCAACATTTTCCGACGCACAGACAAAACGTCAACTACTTAAAACAGACGCCACGGGCAGACTGAGTGCAGAAGGCAGATGAAACTCGAGCAGTAGGCGGAGCAAGAGTCACGTGACAGGCCACGCGACTTTCAGCCTTATTGCATTCGTTTTATTGTTTCACCAGTACTAGTCCGGTTTTTTTCTAGCCACACCTCGTACTTCGTACGCGCCGACTGGCGACTCTCTGCGCGCGCAACCTGTTATCCTTCTCAAACGATTTTACAGAAGCTATTCACTGAAAATATATGATTTTGGCTTTACTTGTAGCGTTATATGTCAGCTTCGTGGCGAAGTGCCCATCACCTCGCTAATGACCATTCTTATTGTGATGTACACATTTTAGCAAGGCACTACGCAAAACTCAAAAAGTTTGCAATGAAAATTAGGGGTCGCTATGTTTTTGCGTTTGGTGCGTATTACACCATATGTTGCTGCGTATGAAATTTAGCTAACACGCTGAATTTTTGTTTAGACTTGGGAGGAGGTCTGTATCTGCCTCCGATCTCGAGAAAATGGATCCCATGTAGCGCGCTCACTTCCGATCTCACGCCCGCGAGAACGAAATACTCGCAACATCTCTCATATTTCCTAGACCGCTCGGGACATCGAAAGTTTAGCGAATGATAGATAGCACACAAGGAGGAGAGTGTTTTGCCAATTCTTAAACACACGAAACTTTCTTATCTATGGCGATATATCAGTACTTATACTTCCCTTTTTATTTATTTCACTTCAGTGACTAATTTTTTAAGAGTTATCGACAGCTAGAGAAACAAGAGGTTTCTAATATGAAAATAAATATAAAATTTCTTATTTTATGTTACTGCAAACCGACACTATGAGGTTTTTCGTAAGCTTTGGAGCTCTGTGATTGCCAATTACTTGTTTAATGAGGCATTCCGTTTCGGAATTCTGTCTCAGTACCAAAAATGGTTCAAATGGCTCTGAGCACTATGGGACTCAACTGCTGTGGTCATTAGTCCCCTAGAACTTAGAACTACTTAAACCTAACCTAACCTAAGGACATCACACACATCCATGCCCGAGGCAGGATTCGAACCTGCGACCGTAGCAGTCGCACGGTTCCGGACTGCGCGCCTAGAACCGCGAGACCACCGCGGCCGGCTTGTCTCAGTACCTGCTGTGAGATGAGTTTGACAAATTACACTGTGACAAAGGAAGTACAATTAAAACAGTCACCAAGAGAAATGTGGCCGTTACTCACAAACGGTGATCCTTCTTCGAATGAGAAACGATTAACAACTCACACAAAATAGATTGCCAATTCTGTTGGAATTTTGGTGGAATCCCCCTAACCCATCGTATTTTTAACACTGAGCCATTGGAATGGAAACTTACCAAAGGATTTTATTCCTTCTCTTGATCTGAGCAGTATTAAAATAATGACGAGCGTTCCTTCAGGCGGAATGATAGGCACATGCCAGATGCTGGTTACTCACCTACGGCTTGACAAACTGACAATGTGTGATCGCGAATAAAATATTTGTTATTTAGAAAAAAAACAACTGATCTGTCGCACAACATAGTGCTCAGTGTATTGTCAGCAGCGGAGGATAATGCGCGCGACAGGAATGCGCAAGCTAGCCATGTGTGCCTTGTGAGTTGGAATTCGAAAGATATTGTCATGAAAGTACATCTGCCTTTCTCATCTGTACATTTCAACAAATTAAATATATCTAATCATAACACTCTTTTAGGATATTCCTACTTTCGTAATAAGACAGTTCATTTTCTTCATTTGTGTATCCTGTTGTATAATTAGTTTATTAATGCTGATAATGTGCATGCAAGAATCGAAATGCTTTTTCTCATCACGGCGAACCAATCAAAACATTGTTATTTGTGACTGCTTTTCGACTGTTTCTAGCTTGCAGTGGAAATGTGATGTTCACATGCATGTAATACAGTGTGTCTTATTACAGTATTACATTCATATCAGAGTAATCACAGTGAGACTTCTATACATCTTGGACGCTTTTTACCAGGAGCACAAAGGGATCACACCTGTGGAGATTATCCCTTTCCGAATTTTTGTAACAGATCGTACAGATACGCCAGCATACTAGGCAGCGAGAAGATAACCTTGTTTTACTTTCCTGCCTTGATTCTTAATCACATGATTTTATAATATTCCTTGCTTCCTTATTCACTACCCTCTGTCCCTTCTTGCGATCAGAAAACATCGCGAAGGCATATGATAAAATTTCAGCGGCCAATGGCTCATCAATTACTGAAGTATGCATTTTTCTTGACAGAATAAAAAACATAACAAAACTATACAGTTATAAATAACAGAAAAGTATAATGTATTAACGAAGAAAGCTGGAGCGTTTAAATAGCGAAAAACGAAACACTACCCAAAGGCAATAAAATTTAGTACACAGTAAGGCAAAATTTATCGTATGGGCAATATTACCAAAAATGGTTCAAATGGCTCTGAGCACTATGGGACTTAACATCTGTGGTCATCAGTCCCCTAGAACTTAGAACTACTTAAACCTAACTAACCGAATGACATCACACACATCCATGCCCGAGGCAGGATTCGAACCTGCGACCGTAGCAGTCGCGCGGTTCCGGACTGCGCGCCTAGAACCGCTAGACCACCGCGGCCGGCTGCAATATTACCACTGCTCATATGCGCCGTTCCGATGTGAGCATATGGCCGGGCTACTTTTCCGCTCCCCACCTCAAATTTCCCACGGTGCTAGCGAGGCAAGCGCGACGCGCGGCGCGAGAAACTGTGCCTCAACCACAACGCCGCGCGACCTGGCGCAGGCGCGTGTCGCGTTCCAGTCGCGTCGCGTCGCAATTTGTGCGTTCCCATTTGAACCTGTGATGTTAGAAAAACGCGCGCTGCGCTGCGTCGCGCCACACGCGTCTCAATTTGCGCCTAGCCTAAGGCATGAAATATTGCGAACGTTATTCAAATGTCTGTGAGTCGTGTAACTGAGGCGGAACTTGGGGACCAGCCCAGTATTCACCTAGCGGGATGTGGAAAACCGCCTGAAAACCAGAAGTCTTGGAATTCCCGGGACCGATATATTGCCAGTATCAATGTTGATAACAGGTAAAAAATATTGAGATTCTCGATTCACGGGATGGATGATCTGTCTATGTACATAATTTGGTTTCTGTCGAACCCTCAGAGGAGGGGCCCTACTCGCACCTGGACAATTTTTTGTTTTTATCGAACTTTTACCCATTCCTGACTGCAAGTATTATAATTTCATAAGCACATATGTTTGTCTGCCTCATGATATTTGGTTCATTTGTATGTGTTTCTCTGCTAATATGTTATTTTTCTCCCTCTCTCTCTTCGTCAATATAAGGCGTGTGATACCTGCTACAGTTCCTGTTCATTTCTTCTACTAGTGCAGTTTCAGTAGTTGGTTGCACGTTAGGAACGAAACCCAATCTGTAAAGCGGTCAAGAATACCGGGAGATTCAAAAAGAAAGAAAAGATTTCAATTGTTTATTACAAACTATAAATGATAGTAACACACTGCGGATGTCACTGGACGGAGAAAGATTCAAAGTTTTGACAGAGCCGCTGTGTTATTTGTTTGCAGCAATATGGCGACTACACCGCAAGAGAAATCATTTTGTGTGCTGCAGCTTGCGCGGAGTCAGTCCATTGTTCAAGTGCAACGCGCATTACGCCGTCTATTCAGCAAGAAGCCCCCTCTGCACAGGCAGACTTACGGCTGGCGCACAAAATTCGTGGAAGTTGGTTGCATATGCAAAGGGAAGGGCACTGATCGGGCATGTCTAGTGAAGATGTCGAGCGTATCCGAGGTGCTTTCACACTGAGCTCTCCGAAGTGCACAAGACGGGCAGGCCTCAAACAAAGGTGTGGTGTGATCTGAAACGCCTGCATTTGAAGTGTTAAAAGTTGCAGTTACTGCAGCAAATGTGTCCTGGAGACCGTATCAGAAGGTATGAATTTTGCTTTTCAGTTCTCCAGTATGTGACAGAGGACATATTTTCCGAACGACTCACACTCTGGGGGACGAATCGACGTTTCACCTATAGGGTAAAGTAAACAGCGCTAATGTAAGGCTTTGGGGTTACAAAATTCTAGCATCGTCGTCGAACATGAAAGAGACTCGCTGAAACTATGTTTTTTTGTGCCGGTCCGGTCCACAAAGTTTGTGGGCGTTTCTTGTTTGAAAAGGAAACCGACAGGATAGTCACACCTGGACATGCTGCAGAATTGTTTGTTTCCTCAATTTCACGAAGATTCCAATGATTTGATTTGTATGCATGACGTCATCCCGCCTCGCTTTCAACTAGAGGTGAGACCATCACACAACGTTGGACAAGAAAAGGTGGACAACAGGATATTATTCATGCTTTTGGTCACCCAGGTCACCAGAGGTCACACCTTGCGACTTTTTTCTGTGGGGATACATGAGGGACAGAGTCTTTATCCCACCTATGACAGCCACTCTTCGAGAGAAATCGAATTGTTGGCGCTGTTGATTCAATAAGCAGGGACCTGTTGACTCCTGTGTGGAATGAAATGGACTACCGTTACACTGTTTCTCGAGCAAAGCTTGATGCTCATGTTGAACGTGTGGTGTAGTGTCTGCGTGAACATCAAACTTTCAACCTTCCTATATCCAGTGACATTCGCAATGTTTTTCTATCTTTCATAGATTGCCTGTAATAAATAACTGAAACATGTTGTTTATTTTTTAATCATCCTGTACAAGTGTGTACTGGAAACTAACAGCGGAGACTAAAAACGGTGTCAGCACATTGTCAGACAGCTGTCCGGTATCCTTGAAGACGTACGTAGGACTTGCTGCCACGGCGCAGAAAATGACGAAACGTCTCGAAAATCGTCTTTATTCGTTTCCTGCAATTGGAGAGCAGTAGCTGCAAGTCCGACGTAGGCCTTGACATGTTACCACACGGCCGTACGTAAGAGAAACGACCTTCAGTTAGCTAGCAGCTGCAACAAGTAGCAAGTTCCCGTGGCTGTCTGAAAATAGTATTTTCATATTTCTTGTGCTTTCGTTATTTCCCTACAGAGTGAAAGATTCATTCTACAAAAAATACTCAACGCTGCGGTCCTGCGTCTAAGCTGTTTCTTCGATGTATCCATAGTTCCAGACCGAGCGAGGTGGCGCAGTGGTTAGTACACTGGACTCGCACTGGGGAGGACGACGGTTCAAACCCATGTCAGGCCATCCTGATTTAGTTTTTCCGTGATTTCCCTAAATCGCCTCAGGCAAGCGTCGTGAAGAATTCTTTGAAAGGGCACGGCCGATTTCCTTCCCCATCCTCCCCTAATCCGAAGGGACTGATCGCCTCGCTGTTTGGTACCCTCCCCCAAATCAACCAACCATTAAGTCCATAAGTGCTAGTCCCCGATGTATGTAGGAGAGCTGTTGTGAAGTTTGCACACCAAGAGGAATACTTTTGTCATGGATGGTTCTCCCAATGATCTCAGTAATTCTGAGGGAATGTCGCCCTGTCCAGGTGCCTTGTTTCCATTTAGGTGTTTCAGTGCTCAGTCAGATTGTTCCCGCAGTATCATATCTCCCGTCACTAACGATACGGTCCTCGTTATAATATCGAGAAACGGCTTCGGGGAGGATCAGTTTGAGTTCCAGGGAAATGTGGGAACATAAAATGTAAATGTCGTGTGACTAGGGCCTCCCGTCGGGTAGACCGTTCGCCGCGTGCAAGTCTTTCGATCTGACGCCACGTCGACAACTTGCGCGTCGGTGGGGATGAAATGATGATGATCAGGACAACACAATACCAAGTCCCTGAGCGGAGAAAATCTTCGACCCAGCCGGGAATCGAACCCAGGCCTTTAGGACTGACATTCTGTCGCGCAGACCACTCAGCTACCTTTTTTTTTTGTAACGTAATAAAGTTTTATTTACAAGTTAACAATACACTTGTGCAGATGAAAATATCTCTAAGTTTCTTGTGTACATTTTCCACATAGTTCGAGAGTCTTTTTCTTTTGCTTTCGCTGTGGTTGCTTTCTGATACACGAATCTGGCATTCAAATAAACTATTTCGTTACATTTTGTTCGCTTGCAAATTGATTGATAAAGGTACTGTGGTTATTTTTTTTAGTTCTAATCCTTTAGGTGTCTATGGCGAAGGGGCATTGAGTTTTTCCTTCAGTTTTTGTTTTGTTTTGACACTTTGAGTCTGTTAATGCTGTCATTGCAATATTGCTATAATTAGGGAGAGAACTGATCTGGTGCCATTAGGTGGCATTTCTTAAGCGTTGTTTGTAATTTTAGCTTACTGGCTATGACATACATCTAAGGAACAATGAACATGACAAAATACGTATAAATATATATATGCATATAAAAGAGGAAGGTGCCATATATGATTTAGGGAGAGCTAGTCATCGGATGGTGGTTGAGAGAAAACGTGTGTGTGTGTGTAGGGGAGAGAGAGAGAGAGAGATAGAGAGTAGCACACTGACATACGATAAAAAAAAGAAATCTTTGCAACTCTTTATATTTGTATAGGGCCACAAACACATTTCTAAAAAAAAGTTTATTTGTATTTGTGATTATTGATATGGGTTTCAGTGAGTTGTTTGTTTGGTAAATTACTTACATAAACACCTTCGTTGTGGCGTGTGATGTTGCTCTGATTTGTCGGTACTCTAACTTGACGTGCACTATAAATTGAGCACAATCAGAACTTTTCTTGTATCATTAACAGTTTTTCCCAGTGGGGTGACGGTATTATTTTGTGGCGCACTATTTCACTCGGGGGAATACTGTATATGCGCAGGACACGTTTTACACACATACACACTTTGAACATGCACTTGTGGGAGTGTTGGAGGGTGGGAGGGTATCTCCGGCAGCAACAACACGAGAGCGTGAGTGGTTTGAAGAGCTACCGGGGGCGGACATGTGGGAACATGAGAGGCTACGACTTAGCTTAAAGAAGATAGGCTGAAGAAAGGAAAACCTACGTTTATAGGATTTGTAGATGCTTCCAACAGTGCTGGCAGGGATACACTGTTTGAAACACAAGATAGCAGAGATAAAATACACAGGGCGATAGTTCATTTACAACTTGTACAGAGGCCATGAGAAGGAAGTAGTAATTGAGGAGGAGGTGAGACAAGATTCTGCGGTATTACCGATGATATTTAACGTGTAGACTGAGCAGTGTGTCAATGAAGTCCGAGGAACATGGAAAGTGAATTAAAGTTTAGGGAAAAGAAACAAAAACTTCGAAGTTTTGTGATGACATTGTAATTCTGTTAGCATCTGGAAAGCACCTGCCAGGCAATTGAGCGGTACAGATAGCGTCCTGAAAAGAATTATAAGATGAAAATCAACAATAGTAGAACAAGGACAATGGAATGTAGTGGAATTACATGAGGCTCTTATGAGGGAATTAGATTAGTAAATGAGAAAGTGAAAGTAGTAGATGAGTTTCGCTCTCTGGACAGCTAAACTGATAGCGGCCGAAGTAGAGAGGATATAAAATTTAGAATGGCGGCAGCAACATAAGCAATTCTAAAAAATAGAAGTTTGTGAACATAGAATGTAAATTTAAGTGTTGGGAAGTCTTTTCTGAAAGTATTTGGCTGTGGTGTAGCCTTGTACGGAAGTGAAACGTGGACTATAAGCAGTTCAGACAAGATGAAAACAAAAGCTTTTGAAATGTGGTGCTACAGAAAATTACTAAAGATTAAATGGGTATATCGAATAGCTCATGAGGAGGTACTGAATGTAACTGGTGAAAAAAATTGTATCACAGCGTCATTAAAAGAAAGGATTGCTTGATAGGACACCTTCTGAGGCGTCAAGGTGTCATCAGGTTGGTAGTTGAGGGAAGTGTGTGTGTGTGGGGGGGGGGGGGGCGGGGGTAAAGAACAATAGAGTGAGATCAAGACTCGAATACAGTAAGCAGGATAAAATGGACGTAGTTTGAAGTAGTTACGCGGAGACGGAGAGAGTCGCACAATATAGAGTAGCATGGAGAGCGGAAGCAAACCAGTCTTCCGACGGAACATCACGACAAAAACATCAACGACGTTACTAGTTCTGCCGTTCCAAAATGAGAATTCTAACATGAGCTGACCTAAGACAGACTACTGCACGATCAGCCAAAAATTTGGACTTACCAGGAAAGTAATTGGATTTGGAACTATCTGAAAGTCTTTAAGACCCCTTAAAAAGCGCAGAACATCTATGATTGTATGTTCACAATCTGGTCTACCTACACAAGTTTTGTGCAGGAGTGATGCTGTACTGATGTTTACGATATCAAAATTCCTCCTTAGTCCGTGCCATAGCGAGTGCTATGGAAGTTTCTGGAGGAGTTTCTCGCTATTAGACCAAGTCTCACTAATATTTTCTCCGATAATATTACTAAGTTTGTGAAAAAATGCTATTTCAATCTCACTGATTGAGCTTAAGCAGTGCATAAGATACTGGACTCACATTCGGGATGACGATGGGCCAAATCCACATCCGGTCTTCCAGAGATAGCTTTTTCATCGTTTCCTTGCACAGCTTAAGGCAAATGGCAGAGCGCTATCTACGAAGAGGACAAGGCCGATTTCCTTCCCCATCCTCCCTCAAAACGAGCTTGTGATCTGTCTCTGATGACATCGTTATCGATGGGATACTAAACCCCACTCTTGCTTTTTAATTATTTCAACAGCTAATTCGTCGTACATATCCCTGTCGCAGCGTGTGTGTCCGAGTTCATTCGAATAAAATGCGTGAAAGTATGCAGTGTCCATTTCTTCGACTGGTAGCGAGGTAGCAGCCCCATTATCGATGCAGTCGATGCAGTTGTTTGGTAATGGCAATGGAGATACTGGACAGACGTTATTGGTCGCTTTTTCTTTCTGAAGTGTCGCAAGCGGTAGCGCCCTAGCCAGACAGCAGAGGTGGAGACCTCATGCAACACGAACCGCCCGCGGCCAAGAGTTACCGGCTGCTGCGCCTAACGGGTTCTTTTATAATAAGATGCTATCTGCTCCAGCCCCCGGCGGCCGGTTTTCGGAAACGGCTCGCAAGCCCGCCGGCTACTGCAACGCGGAATCATTGAACTTGAAGGCTGAAGCCTTTCTTTTTCCTTGTCACAGTTCCCACATATCCTTCGAGAAAGCGCGGGCGGAAAAGTACCGTGCCCGGATTTTCTGACCTTATTTCAGGACTGTTATTTTTGATATGTACAATTGACTGGTAAATGTATTCACATGCAGCAGTTAAAATCCCCAGTGTTCTGAACAGATCTTTGCAATGAGCTCGACTAGTATTTTTTGTTATTATTCTCATGGCTCTTTTGTGGAGTTTGAAAACTGTGTTCATATTTTGTGCCTTTGTTCCCCAAAAAAGAATGCCATAGCTAAGAATGGAGTGTACATAAGAATAATATGTAACTAAAAGACACTGCATGTTACGCCCTGATGATGGTATTCTGACATTCTGTTTGCAGGTACCTTTGTGTGTTCACACCACTTCAACTGAGAATCAATGTTCATTCCTAGAAATTCTGCATTTTTTACACAGTTTATAGAGGTGCCACCTACATTTAATTTAACATTGTAATTTTTCCTCTTCAAACTGAAATTCATGGCATTAGTTTTCTTCATGTTCAATGTCACTTTATTGCTTATTGATAAACTTCCTTGAGAGTTTCATGTGCTTCGTCGGCAAGGAGTTCCCTTGTTTTCTCAGTGACTATTGCATTGCTGTCATCAGCGAAGAGAATTTTTTCACCATGAGTAGCACTACTGGGAAAGTCATTGATGTATATCAGGAATAGTATTGGTCCTAATATGCTACCTTGCGGACCCCCTATATTAATGTATTTTGGTTCCGGTAAGTGTTTTACTAGATGTTTAGATCTATTTGAAGTATGTGTTATCTCTGCTCTTTGTACCCTATTGTTAAGTATAATCGAAACCAGTCATTAGCTACCCCTCTTATTCCTAATGCTTCTAATTTATTTAATAGTATCTTGTGGTCGACTGTATCAAACGCTTTAGAAAGATCCAAAAATATGCCTGTGACACACTTATCTTTATCAAGAGCATCAAGTACAGCTTTTGTGAATTCTACCATGGCTGACTACGTATTTTTGCCACTTCGGAAACCAAACTGTGATTCGCTTAAAAGATTGTATTTATTCAGGTAATTCATTAATCTGTCTTTCATAATTGCTTCTATTATTTTTGAGAATGCTGACAGGAGGGAAATGTGCCGGTAATTTTCTATGTCTTCTGCATTACCTTTCTTAAGCTTGCCTATTTTAACTGCTCTGGAAATGTCCCTGATGTGAAGGATTATATCTTCTGCCCCCCCCCCCCCTCTCTTTGGTCTAACCCTGCGCATGAGTGTAGTGATCACGTAGTAAGCCCCTTGACTACCCACTTTCACTAGACTCTTGGCTGTGGTGATTTGCTTGCTGCAAGCCCAGCCCGGTCAGGCTTTAATCTAGTCTATTCAACGCAATGGAACCTCGGCCGTCCACTTTTCTTTCCATTGGCCTCTTGCGTTCTGACAGTTCGGCCGAAATATTTCGTTGACAAGAGACGACAGTCTTGTACTGATGCTAGCTGCCTCAGGCTCGATTCTTTAGTTCGACGTGCTGTCTGTGGTATTCGAAGTGATCTTCTACAGCACCACTTTTCCAGATCATCAATACTGTGATGATCCACTTTCTTCATCGTCCAGTTTTCTGCTGCAGTAGTCACCATAGGGCAGGTTAGAGTTCGGATGCCAGTGAGCTTAGTCTTGGCAGTGATGGAAGTGTCCGTTTTGCTGTAGAATTTCTCGCGATTGAAATACTCGTACGGATTTCAAGCTCGCCATCTCCAATATCAGTGATAACAGATCCTAAATAGTCGAAGCGACTGACTACCTCGTAGCCAGCCAGCAATTCTTGCGATGTCAAGTCTGTTGTCATTAGGACGCGTTACAAGGATCACTTTGGTCTTTATATTGTTGATTGCAAGACCATAATCCTCAGCTTCGGCCAGTCTTTGCATGATGATTTCCAGTTGATATTCGTCTGTTGCAATTACCAGTTTGTATCTAAAGGGACCAAATTGCACTTTGTTTGATAATTTTTGAAATCATGTTACTAACAGCAGTGATCTACATCTTATTCTATGGTTCAAATGGCTCTAAGCACAAGATCGCCGTTTAACAATCAGAGCAGTGTCTGAGTTAACAGGAGTTGACAAGGAAAGTATCGAACAAGTTTACCGATTTTTTCAATGTTTGCATCAGTTTTTGCTGACAATGGTCTGCCAGTGCGAGTGTCATCACTGGTGTCTTCGCGGCCATCTTTAAATCGTTTAAACCACTCAAACACTTGTGTTCGCCATAAACAATCATCGCCGTACACTTGTTGTAACATTACAAACGTTTCACTTGCAGATTTTCCTAGTTTGAAACAAAATTTGATGTTAACACGCTGTTCTTTCTGTACACTCAACATTTTCCGACGCACAGACAAAACGTCAACTACTTAAAACAGACGCCACGGGCAGACTGAGTGCAGGAGGCAGATGAAACTCGAGCAGTAGGCGGAGCGAGAGTCACGTGACAGGCCACGCGACTTTCAGCCTTATTGCATTCGTTTTATTGTTTCACCAGTACTAGTCCTTTTTTTTCTAGCCACACCTCGTATACCACAGCTCTGCTCATCATCGATGTGGGTCGCCAATGGTATCACCCTCTGTTTACTAAGATTGAAGCAGGTTACCAGTAATGGAGTAAAACATCTTTTGCGATCACCACTGCTTATTTCCGTTAACACATTGTTTACAATGTGACGTCAAGTGAGCAGATCAGTGCGCCACCCGTGACTTCACAAGCCGCACCCTCCTTATATATGACATCATCCACGTTCCAAGAAGCCACAACTCTTTTGGAATGGCGGTGGCCATTAAAATAAAACAATCAGTCGCTGTGTAGAATTTTAGTGTACATCAAAATGAAACAGCCTATCACAATGTAACGCCAGATCACTCATCTAGACTACACCCGAAATTATCCGAACGTATGGAGACGGCCCTGCCGGCCGCTGTGACCGAGCGGTTCTAGGCGCTACAGCCTGGAACCGCGCGACCGCTACGGTAGCAGGTTCGAATCCTGCCTCGGACATGGGTGTGTGTGATGTCCTTAGGTTAGTTAGGTTTAAGTAGTTCTAAGTTTTAGGGGACTGATGATCTCAGATGTTAAGTCCCATAGTGCTCAGAGCCATTTGAACCATTTTTGAGACGGACCTAGGACGCTGTTCCAACCGCGCGGGATTAGCCGAGCGGTCTCAGGCGCTGCAGTCATGGACTGTGCGGCTGGTCACGGCGGAGGTTCGAGTCCTCCCTCGGGCATGGGTATGTGTGTTTGTCCTTAGGATAATTTAGGTTAAGTAGTGTGTAAGCTTAGGGACTGATGACCTCAGCAGTTAAGTCCCATAAGATTTCACACACATTTGAACATTTGAACCCTCTTCCATGGGCACGAACAGTTAATTAGGAACAAGATCAAATATGGCTGCATGCTGTATGACTCCGCTCCCACGTCCGGATTGAACATCCTAGGCTGTACACAACCAGCAGCTCTCTGTATTTATGGCGTCTATGTTAAAATGACACCTAGGGTATATCGGTCATGGTAAGAGGAACTGGTAGTTCTCTCACTCGTTAGGTCGATACATGATGAGGGTCGGATCCTCTATCAATCATCCATAACACTAGAAATTACGTCGATTACTAAATCTGATACAGATTAAGTCATACTGGTCAAATAAACCCAAACCCCTACGACCAAAATCATATAATTTGTTAAGATCTTGGAACATGTGACAGCACAGTGTTAACGTCAGTTTCGCAGGGGTCATGTGATTCAAGCTAATGACATCGCTTAAAAAATTAATGGTCATACAACTGAAGCGTCCGTATCACCGACTGAACTGAAAACCTCTACACTGCCAAAACTGTATCGTAACTCGCATGGCCGGCCGCTGTGGCCGAGCGGTTCTAGGCGCTTCAGTTCGGAATCGCGCTGCTGCTACGGTCGCAGGTTCGAATCCTGCCTCGGGCATGGATGTGCGTGATGTCCTTAGGTTAGTCAGTTCTTAGTCTAGGGGGCTAATGACCTCTGATGTTAGTCGCATAGTACTTAGAGTTATTTAAACTCGCATGACTGGTGCAAATTGTACACAGATGTTTCCAAAATGTACGTCTCTGCACGAGTCACATTTTTTTAAGATCAAACAGGATGTGGACAATTTCCTGTTGCCAACAGATGCGTCGCTATTAACCACACAGTTGTGCCGATTTATCAAGCTATTGTTTGCACAAGTCCTTACATGTACTGTTTCTATGAGTGCCTTGCAGTCTCTTACGAGGGAAGCCGAAGGAAAAACTGTTAATCCCTTGCCAGGCGGTATAATGACAAATCTTCATCGAGCAAATAAACTACGGCAACTGCATCTACAATGAATACCACGACATATTAGAATTGGGGCCAACGAACGTGTAGACCAACTGATGAAAAACGTGCTACATATATTTTCCACCGACATACTCCTACCATACTGTGATTTTCGTAGCAGACTTGCGAACCAAGCAAAAACGGAATGGATAAAGTTAGAGGACTTGTACCGTAACATCGAAGATACATTGTAACGGGCGATTCAGCAACCCATGCCACCCTTCGGTTTCTTAACTCAGCGCTCACAAAGAGATAATTTGCCTCTGTTAGCAGACTAAGAGCATTTTACGTGAATATTGATAAAACGGGACAGTTGCTAAAATTAATTACCTCTCCAATTGCGAATCCTGCCACACTAGGGACTGATGACTCTGTAGTTTGGTCCCTTTATCCCTCAAACCAACCAACCAACTAACCTGCCACACTGACGAGGACATTGTGCATACACTGCATAATGCGATAAATATGTACAGTCATCGAACGACAGTTCCACTGTAAAGTATTTTAAACATTAGAGACTATTTTCCTTTTAGAGTTGCTTTTATAGGCCCGTCGCGAAACGTATTTGCCACTTCATTCGTCTAGGTAAAAAAGGAACTTTAAAACTGAGCGCCTTTTCTTATTGTCCTTACGTTAATATTTATAACTGGATTTTACAAAATTTCGTCATTTTTATTGTAATGGTGCAGTCATACTAATGTACCTTGTTGACGTCCGCCCCTGGTAGCTGAGTGGTCAGCGTGACGGAATGTCCTACTTAACGGCCCGCGTTCGATTCCAGGCTGGGTCGGAGATTTTCTCCGCTCAGGGACTGAGTGTTGTGTTGTCCTTATCATCATCATTTCATCCCCATCGACACGCAAGTCGTCGAAGTGGCGTCAACTCGAAAGACTTGCACTGGGCGAACGGTCTACCCGACGGGAGGTCCTAGCCACACGGCATTTACCTTGTTGACTATCTATATCATTCAATAATGTTTCCATATAGTAATGAAGTCGAACCAATATTCTCTTTGCTTCTTTATGTGAATAACTGAATCTGTTGAAATGGTTTCTATCTAAAAACAAACAAAATAAAATAAAAAAGTTGTTCTATTTAAAAGTACAAAGTTGATTTAGTTTCCTCCACTTTCCAACGGGTTCTATCGACTGTGAGGTTCGACATTCGAGTAGTTTCGAGGAAAGGGGCTGGCTCATCCCTGGTGCAATAGAGACTTGCCACCAGCAAAGTGCATCGCAATATCTACACTAACAACTGCGATAATAGGGTTGCGTGTGTGCTAGCAGACATGAGTGGCGGCAGCTGTAGCAGTCTGGACGACCTTGAGGCCAAGCCAGTGACTCAGGAAGACCGCTGGCTGTGGGGAAGCGGAGTGGGGGCCTCCACTTTCACCGCCGGCCGGTTGTCTTCAGGATGAAGAGCCGGTGGCTCGGGCACTCTCAGTCCAGACTCAGAGCTGCGACCGTCCACCTCGACATCTACAGACTCGAGACCTCGACGACCACCATGGCAGCTTACGGATGCGCGTGAGTTGAGGATGGATTACTAGCTGATCTCGGCAGCACATGCGTCTTTCCCCACAGCACAATACCTGTGTCCAGGAGAATTCCGAGTGTCTTGACATTTCAGTCCCAAAGTACGGCTTATGTCACGAGTTACTGAGGGGACCGCGAGGCATTTGGACAGCACTAGGAAAATGGGCATTTTACTAGTTCACTCAACGACAGACATTCAGATGGTAACTTATGCGTAAGCGCCAGGATTAGGCCGAACATGTCTTTTTGTCCTTTGTTTGTTATCAAGTGGATCGGTGTCCACTAGTCTGCTGGGAAAGATCTTTCAGTTGAGCTCTTCAGCTCTCTGCGCACGTATACTTCAGTCATTGCGCATAATATAGGGTGGCCAGAAACACTCTGAAAAGCTTGTAAGGGTGTTCCGTGGCAGGTTGTGTTGAGAAATAATTATTTAAAAAACAATTCGATTTGCTGCATCATTTCCGAGTTAATTAGTATTGTAGTTAGCCAATCACGCGATTGCTTGAGCAAATTCATGCGGCCCGCAAGATACAGTTAGTGTCAGTTCTTCTCAGAGTACTGTAGATGATAGTGCACGAGACTGCTCAACATTTGGCTCGGGTTCGATCCTCACTTCTGTCCCATGTCCAATTTGTGTATGGCTCTCTATTTCGATTTTGGGAAACCAAACGAAGAACACGTGCCATGCCCAATTTTTGTACCGCTCTTTTGTTTGGTTTTAGGAACTCAAACGAAGAACACGTTTGGTGACACCATCTCTGGCGGGCCGCCTGAATTTGCACAAGCAACGCCTTATGGATAACTTCAATGCTAATTAACTCGGAAATGGCGAAAAGTATCGACTTTTTTTTCTTAACAATTATCCTACCAATCGTGCAACACCCTTACAAACTTTTAGACTGTTTCCCATCACCCTATATATGTGATATGGTCATTCGCATCTGTCTATTACAAAAACAACTGTTATTCATACGTTCCCAAACATGTTTTAGAATGTTTATGCTGTCACTTGTATTCAGTTCTGTAAAATGCACACATGTTTTGAGAACTAATTATTCTACCGAATTAAGCCTAAAAGAAGTTTATGTTTGTTGTGATTATCACCTTGTATTCTGCATTGTTAGGTTCTGTTGAACCCTGTTTACATTATTCATGCGTAGCTTGTCATTAGCAACTAAATGATGTTATTGTGAGCCTGTGGGCCCGCATCTCGTGGTCGTGCGGTAGCGTTCTCGCTTCCCACGCCCAGGTTCCCGGGTTCGATTCCCGGCGGGGTCAGGGATTTTCTCTGCCTCGTGATGGCTGGGTGTTGTGTGCTGTCCTTAGGTTAGTTAGCTTTAAGTAGTTCTAAGTTCTAGGGGACTTATGACCACAGCAGTTGAGTCCCATAGTGCTCAGAGCCATTTGAACCATTTTTTGTGAGCCTGTTCGCGAATTTTGTGGAACTCCACTCGTATGTTATCTCAAGTTATCGCAAAAATACAGTAGCGAAGAAAGAGACATTAAGTTTATAGATATAGTAATTTGATTACTCTCAAGCCAAACTCACAATAACATCATTTAGATGATAAGCTACTGTTATATAAGACTGTAAAGTTGGTCACACAGGACTCAACAATGTAGAAAATAAGATAAGAATCACGACAGAAATAACTGCTTTTAGGCGTACTTCGTTAGACTAATTATTACTTAAACGTGTTTGCATTTCACAGAATTGAATGCAAATACCCACTGATGATGGCACAAAGGTGTGAAAAATGTTTGGACATTTATGAACAACAGTTGTCCGCAGACCTGAATTCCAAAAATTTAGTCTGCAAACACAGCTACTGCTAGAACTTCAGTATCAAACGATGATTAATAGTATGGTGTTTCTACACATACATTATTAACTGCTATGGTGTATAGAGGATGCAGGGTTCATAAACATGTAAACCAGTTTCTTATATTCTCCCGTGTAGATTGGGTAAAAGTATTTGTAACCAACTAATATGGCAAGAACTTACAGTTCTAATCGCTGTTATATTAACAGTGCAACGGTAAGTTAAACAAAACTGGAAAACCAACAACAAGTGTGTAATCTAAAGGTTCATATAAGGTAAAGAATTGTATATTCGCGATGGATTTACATTTACAACTTTTTTTCGCTCTCTAACATGGAAGCATTTCATCCTGTTATATACATCATATTAACAGGACCAACTACAAATACAAATGTAACAACTATTATGTGACAATTACAAGTCGAATTTTAAATGATTAAGTACCACAAACATTGGTGGATAATTTCATAATATGGGTAGGTAATTTCGTGATAGGTGTAAGGTAATTTTGTGTTTGTTTTGCCGGGGGGGAAGCCGCGCGGTCTTGGGAGACTTGTCACGGTTCGCGCGGCTCCCCCCGTCGGAGGTTCGAGTCCTCGGGCATGAGCGTGTGTGGTGTAATTAGCGTAAGTTACTTTACGTTGGATTACGTAGTGTGTAAGCTTAGGGACCGATGACCTCAGCAGTTTGGTCCCATAGGACTTACCACAAATCTCCAAACCTCTGTGATAGTTGTAAGATTATGAGGAGAGTGCACCTAAGTCAACAATATCTGCAAACAACGATGTCCCATAAGACTGCAGCCCAAAGTGATCCATTGCTCTCCAGCAGGTGTGACCGCAAGGAGTTAACAAAACAATTTCACGAAATTACCTTTACCACGAAGATACCTCGCATTACCCTACTATATGATCGGCGGTAAAACTTTAGACAGACACGCTAGTCAACACTTCTCCGATATTTTCTATATTTTTTCTTTTCTTTTAGTATATTCTTCTCTGAAATACGAAGAAAGTATTTTGAGATAGGTAACTTCGTGACATGCTGAAAACGAAAAAATGTTTACATGAATGAACGTGAAGCCAATCAATTTTGCTGAGTACGCTGTTTTCATAAAGTTCAAAGAATCCGAGCTATAGCGCATAACTGTGGACTGCATGTAATCTTTATCTTTACTCTAAGCTAAGAATTTCCTTCCAAAAGTTAAGCAGTAACCTTTGTCACGAAAATAACAAAACTAAGTGCGATCCATAATGAATTAGCAATATTCTTGACTAAGAAAATGATACGCTGTTTTTACTCTTACCCTTATTGATTATCTCAAATTTTTATAAATATAACACATATTTTTACAATTATTAAATCTTACAGCGAACGACACGTCAGCTAGGTCAACAATATCTCGTGCTGCCAGTATTGATGTCCCAAGTAGCTACAAGCCGTGGTCGTACGCTAACCTGCAACGGGCGTAGTCGCACGTTACAGTGGCTTAAAAAAAATCACGAAATTATCAGTGTCACGGAAACACCTTCCTTTATCTTGCGCTACACTGTCCACTGTTCAGTGCATGCCAGACGATAGTTCCTACCGAAATTAGCTATTTTATGCCCCATTTCACTCGTGGCTGGAGTGACGGAAAAACGATTCTCTATGCTTCTCTGTACGCTCTCTAGTATCTCTTATTTAATTGTTACGGTTCCCAAGCATGAAACACGATGGAGGCAGCAGAACTGTCGCGACGTTTTTCATCGAATAAGAGTTCTCTGAATCTGCAACGGAGTTTCTCAGTAACGACGCCATCTTCCTTGCACATATTCTCATTTACTTCCTCCTCTGGGCATCTATGTTGCATTTTCGTATCGAATGTACTCAGCCCACAGAGCCCTAGTAACGCTTTTCTGAATTCGAAGTCTGGTGACACACACACTTGACAACGGCTGCGAAGGCTGCAGCAGTGTCTAGGATAAGTGCGGTGTTTCCTTTGTCAGTGAGTTTCACTTACTTAACCAGCACGCTTCCGACAAACCTATATCTTCCGTTCACCTTCCCCGCGTGTTCGATTTCAATCACTTGTTATTATTGTTCCCATATATTTAAACGCTATGACTGGTTTCAAAAGTTTAACAATAATCTTGAAGTCAGATACTACCGAAAATGGAGTGAATGGAAGCAGCTTTCAGTTTTAAAAGAAAAAATTGGCCAGACACTAAGGAATCGCGCACTGAAGGTTCCTTACAAAATTATGTATATTCAAAGTGTATCCCTTCTGGGAATCGAGAATATTGTCGATTTTTGCCCCTTATACACATTGATACTAGCAAGAGAATGGTTCCAGGGATTCCAACACTTTCGAGACTGTTTTACTTTCAAGTTTGAAGTCGGATAAGAGATGACAAAAGAAATATTTTTTTCGTGTGATATAATTTCAAATTATCGATTTAGGATTTTTCCCTTTACTTGCACTGTGGAACCATTCTTCTTGCCAAATGTTATGATTCTAAGTCAACAGGAATCACACTACATTAGTGGGTTCCCGAGTATCAAAATACGTGACTTAAATCGCCGTATGTTTTGATTTCAGTGACTTAGAAGCTTAAAATTTTCACGCCGCCAAGAGATATGCAAAACTTTTTCAGATAAAAACGATCTTAACAGACCGACAGACAAACAGACAGACGGGTAAAAAATGACAAAATATAATTTTTCAGGCTATATAATTACAAATTAAAAGGTTTTTTTCCTTTACTTGTGCTGCGAAACTTTGATTCTTGCCAAATTTGACGATTTAGGTGAACAGGGAGCAGCCTGTAGCTTTTTTTTCTAGTTTTCTAGTTTCAAAATATGTGACGTAAGTGGCCACATCTTTCGTTTGAACTGACTTAGTAGCTTAACCTTTTTACTTCGCCAAGGGACCGTAGACCATAATATCTGACATAAATTTGAACTTGGTACGTCTCCTTGTTCCTGAGGAAAAGAGTTCTTAACAGTCGGAGATACATTCGGACACACACACACACACACACACACACACACACACACACACATACACACACAACAAAGGGATTCTGTAAAGGCTCCATTTTTACAGATTGAGGCACGAAACCCTCAAAATTGATAATTTTAAAAACAAATATGAATATCAGCTCTTGTGCTTAACTAAACTTATGATTAAATTTGGGACCTAGCTCATTCTTCAATAACCTTTAGCTTACAGTACATTTGAAGACTTGGGAGTTCATCATTCAGTTCCTTCAATTCTTCTGGAAGTCTGTTACAAATGAAACGTACTGCACAGTGCATAACTTTCTGTACAATGTTTAAGAAACTGTTAAGCATGTGCACATCGCCGGCCGCTGTGGCCGAGCGGTTCTAGGCGCTTCAGTCCGCAACCGCGCTGCTGCTACGGTCGCAGGTTCGAATCCTGCCTCGGGCATGTATGTGTGTGATGTCCTTAGATTAGTTAGGTTTAAGTAGTTCTAAGTTCTAGGGGACTAATGACATCAGATGTAAGTCCCATAGTGCTTAGAGCCACTTGAACTATGAACACACCGTTTTATCGTCTACTGTTCATTGAATGTGTTGTAGGTTCTTCTGTACAAGTCCGAATTGTCAACAACAAAGCCCTTGATGGAGCGTATGTACAAGGATGGAAGAGTTTCATTTACGAGACAACTAAACAACAGCCAACTGATGTCGCAGATCTACCTGACCGCTCTTTCTTGGATAAGAATGTTTTTGGTGACTGCACAGAGCTGCCCCAAAATATGACACCAAAGGAGATAATAGAGCGAAAGAAAACAGAGTCAACAAACCTTCACGTTTGAGTGTCAGAGGCAGCGGAGGTTATTCTCGTAATGAAGATTTCAGCATTCAGTTGTTTCTTGCACAAGATGTTGAACGTGATGAAGTACGAGCGCGGCGACAGCGCGACGTTTTGCCAAGGACAGTAAACGGAACTTATGTCACCCCCATTGTTCAAGTCTTTCGCGGTCAACATGTTCCAATGTTCCGCTCCTTTGCCATACATACCTGTGCCTCACATGATCGCCTTGGGGCTGGCCGGATAAACATGTCCATGAGCCCTCCCCCCCTCCCCCACCCTGGGGAAACTTCCGATTCGTATCAATCCCTCTCACCTCTACCAGCTTCTCGCAGCGAACAACCAGAGCTTTTCTCACTTCATTAGTGACCCCACCGCCTATTCTTCAAAGAACCGAACTCTGACGCTTAAAACAGGATCGGCGTCTCATTACACTGGGGTCATAGGCTAGCGACATGCACATATACGGTAGTAACGCGTACGCGTATACAAAAGGGCAGTGCACTGGTGGAGCGGTCATTTATACTACGGTGATTCATGTTAAAAGGTTTCCGACGTCATTATGCCCGCACAACGGCATCAACAGACTCTGAACGCGGAATGGTAGTTGGAGCTACAGCATGGGAGATTCCATTTCGGAAATATTTAGGAAATTCAATATTCTGAGATCCGCAGTGCCAAGAGTGTGCCGAGAACACCAAATTTCAGGCATTACGTTTCACCACGGACAATGCAGTGGCAGACGGCCTTCACTTAACGACCAAGAGCAGTGGCGATTGAACAGAGTTGTCAGTGCTGACAGACAAGCAACACTGCGTGAAATAACTGCAGAAATCAATGTGGGACGTACGGAGAACGTATCCGTTAGGACAACGCGGCGAAATTTGGCGTTAATGGGCTATGGGAATAGTACCTTTGCTAACAGTCTACAGCGCCCCTCCTGGGGTCACGGCCATATCGGTTGGCCCCTAGACGACTAGAAAACCGCGGTCTGGTCAGATGAGTACCGATTTCAGTTGGTACGAGCTCATGGTATGATGCGAGTGTGGCGTAGACTCCACGAAGCTATCGATCCAGGTTGTCAACAAGGCACCGTGCAAGCTGTGTTTCCATGGAACGAACTGCGTCCCTTGGTCCAACTGAACCGATTATTGACTCGAAACGTTTACATTCGACTACTTTGAGACCGTTTGTAGCCATTCATGGACATAATGTTCCCAAACGACGATGGAAGATTTATGGGTGACAATGCATGTCACTGGGCCACAATTGTTCGCCATTGGTTGGAAGAGCATTCTGTACAATTCGAGGGAATGATTTGGCCACCCAGGTCACCCGACATGAGGTCAGAGAACATTTATGGTACATAATCGAGAGGTCAGCTCGTGCACAAAATCCTGCACCGGCAACACTTTCGCAATTATCGACGGCTATAGAAGCATCAAGCCTCAGTATTTCTGTAGGGCACATTCGACGATTTTCTGAGTCCACGCCACGTCGAGTCGCTGCATTACGCCGGGAAAAAGGATTTATTGAGTTTTTGAGAGGATACTGTTACATTAATTATAAAGTTGTTCATTTTTTTAGTATTGTATAGGTAAAAAAATGTCTCTCTGCACTAGTGTAAAAGGCGTTTCAGTTGCATAAGTGAATATATGATCTTTTTCCAAACGTAGGACATCTTCAAATGTTACGATGTATCATAGCATCTTTGATACTCATATATTTGTAAGCACTTTGTATGTATCAAAACATGTGGTGCGTGGTAGAAGTCTTTTCAGTGACAAATCTGAAGTGTTCAGCGAGAAAAATTTAAGTGTGCAACGATAAGAATGCAGTGGGAATGTATTCACACCTGTTGGACGGATGTTATGAAAGCAAACACTCCAAGCCGACATTTCACGTAAGTCACATCCAATGAAAATCTGTAACGCAACCATCTGTATGTGGCGTGCTTATAATTAGGTATTATTTATATTTTAGGACAATTAATCTCTAAAAAACACACCACATGTTATAAGGAAAGCATGAAAACCGTCGGAAGATGAATCATAACGATTCGAAACCGGTAACGGTACCCTTTGAATAAAGGAACTGAAAGTAAATTTGTGGCTGGTTGCTGTCCCAACACCATCAACATTTGTCTTCAAATAACAGCCACTGTCTCCAACCATGTCATAATATGACAAAATTGCAGAAAGAAACAATAAATTAAAACGTCATGCTTGATACTGAAGTTTTACCTCATAAACGACAAGCATTTGGTTAATGATAAACTGTTTCTCTTTTTTTATTTAGTGCGGCTGTAAGCGAGAAAATGTTTAGAAAAGATTTGAAATTTTAAGTTTGTTGAATTTTACATTTTTTAGATATATTATTAGATTAGTTTTTTCAGTATGGCTCCTGACCTGACAGATCGAATCTCTTTTGGATATGACCAGTCTATGTCTGTTTTCTCAATGTACAGGTAATATTGCACAGTTCCTGTCACAGTCACAGGCTGACCTAATTCAATTTGTAGATCGCATTACAGAGAACGACGGTTCATCAGTCCCCTAGATTTAGAGATACTTAAACCTAACTAACCTAAGGACATCACACACATCCATGCCCGAGGCAGGATTCGGACCTGCGACCGCAGCAGCAGCGCGGTTCCGGACAGAAGCGCCTACAAGCGCTCGGCCACAACGGCCGGCTATCTAATGTTCCTTCCTTCCTTTGGTTTATAGATTTAGTTAACACCTTTTCATTACTTCATAAACCTACTTTGGCGCCCATGTAACAATCTATATAGCACGTCGCTCAGTCACTTCTCTGCCAATATCCAACCTCACTTACGAGAAAATCCAGTTTCGAACGCTTTGAAGTGGTAAGCCGCAGGTTATCTCCTTATTAGTACACATTATTGAACGAGCTACCGCTGTGCTAGGACTGGATTCGTACTTCGGAGGATGACCATCTTGATCTCGGTTTTTTTGTGATTTTCCTCGATCACTGAAGGCGAAAGCCCGGGTGTTTCCATAGAAAAGGCACGATCGATGTCCTTCCCCAATTAAAGCTGGTGTTCCTTGTCTAACGTCCACATCGTCGAGAATGAAATAGAAGACAGCAATACAGCAGCGATATGATAACTGGGAAAGTAGGAACGGGACAGGTGACGCAAAAACCTCCACGGAACTAGCGAAAGGTCGTCCGGTAGAACATACCAGATGGGACAAAAACATCCATATAGTTGGCAGAAGGTCGTCGCTTTCTATCGCAGTTGTCGGCATTCGGAGCCTATCCTCTCGCGTCCACTGCTGCTCTGTAAAGTATGCTCGGACGTTTCCTTGTGGAGCAGCAGAAATGAGGCAGCCAGTTAACACATTTCCCACCTCTATAAACGAGGTCGGTAACGCAAGCTTGTAAGACTGCGCTCACTGTGGACGTAGCTGTCTGCAATTCTGGTAGCAGAAGAAACTGTAGCCTCCTCAACTAGTTCGTGCGTCTCAACATCAAAAGGTGCTTTGATCAGTGATTCTCTTAGTGCTACTCGTATAGAAAACAGCATGTAAACTTCCGTGAGGTATTAAGCAAATAGAAACACCAATTTTCCTTATGTCACAACCATCGTCGCCTCGTAAAATGCAGAAGTGCGGATGTGGTAGGCATCACCCCGAGGTCTTGCACTGTGAAATACCTCGGGATGACCTTAGACACGCACCTCATTTGGAGGCAACATATTTCTGAGCTCAGGAGTAAAGTGCTAGGACACTTGAAGGCTAAATCGAACTTCTACCTTGCCCCCATACTGCGGTGTCACGTTATACCGAGCACTGCTGGGACAGTGCTGGAATATGCAGCCATAGTGCGGCAGACATGCACATTTTTCTGCTCCAACGTCTGCAGAATAGAGTGCTGCGACTCGCCTTGCATTTGCCACGTCGGTTCCCACCTGGGAAGCTTCACGAAATCAGTGGTATCCCGTTAATGCGGAATTCATTAAAACTGACTGCTCGACAGTTCTATGAAACGTCGCAGCGGTCTGACAACAAGTCAGTTTCAAATCTGAGAAACTACAGGCACAGACGCGGTACCACCACGACGCCCGATCGACGAGAGTAATCGGCGCTCGTAGCAACTTAGCGGTCAATCACACAGAATGCTCCAACAAATGCGAAGATATACGTAACGTTAGGCCAACAAACCGACCACAAATCCAGAAAAAGCAGGAACAGGGCAGTTTGCTTAGTCTGCACATGTACAGAGGCAGAAAACATTCTCCTAAGGGAAAGTGTGAGCGCAAAAACACATAGTAATCATTGAATTTTTAAAGATACTGTAACCTTTTGCTGTTGTAGTTTTCAACAGGAAGATGGATCTGAAGCAGCTCTTCATGCTGTTATATCCTGTGCAAGTCTCCTGATCCCCGGATAAGTGTTGCGACCCACATCCAACTGAGCACCCTTCAGGTAGTGAAGACTAGGTCACCCCCTAAAATTTTTGTTCACGACACTTCCCTCCATTACCAAATTCAATAATCCTTGACGCATCAGCACGTGTTTTGTCAATCGATCGCTTCTTTTAATCAAGTTGTACCACAAATACACTCCTGGAAATGGAAAAAAGAACACATTGACACCGGTGTGTCAGACCCACCATACTTGCTCCGGACACTGCGAGAGGGCTGTACAAGCAATGATCACACGCACGGCACAGCGGACACACCAGGAACCGCGGTGTTGGCCGTCGAATGGCGCTAGCTGCGCAGCATTTGTGCACCGCCGCCGTCAGTGTCAGCCAGTTTGCCGTGGCATACGGAGCTCCATCGCAGTCTTTAACACTGGTAGCATGCCGCGACAGCGTGGACGTGAACCGTATGTGCAGTTGACGGACTTTGAGCGAGGGCGTATAGTGGGCATGCGGGAGGCCGGGTGGACGTACCGCCGAATTGCTCAACACGTGGGGCGTGAGGTCTCCACAGTACATCGATGTTGTCGCCAGTGGTCGGCGGAAGGTGCACGTGCCCGTCGACCTGGGACCGGACCGCAGCGACGCACGGATGCACGCCAAGACCGTAGGATCCTACGCAGTGCCGTAGGGGACCGCACCGCCACTTCCCAGCAAATTAGGGACACTGTTGCTCCTGGGGTATCGGCGAGGACCATTCGCAACCGTCTCCATGAAGCTGGGCTACGGTCCCGCACACCGTTAGGCCGTCTTCCGCTCACACCCCAACATCGTGCAGCCCGCCTCCAGTGGTGTCGCGACAGGCGTGAATGGAGGGACGAATGGAGACGTGTCGTCTTCAGCGATGAGAGTCGCTTCTGCCTTGGTGCCAATGATGGTCGTATGCGTGTTTGGCGCCGTGCAGGTGAGCGCCACAATCAGGACTGCATACGACCGAGGCACACAGGGCCAACACCCGGCATCAGGGTGTGGGGAGCGATCTCCTACACTGGCCGTACACCACTGGTGATCGTCGAGGGGACACTGAATAGTGCACGGTACATCCAAACCGTCATCGAACCCATCGTTCTACCATTCCTAGACCGGCAAGGGAACTTGCTGTTCCAACAGGACAATGCACGTCCGCATGTATCCCGTGCCACCCAACGTGCTCTAGAAGGTGTAAGTCAACTACCCTGGCCAGCAAGATCTCCGGATCTGTCCCCCATTGAGCATGTTTGGGACTGGATGAAGCGTCGTCTCACGCGGTCTGCACGTCCAGCACGAACGCTGGTCCAACTGAGGCGCCAGGTGGAAATGGCATGGCAAGCCGTTCCACAGGACTACATCCAGCATCTCTACGATCGTCTCCATGGGAGAATAGCAGCCTGTATTGCTGCGAAGGGTGGATATACACTGTGCTAGTGCCGACATTGTGCATGCTCTGTTGCCTGTGTCTATGTGCCTGTGGTTCTGTCAGTGTGATCATGTGATGTATCTGACCCCAGGAATGTGTCAATAAAGTTTCCCCTTCCTGGGACAATGAATTCACGGTATTCTTACTTCAATTTCCAGGAGTGTATATTTTCCTCCCTCTTCAATTCAGTACTTCCTTATTAATTATCCGAGTCCCCCTTTAATCTTCAGCATTCTTCTATAGCATCACATTGCGTAAGATTATATTCACTTCTTTTCTGTGCTGTTTCATTCCGCGTAAGCTTAACTCCCAATAAATTCTTTCAGGGAAAAATTCGATTTACAGAATGAACGGAAAGTTCACTGATTTGAAACTTCCTGGCAGATTAAAATTATATCAAGGACTGGGACTGGATCCTGGAGTGTTTCTTTGCCTTTCTGGAATTACTCCTCTAAGGAGTGAACTACCCAGACAAGACTCAGGACGTGCCCTCACGGCTTCACTTTCGCCGGTATCCCGTCTCTCTCCTTCCAAATCCTAAATGCTTTGAGAGACTAGCACTCCTGGAAGAAAGGATAATGCGAAGAAACAGGTTAGCCACAGCCTAGAGGATAGTTTTAAGAATGAATATTCACTCTGCAGCGTAGTGCGCGTTGACCTCAAACATCCTCGGAGATTAAAACTATATGCCAGACGGGGACTCGAAGCTACGTCCCTTTTGTTCTGTAGGCAAGAGCAGTACCGACTGATCTTTGTTTTTTTCCCACTATCCTACCCTTACAGCGTTTCCTTCGCTCGCCAAAATCGCGTTTATCGGCGTCGGCTTCTTTTGTCGTTCTAGACTTTTCGTTGTTAATTCAGACATAAGAGACAGTCATACGAAAACGAGACAGGTTGCAACAAGTAAGTAAACTGTTTATTATTTCAAAAGTAATCGCCTTAACTATTAACACATTTATCTCACTGTGAGAAAAGATGGCCAGTGCCTTCATGGAAATTTTTTTGCTGTTGACTACAGGATCATGATTGCATCCAGGCGCGCACCCCTTTGTCCGAAGCAAATAGAAGGCAACGAATGTCTTTCTTCAGGGCTCCAAATATGTGGAAATCGCATCTTGAGAGATCGGAAGTGTATGGGGGCGCGCAAGGGCTTCCCAGCGGAACTTCTGCAGCGTACTCGAAACCTCGTTGGCAGCATGTGGGCCCACCCACATCCTCGATGCAATCTAGAACTCTCCCCAAGCAATTCCCATATCTTTGGAGCTCTGGTGAAAGACGTTCGCGGCCGTTGATTTGATTCAAACGAGCGCGCCTAGGTAAAAGCTGGTTCCGTACGTAACAGCAAACATTTTTCCATGAAAGCGTTGACAGTAATTTCTCACAGCGGAGTAAATGTATTAATAGTTATGGCTCTTAGTTTTGAAATAATAACAATTTACTTACTTTTTCCATCTTAGTTTTGTTTCATTTGACGACCCGTTATAATTTGTAGAAAAATTAAATCCGTGAGTCGCCCGGAAACAGTATCACAGCTTCATTTTCACCAATACATCTCCTACCTTTCCAGTCCCAGGTTAGAATCCTGGTCCGCTACACAGTTTCATTTGCCAGAAAGTTCCAAGACTTACATCTATATTAGATGTTAATATACCTTATGGTCAAAAAACAGAAATATTAAGTTATAAATATTGTAATTTTTCCTAAACTACTTGTCGGGTTTCGATAAGTGAAACTGTTGAAGACATCTCTTTGAGACTACGATACAAACAGCAGCAATTACTAGAGTTTCATCTGAATAAACGATATGTCCGTAATTAATATAACAGTGATAGGAGTGGGTTGGGGTTGGGTTGTTTGGGGAAGGAGACCAGACAGCGAGGTCATCAGTCTCATCGGATTAGGGAAGGATGGGGAAGGAAGTCGGCCGTGCCCTTTCGAAGGAACCATCTCGGCATTTGCTTGGAGTGATTTAGGGAAACCACGGAAAACCTACATCAGGATGGGCGGACGCGGGATTGAACCGTCGTCCTCCCGAATGCGAGTCCGGTGTGCTAGCCACTGAGCCACCTCGCTCGGTAAACAGTGATAAGGCAACACGTCGTTAAGTGAGGAATTTGTATCAGCCTATGTGTGCGAAAGAATTAGGAAAACTTAAAACGGTGCAGGAAATGTTAGTGTTGAACAGCTTAGCTCAATGCTCGCCAAACTTTTCTGTTCAAGAGATGACACTGATATTGTGAGACGGCCCGTCGGGCAACACATACGCGGTGTGGCTATAAAATAACGGACCTGTTATTGTAAAATATTTTATTTTAAAATGTGCGTATTTAGTTACTGTCGCCCTCAATATACTACCCTCTACTACTCTACAAAGTTCTGTGCGAATTTTCCCATTGATGAAATTAGGGCTGGAAGTCTTCCTCTGTGAGGTCTTTGATAATGTGTGCCGCTTTTTCTGTCACTGGTTCTTGTTCCTTTTAATGCAAATTTGACCTTCGGGAATAGATAATAGTCACTCGATGCTAGGTCAGTCAAATAAGGTGTGTGTGGTCTAGCACTGGGACGCTGTACTTCGCTAGAAACCTCCTAACAGATAATGCGTTACGATACGATGCGTTGTCTTGATGCAGAACGCATGGCTTGTTCCTCCATAATTCGGGTCGTTTACTTCTTATTTTCTCACGGAGTTCACCAAGAGCCTCAAGGTAGTAGTTTTGATCAATACTTTTAACCTTCAGAAACCCAGTCAAGATACAAAATTGCATGAATATAGAAAAAATATACCCACTATCGATTTGCTGAGTCAACCTTTTTTCGCTCTCGTTGAAGCCGGGCTCTTCCAGTCCATAGAATGGCGCTCAGTTCCTAGATCATAAGCGACCAAGAAATGAGAATCATTTTCAGTGGTATTCAAAGTGCCAGTACAAAGATTTCCACGAGCTTCTTTTTGTTCAATCGTGAGAATTTTCGTCACCAATTCCGTCCACACTTTTATCACGTTAAACTGGTAATGCCTTACGCATTCTCTGTCAGTTCCTACAATTTCAGCAATTGGTCAAATACTCAACAGTAAGATACAATCAGATTATCTACTTTTTCGACATTTTCATCCGTTTTTAACGTTGAATGGCATCCAGGGTGACAGTCACCTCCAACGCCTTCTCGGCCATATTGGAAACGCTTGAACCACTCAAAAACTCGGGTACGTGATCAGCAGTCTTCGCCATAGACGTCTATTACTAAAACTATTTTCGGACAAAATAAAATAACAGCTCTTACACAAACGAAGGCCACGGCCACACTAATTTTACTACAGGCACCAAAGACGCCGCATTCGACTGAGGTGCCTTCACGCTTCACAGCTATTGGTCATTCATCTTTGGCGCATGTGTACTTACTCTGTGACAACATCAGTCTCTCATTGTATAGCCACACCTCTATACCGTTCTTACGGGTAACATACATAAATTAGTATGAGTCCCCAATGGGATGGCTATAGTAAAGGCAGGTAAAGTGGGTCGCCGGCCTCCAAATACTGCTCGTTAAAAGTAGGCACTGTTCGGAACTCTTCGTGTGGACTGTTCTCGGTTTCAGACCTCAGTGATCCAAAGCTGTGACGCTGTAATTGCCTGACGTACAGTTATTGCGTTGTCTGTGTGAGCGGATGATTAACCTGATTAATAACAGTGAGTGTACTTATATTTGAAAGTATTATCCAATACGAGACATGATCAAAAATGTTCAGTAAGTGTTTTGAATGTCATTTCTTTCTTCTACTGGTTGCGTTGTATTACAACAGCCTGAAACTAATTTCATTTTCCTTGCTACAAATGTGTACCGCATTTCAAGATGACCGCCTCATAATGCGCATTGACGAATCCATGTAACTTTCTTGTTCGAATTTACACCGTAGCAATTGCATCATATCATCGGTACGAGTCGCGCACGCCTCTGAGCTGTCAGTACTGGAAAGAAAATGGAAATGATCGTATCGTATGGCATTGTTGGCCGGGAGGCCCCATTCGGCGAGGGGGGTTCGGGCCGCCGTATTGCAAGTCCTTTTTTAGATGACGCCACATCGGCGACTTGCGAGTCAATGATGATTGACATACAACACCCAGTCCCCTGCCGCGAATCGAACCCGGACCCCCTGCGTGGTAGACGGTAATGCTACTGCAACGCTACGGAGGCGGACGTCAGTACTGGAAGACAAACAATAAAACATTCCCCATCTCAGAACCTTTAATCCTGCAGTGGCTGCTCTACTCAACGCCTCTGCCCTTGAGATAAGCGGCCAGCTTTACATAGCTCACGGCCGAATTCACAAACGCCAGTTAAAATTAAGCACATCTTAAAATGTTACCGTCTCTGTATTTTCGTTTGTTACTGGTAGGAAAAATGCATTATGAAGAAGCTCTTAACGCTACTTGACGTTTTTGGATTCGGCTGTTAGTTGCTGGGTAATGTCATTATAAAATACACCTGAAAACCGCGGGCGCACGAATACTTAATTATATCTACATCGGCATCTACATCTACATCGATACTCCGCAAGCCACCTGAGGGTGTGTGGCGGAGGGTTTCTTGAGTGCCTCTATCGGTTCTCCCTTCTATTCCAGTCTCGTATTGTTCGTGGAAAGAAAGATTGTCAGTATGCCTCTGTGTGGGCTCTTATCTCTCTGATTTTATCCTGATGGTGTCTTCGCGAGATATACGTAGGAGGGAGCAATATACTTCTTGACTCCTCGGTGAAGGTATGGTCTCGAAACTTCAACAAAAGCCCGTACCGAGCTACTGAGCGTCTCTCCTGCAAAGTCTTCCACTGGAGTATATCTATCATCTCCGTAACGCTTTCGCGATTACTAAATGATCCTGTAACGAAGCGCGCTGCTCTCCGTTGGATCTCCTCTATCTCTTCTATCAACCCTATCTGGTACGGATCCCACACCGGTGAGCAGTATTCAAGCAGTGGGCGAACAAGTGTACTGTAACCTACTTTCTTTGTTTTCAGACTGCATTTCCTTAGGATTCCTCCAATGCATCTCAGTCTGGCATCTGATTTACCGACTATTAATTTTATATGGTCATTCCATTTTAAATCATTCCTAATGCCTACTGCCAAGTAATTTATGGAATTACTGGTTCCAGTTGCTGATCTGCTATATTGTAGCTAAATTATAAAGGATTTTTCTTTCTATGTATTCGCAGCACTTTACACTTGTCTACGTTGAGAGTCAATTGCCATTCCCTGCACCATGCGTCAATTCGTTCCAGATCCTCCTGCATTTCAGTACAATTTTCCATTGTTACAACCTCTCGATATACTACAACATCATCCGCAAAAAGCCTCAGTGAACTTCCGATGTTATCCACAAGGTCATTTATATACGTATATTGTGAATAGCAACGGTCCTACGACACTCCCCTGCGGCACACCTGAAATCACTCTTACTTCCAAAGACTTCTCTCGATTGAGAATGACATGCTGCGTTCTGTTATCTAGGAACTCTTCAATCCAATCACACAATTGGTCTGATAGTCCGTATTCTCTTACTTTGTTCATTAAACGACTGTGGGGAACTGTATCAAACGCCTTGCGGAAGTCAAGAAACACGGCATCTACCTGGGAGCCCGTATCTATGGCACTCTTCGAGTCCCGTGGACGAATAGCGCGAGCTGGGTTTCACACGATCGTCTTTTTCGAAACCCATGCTGATTCCTACAGAGTAGTTTTCTAGTCTCCAGAAAAGTCATTATACTGGAACATAGTACGTGTTCCAAAATTCTAAAAGTTATCGACGTTAGAGATATAGGTCTACAGTTCTGCACATCTGTTCGACGTACCTTCTTGAAAACGGAACGCTACGCTACGCTCTTCTAGAGACCTACGGTACACCGCTGCAAGAAGGGAGGGCAAGTTCCTTCGCGTACTCTGTGTAAAATCGAACTGGTATCCTATCAGGTCCAGCAGCCTTTCCACTTTTTAGCGATTTTAATTTTTTTTCTATCCCTCTGTCACCTATTTCGATATCTACTTGATTAGGATCGCATGCGGACCGCTGGCTGCCATTCAGCATAAGGCAGATCGGTTATGATATGAGACGCAGCTGCTATGCTGAAAAGAAGAAGAAAGCTAGCAAGCGAAATTAATGGAGAACTACAAAGGGTGCTAGGAAAACTTTGCGCTACGACCCAACAATCAGTCGCTGGAGGCTGATTGTTGCTGTGTGCTCAGAATACTTCATACTTGCATTGTAGCTGCTGTGCTAAGTCTATGGGGGCTGTCATTCACTAGCATGGTAGTTTGAAGTACTTGCTATGGCATCGTGGTCACGAACATCTACATCTACGTGATTACTCTGCTATTCACAATAGAGTGCCTGGCAGAGGGTTCAGTGAACCACATTCAAGCTGTCTCTCTACAGTTCCACCCTTGAACGGCACGCGGGAGGAACGAACACTTAAATTTTTCTGTGCGAGCCCTGATTTCTCTTATTTTATCGTGATGATCATTTCTCCCTATGTAGGTGGGTGCCAATAGAATGTTTTCGCAATCGGAGGAGAAAACTGGTGATTGAAATTTCATGAGAAGATCCCGTCGCAACGAAAAACGCCTATGTTTTAATGATTGCCACTCCAATTCATGTATCATGTCTGTGTCACTATCTCCCCTATTTCGCGATAATAGAAAACGAGCTGCCCTTCTTTGTACTTTTTCGATGTCATCCGTCAGTCCCACCTGATGCGGATCCCACACCGCACAGCAATACTCCAGAATAGGGCGGACAAACTAGTGTAAGCAGTCTCTTTAGTAGACCTGTCGCACCTTCTAAGTGTTCTGCCAATGGATCGCAGTCTTTGGTTTGCTCTACCCACAATATTATCTATGTTATCGTTCCAATTTAGGTTATTTGTAATTGTAATACCTAAGTATTTAGTTGAATTTATGGCCTTCAGATTTGTGTGACTTATCGCGCAATCGAAATTTAGCTGATTTCTTTTAGTACTCACGTGAATAACTTCACACTTTTCCTTATTCAGAGCTAACTGCCACTTTTCGCACCATACAGACATCTTGTCTATATCATTTTGCAAGTCGTTTGGATCATCTGATGACTTTACAAGACGGTAAACAATCTAAGACGGCTACTCAGATTGTCTCTTATGTCGTTAATATAGATCAGGAACAATAGAGGGCCTAAACACTTCCTTGAGGAACGCCGGATATTACTTCTGTTTTACTCGATGACGTTCCGTCTATTACTACGAACTGTGACCTTTCTGACAGGAAATCACGAATCCAGTCACACAACTGAGGCGATACTCCGTAGGCACGCAGTTTGGTTAGAAGACGCTTACGGTGTCGAAAGCCGTCTGCAGATATTTGGGCAGTTTTGCGGTGGAACTTCGCGCGTGGTTAAAACATAAGACAGTGCTTTCAGGAAGTGACTCTTGCACTATGTGATGTGTGCCTATATCGTACAGGAGATACAGAGAATTCAAAATAGGAAACTTCATTCTGGAGGACGCTGAGAGAACGGGAAGGACGCGATGATCAATTACTGGAGGAAAACATTGATGCTGTGAGGGAAATGCTAGATGAAGACAGGTGAGTGACCTATAAGCAGATAAAGCATACCTTAGGGGTAAATACACCAGCAATTCGTTCAATTTTGCGTGATCATTTGCCAGTAAGGAAACTTTGTTATCTTTGGGTGCCGCTTAGACTGAAAGAAGAGCAGATGACACGGCGTGTGACTTGATGCCAGATGATGGTAAAGAATTTTTCTAAGGGACAATCTCAGTATGCGAATAACATCGTGACAAATGACGAGACTTGGCTGTACTATTGTGAAGTGCGGATTTCGACTCAAAACAATGTTTGGGTCTTTGAAGATGACGTCACGCCCGTAGCTGTCAGAAAATCCCAACCAGTAAAAAAAAGAAGAAAATAGTAGCTGTTCTTTTTTCCAAATCGATTGGAGTTGTGGAGCGTGTTGTTTTGGACTCACGGAAGACAGCCACAGCTAAGCGCTACACTGAGCAGTGCCTGCCTAAAGCCATCCAATCTTAGAACGTGCCACAGTAGTTAAGAATGGACACTTGGTTCCTCTATATTACGACAACGCTCCGGCTGACCGCGCCAAAGCATGCTCCGAATATTTGCAGGGTACAGGACGAATCTTCTTGAGCACCCTTCTTACATTTCAGACATTGCTTCTTGTGACATTGCACTGCTCCCGCATGTGAAAATGAAGCTGAAAGGAGTGCAGTTTTCAAGTGATGAGGACCGAGGGCTTGGGACAACGAGTATGGTTCAAATGGTTCAAATGGCTCTGAGCACTATGGGACTCAACTGCTGTGGTCATAAGTCCCCTAGAACTTAGAACTACTTAAACCTAACTAACCTAAGGACAGCACACAACACCCAGCCATCACGAGGCAGAGAAAATCCCTGACCCCGCCGGGAATCGAACCCGGGAACCCGGGCGTGGGAAGCAAGAACGCTACCGCACGACCACGAGATGCGGGCGACAACGAGTATGCTTTACTGCCTAAAGAAACTTGGGAGAACTGGTTTAGGGATTGGTTTCGGAAGATGGATGGGTGTATTCAGTTTGGCGGAAATTATTTCGAAAAAAATTAAATAAATCAAGGTGCACTGCAAAACTTTCCTTGTACCCTTTGTACATGAATCCATACTTAGGGTTGAACAAAGCGGCGAGTAAAGCCTAGTAAAGCATTGCAGCAGTCAAACCGAACTTGACGTCGAGGGCAGGTTTATTTTAACACGCGTGTTTCAGTACTAAAGCGGAAAAGGCAGGTAGTAGGTGTAGTTTTATTTGGTGGGAAGTGCAGCTTGTCTGCCTTATGATGTTGACTATCCGGTGTCTGGAAAGTGATAAATGCACCGAACGTTACCATAACTGAAAGCGGTAAGGAGAAAGTTTTGAGTGCATGCCAAAGGTTCCGCACACGAATAACAGGTTGTGCTGCGTCCTCCTCCATAGCTCAAGCTCGGGTTCTTCCGCCTAGAAAGCGTGCGAAATCACCTGATCAACCGGACAGCGCTTAGAGATCTGCTGAGATACCGTGGATGGATAACTCAACACACTCATATTGAAGAAGTGAGTCACAGCATAGTTTATTTCAGCGCAAGTAACGATATCGTATCCACGAAAGCTATTAAAGTCGTGGTGCTCGAACGGATCTCTGGTTTTCGCTCGGACGACACTGTAGGGGTAACTGATGTACGAATTTCATATTTCTACTTCATATTCTATCTACATCTACATCTACATGGTTACTCTGCAATTCACACTTAAGTGCCTGGCAGAGGGTTCATCGAACCATTTTCATACTGCTTCTCTACCAGTCCACTCTCGAATGGCGTGTGGGAAAAAGGAACACCTAAATCTTTCCGTTCGAGCTCTGATTTCTCCTATTTTATTATGATGATCATTTCTCCCTACGTAGGTGGGCGTTAACAAAATATCTTCGCATTCGGAAGAGAAAGTTGGTGATTGAAATTTCGTAAATAGATCTCGCCGCAAAGAAAACCGCCTTTGTTTCAGTGACTGCCACCCCACCTCGCGTATCATATCGGTGACACTCTCACCCCTATTGCGCGATAACACGAAACGAGCTGCCCTTCTTTGCACTTTTTCGATGTCCTCCGTCAATCCTACCTGGTAAGGATCCCATACCGCGCAGCAGTAGTCCAGCAGAGGACGGACAAGTGTAATGTAGGCTGTCTCTTTAGTGGGTTTGTCGCATCTTCTAAGTGTTCTGCCAACAAAGCGTACTCTTTGTTTCGCCCTCCCCACAATAGTATCTATGTGGTCTTTCCAATTTAAGTTGCTCTTAATTGTAATTCCTAGGTATTTAGTCGAATTGACAGCCCTTAGATTTGTATGATTTATCGTATACCCAAAATTTATCGGATTTCTTTTAGTACTCATGTGGATGACCTCGCACTTTTCTTTGTTTAGTGCTAATTGCCACAATTTTGCACCATGCACAAATTCTCTCTAGATCATTTTGTAATTGGAATTGATCGTCTGATGATTTTACTAGACGGTAAATTACAGCGTCACCTGCAAACAATCTAAGGGAGCTGCTCAGATTATCACCTAGATCATTTTTATAAATCAGGATCAGCAGAGGGCCTATGACACTTCCTTGTGGAACACCAGGTATCACTTCTGTTCTACTCGATGATTTACCGTGTATCAATCCTAACTGTGACCATTCTGTGAGGAAATCGCGAATCCAGTCACACAACTGAGACGATACTCCATATGCACGCAATTTGATCAATAGTCGCTTGTGAGGAACGGTATCAAAAGCCTTCTGGAAATCTAGGAATATGGAATTTATCTGAGACCCCTTGTCGACAGCATTCATTACTTCATGGGAATAAAGAGCTAGCTGTATTGCACACGAACGATATTTTCTAAATCTGTGTTGGTTATCAATAAGTCATTTTCTTCAACGTGATTCATAATGTTCGAGTACAGTATATGCTCCAAAATCCTACTGCAAATTGAGGTCAGTGATATGGGTCTGCAATTCAATGGGTTACTCCTATTTCCTTTCTTGGATATTGGTGTGACCTGTTCTACTTTCCAGTCTTTAGGAACAGACCTTTCGTTAAGTGAGCGGTTGTGTATGATTGCTACGAAAGGCGCTATTGTGTCTGCATACTCTGAAAGGAACCTGATTGGCATACCATCTGGACCGGATGACTTGCCTTTCTTAAGTGATTTGAGTTGTTTCGCAACTCCTAAAATATCTACTTTTGTGTCACTCATGCTAACAGTTGTTCTGGTTTCGAATTTTGGAATATTTACTTCGTCTTCTTTCGTGAAGGAATTACGGAAAAATGTGTTTAGTAGTGGCACCATCATCGGTAACATTTCCATCGCTATCGCGCAGTGACGGTATTGACTGTTTTTTACCACTGGTGTATTTTACATACGACCAGAAATTCTTTGGGTTTTCTCCCAAATGCGAATACGAAAGAGAAATAACATGATAGACCCGAAACTCTTCGTCGTTCAAGGTCTATGTTATTGTGAAACTCTGGGGACAGAAAACCGTTACATACACTTAACTAATAAAAGATTATTAAATTCCCACCAATACAATACCCATCACAAGCGAGATCAACGTAAAAATGTTGAACAGAGTATACAGGAAGTCGGTGGCGAATGCTGCTGCATTGAGTATGCATCAAATTATATCCATTGTCATATAACATACCTACGTTGCATCTCAACAGTACCACATGAAGCGATCAACTGCCACTGCATTCACACTAAAATCTAGCTACTTCGCTGTGTTGGCACACCCTATAATTTTGTTGGTTTAGTCACAAGATGTACTGGTAAAGTACACTGTCTGTAGACAGTGCTGCACAGCTTCAACGTCAGTATCTGATCAGAAGTATCCGGGAACTGTCAGTGCGCATTAATATGAGGTGTTCAAATAACTCACGCGTTTGCTGCAGGGTGACGCCGCCGACCACCGCCGATATTTCGACAGGAGCACACCCTGCCATTCTCATGGCACAAATGCAAGGAGGAAGCAATGTGCAAGGGAATTTAATACCTCGGTTTACAGAGGAGAAACAAGGAAGATACCACACACAGAACAAGTGTCAACACAAACAAAGATAACCAACATCAGGAATATCGATTGTGACTATTAATCAACAGGTGAGGTAGCACTAAATCTGTCCTTCTGTTTTTTGATGAGAGACAACCGGATTCCAAGCAGCATTCAAACAAAATCTACCATATCTGTTTATAAGGTTGCTTGATAGTTTGATTTCAACAGCTTCCTTAATAACACTATCGCAATAGCTGGCTGTTTATAAACTACCTTCCGAGGCTGTGGAAGAGGTTAGGAGGGAAGCTTGTGTGTTGACTGGGGCCCGTCCACCCAAGCGTAACATTACAGCAGCTGAGGCTGCTGATTTACGTTTACTCAGAATGGATCCTGATGTTATTTTACCTGCGGACAAGGGAAATGCCACGGTTTTGTTGAACAAGCACGATTACATTCAAAAGATGCAGTGTCTGCTTCCTGATTCGGCGTATCGCAAAATCGGTGCTGACCCTACTAAGAGTGTTGAGAGAAAGACTAATAACCTCCTGAAGAAAAGTTCTTTGTCACAGGAGACTATCAAGAGTCTTAATTCTTACTGTGCTGTACCATCTAGATTATATCCATAAAGAGGCTGTCCCGTTGAGCTCTATTGTTTCTCATATTGGTGCTCCGACAAATCGTGTAGCTAAACATCTTGCTAGTTTGTTGAGCGCACTAGTAGGTAGGTGTGAACACCACATTAAGAACTCTGCAGATTTCTTACGTCGATTGCATGGATTGCGTTTGAATGACTCTGATATTTTAGTCAGTTTTGATGTGGTTTCTCTTTTCACTCGCGTTCCTCTCTCTGATTCGTTGCAGCTAATTGAGGCTAAGTTTGGTGTCGAGTTAACAAATTTGTTTCGACATGTGCTGACTGCCACTTACTTTTTATTCAATGGTCAGTACTACGAACAGACTGATGGAGTTGCAATGGGAAGCCCGTTGTCACCTATTGTGGCCAATTTGTTTATGGAGGACGTGCATTGGAGTCAGCGACCTTGAAACCTGCGTGTTTTTTCAGATATGTAGACGATACTTTTGTTGTTTGGCCTCTAGGTAGTGAGAATTTAAACCGGTTTTTGGAACACCTGAATTGAATCCACCCGAATATTTAGTTCACTATAGAGGTGGAAAAGAATGGATGCCTTCCCTTCCTTGATGTGTTGGTCAGAAGGAAGACTGATGGTACGTTGGGACATTCTGTTTATAGGAAGCCTACTCACACTGACTTGTATCTGCGAGCTGATAGTTGTCGCCATCCAGCTCAGCGTGAAGGAGTACTTCGTACTTTGGTTGACAGGGCCCACGTTATCTCAGACCCTGAAAGTTTGGCAGCTGAGCTATCACATCTCGAAGTCACCTTTCGTCAGAATGGTTATAGCGAGAGGCAGATCAAACGTGCGTTGTGCCATCAGCCTTCTGTGCAACGGGTGAGTGACGATAGCAACGAAGTGGCACCTAAGTTTACGGCCTTTTTGCCTTACGCAGGAAGCATTTCCAACAGGATTGGCTGTATTTTGCGGGAATATGATGGAAATGTGTTTTTCGACCACCTTCTAAGGTTAAGGCCTGTTGGCGTCCGTAAAAGATGATCTTAGTTTGCGTAAGGCTGGAGTGTATCGTATTCCTTGCAGTTGTGGCATGTCATATATTGGTCAGACAATCAGGACTGTGGAAGATCGGTGTATTGAACATAGGCGTCACACACGCTTACAACAGCCGAGCAAATCCGCTATTGCAGAACATTGCCTTGACACCGGTCATCCTGTGGAATACAACAACACGGAGATTCTGGCTTGCACGTCCAGCTATTGGGATATTGTTATTAAGGGAGCTGTGGAAATCAAACTATCAAGCAACGTTATAAACAGAGATGGTGGATTTTGTTTAAATGCTGCTTGGAATCTGGCTCTGTCTCTCATCAAAAAACAGAGGGACAGAATTAGTGCTGCCTCACCTGTTGATTAATAGTCACAATCGATATTTATGATGTTGGTTACCTTTGTTTGTGTTGACACTTGTTCTGTGTGTGGTATTTTCCTTGTTTCTCCTCTTTGAACCGAGGTATTCAATTCCCTTGCACATTGCTTCCTCCTTGCATTTGTGCCTTGAGAATGGCAGGGTGTGCTCCTGTCGAAATATCGGCGGTGATCGACGACGTCATCCGGCAGAAAACCCATAACTTATTTGAACATTCAATTCTCCGGGAAAAGTTAAGGTCTCACAATATGAGGTGTGTCCAGCCTTTGCCTTCAAACGGCTTCAGCTCCGCCGGGGACGCTTTCGAAGAGGTGTCAAAATCTCATGGAGGAATGGCAGGGCGTTATCCCTCAAGAGCCGGAACCAGAGAATGTAGTGTTGTTAGACGCTGGGGTCTGGAGCTAAGTCGAAATTCTAATGTCTAACTAATCCTAAATGTGTTCTATCGGGTTCCGGTCTGGACTCTTTCAAGAAAGTTTAAGTCTACAGACTATTGGCTCACAGATGCTGCTTCATGTCAGGGTGCATTGTCATGCTCTTACAATCATCGTCTCCGAAGTGTTCCACTTCATTGTACTGGTCACAATATTGTAAAATATGTTCATATACGGGGGTTGTTCAATAAGAAAATCCCCACATTTTTTTTTTAAAAAAAGGCTATTAATATACATCGACAAATATATTTGTTGGTGCTCCACTTCTGACGTTTGTTCTGTTCGCTGGTGAAGTTGCGAACCGTTCTGGCATATGGCAGAGCCGTAGTACGGAGTCAAAACGGCGTCTAAATACGACTCACAAGCAGCGTGCTGTTATTGAATTGTTGTATGCAGAAAAAAAAAACTATGGTGAACAGCCATAAACGTTTGAGTGCAGTGTACGGCGATGCTGCAGTTGATAGGAGTACAGCTGGCCGATGGGTAAAGAAAGTTACAGCCTCAGGGAAATACAGAAACAGAGCTCTATAATCAGCCACGCTCGGGACGTCCTGTCACAGCCACTGCTCCAGACATGCTGAATGGTGCAGATGCCGTTATTCGTGCCGAACGGCGCATCACAACTCGGGACGATTGGCTCTACAGTCGTCGGTCAGCATTGGAAGTGGGTCTGCAATGATCGAGACTTTCGAGTCTGAGAACACGGGAATACATCGCCAAATTGGGTTGGACATCGTACCTACACTCCAGACCTGACACCCTCGGAGCTCCATGTCTTTGGGCTGCTTAAAGATTCTCTACGAGTAACACACTTTGAAGATGACGAGAGTGTCAGTCATGCAGTGGAAACACGGCTACGCCTACAGGACGAAAGCAGGGAATACATGCTCTTCCACAACGTTGGCGTACGGCCACAGATCGTGATGGAGACTACGTAGAAAAATAGTGCGTGAACAGGACATGTTGATGTACAGAGTGAGCACAAAGTCTTGCCCTGATTATAAACATTTATAACAGAATAACCGTTTGATATAATAATTTACATTCTGTGCCGTTAAATAGGTTAGTGTTACCAGTTTTTTTTAGACCACTTACGTTAGTAAACTGTAACGTGTGCTCCCTTGGTAGCCCGGAGAATGTCGAGGTGGTATTCCAATTCCCGCCAGGTGTTTCGTAACAAGTGTTCTAAGTACCCACAACAGCTTGTATCCTAGCCTTCAGTTCGTCGACGTCAGCAACTGGTGTGACGAAGACTCTGTCCTTGATATAGACCCAGAAAAAAAGTCAAGGGGCGTAATGTCTGGAGAGCGTGGTGGCCAGGGTGTTGGACTGTTCCTTCCAATCCACCGATCCGGACATTACTCCCCTCTCCAGACATGACGCCCCTTGACTTTTTTTTCTGGGGCTATATCAAGGATAGAGCCTTCGTCACACCAGTTGCTGACGTCGACGAACTGAAGGGTAGGATACAAGCTGCTGTGGGTACTGTGACAGAACACATGTTACGAAACACCTGGCGCGAACTTGAATACCGCCTCGACATTCTCCGAGCTACCAAGGGAACACACGTTGAGGTTTACTAACATAAGTGGTCTTAAAAAAACTAGTAACACTAACCTATGTAACGGCATCAAATGTAAATTATTATGTCAAACGGTTATTCTGTAATAAATTGTTATAATCATTGAAAGACTTTGTGCTCACCCTGTGTATTGTCACCAAATTCTGACTCTTAACAATAAACAAGCAACAAAGGTGGCAGTGGAAGCTATTTCAATTATCCGTACAGTGGCAAGCTTTGGGCAGGAACCATCATTTATCAATCGTTACAATATTTCACTGCACTTGGCTCCCCAGGCAATGGTGGAGAGAATGCGACTGAGAGGATTGGTGTTTGCTACAGGGCAAACAGTACAGTTTTTTGGTTATGCTATTGCTCTGTATTACGGAGGGTATCCAACTTCAGCTGAAAACATGCCATACAAAAATATAATAATGTGAGTTCAGTCAGTTTTATTACTTTTTTCAAATATATCCCCGGCGAACTGCAGTAATTAAAAATTGCTGTTATTATGTGAATAATTGTTACCTATCTCGTGGTCTTGCGGTAGCGTTCTCGCTTCCCGCACACGGGGTCACGGGTTCGATTCCCGGCGGGGTTAGGGATTTTTCCTGCCTCGTGATGACTGGGTGTTGTTGCATCGTCTTTATCATCATCATTCATCCCCATTACGGTCGGAGGAAGGCAATGGCAAACCACCTCCACTAGGACCATGCCTAGAACAGCGGTGTGGGTCTCCCGCATCGTCCCCTACGCTCCTCGGAGTATGGGACCTCATGATCATCAACAATAAATATGTTCTGAGAAAAAAAAACTTGTGCGTTACTTATTGAACGACCCTCGTACTTTCGCATTTAGCGTGTTCTTGAGCGCAATTAGCTGAAAACACCCCACGCTACGACAAAGACCCCCACAAACCCTAGCCACTAAAAACATCCCTATACCATAACATCACTAACTCCGTACTTCACTGTTGGCACTACACACGATGACAAGTAAAGTTTTCCAGCCACTCGCTAAACGCAACCCTCCCATTACACGGATACAGGAGCGCGATTCATCATTCTAAATTATTCGTTTTGTGGCATTGGTCTTTACGTCACCTCAAGCGTCACTACAGAAACGTATGGCTCATGAGGAACTGCTCGAAGACTGTGTCCCATTATTTTTAACTGCCTACGCACAGTCATTGTGCTGGTAGAACTTCGTTTCTCACGAGTGATTCCTGCCTCAGATTTCAGGCAATTTTCTTCAAAGCATACTCCGCAACGCTCGACGGACCCAGTCCGACAGGACATGAGGTCTGGTTACTCTTGGTTTACCTGTGGTCGTCCCTTCGCATTTCCACTTCACTATCACGTCACTCATTTAAGAGATAAGACATTTTTCTTGAAGCTAAAACAACACAATATGTCTAGAGCTGAAGAATCTCAGGAATTATCTTGATAGAACTGAGTTGTTTCTTTTATCATTTGACACTGGAATAAGATTCTGAAATTTTTATCCATTACAGACGAATACCTATGAAGTACTTGCAACTTCTTCCCCCATGAACCATGGACCTTGCCGTTGGTGGGGAGGCTTGCGTGCCTCAGCGATACAGATGGCCGTACCGTAGGTGCAACCACAACGGAGGGGTATCTGTTGAGAGGCCAGGCAAACATGTGGTTCCTGAAGAGGGGCAGCAGCCTTTTCAGTAGTTGCAGGGGCAACAGTCTGGATGATTGACTGATCTGGCCTTGTAACATTAACCAAAACGGCCTTGCTGTGCTGGTACTGCGAACGGCTGAAAGCAAGGGGAAACTACAGCCGTAATTTTTCCCGAGGACATGCAGCTTTACTGTATGACTAAATGATGATGGCGTCCTCTTGGGTAAAATATTCCGGAGGTAAAATAGTCCCCCATTCGGATCTCCGGGCGGGGACTACTCAAGAGGACGTCGTTATCAGGAGAAAGAAAACTGGCATTCTACGGATCGGAGCGTGGAATGTCAGATCCCTTAATCGGGCAGGTAGGTTAGAAAATTTAAAAAGGGAAATGGATAGGTTAAAGTTAGATATAGTGGGAATTAGTGAAGTTCGGTGGCAGGAGGAACAAGACTTTTGGTCAGGTGATTACAGGGTTATAAATACAAAATCAAATAGGGGTAATGCAGGAGTAGGTTTAATAATGAATAAAAAAATAGGAGTGCGGGTTAGCTACTACAAACAGCATAGTGAACGCATTATTGTGGCCAAGATAGACACAAAGCCCATGCCTACTACAGTAGTACAAGTTTATATGCCAACTAGCTCTGCAGATGATGAAGAAATAGATGAAATGTATGACGAGATAAAAGAAATTATTCAGGTAGTGAAGGGAGACGAAAATTTAATAGTCATGGGTGACTGGAATTCGTCAGTAGGAAAAGGGAGAGAAGGAAACATAGTAGGTGAATATGGATTGGGGGGAAGAAATGAAAGAGGAAGCCGCCTTGTAGAATTTTGCACAGAGCATAACTTAATCATAGCTAACACTTGGTTCAAGAATCATAAAAGAAGGTTGTATACCTGGAAGAATCCTGGAGATACTAATAGGTATCAGATAGATTATATAATGGTAAGACAGAGATTTAGGAACCAGGTTTTAAATTGTAAGACATTTCCAGGGGCAGATGTGGATTCTGACCACAATCTATTGGTTATGAACTGCAGATTGAAACTGAAGAAACTGCAAAAAGGTGGGAATTTAAGGAGATGGAACCTGGATAAACTGAAAGAACCAGAGGTTGTAGAGAGTTTCAGGGAGAGCATAAGGGAACAATTGACAGGAATGGGGGAAAGAAATACAGTAGAAGAAGAATGGGTAGCTCTGAGGGATGAAGTAGTGAAGGCAGCAGACGATCAAGTAGGTAAAAAGACGAGGGCTAATAGAAATCCTTGGGTAACAGAAGAAATATTGAATTTAATTGATGAAAGGAGAAAATATAAAAATGCAGTAAATGAAGCACGCAAAAGGGAATACAAACGTCTCAAAAATGAGATCGACAGAAAGTGCAAACTGGCTAAGCAGGGATGGCTAGAGGACAAATGTAAGGATGTAGAGGCTTGTCTCACTAGCGGTAAGATAGATACTGCCTACAGGAAAATTAAAGAGACCTTTGGAGAGAAGAGAACCACTTGTATGAACATCAAGAGCTCAGATGGCAACCCAGTTCTAAGCAAAGAAGGGAAGGCAGAAAGGTGGAAGGAGTATATAGAGGGTTTATACAAGGGCGATGTACTTGAGGACAGTATTATGGAAATGGAAGAGGATGTAGATGAAGATGAAATGGGAGATAAGATACTGCGTGAAGAGTTTGACAGAGCAGTGAAAGACCTGAGTCGAAACAAGGCCCTGGGAGTAGACAACATTCCATTAGAACTACTGATGGCCTTGGGAGAGCCAGTCATGACAAAACTCTACCATCTGGTGAGCAAGATGTATGAGACAGGCGAAATACCCACAGACTTCAAGAAGAATATAATAATTCCAATACCAAAGAAAGCAGGTGTTGACAGATGTGAAAATTACTGAACTATCAGTTTAATAAGTCACAGCTGCAAAATACTAACGCGAATTCTTTACAGACGAATGGAAAAACTGGTAGAAGCGGACCTCGGGGAAGATCAGTTTGGATTCCGTAGAAATGTTGGAACACGTGAGGCAATACTAACCTTACGACTTATCTTAGAAGAAAGATTAAGGAAAGGCAAACCTACATTTCTAGCATTTGTAGACTTAGAGAAAGCTTTTGACAACGTTAACTGGAATACTCTTTTTCAAATTCTGAAGGTGGCAGGGGTAAAATACAGGGAGCGAAAGGCTATTTACAATTTGTACAGAAACCAGATGGCAGTTATAAGAGTCGAGGGGCATGAAAGGGAAGCAGTGGTTGGGAAAGGAGTGAGACAGGGTTGTAGCCTCTCCCCGATGTTATTCAATCTGTATATTGAGCAAGCAGTAAAGGAAACAAAAGAAAAATTCGGAGTAGGTATTAAAATTCATGGAGAAGAAGTAAAAACTTTGAGGTTCGCCGATGACATTGTAATTCTGTCAGAGACAGCAAAGGACTTGGAAGAGCAGTTGAACGGAATGGACAGTGTCTTGAAAGGAGGATATAAGATGAACATCAACAAAAGCAAAACGAAGATAATGGAATGTAGTCAAATTAAATCGGGTGATGCTGAGGGGATTAGATTAGGTAATGAGACACTTAAAGTAGTAAAGGAGTTTTGCTATTTAGGGAGTAAAATAACTGATGATGGTCGAAGTAGAGAGGATATAAAATGTAGACTGGCAATGGCAAGGAAAGCGTTTCTGAAGAAGAGAAATTTGTTAACATCGAGTATAGATTTAAGTGTCAGGAAGTCGTTTCTGAAAGTATTTGTATGGAGTGTAGCCATGTATGGAAGTGAAACATGGACGATAACTAGTTTGGACAAGAAGAGAATAGAAGGTTTCGAAATGTGGTGCTACAGAAGAATGCTGAAGATAAGGTGGGTAGATCACGTAACTAATGAGGAGGTATTGAATAGGATTGGGGAGAAGAGAAGTTTGTGGCACAACTTGACTAGAAGAAGGGATCGGTTGGTAGGACATGTTTTGAGGCATCAAGGGATCACAAATTTAGCATTGGAGGGCAGCGTGGAGGGTAAAAATCGTAGAGGGAGACCAAGAGATCAATACACTAAGCAGATTCAGAAGGATGTAGGTTGCAGTAGGTACTGGGAGATGAAGAAGCTTGCACAGGATAGAGTAGCATGGAGAGCTGCATCAAACCAGTCTCAGGACTGAAGACCACAACAACAACAACTTGCAACTTATTTCCACGAGCACTATATTTAGATCTATTTTTAACGGTATTACCAAGAGGTCAAGGAAAGGGAACTAATGTTTCAATTTGGGGGACGGGAAAACGAGAGACCAAATGATATATCGCATGTGTAGAAAAAAATCGAACAGGCCCTGGTACCGCCTTCAACGTGTTCATCGTGAGAAGAACGTATTTCAGTGATATGGACAACTCCGATTCCTGCATGTGCACTATCGTGTTAAGACTTTGCTTTTGTGTAAGGATGAAACTGGAAGTTGGCGCTGGATCTTTTTAATCCTGCTCATCATCATCATCATCGTCGTCATCCTCATCCATTGTCCAGTGTTGTATGAAAGCTTCCGCTAGACAACAACAAACCAGGTGCAAGACTGATGAAAGAAAAAAAAACTACTTGCTTGGTTCATCTTACAATTTTTAATTTGCCGCCGAACAATTCTCCTAATTATCATTACTTTTCAGTCCCACTCTTCTCTTTGATTTCCAGGATGCTACTCCAGGAGGGTGTAAAATGAATGTGCGCAACGGAAAATAATAAACGCTAAAATGAATATTTGGCCCTTTCTGACTACCCCCTGAAGCAGATCTCAGGATCTCTTAATGGACTTTAACATATAAATTACAAACTAAACATAAATGAATGATTAAGGCAACTAATACTACTAAGTGATAAACGTTGTTCCTGCTTATATATTTATTATAGATTAAAAAACTTTATATTACAAAGTTTACATTTCCAAAGTAAATTTACTAATCAATTGCCCAACTCTGCCCCTTATAAAGACTGCGCGATCTAATATCAATAACGCGAAATGACTGACACCATCTACGCACCAAACACTAGAAGGCACTACTTTCAAACATGATCTACGGTGGTGTGGAACCTCAGTGGAAATAAACTAAAATGATCACAGCTGTTTAGCTTTTATAGCCGTAATAAACCGAAGCAATTTGCGGTATCACCGTATGTACTGTGTCCGGTGCGTCGGCGTGTTGGTTCTCGTACTCGTCTGCAACGATGGAAGAACTCCAGCCACAAATACACTCTTTCAAACACTAGGACGGCAGAAGGCGGTCGTCTGACTAATATACCCTAATACTGTCTTCTCCGCTCTGTCTTCTACAGACGAGGAACGTGAACTCCTAGCCACAAGGGCGGAGTTCAGATAACGTCTCAACGTAAGTATAGGCACAGGAAGTGCTCCCAATTACTGAACGCTGCGTACTCAACGACGACTGCCAACCCGGAGGTGAATTCCAGAATCGTACAGGTTCGCAACAGTAGAGTGCTTAACTGTTATAACTATAAACTCTCCTGAGAGCAGAGACAGCAAGTCCGTCTGTACCAACAAAGCTGATATCGAGCGACCGTCACACACGGGCGCTCACAACGGAAGACCTCGTCTCTCCACTGGTGGCCTCCCAGCAGGGCTCGGCTCCCAACCATCGTAATTCCGAAAACGAATCATATTCCCGAAACCACAGAATATTATCCCTCTCTACAGATTCTTCCGAACGCCGACCAACCATATATTAGTCTTTTATCGTCCAGCGCGGAAGTTTGCGAGGAAATACCTATACTCATACAATGGTATGCTTCTGATTAAAAATCCTTGGAAATAACCCAGCCTGCTTGGTTTCTGAGGTGGCGCTTCTTCGTTCCTCTCACCTGCGTCGAAGATTTGCAAAGTTCGGAAGTATTATCCGGTTATCCTTCTGGCCCTACTACAATAGCGGCCGATAGCGGCAGGTCGCCCCTGTATTGTATCTTCGCGCTCAGGTGTCCAGACTGTTCGTCTTGGCACTTGCTGTGTTTAAGCAGGACCAACACTTGTGTGGGCCTTCCATCCAGGGCTTGAGTTCCGCCTACCATTTCATATCCACTGTCGCTCCAACCTCTACTAGTATGATAATAAAGACACTCCGTCACCTTTCATGCAATAAGCGTTAACAATTATTTACAAGGCGTACGTGACAATGTCAGTCTCCATTATATATTCATATATACAATGTACAACCTAGCAAATGATATCTAATTGTGTTGTAGTTCATGGCAAAGTATGTGGAAGAATGCTTGTAAGGTGCGAAATTATAGCCACCTTACAGCTATATTGAATTCGTTCAAAATCTGAAGTTGTTCTATAGTATAAACAAGCAAAACAAGAATCGAAGCTTACTCACATAAAATCTATTTATATACGGTCTTCCTTCGTGCAGCTTCAGTGATTTAAAATCTCCATGCAAATTTACGTAAATAATGTCACACTTATTCCATTCTACTGTACAGTACATTTATCATGATGCGTAAATACTGTCAAAGATTTTCTTTGGCTAGGCAGCTGCTATATTTCACAATGGCAGGAAAGGTAAATTAAGCACTAGACGGGAACTGAGCACGCTGACGTAAAATATTCTGTGTCGAGCATTGTTCGTAAAGGTCCACCGCATTTTTCCCAGAAGTGATCAACTCTTTAGTATGTCCGGAGAATACAGTCGTGGGTTGCGTCCACCACGCCCTTCTCTGTCTCTGTTGTGCTGTTTTCCTTAATTCACGTTACACAACCTTGACTGGGAGTGTCCGGCTGTGCCGAGAAACAGGTTGGCGCAACAGGTACTGGCGTTAAGAACCGGTGATTTCGGCGTTGCAATTTAACAACGACGCAGAAAGAACTCGTTGCTTTCAAAACACTATTCAGAGAGCTTAAACTACGAACATTATGCTGCCTTATACTGTATATTATACTAGCTGAGTACCCGGGGATGCTGGGTAAGTATTTATTACAATTTAGCTCATCTTCTCCTTTCCCCTCACGTTGTCTATCTCCCCGGTCCTCCTCTCCGTCCATCTCCTCCGTCGCCTCTTCTTTCTGTCCATTTGCTCCTCTCCACCATATCCGTCCACTTGCTCTTCCACCTCTGTTCATCTGCTCCTTGCGCCACTTTCTATATCTTCCACCCACCCCATATGAGTCCACTTGCTCCTGCCCCTCTGTCTCCTCCTCATTCCGTTTATCTCCTCCTCCCCCCCCTTCCTTCTCCACGTTATCACTTCACCCCAATAGCAGGTTGCTAGTTCTTACCCCCACAGTATTTCTTTCCAGATAGTAGTCTGTGTACCAGTTTTGGTAGAAATCGATCCAGGGGTTTGGGAGCAGCTTTTTAGCCGCGGCTTTGCCAAAGTTCGTACGTGTCACATATATTTAACATATTTCACGCATATTTGTACACATATTTCACCTGTATCTGAAGCGAATTTTGTCCTGCAGCTTCGATTTCAAGCAGGTCTCTATGACGTCACGTTGCCTGTTGTCGTAAAATAATATAATTTTGCGGGTACATTCAGTTGTAGATTTTTATACTGTCTGTAAAATGTGGATGAGACAGGCGAAATACCCTCAAACTTCAAGAAGAGTATAATAATTCCAATCCCAAAGAAAGTAAATGTTGACTCGTGTGAAAATTACCGAACTATCAGTTTAATATGTCACGGCTGCTAAATACAATACTGATCCTATCACTTATCTTAGAAGATAGATTAAGGAAAGGCAAACCTACGATTCTAGCATTTGTAGACTTAGAGAAAGCTTTTGATAATGTTGACTGGAACACTCTCTTTCAAATTCTGAAGGTGAGAAGAGTCACGTACAGGGAGCGAAAGGCTATTTACGACTCGTACAGAAACCAGATGGCAGTTATAAGAGTCGAGGGGTACGAAAGGGAAGCAGTGGTTGAGAAGGGAGTGAGACAGGGTTGTAGCCTATCCCCGATGTTATTCAATCTGTACATTAAGCAAGCAGTAAAGAAAACAAAACAAAAATTTGGAGTAGGAATTACAATCCATGGAGAAGAAATTAAAACTTGGTTTGCCGATGACATAGTAATTCTGTCATAGGCAGCAAAGGACCTGGAAGAGCAGTTGAACGGAATGGACAGTCTTGAAAGGAGGATATAAGATGAACATCAACAAAAGCAAAACGAGTATAATGGAATGTAGTCGAATTATATCAGGTGATGCTGAGGGAATTAGATTAGGAAATGAGACACTTAAAGTAGTAGATGAGTTTTGCTATTTGGGGAGCAAAATAACAGATGATGGTCGAAGTAGAGAGTTTATAAAATGTAGACTGGCAATGGCAGGGAAGCGTTTATGAAGAAGAGAAATTTGTTAACATAGAGTATAGATTTAAGTGTCCGGAAGTCTTTTCTGAAAGTATTTGTAGAGAGTGTAGCCATGTATGGAAGTGAAAATGGACGATAAATAGTTTCGACAAGAAGCGAATAGAAGCTGAAAATTAGATGGGTAGATCACATAACTAATGAAGAGGTACTGAATAGAATTGGGGAGAAGAGGAATTTGTGGCGTAACTTGACCAGAAGAAGGGATTCGTTGGTCTGAAACGTGCTGAGGCATCAAGGGATTATCAATTTAGTATTGGAGGAAAGCGCGGAGGGTAAAAATCGTAGAGGGAGACCAAGGCACGAATACACTAAACAGCTTCAGGACGATGTAGGCTGCAGTAGTTACTCGGATATGAAGAAGCTTGTACAGGATAGAGTAGCATGGAGAGCTGCATCAGACCAGCCTCTGGACTGAAGACCACAACAACGACAATATGTATAGATCCGCCTCAGCAGCTCAATGAGGCCGGCACACTGGCCACCCTCTGTAATCATCAAACTGAGTGAAGTTTTCACCGACACAACAAAAGAGGTATCATGCGACATCCGCGCAGAAATGCTAGCGAAACATGACAAAGAAACTGACTCACAATAACGAAAAAATAGAGAATGAAGTACTGACCGTGCCTGGCTGCTATGAGGAGCACCTGAGTTCTGTTGCCGATATTACCAGGGATTTTTTCTTGGTGGGAGGGTTGGAATTGGGTGCAGTCAGCCTCGCGATGATTAACTGAAGAGCTACTTGAGTAAGAAGTAGTCGCTCCTTCAACGTCAAGAAAGCGAACAAAGACTGGGTGAGAGGAGTGCTGACCCCACGCCCCTCCACAGCGCATCCAATGACGCTATTGGCGGAGGATGACACGGCGATCGGTCGGTCCCCCAGAATTCGGAGCCTTGATTGCTTTGCTGTTTATTATAACCTACAATTTCTGTTACACAGTGGGCGTAGAGACGAACAGTAGACAAATATTTGCTCAAGGTTGTATCTCCGTAGAATACCCGCTACTATGTTACAAGGAAAACAAATTCGACAGTGGTCTTATAGTTTACTATCTAATAAAACCGCTCAGTATCATGACCGCTTTGTTAGGCGAAGTTGTGCAAATGCAGTAACTTGTCATACATTCAGGCAAAAGACTCCTCAAGTAGCCACAAAAGAAAAAACAGTTCAACAGAGTAGAATCCAAAATCCTTGGCCCCAAAATTTGTGGCCCATCATGCCCGATGCACCTTCTCCGACTGTTGCGTCGATATGGTTTCAAAAGGAGAGTACAAAACGTGCTGACCCGGTATCCTGTGGAAACCACATTTCTTCACGAAATGCAGGGGGCACATGTTCCACGAAATCCACCGGAACGTTTTTCAGAAAAATCAGATACACTTCGTCCGCTAGGAGTGGAGGATGAATGCACGGCCTAATCATGGCACCGCTGACGGCGCTGCTTTCACACTGATGTCAGCGGCGTGCAGAAATCCACGGTTAACATGTGGCATAAGAAACTTTCATCCAAGCTGTAGCTGTTTCAGCAGTTGAAAGAAAATCGATCCTAATTAAATGCGAGTCGATATTTATATTCTTCTAACAGGGAAACGAGCCTGTTCCGCCACAAGAATATACAAGATGGCCACAATAAAACAGATCCTTAAATTGCGCACCAAACACCAACGTTAACAATGCGAAAGTCTTTTTAAGGTATTGATGGGGGATTTCATGATAGAAACGTCACGAGTTCACATACCTGTAGAGCCTGAAACAGATCTCATCCGATGAAGTGAAACATTGAGAATCCAAATTTCACGATATGCCTGAGTTAGGAAGCCAACGCGGGGTTCAACAGGCGAGGTTGTTCTGGGATTATTAACTCATACGCAACAGAAAAAGTGTGAGAACAAATATGCATAACCGTTTTGATAATTTTCTGATGCGACGAACTTCTAGTTTACACTTGAACGGCCGACCGGCGTTGCGATTTTGTTCGAATTTTCTGAAGGCTGTCTTTCGCTCGAACAATAACTTCTGGTCTTCTGACTCGTTTGGGGGTCTCCTAATCGGTATGCATGCAACAGCGTACGTTACCTAATAATTTCCAAAAGGCCGCGCATAAAAACGGTATGGTGACAGAAAGGTAGGGCCAAGTGTTCTGGGTAGCCCTTGGGCGAGGGACCATTTGTATACCCAACGTAAGGATCGTCTCACTGTAACAATTCTACAGTATAGGTTCACACTTCCTCCAGGTTAGACAAACGGAGCAAATCGGTTGGTTCTTGCTGCATTAGATGTCGTCTACGGTGCGCCTTAAGGGGTTATGTGGGCACCATTTAGTTCACAGAAGGTGTCTGGGAAAATACCAGGACACTAAAACAGAGCGGCGGATTCCAAGAAGACTATGCTTAGCAATTGGCTGAAATTTTTACGATATATTCCTGAGAACCCAATCTCGATCAGTCTTGAATACAGGGTTATTTACAAATGATTGAAGCGATTTCACAGCTCTACAATAACTTTATTATTTGAGATATTTTCACAATGCTTTGCACACACATACAAAAACTCAAAAAGTTTTTTTAGGCGCCGGCCGAAGTGGCCGTGCGGTTAAAGGCGCTGCAGTCTGGAACCGCAAGACCGCTACGGTCGCAGGTTCGAATCCTGCCTTGGGCATGGATGTTTGTGATGTCCTTAGGTTAGTTAGGTTTAACTAGTTCTAAGTTCTAGGGGACTAATAACCTCAGCAGTTGAGTCCCATAGTGCTCAGAGCCATTTGAACCATTTTTTTAGGCATTCACAAATGTTCGATATGTGCCCCTTTAGTGATTCGGCAGACATCAAGCCGATAGTCAAGTTCCTCCCACACTCGGCGTAGCATGTCCCCATTAATGAGTTCGAAAGCATCGTTTCTTGGTAGAGGAGGTTTAAACACTGAATCTTTCACATAACCCCACAGAAAGAAATCGCATGGGGTTAAGTCGGGAGAGCGTGGAGGCCATGACATGAATTGCTGATCATGATTTCCACCATGACCGATCCATCGGTTTTCCAATCTTCTGTTTAAGAAATGCCGAACATCATGATGGAAGAGCAGTGGAGCACCATCCTGTTGAAAGATCAAGTCGGCGCTGTCGGTCTCCAGTTGTGGCATGAGCCAATTTTCCAGCATGTCCAGATACACGTGTCCTGTAACGTTTTTTTCGCAGAAGAGAAAGGGGCCGTAAACTTTAAACCGTGAGATTGCACAAAACACGTTAACTTTTGGTGAATTGCGAATTTGCTGCACAAATGCGTGAGGATTCTCTACCACCCAGATTCGCACATTGTGTCTGTTCACTTCACCATTAAGAAAAAATGTTGCTTCATCACTGAAAACAAGTTTCGCACTGAACGCATCCTCTTCCATGAGCTGTTGCAACCGCGCCGAAAATTCCACGCGTTTGACTTTGTCATCGGGTGTCAGGGCTTGTAGAAATTGTAAACGGTAAGGCTTCTGCTTTAGCCTTTTCCGTAAGATTTTCCAAACCGTCGGCTGTGGTACGTTAGCTCCCTGCTTGCTTTATTCGTCGACTTCCGCGGGCTACGCGTGAAACTTGCTCGCACGCGTTCAACCGTTTCTTCGCTCACTGCAGGCCGACCCGTTAATTTCCCCTTACCGAGGCATCCAGAAGCTTTAAACTGCGCATACCATCGCCGAATGTAGTTAGCAGTTGGTTGATCTTTGTTGAACTTCGTCCTGAAGTGTCGTTGCACTGTTATGACTGACTGATGTGAGTGCATTTCAAGCACGACATACGCTTTCTCGGCTCCTGTCGGCATTTTGTCTCACTGCGCTCTCGAGCGCTCTGGCGGCAGAAACCTGAAGTGCGGCTACAGCCGAACAAAACTTTATGAGTTTTTCTACGTATCTGTAGTGTGTTGTGACCATATGTCAATGAATGGAGCTACAGTGAATTTATGAAATCGCTTCAATCATTTGTAATAGCCCTGTACTTTCTTGAAACCTTTATCCATTTTCGAGATACGGAAGTTCAAAGTACCCCATTTGTACACGTAAATACCCATGTAAAATCCGGTGTGAGCCGACAACTTACTTTATGAGGTGACGTATCACGGAGAAATGTGTTGTAAAATGTCTGTGTTATCGTCAGAACGATTCCGGGAACACCATGTTGTTGTAGTACTGAAGCAGCTGCAAAGTTTTCATACACACAAAATCCGTTCTGAGTTGTAAAATTATAGAGTTTTGCGTTATTTCACAGAAGTAAACTATCAAAATTTTGCTGACTCATGAAGACTGTGGCAGTGGTAAAGCGACGGACAAATAATAAATACCGGAAGATTGTAGACAGTGGTTGTTTTATAGAAAGAGCGAAGGAGACAATGGCAGTGTGAGAGAAAGAGTGGGACAGAGTGACAGTGGGACATAGTGGATAGTGACTGAACAGTGCTAAGAAAACAGTGAAAAAAGATGCAGTGTCAGTGAGAGAGGAATAAAGAGAAGGAGAAAGTAAAAGTGGGTGAGACAGAGTAAATGACAATGAGAATAAGGATGAGAGAGATAATGACAGTGATAAGAGACAGTAGAAGTCGGTAGGAATGAATTAGATAGTATCAGTAAGAGAGCGCAAGAAGGAGACAATGGCACTGAAAGGAGACAGTACTAGTAGGACAGGACAAAGGAGACAGAGGACAGTAATAGAGAGGCACAAAAAGATATGCACAATGAGTTGGGCTGTATGAGTGTCAGAATGGGCAAGTGACAGTGGAGGGGTAGGATCGACTAATAGTGATGGACTATTGGGTGCAAACGAGTTACAGTTAGGGGAGTTTGTGGAAGTAAGATGACAGTTGCCTGTTAAAAAGAGCGCGATTATCTCCGCATGCCATGCCATGCATGTTCGCACATGCATTGTCAATGCGCTGACGCATGTTGTCAGGCGTTGTCGGTGGATCACGATAGCAAATATCCTTCAACTTTCCCCACAGAAAGAAACCCGGGGACGTCAGATCCGGTGAACGTGCGGGCCATGTTATAGTGCTTCGACGACCAATCCACCTGTCAGGAAATATGCTATTCAATTCCGCTTCAACCGCGCGCTAGCTTTGTGCCGAACATCCATCGTGTTAGAAGTACGTAACCATTCCGTCATGTAGTGAAACATCTTGTAGTAACATCGGTAGAACATTACGTAGGAAATCAGCATATATTGCACCATTTTGACAGCCATCGATAAAATGGGGGCCAATTATGCTTTCTCCCATAATACCGCACCAAGGTAGCTGATGTTCCACTTGTCGCAGCCATTGTGGATTTTCCGTTGCCCAATAGTGCATATTATGCCGGTTTACGTTACTGCTGTTGGCGAATAACGCTTCGCTAAATAGAACGCGTGCAAAAAATCTGTCATCGTCCCTTAATTTCTCTTGTGCCCAGTGGCAGAACTGTACACGACGTTCAAAGTCGTCGCCATGCAATTCCTGGTGCATAGAAATATGGCACGGGTGCAATCGATGCTGATGTAGCATTCTCAACACCGACGTTTTTGAGATTCCCGATTCTCGCGCAGTTTGTCTGCTACTGATGTGCGGACTAGCTGCGACAGCAGCTAAAACACCTACTTGGGCATCATCGTTTGTTGGAGGTCGTGGTTGACGTTTCACATGTGGGTGATCATTTCCTGTGTCCTTAAATAACGTAACTACCCTGCGAACGGTCCGGACACTTGGATGATGTCGTCCAGGATACCGCGAAGCATACATAGCACATGCCCGTTGGGCATTTTGATCATAACAGCCATACATCAACACGATATCGACCTTTTCCGCAATTGTTAAACGGTCCATTTTAACACGGGTAATGTATCACGAAACAAATACCGTCCGCACTGGCGGAATGTTACGTGATACCACGTACTTATACGTTTGTGACTATTACAGCGCCATCTATCACAAACCGAAAAAAGTGGTCCAACTAAAACATTCATATTTTTTTACGTGCTACACGAATATGTAATAAAAAATGGGGGTTCCTATATAAGAAAACGCAGTTGATATCCGTTTGACCTATGGCACCGCCATCTAGCGGGCCAACCATAGCGCCATCTGGTTTCCCCCTTCAAGCTAGACATGTTTCGTTCTTTGTAGTTTTTTCGTTTGATGCTTATTTCGTGAGATATTTGTCCCGGTCACTATCAATGGACCACCCTGTATAAGCGGGGCATAGAGGAATAGGAATCATTCTAGCATCTATACGGGTCGCAAATGGGGAAATCCACCGACGTGAGCAACTTTAACGAAGCGCTGATTGTTATGGCTCGCCACTTGGGATCGAACTTGGGCTACTGGCGTTCTACTCTCGTGAGCATCTATGGAAAGTGGTTGAACGACGGTGCGACCACGAGTAGACAATGTGTTGAACGTCAGCACCTCACCACTGCACGTGGAGGTCGCAGGCACGCCAACAGACCTGCCGACATAGTGTGGTACTAGCGCAGGCACAAATGTTTCGGAGCACACCGATCAGGGCACATTGTTACACATGGGGCTCCGCAGCAAACGACTCCTACGTGTTCCAGACTCGTATCGCCGCCGACATGCACATCAGTTACATTTTCATATGGCAACAGACCCTGTAGATTGTCAGTTATCAAGTATTCATGCTAAACTATTTATCATCCATGTTTCACTTCCATACATGGCTACACTCTCTACAAATACTTTCAGAAAAGACTTCCGGACACTTAAATCTATACTCGATGTTAACAAATTTCTCTTCTTCAGAAACGCTTCTCTGCCATTGCCAGTCTACATTTTATAAACTCTCTACTTCGACCATCATCTGTTATTTTGCTCCCCAAATAGCAAAATTCATCTAGTACTTTAAGTGTCTCATTTCCTAATCTAATTCCCTTAGCATCGCCAGATATAATTCGACTACATTCCATTATACTTGTTTTGCTTTTGTTGATGTTCACCTTATATCCTCCTTTCAAGACACTATCCATTCCGTTCAACTGCTCTTCCAGGTCCTTTGCTGCCTACGACAGAACTACTGTGTCATCGGCAAACCAAGTTTTAATTTCTTCTCCATGGATTGTAATTCCTGCTCCAAATTATTGTTTTGTTTTCTTTACTGCTTGCTCAATGTACAGATTGAATAACATCGGGGATAGGCTACAAACCTGTCTCACTCCCTTCTCAACCACTGCTTCCCTTTCGTACCCCTCTACTCTTATACCTGTCATCTGGTTTCTGTACGAATTGTAAATAGCCTTTCGCTCCCTGTACGTGACTCTTCTCACCTTCAGAATTTGAAAGAGAGTGTTCCAGTCAACATTATCAAAAGCTTTCTCTAAGTCTACAAATGCTAGAATCGTAGGTTTGCCTTTCCTTAATCTATCTTCTAAGATAAGTGGTAGGATCAGTATTGCCTGACGTGTTCCAACATTTCTACGGAATTCAAACTGATCTTCCCCGAGGTCGTCTTCTATCAGTTTTTCCATTCGTCTGTAATGCTAATGTATGAAACCACGTTCCTTCTAGTTAAACCACACGACACATTAACGCAGATGCTACATTTTTTTTCGTGAAAATGTAATCTCGACTGGTTTGCACATGATGACATAAGTTGGTATTTCCTTATGTTTTTCATAACATCATAGAGCATATTACGTAATAATACATTCATCTATATCGTCAATGAAATATTTATTGTATGAACTTTGCTTTCTTTACTATTGGATAGATACCAGAACCCCACTCTGCTTGCATCATGTCCTTGCTTACATAATTTCCAAACAATCGAATTTTGTTTTTCTCAAAGTAGACTGGTTGTAGTCAGGATTCCAATATACCATATTACTTCCCATTCTTTTGGCTTCAAACAAATATTTTACAACATAATCTCCGTTCAACGCGGCGGACCTACGTCTCCTCACTGGTAAGGCATGTATGACCGCATGGAACCACTCTACTGCTCGACGGCGGAGCCAATGTCTTGCTGCATCAACAACCTCCCCATCATCTACGTATTGCTTGCTGCGGAGTGCATCCTTCATTGGTCAAAACAAATGGAGGTCGGAAGCAGCGAGATCCGGGCCGTAGGGTGAATGAGGAACAACAGTGCAAGGAAGTGTTCTGGCGCAACCACAAGCGCCGGAACGACGAAGACGAGCGGAAGACCAGAGAAGGCGGTGAGGAAACGTCGGCGCGCCAGGAGCGACATCTGAAAGAAGTGAATATAACCGTCGTTCCTGCCAGCCTCGGGGCTCAGATCGCCTCGGAGTGCTGACATTAGTGGAATGTACACTACTGGCCGTTAAAATTGCTACACCACGAAGATGACGTGCTACAGACGCGAAATTTAACCGACAGGAAGAAGATGCTGTGATATGCGAATGATTAGCTTTTCAGAGCATTCACGCAAGGTTGGCGCCGGTGGCGACGCCTACAACGTACTGACATGAGGAAAGTTTCCAACCGATTTCTCAAACACAAACACCACTTGACCGGCATTGCCTGGTGAAACGTTGTTGTGATGCCTTGTGTAAGGAGGAGAAATGCGTACCATCACGTATCCGACTTTGATAAAGGTCGGATTGTAGCCTATCGCGATTGCGGTTTATCGTATCGTGACATTGCTGCTCGCGTTGGTCGAGATCCAATGACTGTTAGCAGAATATGGAATCGGTGGATTCAGAAGGGTAATACGGAACGCCGTGCTGGATCCCAACGGCCTCGTATTACTAGCAGTCGGGATGACAAGCAACTTATCCGCATGGCTGTAACGGATCGTACAGCCACGTCTCGATACCTGAGTCAACAGATGGGGACGTTTGCAAGACATTAACCATCTGCACCAACAGTTCGACGACGTTTGCAGCAGCATGGACTATCACCTCGGAGGCCATGGGTGCGGTTACCCTTGACGCTGCGTCACAGACAGGAGCGCCTGCGACGGTGTACTCAACGACGAACCGGGGTGCACGAATGCAAAACGTCATTTTTTCGGATAAATCCAGGTTCTGTTTACAGCATCATGATGGTCGCATCCGTGTTTGGCGACATCGTGGTGAACTCACATTGCAAGCATGTATTCGTCATCGCCATACTGGCCAATCACCTGGCGTGATAGTATGGGGTGCAATTGGTTACACGTCTCGATCACCTCTTGTTCGCATTGACGGCACTTTGAACAGTGGACGTTACATGTCAGATGTGTTACGACCCGTGGCTCTACCCTTCATTCGATCCCTGCGAAACCCTACATTTCAGCAGGATAATGCACGACCACATATTGCAGGTCCTGTACGGGCCTTTCTGGATACAGAAAATGTTCGACTGCTGCCCGGGCCTGCACATTCTCCACATCTCTCACCAATTGAAAACGTCTGGTCAATGGTGGCCGAGCAACTGGCTCGTCACAATACGCCAGTCACTACTCTTGATGAACTGAGGTATCGTGTTGAAGCTGCATGGGCAGCTGTATCTGTACACGCCATCCAAGCTCTGTTTGACTCAACGCACAGGCGTATCAAGGCCGTTATTACGGCCAGAGGTGGTTGTTCTGGGTACTGATTTCGCAGGATCTATGCACCCAAATTGCATGAAAATGTAATCACATGGCAGTTCTAGTATAATATATTTGTCCAATGAATGCCCGTTTATGATCTGCATTTCTTCTTGGTGTAGCAATTTTAATAGCCAGTAGTGAATTTGCGGAGCGAACAATTAGTTGTCATCCTTATCATTTACCTGTCAGGACTTTGTGTATAGCAAGAACTTTACTGTCGCCTCTCGCTAGCGAAATTTGCTGTAATTAAAGTAAAGTATTGTCAATTGCTTTATAGAAATAAAACTACTAATGTTGTTTGTTTGAATTGTTGTAGAGCATTCCTAGAACGCAGCTCCTTCAGGCACACTATAAGCGACGAGTGGGCAAGACTCCACATGAAGTTTTGTGAACACTTCTCGGGTGTGTCGTTTCTTCAGTTTCCTGTGGATAACGCAATACACTTCAGAGTTGATCGTTGTACGCTGAGGGAGGACATCAAACAGAATAACCCCTTCAGATTTCCAGAAGACCGTCGCCATGACATTACAGGCTGAGGGTGCGGCTTTGAACTTTTCTTCAGAGGAGAAGTCGTGTGGCGCCACTCTATGGTTCAAATGGTTCAAATGGCTCTAAGCATATGGGACTAAACATCTGAGGTCATCAGTCCCCTAGACTTAGTACTACTTAAACCTAACCAACCTAAGAACATCACACACATCCATGCCCGAGGCAGGATTCGAACCTGCGACCGTAGCAGCAGCGCAGTTCCGGACTGAAGCGCCTAGAACCGCTCGGCCACAGCGGCCGGCGCCACTCTATGGATTGCCGTTTTGTTTTCGGTTCGAAACGATAAAACGCTGTTTTACTCCCTGTGACGTTGTTCGACAAAAAATTGTCACGATCAGTCTCGTATAACGCTATGAATTCCGCGTAAATGGTCCTTCATTGTTCTTTACGGTTTCTCTGAGGCGGTGAGGAACCTGCGTGCACACGCCTTTGAGTACCCCAAATGGTTGACGAATGTGTCAGCACTACCAACAGAGATGTCCAATTGAGCAGGGAGACGTTTGACTGTGATCCGTCGACCACCTCGAATGAGAGTGTCCACACGTTCCAGCATATCAGGAGTAACAGCTGTGTGCAGCCGGTCGGCACGCAGGAGATCGGAGATGCTTGTGCTACCGTGTTACGATGATGACAGACGCCTCGCCCAACGACTTACCGCGCTTTTGTTCGCTACCAGGTCTCAGTAGACATTCTGCAGGCGACTATGAACGTGTGCGATACTCTGGTTTTCCGCCAAATGAAACTCAACGACAGCTTTCTGGTTGAACGCACCCCCGTTACAAACGCCATTTTGAAGGCTATGTGTAGCACCGCCGACTACCGGAACTTCATGAAACTGTAGGGGCTCAAGCGGGAATATTCCACGATGCCCAACAACAAATTCCGCATTTTTTCTACCGAATTGGCAGATGATAAATGTGTTGCATTATTTTTTATTGAACAGCACTAGTACATTTCGTTGCCTTCTCTACTGGCACTGTTGTTACGTTCGTCAAAAATTTAATGACGCCAACGGCAAGCAGTTCAGCGTGTCCTTGAAGGCATTTCGTGTGATGACTTTCAACGATTGCAGTACACAGTGTCGCCTTTGAAATGAAGCCTGGTCACGTGACCACTGCGACGGTCGGGTCTACAGTTTGCTTCGTCGAGTAAATAACTAACATCTTCGAGCTTCAACTGTTACGTTTACATTACGAGAAACACGCTTACCGACAGCCATGCAGCTTAACAGACTTTCGCACTGTCTGTATAAATTTTCGAGACTCGCGTGCCCGCAGACCAGGTCGGCGCTGAATCAGCCTCCGTTACGCAACAGACAATGGGGCGTGTAATTGGTCGTGCCCTGCGAGACAATGTAGTGAATGGCCGTGGGGCGAGAGACGAATGGCTCTATTGGCAGAGGCCGGCCGGAGTGCGAACCAGCAATCAGGGGAGCGAAAGCGTTTGCCCTCAACACGCGACCAGGCCCATACGTCTCTCGCAGCTGCGTGGCTGCCAGCGCGTGGACGCGAAAATTAGAGGCGCGCTAATTACACCCGCCAACTGTGACAGTCGCTGTCGGACATAACCGGTTTTTTCCTACAAAACAGACCACGCTGATGACCAAGGCAACAGGCAGACACCGTGGTCTAGTGGTTAGTGCTGCTGGCTACTAATACTGACTTGACGGTCAGGTTTTCTGTATCCGAAGGAGATTTGTCTGTGGTGCCAAGGTCTGCCGGCCGGAGTGGCTTAGCGGTTCTAGGCGCTTCAGTCTGGAACCGTGTGACCGCTACGGTCGCAGGTTCGAATCCTGTCTCGGGCATGGATGTGTGGGATGTCCTTAGGTTAGTTAGGTTTAAGTAGTTCTAAGTTCTAGGGGACTGGTGACCTCAGAAGTTAAGTCCCATAGTGCTCAGATCCATTTTTTTGCCAAGGTCTGGAACGTCGTATACTCAGCCACATCGGAAGCGGCTTGATAAAAAGAGTGACGAAAGTAGCACGCAAACCGCATAACTGCATAAGTGACGTCATATAATAAGACGTACCATACTTGGTAACCACATGACATTAACTGTGAATCGGTTAGTTCTAATTTGCAAGAAACTTTTTTTACGGCGGAGGGGGCAGTGATGTACCTAGGCGCCTGCTGTGGGCGTCGTTTCCTTTGGGACGCAGTTTTGAGACCGGCCAGAAATGAACTACATCTACATACGTACTACGCAAGCCACCATACGGTCCTCGGTGGTGGGGTCCATGCGCCACTGCCTATCCTTCCCTTTCCTGTTCCATTCGCAAATAGAGCGATGAAAAAACGACAGTCTATATGCCCCTGCATGAGCCCTAATTTCTCATATCGTCTCTCCGTGTTCCTCAGGCGAATTGTACGTTTGTGGCAATAGAATTCGTAGTGTCACCGCCAGACACCACACTTGCTAGGTGGTAGCCTTTAAATCGGCCGCGGTCCGTTAGTATTCGTCGGACCCGCGTGTCACCACTATCAGTGATTGCAGACCGAGCGCCGCCACACGGCAGGTCTAGAGAGACTCCCTAGCACTCGCCCCAGTTGTACAGCCGACTTTGCTAGCGATGGTTCACCGTCTATAGACGCTCTCATTTGCCGAGACGACAGTTTAGCATAGCCTTCAGCTACGTCATTTGCTACGACCTAGCAAGGCGCCATATTATTCAAGAATGCATTCTGAACTGATAATATTGTGAATCGTGTACCGTCAAGAGCGACGTTCATCATTAATGGATTAAAGTTAAGTGTCAAACTAATTGTGTCCGCTTTCTGAATTTTCATTCCTTTGTCATGTTCCAGACCTCACGTCAGTATAGTTCTTACCTCCTCACGCCAGCCTGCGTGAGCTAAAACGCGTGCATTTAGGCCTCCTCTAGTAACACGGTGTTGGCTCTTCTGCCAGCACAACAGAATTGTTCCGTAGTCAGCTTCAAATTCCGATTCTCGAAAATTCGGCAATAGTGCTTTGCGAAAAGAACGTCTTCTTCCCTCCAGGGATTCGACTTTGACTTCACGTAGCATTTCCGTAGTGCTAGGTTGTTGATCGAACTTGCCAGTGACAATTCTAGCAGTACGCCTCTGAATTGCTTCGATTCTTCCTTTAATCCGATGTGCTGGGGAACACAAACACTAGAGCAGTATTCAAGAACAGGTCACACACGTGTCTGTAATTTCCTTCGCTATAATTCTCCCAATAAACGTAAGTCGACCATTTGTCTGCCCTACAACCAACCTTACGTACTCGTTGCATATCAAATCACTTTGCAACGTTCCGCTTACATATTTAATCAACGCGCAGCACGCCACTAATAATGTATTCAACCGATACAGGATAGTTTTTCCTACTCATCTACATTAACTCATAAGTTTCCACATTTAAAGCAAGCTGCCATTCATCACAGCAAATAGAAATTCTGTGCAAGTCAACTTGTATCCTCCTAAAGTCACTCAAAGACGATACTTTCCAGTACACTACAGCGTCGTCAGCGAACCGTCGCAGAACCCTGCACATATCGTTTATCTATATAGAGAACTAGAGCAACCCGATCTCACTTCTCTAGACGCTTCTTATGGTAACTTTGTCTCTGAGAGAGTGAGAAAGGCGGGGGGGGGGGGGACGAGGAAGAAGAAGAAGAAGAAGGAGGAGGAGGAGGTTTCGGTTTTAGAGATCTTCGAAACAGATGATCAGAGCGGAGCTACACTGTTCATGTATCACTGGAAAACAGGCAGTCTGGGATAATTCTTTACGTACACAAAATGCGACTTATTAAAAAGAGATATATCGACTAACTTTAGTACATAGGTAAGTTGAGTGAGCTTTTTGTACAGCGCGTGAAAAGTCGAGAATACTACTGTACGTCGCCCACGTGCCGAACACATTGTAAAAGCGATTACAGTACTTCAGATCTATGTTCGAATGAGAGATGGATTTAAACTCGAAGACATCTTAGAACGAAATCTCACAAGCATAAACGCTACCTGTAATGGAGTATCCGCTTCTCTGCGGATAGCGTTCAGGCTAAATTTACTGTTTTGTGAATGAAGGTAGACTTGAATATACAAATCGTATGCTATAAACGAAAGTGTGCTTGTAAACAACAACAGTTTTATTACCTATACTTTTCTTTTTGAGGAGATTAAAACCCATTCTTCCTAACATCGACGTCTCAATATTTTATTTTTATACATATCCATAATGTCCACCTCTTTTCTACTTGTTAATTAGTAGCTCTATATCAATATTCACGCCTTGGATTACACTAATTTTTCTCAACGTCTAACAAAGAAAAATATCAATAACACACATAACGTACTGTGTGGTTATAATTAAACTACAACTACTCGCAAAGGTCCAGTGTGGGTTGTAATTACTGTATGACAGCGAAACTTGGTAGATACGCTAATGCGTTAATGTGGAACCGATTTACGACGGAAAAAAATTAGTTCCAATTTTGGCCACCAGGTCCAAATCTGGCGCTGTACAGTATCTCTTCGACGTCTTCGGTGTTCATATTAAACCATTTTAGTAAGCGGCTGTTGATAATAAAATCAACGTTATATCTTTCTCAGATGTTTGACATTTTCTGCCCACGTCCCGTCCCTAATCCATAGCATAAATGGAAACATTTCTGTGCATCTTTCCTGCATTCACAGCGCCAGATTTGCACCTGGTGGCCAAAATCGCACCTAATTTTTTCAGAGTTAATCGGTTCCGCATTAACGCATTAGAATATCTACCAAGTTTCGCTACCGGACGATAATTACAGCGACACTGAACCTCTGTGAGTAGCTCGTCTTCAATTATAACCATCCGGTGCGTCTGGTCACGAAAGAAACCAGCTGTCAACACGGGCATACGGGCGCCTATACGCGGATTCGTCTGCGCCTGTGAACCAGATGCGGCCAACAGTAAATCCTTCGTTATCAAACACTGTGACATTTTGGTTCGGAAAGTCAACCCTCTATGGTACACCTCCTATACGTGCGGCTTGGTGGCTTTGGGTTTTGATGAATAACTCCAGAAACCGTGGCGACATTTCCAGGAGTAAGTACAGTTCCTTGGGGCTAACATTCCCCGGTAGATCATCAGCCACGCTGCCTCTCCACAGGAATTTGACGAAGAGCTTACGGATGGGTTCGCATCGGTTCCTTTTGGACCATTAAATCGTGTCTGAAAACTGCGCCTTTTCGCTGTAGGACTGTGTTGTCACCTATGGTATTCCAGTCCAAGAACCAGATTGTTCAATGGAACACATAATTTCAACCTCTTCCTTCGGCACGCTAAACTCTTTCCACATTTCACTGATGGAACTGATCTCTCTGATTTGCGGCACTCTAACATTGCGATTACGGCACCATGCGTTGGCAGCTTTTCGAACTATTTCGAAACTTCAGTATAAGCTTCTTACAGCTTTCACGATAAACATGCAGTTTGTTGCTCTCATCTGTCTATCTTAGCTATCGAGATATTTAATTTTGAAATCATCGATTCCTTTGCTTGGCACCCTGTATGACCTGTTATAGGTTGAATTTTAGATATCTTAACGTCCCATTTGAAAATGCGCATCGTCCTCTGAACTTACGTTAGGCTCATTCGTCTGCTAGAATGGCCATCGCAATGCTAGTGTCCTCCCGTATATTGCTAAACGCTACGGATAAATTTCGGCGGGGAAACTAAGTCAGAGAGGAAAACGGTCAGCCCATTTCCTCTACTAAGTAAAGTGCCGGAGCTAATAACAGACCATTCGCCTTACGAAACGTTTCACTTCATCGCCAGGTTTCCGAACGCTATTGTACCACGGTGACAGTAACGTTTCTTTGATTCGCTGTCACGCGCCGTATCGGCCACCCTAGTCCTTTTGCAACAGCAGCCCGGGTCGCCGCAGACATAACGGACTGCCTTTCACCGCGCGAAGCCGACTCGCTAGACAGATCTACGCTGATACACGTGCCTCGGCGTGACTCACATACATTACGCTGATCTTTCTTCCTTGATTCGGAGTGTAATGTCAAGTCTGCACGAGGGTCTCTGCAACTGGGTGTATACCGTAACACAGTGAATAAAAGTAGACGTAGTATTCGCAAATCTCGGTGCAAGCCTTTCGACCTGACACCATTTCGTCGGATTGCGCGTCAGCATCGCTGTGTGTGTACTCAAACACCTAGTCACGGCGTAGGGATTGACCGTTCCAGATCATCCTGCAGCAGAGAATCCCGGGAATCAAACCTGGGACTTCTGCCTCGGTAGCAAGCAATGCAACCAAGTCGACCACGGAAGCGGTTTTCTCAATCTTAGCAATAAACTCCCGAAAAATCGAACTCCCATTATAAAATAGCTTCAGACGTCTCATTACCTAACAAATGAGTTAATGTGTTAAATATTTGCCTCTAAGGCGTAAGCGAGAGAAGTTTGTGAAAGGTTTGAAACTATGCTTAATGTTTGTTGGTAGTCGCTAAGGGCTCTCATTGAGAAACACTGGATGGAACTAAATTGTGTAATCCGCCCTCGATTTTAAGCAAAAGCTAGTTTTTCACGCCTCGCAATGTTTATGGCACCATATGTCCTGAAATATTTATCGTGCAATGATATAACTCTGCAGGTACAATCACTGACATATGTGCACCGTGCAACACAATTTAAGGACCATTTTTTCGAAATCTCGTAACTGATTCCCATTGCGACATATATGTTTGAAATTTGTCTCAAAGATGCCTACGAACTTCCTTTACAACGCTGCAAAAGCAAGGCGCCCTGCGAAATCACCCTCCGACGATGCTTCAAAATAGCAAGATGTTGACACATGCGACAAAAAGGCCAGAACTCAGAAGTTCATGATAAGTGTAAGGTAGGTTAATTATGTCACACTAGCACCAAATTTCACCACAATTCTCCCCAACGCCACCGTGGACGATTCACACGATGGAAAGGTCGTCATACCTGCTCTTATCCACATTTTAACCCCTTCTTTTGACGCCTCTTCGATGCATGGTGTGATGATTTGGGTTGAGGGAGGCTCTTGACATCATAGTCATCAGCGCCCTGACGAAAAGTCAGGATGCAAATCTCATGGACGGGGACGAAGGCTGTCCGCACATGCGGAGCAGTTTATAATGTATGAAAGTCTGCCGCCCTTCCCCGTGAGTACACGACCCTCGTAACACTGGAATCGGTATCTGCGAGGATGGTGGGCAGATCTCCAGCGAGACTCAGGGTTGCCCTAATATCAGTACATAGGACACACGTAGCCACAATATGCAGAACTGAAAGCGGTACGCCACGAACTTCACAGAGTGGTGGATCCTCCCCCCAGAGGAGGAAGCCACGAGCTAAAGGGCTATGCCCGATAAGCAGTCCGGTAAGCAGAACCTCCTTCCAGCAGCGACGCTGACAATGAAGTCCGCCAAGCCTTTGTGGTCGACTTGAGCGACCGCAGTTTGTTGTCTGTCACCTGCAACCATTCAGTCTCCCACTGACGCATGATACATGTCAGAAGATGAAATGATGGCGTGCAACTGGATGGACATTTATGGACATCACTATCCCAACATGCTTCCTTGGCTGCTTTGTCGACCATGTCATTGTCATGTATGCAAATGTGGTCTCTCCAATGGAGGTCGAAACGTGGTGCATAGCATTGAAATCGCGCGGTTTTCTTTTGAGTGGCCGAGGAAAACATTCCATCTACACCGCCGCTCAGAATGGACACGAAAAGACCTTATGACGTGTCATAAAGGGCGTCAATGAAACTATCCCCTTCCTTGGTGAGTTGCTTCCCGTACATTTCACAGTCGAAAACAACAGTTCTCACTGCTCTGAACAACAGGAGGCCGTCCTTGACAACCTATGACACTGCTGACACCCTGGGACCTTTCAACACCTTCCTAAGAATACTGTGGTCCTGCATCTCCGCTAAACGTAATCGCACCCCTTTGGACCTCGGAAAGACTGTGTCGTTTGCTCTTTTGTACAGGCTGGAGCCACTAGGTACCGTTCAAAATAAGTCGACGAAATTTGAACGTGTTCAGAAGAAATAAAGGGTGTTTGTACTTTTTCAGCCCTCCTGTTTCACACACTGCTGTAGCATCATCACAGAGGGGTGCGACACTGACGCATACGTGAATACAACCGCAAAGAATCCATCTAAGACCCACCAGTTCTGCAATACCCTCGGAGGCACCAGGCCACATTCATCGAGAATTTAAAAAATGTGCTTTTACTGACAAAACCTGCGAAGTAACACTTGGCGCCTAGAGGCAGGCAACTACTTGACAACTCTCCAATACCAATTGCTTGCGCTGGTAGTATTTTCTGTGACATATCTAAGGCATTTGACTGTGTGAATCGCAGTATTCTCCAAGATAAACAGAAGTTTTATGGGATTGGCTGTGTAACCAACCAATGGATAATATCATATCCAACCAAAAGAACGCAGGAAGATGCACTTGGTAATTCAGACAATATAGACAGGGAATGTTATTGTGACTGGGGAGGAGCTCGAAGCTATTGTTCACGCATGGAGAGGAAATAATAAACAGCATAAAAACCTCAAATTCTTAGGAATCCAAATTGTGAGAATTTAAACTGAAAAAAAGCACATTTTGGAACTCCTAAAACAACTTATTTCAACCACATTTGCATTCAGAATCTTTGCAAATCTGGGGGAGAGAGGAATCAGTGAGTTGACATATTCTGCATAATTTCATTCAATAATCTCATATGGAATAATGCCCTGGGGTAACTCATCTTTAAGAAAGGAAATGTTCGTTGCTCAAAAACGTGTTGTAGGAATAGTATGTGGTGCTCTCGCACGATCTTCTTCTAGACATCTCCTTAAGACGTTGAGCATTCTGACTACTGCTTCACAGTATATTTGTTCCCTCATGAAGTTTATTGTAAATAATCCACTAGTGTTCAAAAGGAACAATGATGTATATGATAACAATATCAGAAGGAAAAATGAGATTCATTACTCCATATTACGGCTGTCTTAAGCATAAAAGGGGGTCCACAATGTTGCAACTAAAAATTTTGATCAATTACCCAGGGATATAAAATGTCTGACAGACATCAAAGTAAAATTTGAAAACATGCTCGAGCTGATTCTCCTTGACAACTCCTTCCATTCCTTAAAAAAATTTCTGGTACTATATGTGTAAAACATGGTGGATAGGAATTACTAACTCACGCAACGCGCGCGCGCGCGCGCGCGCACACACACACACACACACACACACACACACACACACACACACGCGCGCGCGCGCATAGTTAGAAATAGAAACAAAATTTGGGGCTGTTTTACTATTTTAAGTTAAAAATCAAAGACGGACAGTTTAAAAACTAAGTTCCGTTTCTATTTCTATACGCAGCAGCGCTACGATCGCAGTTCCGAGCATGCGCGTCATTTACTCTGACTCAAGGAGAAGACATGTACGCCATTTTCAGATCGCTGCTGCCGACGTGTGCTTTTTAGTGCTTCTTTATAATGTCAGCCGCAATTGAAAATACCGCCGCGTGTGAAATCAGATCTGTGATTCGTTTTCTAAATGCAGAGAATGTGAGTGTGTGTGTTCAGTATGTAGCCATATTTACAAATTAATACGCAATGTGAATGTGAAATGACTCGTTGCACGTCATTACGACTTATCGTGCAAACGATCTATGGAACATGAAACTAACAAACGAATAAGCCATTTAACCGGCAGTGTTGGTTGGCGTAGTTCAGGGTGGAGGAAGTTATATGATGTTTTGTGGGTGTTGTTTGTATCAAGACTTGGATTCACATATTCAAGTTACTGTGAAAGTGAACCAGTACATTTTTTTCAAAATCTTCTACATCTTCATGAGTTTCATCCTGAGGACATTCCCATCTCTAAGGATGGCAAAATCCTTGTTCAAAGCCGGCCGCTGTGGTCTCGCGGTTCTAGGCGCGCAGTCCGGAACCGTGGGACTGCTACGGTCGCAGGTTCGAATCCTGCCTCGGGCATAAATGTGTGTGATGTCCTTAGGTTAGTTAGGTTTAAGTAGTTCTAAGTTCTAGGGGACTGATAACCACAGCAGTTGAGTCCCATAGTGCTCAGAGCCATTTTTGAACCTTGTTCAAAGTCTGTAAGCATACGTTCGTGGTTTGATGAATATTCAGGCAGACTATGGCCGCTCAAATAGCCCGCTAAATCAGTCGATCTTGCCACCATAGGAAAATTTGGATCGGCGGGTGATACGTGACTGTCATTTGGTAGCTCTGCAGGATCTGCTTTTAATCATCAATGGATAACTTCAGCTGAAAGTGGCATACCTGAAGACAGCTGTAAGTCGTTATCAGGACAGTGTTACACGGTATTAGCATGAAGGTGACTAATTTTCTGTTTGGTGTGCTTAGTGCCAAGAAACAGAAAAGGACTTAAATTGTCCAAGTTACATTATACTAACTGACTGGGAGCACAGCAGAGATTTGTAAATAGGATTGATGAGCAGAGCGCAATAAATACTGTTTAGAGCTTCTTAAACAGGCTAACCTGACCTCTCATGTGGGAGACCAGCCACTGTCTGTCACAATCCTAGATGATGAATGATGGATGAGTAAACCAAAAAAGAAAATAGCACGCGCTCTGCGCCGAGTGCTTTTTAAAAACAATTTTTATCTGAAAGCATATCGTACTCGTTGAGGCACCAGGCGGGAGTATCGCTACGTCCCAGGCCGTATTCTCGGAAACCAAAGGCTACGGGGATCTCACGCGGTAGCTGGGCGTGCCGTGGCAGGGAAAGTGCTCGTCGTGCTAAGTATTCCGCAAGCGGCCTGGCCTCACAGCGGGCTGCACCTGCAGGTCGTGACTGCGGGCCCATGTACAGCGCGTGGTCGCTGCCCCGGAAATTTAGCAGACTGTGCGGTCAGAATAACTGCACCCATTTGTTCCTGGTTAACGCAAAGCTACCCAGCGGTCGAATAGACAAACATAGCGTCATAGCGCTGCTATTATTCACCATATACTACACTCATGCTCATAAATTGAGGATAATGCTGATGCATGGTGGGTGGGTTGCGGGTTTAAATCACCGCGGGGTATGACCATTCGGTGCATTTGACCTGCGATCGTCGCACCGTGGCGCTGGCAGCAGTCCACATACGAAGAGGTGTGTTGGTGCATGTCAGAGTACGGCGCAGCGAGTAAGTGTGCTGACGTTTCCAGACGTGCTAATGGTGACTGTGTGTTGAAAATGGCTCAAAGAATACATATTGATGACGTTATGAGGGGTAGAATACTAGGGCGACTGGAGGTTGGTCAAACACAGCAGGACGTAGCACGGGCCCTCCGTGTGCCACAAAGTGTAATCTTACGATTATGGCGACGATTCCAGCAGACAGGAAACGTGTCCAGGCGCTACTGTACGGGACGTCCACTATGTACAACACCGCAAGAAGACCGATATCTCACCATCAGTGCCCGCAGACGGCCACGGAGTACTGCAGGTAGCCTTGCTCGGGACCTTACCACAGCCACTGGAAAGTTGCCTCCAGACACACAGTTTACAGACGACTGAACAGATATGGTTTATTCGCCCGGAGACCTGCAAGGTGCATTCCACTGACACCTGCTCACAGGAGAGCACGTAAAGCCTGGTGTAAAGAGCACAGTACATGGTCATTGGAACAGTGGTCCCAGGTTATGTTCACGGACGAGTCCAGGTGCAGTCTGAACAGTGATTCTCGCCGGGTTTTCATCTGGCGTGAACCAGAAACCAGATATTAACCCCTTAATATCCTTGAAAGGGACCTGTATGGAGGTCGTGGTTTGATGGTGTGGGGTGGGACTATGATTGGTGCACGTACACCCCTGCATGTCTTTGACAGAGGAACTGTAACAGGTCAGGTGTATCGGGACGTCATTTTGCACCAGTATGTCCGCCTTTTGAGGGGTGCACTGGGTCCCACCTTCCTCCTGATGGATGATAACGCACGGCCCCACCGAGCTGCCATCGTGGAGGAGTACCTTGAAACAGAAGATATCAGGCGAATAGAGTGAGTGGCCTGCCTATTCTCCAGACATAAACCCAGCGAGCACGTCTGGGATACTCTTGGTCCACGTATCGCTGCACGTCTTCAAACCCATACGACAGTTCAGGAGCTCCGACAGGCACTGGTGCAAGACTGGGAGGCTAGACCCCAGCAGCTGCTCGACCACCTGATCCAGAATATGCCAACCCGTTGTGCGGCTTGTGTACGTGTGCATTGTCATCATATCCCATATTGATGTCGGGGTACAAGCGCAGGAAACAGTGGAGTTTTGTAGCACATGTGTTTCGAAACGGTTTTCTTAACTTACCACCAATACCGTGGACTTACAGATCTGTGTCGTGTGTGTTCCCTATGTGCCTATGCTATTAGCGCCAGTTTTGTGTAGTGCCACAGTGTGCGGCACCACATTCTCCAATAATCCTTAATTTATGTGCATGAGTGTACATAAGGTAGTGAGAAGACAACTAACTAGTATTAACAACCGAGTGGCCAATGACTTTTGCGTTCAGACGTGTTTTCTTTCATTCGAATAAAACAATCGAATTAAACTACACAGACCAGTAACTTTAATGTTACCACCTGTCATAAGCCTCAGTAAACACTTTTTTAAGCGCGGAACGCTGCGAGTGGTGCAGGAAGAGAACGGTTGCGGTTCTGGAAGGTACCGACAGGGATGTGATGCCACGTCGACTCCAGTGGCGTGGACAGCTGCGCTAGGTTTCTCGCTTGAGGATCCATGGCGCGAACAGCTCGATCGCGGGGCTCCCACAAATTCTCGATTGGGTTTAAATTCGGGGAATTTGGTGACCAGCGGAGTACGGTAAACTCATCCTGGTGTTCTAGGAATCACGTACGTAGACTGCAAGCTGTGTAACACGTTGCATTGTGCTGCCCGTAGATGCAATCATACCGAGGAACAACAAACTGTATATAGGGGTACACATGGTCCCCAAGATAGCTGCATATTTGTGATGATCCACTGGACCTTCCAGAATGACGAGATCACCCATGGAATGCTACGGAAGTGTTGCCCAGACCATGTGCTCCCTCCTCCGCCCTCCACTCTTTCGATTCTTGCAGGGTCGTAAACGTCAGAGGCCATTCTGTCTGACGAAACACAAAACGTGATCCATTTGAAAAGGCTGCCTGTCGGCACACAGTGGACGTCCTGTTGCGGTACTGGCGCGCGAATTCCAGCCTTCGTCGCCTATGAACACTAGGGTTTTGCATAGCGCCGTTTTGCCACGCACGGTGTACTTTGACCACGGGGGAACGCGAACAGTTCACATACTTCGCCTTTTCGCAAATGCTTCCACCCTTGGCCCTAAAGCCCATAAACATGCCCTTTTGGATGTCAGATAAATAGCTACGTTTGCGCATTATTACGACAATGACTGTACTTTTTTCCGTATCCGCAACTCCCTCTCCTAGACAAAGAGATCCGTCCGAATATTTATTCCTCCTCCCAACTTTAACCCTTCCCCACCCTACATCAGGACTCTTGTCTTCTTTTACATCTCCACCCAACCCTATACCTTTCTTCTTGTACCACTATCCTCCCCACACAAAAACTCCCCCCCTCACTTCCTGTATTCTTATTATCCGTTCCACCTCAAACTGATCGTCTCCATAGTCCCCCCCTCCCCCCCCCCCCAAGGAGACCCCTATCTCTTTACCCACACTCCTCAATCTCAACGGAACATAATCTCTCCTCCCAAAATACTTCTCACCAAGTTTAAGTCCTTCAGATTTTAAGTGAAAATGCAGTGCTTCAGTGTTTTTATCAGAAGAATTTTACCTACCTGCGATGTGTTTTTAAAATTATATATCTTAGTTTTTTAACTGCCCGTCTTTGATTTTTAACTTAAAATAGAAAAACAGCCCCAAAATTTGTTTCTATTTCTCACAACAATTTTTTTTTAATTTGCTTGTCTAAAGAGCGGAGAAGTGCCCCGCTGAGCCGGCCGGGGTGGCCGAGCGGTTCTAGGCGCTATAGTCTAGGCGGTGCGGTCGCAGGTTCGAATCCTGCCTCGGGCATGGATGTGTGTGATGTCCTTAGGTTAGTTAGGTTTAAGTAGTTCTAAGTTCTAGGGGACTGATGACCTCAGAAGTTAAGTCCCATAGTGCTTAGAGCCATTTGAACCATTTTTGTACCGCTGACAGCCCACTCCCCGCCCGTATGGGGCGCAAGGAGTGAAATAACAGTAAAGGAAAAAAAGGTCAACTGATTCTCATGGCTCTTAAGGTGTGCACTTTAGAGCCCATGTTTACTGGAAATTTTTTTCTTGTTTTGATCCATACTACCACATCAGAAAATATGGAAAGCAAAGAGCTTGCAGTTGAAGAGATTTGCTTCATAGTATAGAAGACAAAGAAGTGCTCATAGTTCTAAAGGTACGCATTTCAGAGATCATGTCTTCGTTTCGAATGAGCTTTCCTGTCATATGACTCAATATTAACCATTCCTCCTAGGACATCCTGCATACAATTTGGCTAACTATTTGGAGGAATCAAACCGGTATTCACCTAATCATTCCGGCATTCACCCCAAAGAATGTGGGAATGTTACGTGATACCTAAATCCTTGTAGACCGAGAGTACGGTAATCTGAAACACACTGTTGGCAAATGCGAAAGGGAAGCAATAGTAGCTGTCCGAGGGCGTGCTGAAATGTAATGCATCCGAGCTTTTTGTGTGAAAGCTCTTAACGATTTTTAAATGAAAGAAACGTTATTAACATTCTATATCTCTATTCTTCACGTCTAATATTTATTTCTCAACATAGTCACCCCGCCAAAAACAAATTTCTCCCAACAAGAGACCAGTTTGTTTATATCATGACAGTAGAATACGTGACTTTGTTGACGGAGCCACAACCTCATATCTGCCTGCACCGCTTCATCGCTATCAAAGTGAAGTCCTCAATGGTGTACCTTAAGTGTTGGAAACAGTTTAAAATCGGATGGGACAAGGTCGGGATTGAATGGACGACGATCGATGATAGTGAATTCTAGGCGTCGGGTAGGTTTTTTTATCGCCTTTCGGAACACGTCAATTATGAGGGACAACACAACACCCAGTTCCCGAGAGATCGAGAATCGAACCCGGGCACCTCTGCTTGGAAATCCGTCGCGCCGACCGACGCGGACGTCGAATTGTTGCAGACGTCGCAGCCCTCTTGTGTGGTCTGGCACTATCAATCTGAAGGAGAAGGTGCTCCATGGCTGAAAAAAAAACCCTTTGAATTCGAAACTCGATTACAGCACCCTGTTTCTCGCGCAGCGACACAGTTACGTTACACATCGCAACATTACACGCTACAATTCGGATTCCTCCAGCGGCAGATGACTGCAAATATCTAGACATGAAGAATAAAGTTGTAGGCTGTTAATAACGTTTATTTCATTTAAAAGCTTTTATGCGCTTTTACATAAAAATTCGGAGGCATTACTTTTCAGTACACCCTCGTAGAATCGACTCTCGGGCGAAACGTCGCATGTCGTTGTAAAATCCTCTCAATAGTTGACCGTCGCATCTGACAGACGTCTTCAGACGCGACAAACAACTTCTGAGCTATGAGGACATCGAGAGCATCGCTACTGGAAGCTATGAACTTTCAGTTTAATATGATGTTTCAAGACTTTATGATTTATCTTCAATCTTCTGACGTGGTTTTATGCCTTGCGTGTGGCTTGCGTGTGGCTGCCATTACTTGTAGCAAATTTGGTGGGACCTATCGCTGCTATATACGTAGAGGTTTTTCATATTGTTGTTATTATCATTATTATTATTATCGCTCTTGGTCGCCGTAGAGCGAGCCGGTACTCATTTTATGTCCCAGGTTTCTGATGCTTATACGAGGGTTGGAACTTTAAGGCAACTATTTATTTACAGCTCGTACAAAATAGATACGTGTTTCATAGTTTTTCTGACCTTCAAAGTAGTCGCCGGTATTGTGTATAGCTAGTTGCCAGTGATGCGGAAGTCGTAGGAAACTCTTAGCAGTGCCAGTTGTGTTGACAGTTCGAGTGGCGCGGTCTGTTGCCCGACGAATTTGTAGCAGTTCTGAAGCGAATGTCGTGAAATGTTTCCTTCAGTTTAGAAGTCGAGTTGAACTCACAAGGGCTTAAGTCAGGGGAGCGCAGTAGATGGTATAGCACTTAGCAGCCCCATCAGTCAAACGAATCAGTAACAGCTTGCACTGTACGTGCTTGAGCATTTTTCTGCAAAATGATGGTCAGGTCCTGCAGAAAGTGTCATCGCTTCTGTCACTATGCTGTTCATTTTTGGAACACAACCTACAACCAGCTTAGAGACACTTACTGCAGGACCTGACCATCATTTTGCAGGAAAATGCTCAAGCACGTTCAGTGCAAGCTGTTATTGATTTTTTTGACTGATGGGGCTGCTAAGTGCTACACCACCTACTGCACTCCCCTGACTTAAGCCCTCGTGAGTTCAACTCGATTTCTAAACTGAAGGAAACACTTCACGGCATTCTCTTCAGAACTGCTACAAATTCGTCGGGCAACAGACCCCGCCGCTTTAACTGTCAACACAACTGGCACTGCTAAGAGTATCCTACGACTTCCGCATCGCTGGCAACTGGCTATACACAATACTGGTGACTACTCTGAAGGTCAGTAAAACTTTGAAACACGTATCTCCTTTGTACGAGCTGTAAATAAATAGTTGCCACTATTAAAGTTCCAACCCTTGTATTTGCAGAGCTAATAGTCTTTTGGTAAAACTTCCTGGAAGTTACTCGATGTCGTCCTTTCAGCTGCGATGCTTCGACCAGTAGGTGCAGTTCTCGCTATGGTGAGTCCCGAGGAAGGTACAGAGCCAGTAGCAAGAGTCCTGTACTAGATTCATTGCAGCTATCAGAAGCGCGTGTCGGCAGCATTGCCCCGAGCAGCTGCTGCATACTCGAGGAGAAGTCGTATTTGGCACTTTTAGATTACAAGGCACACTTGGATAGGTAGTATAGAGTGTGGGTTGAGAGCTGGACGAAACTCCCTGAGTTGTCCAAGGTTTATGCCTCGTTTTGGCTCTGAGCACTATGGGACTTAACAGCTATGGTCATCAGTCCCCTAGAACTTAGAACTACTTAAACCTAACTAACCTAAGGACATCACATAACACCCAGCCATCACGAGGCAGAGAAAATCCCTGACCCCGCCGGGAATCGAACCCGGGAACCCGGGCGTGGGAAGCGAGGACGCTACCGCACGACCACGAGATGCGGGCTGCCTCGTTTTCCGGGCCGGTTTAAGGCCCAGACGACACAAACCGTCGCTTGGAGTGCCAAGTTGAGAAGATTTCTGTAACATTTTCTATATTGGACGTATCAAAATTAGTAACGGTTGTTTGGGGCGTTAAGCTGAGAGGGGCCGAAATGCAATTTTTCTATACAGTGCTTATTACAAATTGCAGTGAAAACCGATAAGAGCGAAAATGTACGAGGGAAAATGGGTTGGGGTTGGGGGCGCCAAATGATAGGTCGCTTGTGCGGAAAAAATGTTTTCGAAACGGTCCTGTTAATGTTGTTGTTGTTTTCAGTCTGAAGACCAGTTTGATGCAGCTTTCTATGCTACTCTATTCTTTGCAAGCCTCTTCATCTCCGAATAACTACTGCAACCTAGATCCTTCTGAATCTGCTTACAGTATTCATCTTGTGGGCTCCCTGTATGATTTTTACCCGCCACACTTCCCTCCAACAAAAAACTGGCGATTCCTTGATGTCTCAGAATCTGTCCTCCAGACAAATATCTTCAGAAAAGACTTCCTGACCGTGAAACCTGTATTCGATGTTCACAAATTTCTATTCTTCAGAAACCCTTTTCATACCACTGCCAGTCTACATTTTGTATCATCTCCATTTCACCATTATTCCTTATTTTGCTGTCTAAATAGCAAAACTCATCTATTACTTTAAGTATATCGTTTCCATCTAATTACTTCAGCATCATCTGATTTAATCCCACTACACTTCATTATCCTTCTTTTGTTTTTGTTGATGGTCATACTATGTCCTCTTTTCAAGACATTGTCCACTCATTTGAACTGCTCCTTCAAGTCCTTTTTCTGTCTCTGGCAGAATTACAAACTCAACGGCAAACCTCATGGATTTTATTTCTTCTTCCTGAACTTTAATTCCTACTCCAAATTTTTCTTCGGTTTCCCTTACTGCTTGCTCATGGTACAGATTGAATAACATCGGGGATAGGCTACAACCCTGTCTAACTCCCTTCTCAACCACTGTTTCCTTTTCATGCCCCTCGACTCTTGTGACTGCCGTCTGATTTCTGTACAAGTTGTGTATAACCTTTCGCTCCCTGTCTTTTGCACTGCTACCTGTAGGACTTCAAAAATAATATTCAGTCAACATTGTCAAAAGCTTTCTCTAAGTCTACAAACGCTATAAAAATACGTTTGATTTCTTAAACTATTTTCTAAGGCAAGTCGTAGGGTCAATATTGCCTCGTCTGTTCCCAAATTTCTCCGAAATCCAAACTGATCTTACCCGAGGTCGGTATGTACCAGTTTCTTCCTTCTTGCGTAAAGAATTCGTGTTAGTATTTTGCAGTCACCATTTAGTAAACTGATAGTTCGGTAATTTACACACGTGCCAGCACCTGCTTTCTTGGGATTGGTATTATTATAGTCTTCTTCAAGTCTGAGCGTATTTCGCCTGTCTCATACATCTTGATCAGCAGATGGAACAGTTTTATAATGGCTGGCTCTCCCAAGACTATCAGTAGTTCTAACGAAATGTCGTCTACTTACAGGGTCTTGTTCCGACTTAACTCCTCCAGTGCTCTGTCAAATTCTTCTCGCAGTATCATGTCCCCCATTTCATTTTCATCTACGCCCTCTTCCATTTCTCCCTGTTAATAAGTGTATGTTAAATACGCTCCCTGTGGATTGCGTTTCCATCTTTTGAGTGATAGAGAACACTCTGAAAGATTTTAGTTGCTTTGGGTTAAAACTGAATTTCCTTTTTCTCTGATTTACACTACGTACCTGAAACATAATAATGTAATTTTTGGTTACAGTTCAACTTGTGCGGCTTTCAACTTCAAAGTGGCCACAATTTACCATTTTATTCACTGTTTTCCGAGGAATATTGTACCGTAATCAGACATTATTAAGTTGGAATAATCTGTTGTTATGTGACAATATGTGAGAGGACACGAAAGTTTAAAATAAAAACATTTTCCTTCGGGCCGGATTTGAACCAGCGACCTATGGATAACTGCCATTCAACCACTACAGTCCACCGCTCTACCAACTGAGCTACCGAAGGAATGTACCAGATAACGTGTAACCTTTGGTACACATCAAGGAAACCGGACTGCGCGCCTGGGCCGGAACGTCGATACAGCTTACGTAAGCGGGCTGTGGCGCTGCGCTGGCGAATTCATTTAAAAAGATGGCAGTGTGTTATCGCGCCTCACCACAGACTGTCGTCACGATTGGCTTACGAAGAGCCACTGCGGTTGGTTTCCGATAGTGTTGCCGACAGCAAGCATTGCATGTTCAGGTTGCATTGTAGATCTCATATATTAACACTCAGTTCCCCAAGCAAGTCGAGACGCGTTCGGTAACAAACCAGGGTCGCTCCCGTGTTGTTTTAAGCAGCTCTATTAGCTTCGGTGCGTCTTTGCGTTTAACATAGGTACAATCAGTGCTGTTGAGGTATTCGGTCGAATAACACACGCGATTATTCGCCGTGAATTATCTTGCAGTACGACACTGGAAGTGTTGCTTATGGATGGAATTTCTAACGAAGTGGCTGGTCAAAGGCGACGCTTGTCACTGGCCTATTACGAAATTAAATATCACAGAGAAGTGCATTATAAGTAGTCATAAACTTACTCTGGGAACTCTTGTTTTTCATGGTTTCGTATTGTACGTGGACAAATTACGTCGATGAGAATACTTGCGCCGTCAATTACATAAATATACCATATGCTGACACATCATCTCCATGACGTGACTTCATCGTCGATCATTTCCATGGTGTTATGACGCATAGTTAATTGACATTTCACTGATTATATTATATCATGTAATTTCTATTCATTTTTCATTGTAAATGATTTATTATAACTATACGTTTATACAATAACTGAAGAGAGACACGTATACAGCATTTCTAGAAATTACGTTAAGTAAAACTGAGAGTAACAGGATTTTCATTATACTATATTGTAGCCTCTGTATAACATATGAAGGGGCTACTACACTGTACTGCGTTCTACGACTCAACGTGCCTTGAATTTTTTTATGAAAGAAGAATACCTCTAAGGAAACGCACTGTTAAAACTTTGCCGGCCGCGGTTCTAGGCGCTTCAGTCCGGAACCGCGCGACTGCTACGGTCGCAGGTTCGAATCCTGCCTCGGGCAAGGATGTGTGTGATGTCCTTAGGTTAGTTAGGTTTAAGTAGTTCTAAGTTCTAGGGGACTAATGACCTCAGAAGTTGAGTCCCATAGTGCTCAGAGCCATTTTGTTAAAACTTTTTGCTGCTAAGACTCACTGCAAGTATTTACAAAAAATGTTGAAAATTGCCAGATTCATAGCGCTCCAGGCGGCTGGAGAAATGATACCTAGTGGAGCTGTAGCATCTGATCGTGCTAGGTTCAAAAGTGGAATGAAAAATGAATGGTCCAACCGGGATTCGATCCCGTGCTCCGTGGGTTTTCAGCAAACACTTTACCACTTTTTTCCCTTAATTTTGATCGTCATTGTTCCCGTCATCTGATATGGGCGGACGTCACAGGACACCCCCTTAATTCAGTTCATCATTGAATACTTTAGCCGGCCCTCTGACCGAAAACGTAGAGCTACTGTACAGGCGCCCTAGATCCGCAGGTCCGACAAGCAGAGTGTAAATTTCAGCTTTTCTTCACGATAACGAGACGTTCGTTGTCTCGCGTTCTTTTCCGTTCCCTCTAGTTTAAACGCTTTTACACAGAGATACAAGTGAATGGTAGTGAACACTGCCGAATTTTCTTTGAGTGCTCATTGCCTTGCGTTCGCTTCCGTTCCCTCCCGTGTGAACCAGGCTTTAGGTACTTAAAATTGGCATATGTGCACACCGGATATTTACGCTACGCGGCGCTGCGCGCTCTTGTCGTAACTGCTTCCTCATTCACCGAATCGCACGGTCTGCAGGTTGGGCTGTACAAACGCTGTTACAGGCGATTTTTTGTGTGGCACAAATGAGTTATTTCAATATTTGAAACTGTTACAGTGCGCCTTAGCAGTCAAAATTTTGGCAGTGCTTTTATTAAAGTGTATTCGTCCTACGTAAAAAAATTCATAGTAGCTTTCGATTAGGACAGTTGATATTTTTAAAAATATCAGGTAACCGATATATAGATATTTAAAAAAGTATCATCTTAAGCCCTCGACATATCGAAAATGTTATCGATATATCGAAATATCTACGTAACAGCACAAAAAAGAAAAAAGAAATATAGGCTGCACATTGTAAGTATACGGCCAGTTTCAGAGCTATATAGTTAAGTATTGATTTGTTATTAGATATTCCGTACATCAACGGAGTAGCAGCCTTCTTATCCCCCTTAGAGCAAGAACTGAAAGGAAAACGATGCACGTTCCCGCTTGGCGATAACCACTTCGCTAAGAATGGTAACTGCAGGTAAGTGGCACAGTAGAAGGTGTCCGATCGATCCGTCGTTCGGTTTCGTCACGTGTCGGATTTGTCTGGAACGCTTCATGTCGACTTGCCTGTTTTTTCATTTCTGCAAACGCCAGAAACCTAGCAGTTTTATCGTCAGAATTGCCTGATGCAGTTAAACGTTGCAGTTTCTGTCGGTAGCACCGAGCGCCGATTACGTCAGCATTTCCCCTCACATGTCTCCGCCCACCGCAAAGGCCAATGTTGTCATTTAATTTTTCGTGCATCAGTTTCAGCAACTGTTTTTAAGAACGCTCATGCGAAGAAATAGCACACTAGTTGCGTTAAAAATTGTTTTTTAACGCAACTGGTCTGAGTTTCGTCACATCGGGTATCTTGTTATTCCATATTCCATTTACACCGGAACCCCCCCCCCCCCCCCCGCGGTGCAATCGGACTTCTTCTTTCTTATTTGTAGCAACTATACTTGCTTCACACAGGCAAAGAGAAATACTGGACGTGATGAAAGCTCAAAAAGTACTAAGTCTCCTTCACACAGTGAAAGTAAAATTATGGTCTACAATTGCAAAAGAAGAACTTCAAATATTTATCGATAATTGCGAAAAAAATATTATATAAAATAGAAATATGGCACTTTACATTGTCGTTTCGATATCGATGTACCAGCAGACGGAACCTGCTGGTATTAATCGATAAATTTTGTAGACATTTTCGATATATCGATATTTCGTCAGCGGCCCTGGTCTCGACATGTCGAATTGGACCATTCCCTTGTCAGATGCTGTTCTTGAGAGCGAATTGAGGTTTGCGTGCGGATTGATTCATCTGACAGGGATGAATCGGGACATAGGTAGTTAACACTGGGCCCAGCGACACATGCGGCAGCCAGAGGCATCCGTGGAGAAAAATTTGTGCGCACAGTGTAACAAAGGTAGCACAGAAAACAACCCATTTACACTCTCACTAGATTTAGGTTTATTTTTCAAAGTAGTGCTAAAAGCCCAAGGAACGGAAAGAAATACACATTTGAGGGAGGGAAAGGGGTAGGAGCAACCAAATGACAGTCGCTTGTGTGGGAAAATGTTCTGGATGTTGGTGCCATGTTGGACGTCTGTCCAGTGTGGCACGAAGGTATCGGACATATGATGCCCAGTTTACTCCTGTTCCCCTGACGTTGACGGGCGGCAGAGCTGCTGGTACCAACCGCATCGTAATGGTGACCGCTTGCGGTTATTTGGTTGAAATCTGGTCTCCATTTTGTCACCCAATAGCTGAGTTTGTTTATCGCCATGTGAATTTTCGTTGCATTATCTTTGGATTAAGGCTCCTGATGCACGTGACGTGTCATGAACGTATAGGCCAGCTGTCATCAGCGTATATGGCTAGCTTCACCCGTTGTCCTCTAGGGATGTCTGCCGTATATAGCGTACATAGGATGTCGCCAAACGGTGGCGATGAGCCGTCGTGATGACATTCTGACGGCAGCTTGTACATGGAAAGTACCTCCATCCCAGAAGTTGCACAGTGATCTCACATGTGGTGTTGTGACTCCCTGTATTAGTAACTCATGGAATACTCTCTTTCAAATTCTGAAGGTGGCAGGGGTAAAATACAGGGAGCGAAAGGCTATTTACAATTTGTACAGAAACCAGATGGCAGTTATAAGAGTCGAGGGGCATGAATCGGAAGCAGTGGTTGGGAAAGGAGTGAGACAAGGTTGTAGCCTCTCCCCGATGTTATTCAATCTGTATATTGAGCAAGCAGTAAAGGAAACAAAAGAAAAATTCGGAGTAGGTATTAAAATTCATGGAGAAGAAGTAAAAACTTTGAGGTTCGCCGATGACATTGTAATTCTGTCAGAGACAGCAAAGGACTTGGAAGAGCAGCTGAACGGAATGGACAGGGTCTTGAAAGGAGGATATAGGATGAACATCAACAAAAGCAAAACGAGGATAATGGAATGTAGTCAAATTAAATCGGGTGATGCTGAGGGGATTAGATTAGGAAATGAGACACTTAAAGTAGTAAAGGAGTTTTGCTATTTAGGGAGTAAAGTAACTGATGATGGTCGAAGTAGAGAGGATATAAAATGTAGACTGGCAATGGCAAGGAAAGCGTTTCTGAAGAAGAGAAATTTGTTAACATCGAGTATAGATTTAAGTGTCAGGAAGTCGTTTCTGAAAGTATTTGTATGGAGTGCAGCCACGTATGGAAGTGAAACATGGACGATAACCAATTTGGACAAGAAGAGAATAGAAGCTTTCGAAATGTGGTGCTACAGAAGAATGCTGAAGATAAGGTGGGTAGATCACGTAACTAATGAGAAGGTATTGAATAGGATTGGGGAGAAGAGAAGTTTGTGGCACAATTTGACTAGAAGAAGGGATCGGTTCGTAGGACATGTTTTGAGGCATAAAGGGATCACAAATTTAGCATTGGAGGGCAGCGTGGAGGGTAAAAATCGTAGAAGGAGACCAAGAGATGAATACACTAAGCAGATTCAGAAGGATGTAGGTTGCAGTAGGTACTGGGAGATGAAGAAGCTTGCACAGGATAGAGTAGCATGGAGAGCTGCATCAAACCAGTCTCAGGACTGAAGACCACAACAACAACAACAACAATAGTTCTTCATGCCACGAGGAGTCGCAACCTCTCATGACGTCGAGCAACTCGTGATCGAAGGTCTTCACTGCATTCTCCGCTAAGAGAAGCACTTGGTGGGTTGTAGAATGAGCTTTCCGGAATTCGAAATGGACATCTGATAAAAGGTTTTCGACGTCCACACGGTCTAGTCGGCGTCGCAGAAAGAGACGCTCGAACACATTGTGTACTCCGCAGAGTATGATTATCGGTTGATAGCTTTCCGGGGATCGAGTGGCTTTTCCTTGCTTTCTGTTGAACTATGACTGCAGTTTCCTATCCAGGCGTGAGGCGCCAAATTCGATGGTCAACTGCGAAGCATTCCTGATACGTAGTGTGAAGGATGGCTACGCCACTTGTCAGATGGAGAACCAAGGACATCGGTGTAAGCGTGCACTACCGCCAGGTCGACCCAGCTTCCTCTGTCGGAAGCCGCATGCGGAAATACGGTCCACAGTGGCGTACAGCCATCCTCGTCGCTGCTATCGGAGTTAGTAAGTCGCCAACACAGCGTCATGCCACGAACTGCTAGCGCTGGATCTCATGCTGCGCTAAGTTAGAAACTTGCGTATGTGTTGCACTTCGTCGAGATGCGAAATTCGACCGCTTCTTTAATTACTCTGTTCCAGTATGAGGAACTCCATGACACAATTTTAGCACTTTTGCAGTCATTATTGTGCCCTGCACTGAGGCAATATGGCCACTATACATTTCTCTGCTTTATACATACGTGAGTGTATTCGATGTTCAACGCACCTATCTTCTATAGTGCGACAAGAATGTCCGCTGTATAGCTTCCCGCAGTTAGATGGGATCTTATAAACAGCAGATCTTCTCAAGACAATGTTGTCGTTAAGGTAACTTGCCTGTGAACGCCTGGAAAAATAGCAACAATTTTCGTAAAATTTACACGGCTCTAAGTAAAAAAAACTTGAACTCATGGTAGAATGAAAACTGTAGCATTGTGTTGCTGAACATTTAGATACACAATTAATACGTTGACTATATTACAATTTTTTGGTGATGATCCGTAAATTATATTTTTATATGCCGGTCCATACTTGGAACCTATGCACTCAGATACTTGCAACTTTAAGTAAACATTAACAACATGTCTATCTGAAAAGAAGACTGCAATAATTTCATTTCAGTCACAAGTTTTTATTCTAGAAATGTTTAAACCTAATAATCAAAATTATGGTTACTTTGTTTATAACTAATCAGTATGTATTTTCCTTCCTGTTGATAATACATTAGTGTCTGCAGTTTACTTTCCTCCAAATTATACCCTGAAACGTCTCAAAAAAAAAAATCAGACCTCCAGCTCAAAAATATATTTTCTGTGCATAAAATACACATGCCACGAAATTTCATTCCTGGGAAATTCAATTTAGTGTTGTATTTGAACTATGACTCATCTCTGTTGTGCCTAATATACTCCAATTGCATAGTATTCTTGGTTTACGTCTTCCTCATCTTGCCTATTCCTTTTCTTGTTTGTCCTTGTTAATTCTGGCCTCTCTATTTGCCTGAAGGGCCCATTTTCAGCTTCGGCCACTCTCGTGGAATCAGTTGCCAACAATGACTTTTTCCTGTTAAAACTAGAATATATTCCTAGCAACTGTACAACTTCACACCTGCTGATTGCCCCGCATTAAAACAATTGCAGGCATAACAACTTTCGAGCAAGATAAAATAGCAGCAACTTTGAACTACAGAAACGTTCGTAAGGAAAACAACGCTCGAGAAGCAAAGATATTCAAGGGAAACATAAGATCATCGCAAAGCGTACCTTTTAACAGGACTGCCAACTTGAAAAACAGTTGTATAGTATATGTTTCTCGAGCAGGAGTCTAATGACAACACTGACGCGTGCAAGTAGTGCGAACAAGGTTGTGGACGAACACCGAGTGATCTGTAAGTTGATTTTTGAATAACTTCCTGATGATCAATTCAGTTCTTTTAATCACTATCTGCTAAAATAAATAGCGATTTAAGCAGAAAAAGATTTGAAGCGGATACACAGACAAGCTACCTTAAATGAATCTAGACGACTATTTTTGGCGGACGGAAGGCGCATAACCTTATGTTTCTTCTAGTTTCAAACATAGACCACCGACACACGGGAAGACAGCCATTCCTGTCTATCCTTCACTTTCTTCTAGCTCTTTGTCTGAGCACGCTACTTCTTTGCGAAGGATCGTGACAGCTGTTAAGACCGTGTGTGTCCCTTGCGCCTAGAGGAGACGGTCAGCTCCGCCGCTAAAATATTATGGGGACTTCGCCCAAGAACAATTTCTGCAACTAGTCCATCGGGAAAGCCTCGTGCAACCCTACCAATATTAGTTTACACCCCATCGACGACGAGCTCACTGTTTAACTTGCGGGAACGTGGAGGTATAAACTATTCGTACTTCCCTGACAACAAAAGTCAAGCCAACAGAATGGGAGGAGAAACGAAATGAAACTTCATAGGATGAGAGGGGAAGTGACGTGTGTGATTACAAAATCGAGTCAGATTTACAAAGGACTTGGCATTATCAGCCCACATGTCAGTATGACGTTGCATCACTTTTCGCCTGGATACAGGCACTGATTCGTTTGTGAAGGGTGGCATTAGGCCGTTGTAACTCCTCCTAAGGCAAGCTGGCTCACAATTGTTGTAAACGGTCCTAGTTATTGTGGATACTGAAAGTGGGACCGAAGTGACGATCGAGTCGACCTCACACATACTCTAACGGGGACCAATATGGCGATCTTGCTGGCTGTGGGAGTATCTCTACATTCAACAGACAAATAGTAGAGAGACGTACCATGTGAGGACGACCGTTTTCCTATCGAACAATCGATCATGATACTGACCTATAATTTACACACATCAACAACGTTTTGCCTCACCCCGGTTCCCAGAACTCCTGAAAATAGACATTGACTGTGGATACTGTATCACACAGATCCTTTGACTTTTCAGAGATATCACTAAACCCGCCCAAAAATGTAAACAACCATGCATGAGCAGCGCCTATTAGACGGAGGGGGTGCGACAGCCGATCAGTTTAAGTCATTCCACCAGGAAGGAGGTACACGGCTCGTGTTGTCTGTAGTATAACCATGCCTAGACGGTCAATACCGCGGTTCGATCGCGCCCGCATTGTTACTTTGTGCCAGGAAGGACTCTCAACAAGGGAAATGTCCAGGCGTCTCGGAGTGAGCCAAAGCGATGTTGTTCGGACATGGAGGAGATACAAGAGAGACAGGCACTGTCGATGACATGCCTCGCTCAGGCCGCCCAAGGGCTACTACTGTAGTGGATGACCGCTACCTACGGATTATGGCTCGGAGGAACCCTGGCAGCAACGCCACCATGTTGAATAATGTTTCTTGTGCAGCTACAGGACGTCATCTTACGACTCAAACTGTGCGCAATAGGCTGCATGATGCGCAATTTCACTCTCGACGTCCATGACGAGGTTTATCTTTGCAACCACGACACCATGCAGCGCGGTACACAATGGCCCAACAACATCGCCGAACGGACCGCTCAGGATTGACATCACGTTCTCTTCACTGATGAGTGTCGCATACGCCTTCAACCAGACAATCGTCAGAGACGTGTTTGGAGGCAACCCGGTCAGGCCGAACGCCTTAGACACATTGTCCAAGGTGGACGGTTCCCTGCTGTTTTCGGGTGTCATTATGTTGAGCCGACGTACTACGCTGGTGGTCAGGGAAGGCACCGTAACGGCTGTACGATACGTGAATGCTGTCCTCCGACCGATAGTGCAACCATATCAGCAGCATATGGGCGAGGAATTCGTCTTTATGGACGACAATTCGCGCCCCCATCGTGGACATGTTGTGATTGACTTCTTCAGGATAACGACATCGCTCGACTAGAGTGGCCAGCATGTTCTCAAGACATGAACCCTATCGCAACTTGTATGGGATAGACTGAAAAGGGCTGTTTATAGATGACGTGACAGACCAACCACTCTGATGGATCTACGCCGAATCGCCGTTGAGCAGTGGGACAATATGGACCAACAGTGCCTTGATGAACTTGTGGACAGTATGCCACGACGAATACAGGCATTCATCAATGCAAGAGGACGTGCTACTGAGTATTGGAGGTACCGGTGTGTGCAGCAATCTGGACCACCACCTCTGAAGTTCTCGCTCTATGGTGGTACAACATGCAATGTGTGTTTTTCATGAGCAATAAAAAGAACTGAAATGATGTTTATGTTGATCTCTATTCCAATTTTCTGTACAGGTTCCGAAACTCTTGGAACTGAGGTGATGCAAAACATTTTTTGTACAACACATGAGGAGTCAGGGTCTTCGCGACGTACTGGTTTACTGTCAGGCCACCTCAATCGCTACAGCCGTCATCTGAAGTTATACTTGATCATTCCCCACAGCATGATGCCAGGAGTAACACCGCTGTATCTCACCAAAACGTTAGAACAATGGGACGTTTCCCCGCCATGCTCGCCGACGATTGGTATCCGGGATCCAGTCGCATCAATGTGACCACCGCCTATGTTCCATGTCGACGTCCAGTAATCACTCACATAAGGCAGGTAGCAGCACTAGTAGTGGAGGGTATATAAAGTGTGTTGGCAGTGCGCGGACGACGGCTCCAGAAATATTTACGGGCGAAAAGAATGGTTCAAATGGCTCTTAGCACTATAGGACTTAACTTCTGAAGTCATCAGTCGCCTAGAACTTAGAACTAATTAAACCTAACTAACCTAAGGACATCACACAAACCCATGCCCGAGGCAGGATTCGAACCTGCGACCGTAGCGCCTAGAACCGCACGGCCACTCCGGCCGGACGGGCGAATAGAGACGCAACTGTTGAGCAGCTGACTGCCCACATAAACCAAAGGGCTACCAAAAATGTCCCCTCAACGACCGTTCAGCGAAACGTTGCTGCATACAAGCCTCCACAGCAGGCGCCTGGATCATGCACACACGCTGACTGCTGTTCATCGGCGACGAAGACTGCAAGCCAAAACTGCAACTGGACGTCCACTGAGTGGCGACAGGTGGTATTTTGAGATGAATCGTGTTTTATGCTTCATCGGACAGACGGCTGTTCACGTGTACGGCGTGAAACTTCTGAAAGAAAACACTGCAAGAATCATCTGAAGGCTCCAGGCCGGAGGGCAGTCACTGGGTGATCTCGTCATTCTGGTAGGCGCAATGCATCGACCCAAGTATGCATCTGTCCTTGGGGAACCACGTCCATCCGTAAATGTACTTCTTTTTTCTTGGCATGATGGCATCTACCAGCAGGACAATGGAACACGTCACACAGCTCGCGGGGTTGTGTGCATGGGTTGAAAGGCACCAAGACGATGTCCGCAGCTCGTGGTCTTGCGGTAGCGTTCTCGCTTCCCGCGCACGGGGTCCCGGTATCAAACTAGCTCTACGATTACACTGTCCAATGCTTCCTACTGTATTGCTCTTTGCTCAATCTGAAAAAAAAAATAGTTTTAATAATTCGCTATAAGGGTAATGTCCTTTTCTTTTATCATGGTTTGTTCAGTATGTTAAGATAGTTTTTCATGAGTGTTCCCCTTTGGATACCACTATGCTCACCAAACAACGGCTGACAGTTGATACACTCGTTAATATTTCTGTGAAACTGATTTCGTATCTAGTGCATATCCCACTAAGGTCTCGTTTTCAAGACCCAACGTAAAATGCCTCCCTTTTTGTTTTCTAACCCTAGATTTAATAATAAGATAGCAAAAATTCAACATTATTTTAAAATGAATAGAGCACATCCACAACTCAAAATATATATAAAAATAATAACAATAATAATAATAACACAACTAGTAATAAGTAAAATTTCCATAAAACAACTTTTATTTATTAATTATGCTGTGTAAATAACTAGATCGTGCAATCACTGCTTATTCCAAATTCTTTCTACCACATGTACAATGTAGTGTATAAAGACTCAGAAAAAGCTAAACTGAAATAATAAACAGCGCAAGAAACTACTAACGAACTCAGACTGACAGACTATCTAAAGATATAAAAAAAAGCACAAAATGAAATCATTACCTGGACAGTAACAGAAAAATAAAAGCAAAGAATGGATTGTCTCGTCTGAACAAGTAAAATGCAAACTGTATTTGTAAAACGAAATTTTTATTTTGTAAATAAAAGTCTATATACGTTAAAAAAAAAGGTTCGATTCCCTGCGGGGTCAGGGATTTTCTCTGCCTCGAGGTGACTGGGTGTTGTGTGTCATTCATCATCATTTCATCCTCATTGTCTCGCAAGTCGCCGAAGTGGCGTCAGCTCAAAAAAAAATGGCTCTGAGCACTATGGGACTCAACTGCTGTGGTCATAAGTCCCCTAGAACTTAGAACTACTTAAACCTAACTAACCTAAGGACAGCACACAACACCTAGCCATCACGAGGCAGAGAAAATACCTGACCCCGCCGGGAATCGAACCCGGGAACCCGGGCGTGGGAAGCGAGAACGCTACCGCACGACCACGAGATGCGGGCTGGCGTCAGCTAAAGAGAACTTGTGATACGGCGGCCGAACTGCCCCGCATGGGGCCTCCCAACCAACAATGCCGTACAATCATTTCATTTCATTACCAAGATGATTTTACCATATTCCTCTGGCCACCAAACTCCCCTGATTTAAAGCCGGCTGGGGTGGCCGAGCGGTTCTAGGCGCTACAGTCTGGAACCGCGCGACCGCTAGGGTCGCAGGTTCGAATCCTGCCTCGGGCATGGATGTGTGTGATGTCCTTAGGTTAGTTGGCTTTAAGTAGTTCTAAGTTCTAGGGGACTGATGACCTCAGAAGTTGAGTCCCATAGCGCTCAGAGCCATTTGAACCATCCCCTGATTTAAACCTGAACGAGAATCTCAGGGGTCACCTCGATTGGGCTGTTCGCGCCACGGATCCTCAACCGAGGAACCTAGTGGAGCTGGGCACAGCACTAGAGTCGACATGGCTCCACATCACCTTGCAGAAGGTCACTTACTCTCTTCCTGCACGTCTCGTGGCGGTCTACGCTTCGGAAGGTGGTATTTCAGGCTTCTGACAATTGGACACATTAGTGTGGCTGGACAGTGTCACAGCGAACTGTAACTGTAATCATTTACTTACCTTCCGTCAACGCGTACGTGTACGAAATTACATGACATCCGACCATGTCTTCCGGATGCTTCAGTTTTCCGTTAGACAGCGTGTAATTTAGAAATATTGCAAAATTATTAATAGGGAGCTATAAATCAGCCTAGTAATAAACACGGAACGAGCACAGAACTTCAAAGAAGTCAGCGGTGACGGCGAAACAATAGGACTGAAGTCCTTGGAGAGCGGCGGGTCCGTGGGATTTCCTCACCTTGCACCTGCTGCTAGCCGTCCGAATGCCAAGAGCAGATCCTGAAGGGAGGCCAGCATTTCGCTCGTGAGAGCCCCCGCCGCCGCCCCTGCCTTATCGGCTCGTTCATCAGGAATTCGGCCGCGGAGCGTCACGAACTGCGTTTGTCTCTCGCGCCGCTCCGTTTGAAACCCGATTCTCCGTAATTAATCGCTCGCTTCGAGAGCAGCGCGTGTGCCAAACGGCCGCATCGTGATGTGGCGACGCCAGGCTGTCAGCCACAGGGACGCTCTAAAAGTATAGCCTCATCGTCCCGCTTTTCTTCTTTTTTTTCCCTCCCCTTCTTCATCAGCAGACGTAGAGACTTTGTTGTACATTTATAAGCACACAGGAAAAAGCTTAGCCACTGTTAGCACACATATCTCTAATATTCACTGGGGTAACTCGAGCTTGGTTCGCTGCAAGGCCACTTGGAGCGCAGCACTCCACCATCTCAGTTTCTTATTGGACGAGTTAAAGTCATCCATAATTTACAATGAAATGAACACCCCTAGCTGCTTACAGGCGTTGCCATACGTCAACGGGGACAGACGAAAATGTGTGCCCCGACCGGAACTCGAACCCGGGATCTCCTGCTTACATGGCAGACGCTCTATCCATCTGAGCCACCGAGGACACAGAGGATAGCGCGACTGCAGGGATTTATCTCTGGCACACCTCCCGCGAAACCCACATTCTCAACGTATTGTCCCGCACTACATTCGTAGTGCCCCCGCCCACTTATACTCATTACTCGCGGCGCGTTGCCGATTCCCGTAAGAGTTCGGGCACTGTTTGTGCATTCGCACAGAAGAAGAAGATGGTCAAGTGGCCGGTGAGCCTTAACTATATATATATATATATATATATATATATATATATACTAAGATGGTATCTGTTCTTTCGGACAAGGGAAATTAGAGCTCGTACTGAAACGATCAGACAGTCGTTTTTCCCTCGTGCGTTCCGTGTGCGGAACAGAGGGGGGGGGGGGGGGGGGATTTGACTTTGGCGTGAATTGTGCCATCCACCACACATCGCTTGGTGGCTAGCGGAGTATGGAGTATATATGTAGATATGTAGATGTAGATGTATCGCATCGATAACCCTCAAGCCCCGCGACCTTTATTGTAATGTGTCGTATCGCATATCGTGCCGCCTTAGTGAGAACGGCACCATAAACGCCTCAGTGGGTCATCGGTGCACCCGACGCACTCCATCATATAAAAAGAAGAGAGACAGTCACTCAGCGGGCTATCCGTTTCCAATCACCTAGTGTCCAATTTCTGTGTTGTTTGTCTCAGTCAAGACGTGCAGTTTAACACTGAGGTGACAAAAGTCATGGGGTATCTCCTAACATCATGTCGGACCACCTTTTGCCGGTGTAGTGCACTAACTCGAGAGGCATGGACTCAACAAGTCGTTGGAAGTCCCCTGCAGAAATACTGAGCTATGCTTCTCTATAGCCGTCCATAATGCGAGATTGTTACCGGAGCAGGATTTTGGACACTGAATGGCCTCTGGATTATGCCCCATAAATATTCGTTAAGATTCATGTTGGGCGATCTGAGTGGTCAAATCATTCGTTCTAGTTGCCCAAAACGTTCTTCAGACATTGGCCCAGTGACATGGCACACTGTCATCCAAAAAAATTCCGTCTTTGTTTGGGAACATGAAGTCGATGAGTGGCTGCGAACGGTCTCCAAGTATGCTGTTTGAGGCTTTCCCGGCGCTGCATCTGCTTGATGGGTTCCCGGGATTTACGCCGGATAATATTGTAAAAACCGCACAATATTTCCGCGAGACAACTGCCCGCCATCTTCAGGTGCTACTGTCGCGTCGCTGAGAAGCGCGCCAATTTATATGCTGGCTTTCTAGAACAGCGCAGGCGCCAGCGGGGCATAACGTCATCGAAGACCAATCGTAGACAGCGTCGAATACCAGAGCCCTCTGCTGGAGAAACGGGTCGCGGTCTGCGGAAGCGCGCCGCGGCGCGGGAAAATGCGGCCGGGAGTGACGGACCCCGTTCGCGCGCGCGAGGTGTTGGCGCGCGATTTAAGCATCTGCGCTGAGGCTTCCCATCTGCGTTGACTCGCTGCGGTTGCTAATCTGTGGCTGACGATTCCTTAGTGCCGCCAAGGCTGGCTCCCAGGCCTTACTCAGGTGAAACCCCGTGTCTCTGTTTATTAGGTCACTGCTTATACGTATTTCGAGCGCCTCTTTGATGATGGAGTCCCAGTATGTGGAAGCATGCGAGAGGATCTTGGTTTCTTCATAATTCATGCCGTGTCCCGTGTCAAGGCAATGTTCAGCAACCGCAGATTTCTCTGGCTGACCCAACCTCGTGTGACGTTTATGTTCGTCGCATCTGTCTTTGACCGTACGACACGTCTGGCCAATATAAGATTTCCCACATTGGCACGGGATTTTATATATTCCTGGTCTCCTCAGGCCGAGGTTGTCTTTAACAGAGCCCAGCATTGATTTCACTTTTGCTGGAGGCCGGAAAACACATTTAATCCGGTATTTCTTGAAAATTCTGCCCACCTTAAAAGACACGCCACCCACATACGGTAGAAAAACCAACCCCGTGGTGGTGTCTGCTTCTTCAGGTTGTTCTTGAGGTTTGGAGCGTGCTGGTCGAAACGCGTTGCCGATCTGCTTCTCGGAGTACCCGTTCTGGGCAAATACAGAGCGGAGATGGCTGAGCTCTGCCGATAAGCTGTCCTGATCTGAGATGGCTCTAGCCCTATGCACTAGCGTCCGTAATACACCGCTGCGCTGTGAGGGATGATGACAACTCGTAGCTTGTAAATACAAGTCTGTGTGCGTAGGCTTCCGGAACACACTGTGACCCAAGGAGCCGTCTCCTTTTCTACGCACCAAAACATCCAGAAACGGGAGCTCACCATCTTTTTCTACCTCCATGGTAAAACAGATACTTGGATGGAGGGAGTTCAGATGTTCCAGGAAAGAAGGAAGCGTTGCTGTCCCATGCGGCCATACCACAAACGTATCATCTACATATCTCCAAAAACATTTGGGTTTCAGAACCGCCGTCTGAAGTGCTTTGTCCTCGAAATCTTCCATAAAAAGATCAGGACAGCTTATCGGCAGAGCTCAGCCATCTCCGCTCTGTATTTGCCCAGAACGGGTACTCCGAGAAGCAGATCCGCAACGCGTTTCGACCAGCACGCTCCAAACCTCAAGAACAACCTGAAGAAGCAGACACCACCACGGGGTTGGTTTTTCTACCGTATGTGGGTGGCGTGTCTTTTAAGGTGGGCAGAATTTTCAAGAAATACCGGATTAAATGTGTTTTCCGGCCTCCAGCAAAAGTGAAATCAATGCTGGGCTCTGTTAAAGACAACCTCGGCCTGAGGAGACCAGGAATATATAAAATCCCGTGCCAATGTGGGAAATCTTATATTGGCCAGACGTGTCGTACGGTCAAAGACAGATGCGACGAACATAAACGTCACACGAGGTTGGGTCAGCCAGAGAAATCTGCGGTTGCTGAACATTGCCTTGACACGGGACACGGCATGAATTATGAAGAAACCAAGATCCTCTCGCATGCTTCCACATACTGGGACTCCATCATCAAAGAGGCGCTCGAAATACGTATAAGCAGTGACCTAATAAACAGAGACACGGGGTTTCACCTGAGTAAGGCCTGGGAGCCAGCCTTGGCGGCACTAAGGAATCGTCAGCCACAGATTAGCAACCGCAGCGAGTCAACGCAGATGGGAAGCCTCAGCGCAGATGCTTAAATCGCGCGCCAACACCTCGCGCGCGCGAACGGGGTCCGTCACTCCCGGCCGCATTTTCCCGCGCCGCGGCGCGCTTCCGCAGACCGCGACCCGTTTCTCCAGCAGAGGGCTCTGGTATTCGACGCTGTCTACGATTGGTCTTCGATGACGTTATGCCCCGCTGGCGCCTGCGCTGTTCTAGAAAGCCAGCATATAAATTGGCGCGCTTCTCAGCGACGCGACAGTAGCACCTGAAGATGGCGGGCAGTTGTCTCGCGGAAATATTGTGCGGTTTTTACAATATTATCCGGCGTAAATCCCGGGAACCCATCAAGCGGTCTCCAAGTAGCCGAACATAACTATTTGCAGTCAGTGATCGGTTCAGGTAGACCAGAGGACCCAGTCCATTCCGTGTACACACAGCCCACATCACTATGGAGCCATAATCAGCTTGCACAGTGCCTTGTTGACAATCTGCGTCCATGAATTCTTTGGATCATACTCGAACCCTACCATCAGCTCTTACCAAATGAAATCGGGTCTCATATGATCAGGCCACAGCTTTCCAGCCATTTAAGTTCCAACCGATATGGTCACAAGCTCCAGACAGGCGCTGTAGGCGGTGTCCTGACGTTAGCACAGAAATTCGCGTCACTGACAACTCTATGCAAACGCCGCTGCTTTCAGTTGTTTAATTAAGGCGGTCGGCCACTGCGTTGTCCGTGGTGAGAGGTAACGTTTGAAATATGTTATTCTCGAAACATTCTTGACACTGTGACCTGAATTCCTTAACGATTTCTAAAATGGACTGTCCTATGCACCTAATTCTCCAACTACCGTTCCTTGTTGAAGGTGTGTTAATTCCCGACGTGCGGTCATAATTATGTCGAAAACCATTTCAGATGAATCACCCGAGTACCTATGACAGCTCCGTCAATGCACTGCACTGTACCATGTGTACGCTGTACTATCGCCACCTGTATATGTTTGTATCGCTACGCCATGACTTTCGTCACCTCAGTATGTTTGCCTCTGACAGTAATGGCCTTTTGCGAGGGACACGATGCCAAATGTGCATTGCATTCAGTACCCTTAGCAAAGATCGCTCGGAAACTCGGTTGCGATGGACCGGCTTCAGTGACAACAGCAGCAGCTCCTGTCTGATCTGAAACCGGTTGTCGTTGCTAAGGCGTGACACTCTCTTCTCGTCCCTGTCGATTTGGATCTCTTTACAGTCGTAGTTCTTACGCCGTGTTACACCATACTTTGTAGACTGGTCGGACAGAACGTGTACACACATCGGGCAGCTTTATTCACGATCTGGTAACGGAAATGTACAAGCATGATGTCTACTTTGTGTCATTTTTCACGTTTCCACGTCCGTTCACTCGATTTCATACAAACGACTGGCACATAGACACTACCCAACTGCCACGACATACGTCAGTGGTATGGTGCGGGGTGGTCGGCATGATCGCATGGTGTCAGTTTCACGCTCTCTGCAGAGCTTCATAGTGAACAGTGTTCTCTTTTAAGGGAGTGACTAATATTTAGCCTCGTGAACGTACTAGATTTATGTATGTTAAATGGACGCAGACATTTCTGCCTAATAATGTATTGTACAGTTGAACAAAAATGATATAGTCGTGTTCCTTCAGATTCAACAAATCAATTTATATGCAGACCAAACGAAAATTTGTTCCACGGCCGGGATTCGAACATGGGTGTCTTGGTCACTAGGCAGACGCGTTAACCACTGGTACATTTGCACGAGTCTGGGTAAGCATCCTTCGCACAAATAACGTCCTTGGCAAGACTGCTGATAGTACGTGGGGCTCTCGATCAGAAACCCTGAGAACGAAGTGACTAGCAACATGTCTGGATGAAAACAATGTTGTTGTTGTTTTTGTGGTCTTCAGTCCTGAGACTGGTTTGAAGCAGCTCTCCATGCTACCCTAACCAATAGATTGTGGTCAGAGTCCATATCTAACCCTGGAAATGTCTTACAGTTTAAAACCTGGTTCCTAAATCTATGTCTTACCATTATACGAGGTGCATTCAAGTTCTAAGGCCTCCGAATTTTTTTCTCCGGACTGGAAAGAGATAGAAACATGCGCATTGTTTTAAAATGAGGCCGCATTCATTGTCAATACGTCCCAGAGATGGCAGCACCGTACGGCAGATGGAGTTTTACCGCCAGCGGCAAGAATGAGAACTGTTTTAAATACTTAAAATGGCGACGTTTTCCTTACTTGAACAGCGTGCAATCATTCGTTTTCTGAATTTGCATGGTGTGAAACCAATTTAAATTCATCGACAGTTGAAGGAGACCTGTGGTGATGGAGTTATGGATGTGTCGAAAGTGCGTTCGTGGGTGCGACAGTTTAATGAAGGCAGAACATCGTGTGACAACAAACCGAAACAAACTCGGGCTCGCACAAGCCGGTCTGACGACATGATCGAGGAAGTGGAAAGAATTGTTTTGGGGGATCGCCGAATGACTGTTGAACAGATCGCCTCCAGAGTTGGCATTTCTGTGGGTTCTGTGCACACAATCCTGCATGACGACCTGAAAATGCGAAAAGTGTCATCCAGGTGGGTGCCACGAATGCTGACGGACGACCACATGGCTGCCCGTGTGGCATGTTGCCAAGCAATGTTGACGCGCAACGACAGCAGGAATGGGACTTTCTTTTCGTCGGTTGTGACAATGGATGAGACGTGGATGTCATTTTTCAATCCAGAAACAAAGCGCCAATCAGCTCAATGGAAGCACACAGATTCATCGCCACCAAAAAAATTTCGGGTAACCGCCAGTGATAAAAAAATTATGGTGTCCATGTTCTGGGACAGCGAGGGCGTAATCCTTACCCATTGCGTTCCAAAGGGCACTACGGTAACAGGTGCATCCTACGAAAATGTTTTAAAGAACAAATTCCTTCCTGCACTGCAACAAAAACGTCCGGGAAGGGCTGCACGTGTGTTGTTTCACACAGACAACGCACCCGCACATCGAGCTAACGTCACGCAACAGTTTCTTCGTGATAACAACTTTGAAGTGATTCCTCATGCTCCCTACTCACCTGACCTGGCTCCTAGTGACTTTTGGCTTTTTCCAACAATGAAAGACACTCTCCGTGGCCGCACATTCACCAGCCATGCTGCCTTTGCCTCAACGATTTTCCAGTGGTCAAAACAGACTCCTAAGAAGCCTTCGCCGCTGCCATGGAATTATGGCGTCAGCGTTGTGAAATATGTGTACGTCTGCAAGGCGATTACGTCGAGAAGTAACGCCAGTTTCATCGATTTCGGGTGAGTAGTTAATTAGAAAAAAAAAAAACGGAGGTCTTAGAACTTGAATGCACCTCGTATAATCTATCTGATACCATCTAGTATCTCCAGGATTCTTCCATGTATGAAAACAATAATTAATATTTACCTGCAAAAGATGGATAACATTTTTTATATATACACTACTGGCCATTAAAATTTGCTACACCAAGAAGAAATGCAATTGATATACGGATATTCATTGGACAAATATATTATACTAGAACTGACATCTGATTACATTTTCACGCAATTTGGGTGCATAGATCCTGAGAAATCAGTACCCAGAACAACCACCTCTGGCCGTAATAACGGCCTTGATACTCCTAGGCATTGAGTCAAACAGAGCTTGGCTGGCGTGTACAGGTACAGCTGCCCATGCACCTTCAACACGACACCACAGTTCATCAAGAGTAGTGACTGGCGTATTGTGACGAGCCAGTTGCTCGGCCACCATTGACCAGACGTTTTCAATTGGTGAGAGATCTGGAGAATGTGCTGGTCAGGGCAGCAGCCGAATATTTTCTGCATCCAGAAAGGCCAGTACAGAACCTGCAACATGCGGTCGTGCATTATCCTGCTGAAATGTGGGGTTTCGTAGGGATCAAGAGTAGAGCGGTTCTAGGCGCTACAGTCTGGAACCGCTACGATCGCAGGTTCGAATCCTGTTTCGGGCATGGATGTGTGTGATGTCCTTAGTTTAGTTAGGTTTAAGTAGTTCTAAGTTCTAGGGGACTGATGACCTCAGATGTTAAGTCCCATAGTGCTCAGAGCCATTTTTTTGAAGGGTAGAGCCATGGGTCGTAACACATCTGAAATGTAACGTCCACTGTTCAAAGTGCCGTCAATGCGAACAAGAGGTGGCCGAGACGTGTAACCATTGGCACCCCATATCTTCACGCCGGGTGATACGCCAATATGTCGATGACGAATACACGCTTCCAATGTGCGTTCACCGCGATGTCGCCAAACACGGATGTGACCATCATGATGCTGTAAACAGAACCTGGATTCATCCGAAAAAATGACGTTTTGCCATTCGTGCACCCAGGTTCGTCGTTGAGTACACCATCGCAGGCGCTACTGTCTGTGATGCAGCGTCGAGGGTAACCTCAACCATGGTCTCCGAGCTGATAGTCCATGCTGCTGCAAACGTCGTCGAACTGTTCTTGCAGATGGTTGTTGTCTTGCAAACGTCCCCATCTGTTGACTCAGGGATCGAGACGTGGCTGCACGATCCGTTACAGCACATGCGGGTAAGATGCCTGTCATCTCGACTGCTAGTGATACGAGGCCGTTGGGATCCAGCACGGCGTTCCATATTACCCTCCTGAACCCACCGATTCCATATTCTGCTATAAGTCATTGGATCTCGACCAACGCTAGCAGCAATGTCGCGATACGATAAACCGCAATGGTGATAGGCTACAATCCGACCTTTATCAAAGTCGGAAACGTGATGGTATGCATTTCTTCTCCTTACACGAAGCATCACAAGAACGTTTCACCAGGCAACGCCGGTCAATTGCTGTTTGTGTATGAGAAATCGGTTGGAAACTTTCCTCATGTCAGCACGTTGTAGGTGTCGCCACCCGCGCCAACACTGCGTGAATGCTCTGAAAAGCTAATCATTTGCATATCACAGCATCTTCTTCCTGTCGGTTAAGATTAGCGTCTGTAGCACGTCATCGTGGTGTAGCAATTTTAATGGCCAGTAGTCTACAAGATGAACATAGTTTAATATTCTGTTTCATTTATTGTCCTTCCCGTACATTCTACAGTTGCTGTCTAATTAGCACCTTCTCCTGCGTAGATCTGTGTGAACTACGTTTTTTAAGTGAAATGATTTACAAAAAAACCATGCAATTGTTTTTTAAAAATTTCATATGCGTTCCTCCTTCTGCTCCATCTCTGGTGGACATGATTTATATGCTCGCATGCTCAACAAGAAGAAATCCAGCATGAATATTTAATTTGCATCTGAATGCGCGCAGTTGATAAACATCTTGGCAGTTTAAAACCATGTATCCGAATGAAACTCGAACCTCGACTCTCGCCGACTGTTACATCTCCGCATTACTTACGATCCGCACTAACAGCTTCAACTGCCAGTACACCACTCCCTTGCTATCCAAATTTCACCGAAGCCCACCTCCAAGCCTCGTTTAACTAAAGCTCCTCGAAGAAAGCATATTACGTAAAACTATCCTGGCTACAGCCTAAATCACCTTCCATTCTGCAGCGCAGTGGGTGCTGTATTTTCAAATTTCCCCGCAGATTGAAGCTCTGACTAGACCTGGACTCGAAGCCAGAACTTTGCCTTTCCAGGTCAATGCTCCTTCAGTTTGAGCTAGCTCAACAAAACTCATTACGGTAGAGCAAGGAGAATTACCTCCGCTTTATCAATATGGATAAGATCTGATTCATATACATCGTGTTTCACAATTCTTATTACAGGCTTATATTGATTGTAGAAGGAGCTTAGTAGATAAAGTTATGATCCACATCCGTCGACAGCCACGTAGATACTCCGCAAGCCACAGTAGGTTCGTGGCGGAGGGTACCCTGTACCATCACTAGTCATTTCGTGTTACACCTGCAAACAGAGCGAGGGAAAAATAACTGTCTATATTCCTCCATATGAGACATAATTTCTAGTATCTTATCTTCGTGGTCCCTACACGTATTGTATGTTGACGGCAATAGAATCGTTCAGTGTCACAGCTGATGCTGCTTATTTGTAGCAACCTTTAAAAAAAAATTAAAAAGGAGAATGATGAAGTTATTTTTCAGTACATCGTGGAACTACCTACAACTCCTTCTCAGAAAAGAAAGCTAAGTACCAACACTGAAGGTGGACACTTGTTACCAAACATGCTTCTTCTGCAACACTCCTCTCTCTAGCAACATTTACTTCACGCACACCCTGCACCCCCATTCAAAATCAACCAAATTAAAATGTGTGCGTCATACTTAGACCTACTGTTTGACAATCACCTGATTGCTGGACTCCTTAGTTTTGAATCGTCAGAAACTGGAAGACTTCCAGCTGCCAATGCTTTGTGTCTGACCACTGGCACTAATAATAATAATAAGAATATTAATAATAATAGTGTGTGGTTCCTACAGCAGTGAAGTAGCCATTAAACAGTTACTGTTGTGTTGTCAGTTAGTGTATTTATTTTTGCGAAGTGAACAATGAAGCAATTTCTGGTCTATTATGGAAACTACCTACAAATCGGAGAAGTCATTTGTATGAGATATTGGAGCACATGTTATGTATTTGTCTCAATTTTACTACCATAGATGCAGGATACGAATTATAAAATATGTATGTAACGGGTAGACTATGTGACGAATAGACTGTTTACACGTATGTGTCACAAGATGTAGCCTCCAGCACATTGCGCCACGTGTTAATGCTGGCACTTGATAAAACTGTAATTTTTGGTAACTTACGTAATCAATACTACAGTCTTGCGCGGTAGTGATCACCTTTTAGAAATAATTCAGTTTTGTGACCGAACCACAACTGAACCCTTTAGCTTTTACGCCTCAGAAAGTGTGATTTTAGCCCTCTAGCTTGGGAACACTGGACTACAACAACGACTGCGAGAAACTGGTATGATCGCAAGTAGGAGGACTGAACTGCGATGCTCCACGGACGCGACGCTGTCTCGACTTTGATGAGGACTTTCCTTCGTGACGTAGGAAAGAGCCCGACAGTGTGTAATAGGTACATCGCCCATGCCATGGCCTCCTGTACAGCACACAGGTCAAAGTTCATTGCCTCCGCTGTGTGTGTACAGTGAAGGGGACGTTTTGAAAGTGACTCGATCTTAAAAACTTACTTCACGTCAAAACGGTACATTTCCAGACATGCGTTCCTTATTAAAACTTTGTCTACTAAACCCCCTCTACAACTCCTAGAAGCTTGTAATAGGAATTGTGAAGCACTCTGTGTACATGGTATGGAGAGAAACAATCTTAAAAATATGATTAGAGCACTTCGAATCGAGCACAATTTTCAATTAACCATCCGTTTGAAATGCTCTGTTGTGGGGCCAGTTAGTGACGAGCGACCGAAAGCGTATTCGTATGTTCCATCTGATACGGTTATGCTAAGGAGCGCAAAATTACCTGAAAATAATGATTTCTGTCGAATAGTAAAAGCTAGGCAAACTTTAAATTCCGTTACATGGAAGGTTACGTTAGTTCGCGACTTTTCTGCGATATTTACTGGATAAATCCTGATTATCAAATTAACTGCACTAGAAGCTAGGTAAAGGCATTAATTTGTTAATGTAGAAATCTGTACTGCAGACGCAGCTCTGCAGTAAAAGTTTCGACATTAGTACTGTAAGGTCCATGTTAGTAATAACGAAATCTAAAAGCCACATATTTTAAATTTCGTTAATGTACAGACACCACACGGCAACTGTCCGACAATCACGGTAGCAGCTTATTGTTGTTGCTGTGGTCTTCAGTCTGAAGACTGGTTTGATGCAGTTCTCCATGCTACTCTATCGTGTGTAAGCCTCTTCATCTCCGAATAACAACTGCAACCTACATCCTTCTGAATCTGCTTACTGTATTCATCTCTTGGTTTCTATCTACAATGTTTACACCTCAACTTCCCTCCAGTACTAAACTGATGATCCCTTAATGTCTCAGAATGCGACCTATCAGCCGATCCCTTCTTCTAGTCGATTTATGCCACAAATTTCTTTTCTCTCCAGTTCTATTCCGTACTTCCTCATTGGTGTCAAAATCGACCAATTTAATCTTCAGCAATCTTCTGTAGCACCACATTTCAAAAGCTTCTATTCTCTTCTTCTCTGAACTGTTTATCGTCAACGTCTTACTTCCATACAATGCCAACTTCAAACAAATACCTTCAGAAAAGGTTTCCTAAGACTTAGATATCAAGAAATTTATCTTCTTGAGAGACGCCTTTCTTGCAATTGTCAGTCTACATCTTATATCCTCTCTGCATCGACCATCATCTGTTATTTTACTGTCCTAAATTAATTCCGTCAGCATCGTCTGATTGAATTCGACTACATTTCATTACCCACGTTTTGCTTTTGTTGATGTTCATCTTACATCCTCCTTTTACGACACTGTCCATTCCATTCAACTGATCTTCAAAATCTTTTCCTGCCTCTGAACGAATTACAATTTCATCGGCAAACTTCAAAATCTTTGTTTCTTCTCTCTGAACCTCAATTCCTCCTCCGAAATTTTTCTTTGGTTTCCTTTACTGTTTGCTCAACGTATAGATTAAATAACATCGGCGATAGGCTACGACACTGTCTCACTCCCTTCCCCTTTCATGTCCCTCGACTATTTATAACTGCCGTCTGGTTTCTGTATAAGTTGTGTGTAGCCTTTCGATTCGTGTATTTTACCCCTGCTATCTTTCGATAAGTTATTCAAATCGACATTATCAAAACCTTTCTCCAAGTCTACAAAACGTATAAACGTAGGTTTGCCTTTCCTTGAAGTATCTTCTAAGATAAATCGTGTAGTCAGTATTGCTTCGTGTGCTCCTACATTTCTCCAAAAGCCAGACTGATAATGCTAGAGTTCTGGTTCTGCCAGTTTTTTCATTCTTTTGTATCAGCACGGGGTTGCCGCGCGGTCTGGGGCGTCTTCCCGTGGTTCGCGCGGCTCCCCTCGTCGGAGGTTCGAGTCCTCCCTCGGTCATGGGTTCAAAAATGGCTCTGAGCACTATGGGACTTAACATCTGAGGTCACATGTCCCCTAGAACTTAGATCTACTTAAACCGAACTAACCTGCCCGAGGCAGGATTCGATCCTGCGATCGTAGCGGTCGCGCCGTTCCAAACTGAAGCGCCTAGAACCGCTCGGCCACACCGGCCGGCCGGGCATGTGTGTGTGTGTGTGTGTGTGTGTGTGTGTGTGTGTGTGTGTGTGTGTGTGTTGTCCTTAGCGTAAGTTACTCTATGTTAGATTAAGTAGTGCGTAAGCTTAGGGACCGATGACCTGAGCAGTTTGGTCCCGTAGGAAGTTACCACCACGACCACCATCATTCTTTTGTAAATAATTCGTGTTGGTGTTTTGCCCCCATGACTTATTAAAGTGATGGTTCGGTAATGTTCACACATGTCAGCATCTGCCTTCTTTGGAAATGGAATAATTACTTTCTTCTTGAAGCCTGAGGATATTTCACTTGTTTCATACACCTTGCATCTCAGGGGGAACTGGGTAAATCTAATCGGACAAAACCGCCTTGCTTAAAATACGCAAACCGTTTGCGTAGCGGACAGTCTTCCACGCGCTGACTGGCTGTCGTTTAACAGAGACAGGTCCTCAGCTGTGCATTTCCGACCTGTTCTTATTCCGAAAATTTTGCTGGAATCGGTGTCCCCTGCCTTTCTCTGAGCTCACTGTCATGTCGATAGTTGTAGACCTAGTACTGAGCAATGTAACACACCAGAAGCGATTTATTCTCAGTCAGACAATGATTCTTTATTTCTGATAAAGGAACTAGCTAAATTTAGTCTAGAGGAATGTGTCACAGTTAAGATTTCTGTCTCATTATCGATCTGTTCCACTTTGAACGGGATGATGGGCTGTAGCGAAATTAGGCGTGAATCCTGGCGCCAAACGCCAAGGTCTGCTACGCATCGAGAGCGGAACAAATCGCCAACTCCGTCACTGACCACTCTCGCAGCTGCCTTTACGTAAGTTCGAGGACGCGCCTCCGCTGCGGTTTTACGGCTAACGGAACCTCACGCTTGATGGAGCCGTAAACGGCGCAAGTGAATGTTATTCTTCTGTCGGAAATACAGCAGTTACGCAGCGGAGAAGTGGAGTATGTTTCTTCTGTACGACACAATTCTCTCATTTCTTCTCGCTCTGTGTCAAACTATCCCATAAAATCCCCAACTAATGATTCCACAAGTAGAAATACATTTAGTATTGCAAACGATTCTACGGCGCTCATAGCTTTGTTTGATTGCTCAGACGCGTAGCTACAAAATACTGTATGTACTTCAGTATGAAAAGGACTGGTGGTAACTCAAGAGAGAAATGAACGGGATTTGGAAGTAACTTCAGGCGTACTCCAGGGAAACAGATTGAGACACTTGCTGTTCGTGTTTTATAACAATGACCTTGCAGACACAGTACTCACAGATGTTTCACAGATAATGCTGTTATCTATGATGAACTACTGTCTGTAAAATCTGCACAAATATTCAATCTTGATAACATTTCAAAATAATGCAAAGATTGGCAACTTACTTGAAAAGAGCAGAAATGTTAAATTTTACATTTCACAAAACAAAAAATCGTGTTAACAGTATCAGTATGAATGAATCATAGATGGAACCGGTCAACTCACACAAATAACTGGCCGTAAGAATTTGTAGGGTTTTCAGATGGAACGATCACACAGGTTCAGTCGTAGGTAAAGGAGATGGCACACTGTGGCTTATTGGTAGAGTACTGGGGAAATGCAATCAGTCTGCAAAGGAGATTGCTCAAGTGCGTTGGACTCGTACAATTTAGGCTAACGGGGGATATTGAAAGCATATGGACAAGGAAAACACGAATGGTCACAGGTTTGTTTAGCCCATGGGGGAGAGCCACGAAGCTGTCGAAAAAACTGAGCTGATAAGCTGTTGAAGATAGATGCAAACCACTCCCGAAAGCCTGCTTAGTGAGGGGCAACCTCCGTCGGCTCTCTGGGACCAATGTCCATACCCCCAATTTCCGGCCTGACCGTAGCAGGTGATGTTGTGGACCCTATAGCTATCTCCAACACCTTGGGCCACTATTTTGCGGAGATTAGAGCTCCACCTAGTATCACCCGGCCTTTGATTAACTTTTCCTATCAAAAACCTGAATGCTACAATGCCTTATTTACTATGAGGGAGCTAGATGACGCTCTCACTTTATCCCTATCTTTCAGCCGCAGGGCCGGACGATATCACATTCAGATGCTGCAGCGCCTTTCTCGCACGGGCAAGCACTTTCTCCCTCGTTTGTACATTCGTACTTGGGCAGATAGCACGTTTTCCAGACGCTGGTGTGAAGCCACTGTCTCATACTCATACCTAAGCCTGGTAAGGACAAACACCTCTCTTCTAGTTACCGCCCCATTTCTCTCACCAGCTGTGTTTGCAAGGTGATGGAACGTATGATTCATGGCCGGTTGATATGGTGGCTCGAATCTCGCAGTCTACTAACCACTGCACAATGTGGATTACGAGCACGCCGTTCTACAGTTGACCGTTTCGTCACTTTGTCAACCCACGTCACGAACAGTTCGCTGCGGAAATACCAGACTGTGGCCTACGACAACTGCTGGAGGACTGGTGTCCTCCGTACTCTATACCCGTGGGGCTTGAGATCAGCAGTGTCGGACACCTTCATCCCGAAGAACGGGGTGCCTCAAGCTCCGTCCTGAGCGTTGTCCTCTTTGCAATAGCCATTAACGCTATTATAGCCTGTCTCCAGCAGGGCACCTCCGGCTCTCTTTCGTCGATGGCTTTGAGATCTAATGCAGTTCTCCATGGACATGTCTACTTGAGCGGCGTCTCCAGCGATGTCTCGATCTTCACTTGTGGAGTATCGACAATGGCTTTCGCCTTTCCACTGGCAAAACAGTTAGTATGAATATCTGGCGGCGCAATTGGTTTCTTCCTCCGTCTTTACATCTTGGGCCTCTTGCTCTTCCGTTCGCTGAAACTACGACATTCCTGGCACTCATACTTGATACAAAACTTCTTTGGTACTCTTACCTGGCCGCACGCTATACCCGGTCTCTACTTCCTGTGGAGCCGATCGGACCACCCTCCTCCGTTTGTGCCGATCCCTTGTCCATTCGAAACTAGACTGTGGGTGTTTCGTTTATTCCTCTGCACGTCCGTCCATCTTACGCCATCTAAATATAAGGGACATTCAAATGAAACCCGGTCATTAGTGAAAAAGTAACGGTACCGATTTTATTAACTCAAAAATGTAGTTATACACAGTGCAAATACCAAAAAATAGTCGCCAAAACAGTTGGTACATTTATCCCATTGCGACACTAGCCGGTCGATTCCATCCTTGAAGAATCTAGTAGGCTGCGGTCGGATCCAGGTCTGCACCCAGTCACAAACTTCGTCGTCCGTTGCGAATCAATGTTCGCGAATAGCTTGTTTTAGAGGTCCAAACACATGAAAGTCACACGGTAAAAGGTCGGGACTGTACGGTGGATGCTCCAGCGTTTCCCACCGAAACTGCTGCAATGTCGTCTCCACCGCATTGGCTGTGTATGGGAGGGCTTTATCATGCAGGAGGATACCGCCAATGGATAAAATACCTCGGTATTTCGACTTGATGGATCCTCTAAGGTTCTGCAAAGTGGCTTGGGATTTGATGGTGGTTCCCCGTTACAGGAACTCGACAAGCAGTGGGCCCTTGTGGTAAAAAAAAAAGAACATCATGACCTTACCAGAACTGGTGTGCACGGCCTTTGATTTCTTTAGTGGTGGTGAAGTCGTATGTTTCCACTGCTTGCTCTGACCCTTGCTTTCCGGTTCAAAATGGGGAGCCCGCCGTTGTGGCCGAGCGGTTCTAGGCGCTTTAGTCTGGACTCGCGCGACCGCTACGGTCGCAGGTTCGAATCCTGCCTCGGGCATGGATGTGTGTGATGTCCTTAGGTTAGTTAGGTTTAAGTAGTTCTAAGTTCTAGGGGACTAATGATCTCAGCTGTTAAGTCCCGTAGTGTTCAGAACCATTTGAACCAAAATGGTGACACTATCTTTCGTCACCTGTGACAATACGCGACAGAAGGCCGTATTCCTCCTCATGATAACGTTGCAGATGACTCAAAGACAGAGCCATTCGAGTCTTGCGCTGTTCGGCAGTCAGTTGATGGGGAACCCACTGCACAAAGATTTTTCGGAAGTTCAAGTGTTGATACGTTATGATGTGGGCGCCGCCCACGCTGAAACAAAGTAACCGACGGATCTCGTCTACGGTGATTCTGCGATTGTCCAAGACTAAAGCATTCACTTCCGCAACCATTTCCGGTGTGATGACACGATGAGCGTGTCCAGGACGAGCATCTTCTTCCAGTGACTCGCGCCTCTCAAGGAATCGTTTGCGCCATTCCACAACAGTTGAGCGACTCAGACTGTACCCACTGTACACAGCCTTCACACGTTGATACATTTCACGGCCTCCAGCTCCCTCCGCCGCTAAAAATCGAATCACTCCTCGTTGCTCCTGCTTACTCGCCTGCATGTTCGGTAGTGGACGATAACTTGTGCGACCACCTTCTCTTCGGCGTGAAACCACACTGGCGCTATGCAAGATCAAACGGTGCGCGCGGTGGAGCCACCATACCCGCAGTTACGTGGTGTCACCTTACGTGTAAGGCAAAGGTAGACGTACGGACCAGGTTTCATTTGAATGAACCTCATACTAAATTAAAAGGAAGGTCAGCGTTGGCCGTAATACTGATGTTTTATTGATAGCAGAATCGATTTTCGATCACATGGTGATCATCTTCAGTGCTGTACAAATTAAACTCAGACACTGCTATCAAGTTACCAATAACCAAAACCGAGATGCGATCACAATAATAGGAGGCCAATAGTCAGTTATTGTGATCGCTTCTCAGTTTCGGTTATTGATAACTTGATACCAGTGTCTGAGTTTAATTTGTACAGCACTGAAGATGATCACCATGTGATTGAAAATCGATTCTGCTATCAATACAACATCAATATTACGGCCAACGCTCAACTTCCTTTTAATTTAGCATATATGGTCGTTGTGCACACAGCACTCCATGGAGTCGCCAATCAACCTCATACTATCCAGCATCGTGGAATCCGTTTGGTCAGCCCGGTTGAGAGTCTCTATGCAGAAGCTACCGAACTACCGCTGTCATACCGGCGTGATGTTCTCCTCAGCAGATACGCATGCCGTTTGTCTGCCATGCCTAGGCACCCATCCTACGCCTCCTTCGCCTCCTTTTTCGATGACTCCCTTGACCGCCAGTAAGGGGCACATCCTTCTTCTCTTCCACCTCCCGGAGTTCGCCTTTGGCTCCTATTCCAGCAACTTAACTTTACGCTACCTGCCACGTTCCCGATTTGGTGGTGAACCATTTACCACCTAGGCTTCATGCGAGGGTCTGTGTTCATCTTGGACTTCATTCGCTTCCTAAGAAAACTACTCCGGACTCGATTATGGAAGAAAGTTTCTCAATCTTCGCAGAGAACTTAGTGACAGCACCTTCGTTTACCCTGATGGCTCCAAGACCGACTTTGGTGTCGGGTGAGCCTCCGTCATTGGAACCGACCATTTTTGCTATCGACAGAGCTCTTTGCCCTCTATCAGGCCACTCAATATACCGGTGACAAAGGCTTTTTAACTGAGTAATATACAGAGTTATTACAAATTATTGAAGCGATTTCACAGCTCTACAATAACTTTATTATTTGAGATATTTTCACAATGCTTTGCACACACATACAAAAACTCGAAAAGTTTTTTTAGGCATTCACAAATGTTCGATATGTGCCCCTTTAGTGATTCGGCAGACATCAAGCCGATAATCAAGTTCATCCCACACTCGGCGCAGCATGTCCTCATCAATGAGTTCGAAAGCATCGTTGATGCGAGCTCGCAGTTCTGGCACGTTTCTTGGTAGAGGAGGTTTAAACACTGAATCTTTCACATAACCCCACAGAAAGAAATCGCATGGGGTTAAGTCGGGAGAGCGTGGAGGCCATGACATGAATTGCTGATCATGATCTCCACCACGACCGATCCATCGGTTTTCCAATCTCCTGTTTAAGAAATGCCGAACATCATGATGGAAGTGCGGTGGAGCACCATCCTGTTGAAAGATGAACTCGGCGCTGTCGGTCTCCAGTTGTGGCATGAACCAATTTTCCAGCATGTCCAGATACACGTATCCTGTAACGTTTTTTTCGCAGAAGAAAAAGGGGCCGTAAACTTTAAACCGTGAGATTGCAGAAAACACATTAACTTTTGGTGAATTGCGAATTTGCTGCACGAATGCATGAGGATTCTCTACCGCCCAGATTCGCACATTGAGTCTGTTCACTTCACCATTAAGAAAAAAATGTTGCTTCATCACTGAAAACAAGTTTCGCACTGAACGCATCCTCTTCCATGAGCTGTTGCAACCGCTCCGAAAATTCAAAGCGTTTGACTTTGTCATCGGATGTCAGGGCTTGTAGCAATTGTAAACGGTAAGGCTTCTGCTTTAGCCTTTTCCGTAAGATTTTCCAAACCGTCGGCTGTGGTACGTTTAGCTCCCTGCTTGCTTTATTCGTCGACTTCGCGGGCTACGCGTGAAACTTGCCCGCACGCGTTCAACTGTTTCTTCGCTCACTGCAGGCCGATCCGTTGATTTCCCCTTACAGAGGCATCCACAAGCTTTAAACTGCGCATACCATCGCCGAATGGAGTTAGCAGTTGGTGGATCTTTGTTGAACTTCGTCCTGAAGTGTCGTTGCACTGGCTGATGTGAGTGCATTTCAAGCACGACATACGCTTTCTCGGCTCCTGTCGCCATTTTGTCTCACTGCACTCTCGAGCGCTCTGGCGGCAGAAACCTGAAGTGCGGCTTCAGCCGAACGAAACTTTATGAGTTTTTCTACGTATCTGTAGTGTGTCGTGACCATATGTCAATGAATGGAGCTACAGTGAATTTATGAAATCGCTTCCATCATTTGTAATAGCCCTGTACTCCGATTCTCTCAGTGCCCTTCAGAGTCTCTGCGTGCTGTACACATTCCATCTTTTAGTGTAACGGGTCCAAGAAAGCCTTTGTTTGCCCATTGTTGAGGGAGCCACTACCATGTTTATTATGTGGGTTCCAGGTCACATCGGCCTGACGGGAAATGAGGCTTCTGACGCTGCTGTCAAGGCTGCAGTCCTCCTAACGCGGTCCATTAGCTCTTCCACCCCTTTGGATGATCTCCGTGTTTCCATCTGTCAGTAGTTGGTGTCACTTTGGCATAACCACTGGTCTTCTTCTCATCACGGGAACCAGCTCCGGGGTACCAAACTTCTCCCAGCGACTTGGCCGACCTCATCTCGGCCCTCTCGCCGCGAGATCACTTTAGCTAGGTTCACCGCGTTGGAATGCCGCACACGAGGGCCGGGTTCGATTCCCTGCTGGTATGGGAGATTTTCTCCCCTCAGGGACTGGGTATTGTGCTGTGCTCGTCATCGCTTCATCACCATTGTCGACGCGCAAGTCGTCCAGTGTGGCGTCGCACTCAATAAGACTTGCACCTGGCGGCCGAACTTCCCGCCTAGGAGCTCCCGGCCACTAACGCCATACGCTCATTGCGATTTAGCTACGTTGCATATTGGGCATTGTCGTTTTCGCCATCGTGTTAAGTGGTGATCTCCCGCCTCTTTGGGCTCAACCTTTGGCGGTTCACCATTCCCTGAGCGAATGCCTCTTTTTCTTTTTAATCACTTACGTTGTCATGTAAGTTTTCCATCTGAGTTATAGGCTGTTTTAGCGAACGACGGGCAGGTTGTCGACCACGTATTACTTTTTATCCGTCGTAACATTACGCGAAGAACATTTTATCTTTTTGTGGACCTTTCTCCACGAGTAAGTCCTTGTTCTTGGATCTCTTTCCTTCCGTCGATTGGGCTTAACGTCGCCTTTAAGTTCTTCACCTCTTGATGGTGTAAGGTTATGACACGGCCGCTTATGACCTTAGTTGTTTTAGCGCCCTAAAACAAACAAACAAGGAATATACTACAACGTCCATGTAACGCTCAAGTAAGGATCGCAAAGATAAGATTCGATTAATTTCAGCGCACACAGAGGCGCTTAAGCAATCATTCTTCCCACTCTCCATGAGTGAATGGAACGGAAGAAAAACCGATACCCTCTGTCGTGCACTTCACAGTGGTTTGGTTAGAATGGGTGTAGATGGCTTGGTTCAAATGGCTCTGAGCACTATGGGACTTAACATCTTTGGTCATCAGTCCCCTAGAACTTAGAACTACTTAAACCTAACTAACCTAAGGACATCACACAACACCCAGTCATCACGAAGCAGAGAAAATCCCTGACCCCGCCGGGAATGGAACCCGGGAACCCGGGTGCGGGAAGCGAGAACGCTACCGCACGACCACGAGCTGCGGACAATGGGTGTAGACGTAGAGTTTTCCATTAGCGATACCAAACGATTGCAGATTGTTGTGTTAGTCAGCAAACGCCAGTGTATGTTACATTTGTCTACTGGGAGGATCTGCGTTTTTAGTGTCTCGTCACTAGAAGGGTCGGTAATGCCTACGAATATCCGTAGCATCTCCTGCACACGGAAGACTGTCAAAGCAAGTAATTCGTACGGCAGTGAAGGTCGTCGTTGTGGAGCATGTGTAATGGAACAGTAAACTGTGAATCCTCTAACTGGCAACAATAAAATACACTGATTAGCCAGAACACTACGACCACCGACCTACTATCGATGTAAACCCGTCCAAGCGGTAGAAGCGTCACCAGGCGAGGAATGAGTGCTAGTCAGGCACACGCACGGTGCACATAGCATCAGTGAGTGTGCTGTCCGTATGTAAAATGGGAAAGGCGCGAGATCTGTCTGAGTTTTACCGTGAGCAGATTATGATGGCCCGGAACTTCGGCACGAGCAATCCGGAAATTGTTCGACGTGTCGGGTGTTCACGGAGTGCTGTGGTGAGTGTCTTCAACACGTGGCGAAACCAAAGTGAAACCACGTCCACACATCTTGAGGTTGGACGGCCACCCCTCATTACAGATGTCGGACGTCGCAGGCTGGACGGACTGGTAAAATAGGACAAGCGGCGAACAGTAGCGGGGCTAACGTCATACTTTAATGCTGGACAGAGTACAAGTGTGTCTGAACACACAGTGCACGAACAGTCATAACGATGGGCCTCTGCAGCCGACATCCATGCATGTGCCAATGTTAACAGCACGACATCGACAACTACGACTGATATGGGCACGTGACCATGGGCACTGGACGTTGGCGCAGTGGCAGAGCATTGAATGGTCTTATGAATCACCACACCTTCTTCATCATGTCGATGGGAGGACGCGAATCCGTCGTCTTCCACGGGAATAGCTCCTTGACTCCGGTCCTGTGGGACGGAGAGAAGTTGGTGATGGCTCCAATATGCTCTTGGGAACATGATAGTGGGAATCCTTGGGTCTAATGGAGCTTGTGCAAGGCACCATGACGGCCAAGGAATATCGTCACTGGTTGCAAACAACGTAGACCCCTTCATAACGATCATGTTTCCCAAGGGCAGTGGCATTTTTCAACTAGACAATACTCCATGTCACAGTGCCTGAAGACTGATGGAGTGGTTCGGGGAACACAGTGGCGAGTTCCAACTGATGTGCTGGCCCCACAACTCGCCAGATCTGGACCCTATCGAACACATCTGGGATGTGATTGAGCATGGTGTCAGAGCTCATCACCCTCCTCCCCGGAATTTGAGGGAACTGGGTGACCTGCGTGTGCAGGTGTGGTGCCACCCCCCTCCAGCGACCTAGCAAGGCCTCATTGCTTCCATGCCACGACGCATCGCTGCTGTTATCCGTGCCAAAGGTGGACATACCGGCTATTAGGTAGGTGGTCGTAATGTTCTGCCTGTTCAGTGTACATGTGTCAGTAGTAGAGATCGTGCTATCAGCTGACGAGGAGGGATCCGGTTCGAACTATACTTTACGTGTTCTAAATTAAACCCCAACGCTCTCTTCAGCGTGTCATGAAATCTCCATTAATAATGCCATCACCGGCAATGTACGGCTAGAAAACAACCGGACTAGTACTGGTGAAACAATAAAACGAATGCAATAAGGCTGAAAGTCGCGTGGCCTGTCACGTGACTCTCGCTCCGCCTACTGCTCGAGTTTCATCTGCCTCCTGCACTCAGTCTGCCCGTGGCGTCTGTTTTAAGTAGTTGACGTTTTGTCTGTGCGTCGGAAAATGTTGAGTGTACAGAAAGAACAGCGTGTTAACATCAAATTTTGTTTCAAACTAGGAAAATCTGCAAGTGAAACGTTTGTAATGTTACAACAAGTGTACGGCGATGATTGTTTATCGCGAACACAAGTGTTTGAGTGGTTTAAACGATTTAAAGATGGCCGCGAAGACACCAGTGATGACACTCGCACTGGCAGACCATTGTCAGCAAAAACTGACATCAAAGGGATTGTGCACATTGATTGGGTACCAGAGGGACAAACAGTGAATCAGCATTACTACATTAGCGTCCTGGCTACCCTACGTGAGCGAGTACGGAGAAAACGGAACGATTTGTGGAGAAAAAAGTCATGGATCCTTCACCACGACAATGCCCCAGCTCACAGTGCGTTGTCAGTGAAGACGTTTTTGGCAAAACACAACATTCCCATCTTAGATCATCCACCCTACTCACCTGATTTGGCCCCCTGTGACTTTTTTCTTTTCCCTAAAGTCAAGTCAGCTTTGAAAGGAACTAGATTTGAGACTGTTGAAGCAGTAAAAGAAAAAGCGACGGAAGTAATGTATGGACTTACCGAAAATGATCTGCAGCATTGCTATGAACAGTGGAAAATTCGTATGGAGCGGTGTAGAGACCGAGGAGGAGAGTACATTGAAGGAGATAACATGAAATTGTAAATAATTGTAAATAAATGTTTTTTCCAGCATCAGTCCGGTTTTTTTCTAGTCGCACCTCGTATATGCCCAGCAGCCGTTCTCCTGAGAGATGGCGTATACAGACGTAGCCTAGGCATTATGTAAGAGGAAGTCTGGTTTTTCTCATTAGTTTACTCGTTTCCATTGGCAAAAAGGCCACTCACGACGTTCTCCTGCTTACTGCAGTCGGAACTGATGTCATTGTCTATTCAGTAGCGGCAGAAGTACGTTTCCGTCACAGCCGAGTCGTGTTTGGAGCAAAGAGGAACGAAGCAGCTACACCGTCCTCAGCATCACACTCTCATATCAGTTGTGTCACTGGCTGGTGTCTGTTTTGCTTTACAGAGCGGGCGAACCTGCAAAGTATAGGTCGGCGGGTACTGAATTCACTGTCATTCGTCCACTTGAGCTCGGTTACAGAATCAAGCCTTGGCGAATCAGAATTTGTACGTCCATTAAGTCTCTTAAATTATCAGTTTTCATCACTTTTCTCCCTCTGAGGGCATCGAACGCTTTTTTCATAGATCAACCGCTAGTTTTATGTAAAAAAAGAAAGACCATAATGTTCAGACAGGAAAGCGCAGATGCAAGTCGTTTACACAGTATCATGCTGCCATCTTTTCTATTGCCTGCATAGGTGAAGGTATGTCTAATATGGAGAAGTTTAACCAACACCAATGGTGAAATACTCTGCGATTACACGAGTTAATGCAGATCACTGGATCACAGTTACATCGAGACAAGAACCGCATTACGCGAGGTGTTTCAGGACCTCGCCGACGAACCACCAGGAATTATAGGTCTCTCGACCACACAGACAGGACCATATCTTTTGGTATCGGACATGCTCTCTTTTCCGTCATTTATGAGCTGTGAAAATTTGACAATGAATGATAATAATGAAACGCAAATTACTACATGTTAAAAGTATGTATGAAGAAAATTACAATAGGCGTCCAGTCAGAGGACGCCCATAGGATAGTTTCTAGGGTGGCCGAGGGAAAGACCTGGGGGTATGGAATATTTTTAATATTTTGAAGACGAATGGCGGTTTGTAAGTAGACGTAAAAAAGTTCCACCTCTGATCCTGTTAAAAACTGCGTAATACCGAGTTTAAATTCATTTTCTTCAAAGAAAAACGCCCACGATATTTTTTTCCTTTCCCTGCACAAGCTAGTGGGGGGGGGAGGGGGGGGTAGCCGCTGACGCCCCCTTGGCCCAAGGATATGGACATTATTGGCGTTCACTCTCCTTATCGTCGTTACATCCTTTACACCTCCACAGCAATGGCTATACATGATACGCCAGAAAGGAATAAATATCAAGCAACATAAAATCAGGCTCATATGCTCGCTACGAAGCGGATCCCTTCTCGACGTACCCAGTGTTACCTAAGGTCGACAGGTGACTGTGTTCGCACATTAGAACCAAAATGTGTCCATTATGCTGGGATTAGGGCGTTGTTGTAACAGGCAGTATCGTGGTATACATGAACCGATTGCAAGCTGGTCTAGATCAGTGTGCTGCAGAGATACAGATTCTGGGATATTGTTACTAACCATTTCAGCCCAAATATTTAGGGACAATTTTTGTCGCTGAGATCCAATGGTAACGCAATGTGGGTTCTCCAAGTCCAGGATGTAATTATAGCGACTACTAAAACAACAGGTAGGTATCTATAAAATAGACCATATCTGTCAGTGACACGTGTGAGAGAAGGCAGTTTCATCAGCATTTTGAAGAAAACTCCATGGCAAAACTTCCATACGAGATGCGAAATCTAGCGGTCTTTCTGCCTGCACCATCTGAAGATGTTACACGTGAAGATTGTGCTCCAGCGACACACTCCTAACGGGTACGTGACCTGTGCTCACAGAACGTACCACAGCACACGACTTGGTCGAAGGTGCAGTACTAAATCTCTCCATCACAGCATCCTCAAAACCCGGCAATCTCTCACAATGTGCTCCACACCAACATATTCTGAACGAAGACTCCGTTTTGTTAGATATCGACAAGACGCAGCAAAGGTACTGTGATGTGAATGTATGTTGATAGAAAACGGAAGCGCGGAGATGCGATTAAGATTCTTCCTTTGTACCTCATCCAAGCACACCATGATGAACGCTTGGATGCTAAAAAATGGTTAACTATGAGTTGGTTCTGGTGCTTTGCTTATTATGGACAATGGAAGTCAGTCATATTCCTGGCTCCTAAATCAACGACTAGCGAATAGCAAATTCTTCAATAAAAAGGACATATCGCCATTGAAGTTCGTTGGTAGGGTCCTGAAACACACCCTCACGTACACACACACACACACACACACACACACACACACACACACACACGTACACACACACACACACACACACACACACACACATATATAGAATAATTTTTTTCTTTACGTTTCAGAATGGGACTTCTGCTGCTTCTCGTTGCTTGTGGAGGCAACCCGCTGTACGACTACCAACCATTCGTGGGATACCATTACCCTGATGTAAGTAACATCAATATTTGTCGTGGGTGTGTAATACAGTACAATGGTGATCAGCACTGCCTTCTTCTAATACGCAGAATAATAGTTTAATCACTGTATCGTCCACAGTAAAATACTCTCTTGGGCGATAATGCAGGATTTTCCGGAGAATTTTACTGATGAAATCATTTCGGGTCATCTTTGAATTATGGTGCTGAGAAGGAAACTTATCTCGGGTTATTAGTCAAGTAACAGTATTACCTTAGTGTGAAGATGATGAGAGAGCAGGAAAATTATCTTGGGTCATTAGCGAAGCAACAGAATCATCTTGTAACAGCGTTTTGACCAATACCCTACAAGACATCTTTGCGTGAAGATGAAGAGTAGGAAACTGACTGATACATTACTTCAGGACGATGCTGTTTCCCAGCTGACATCTAGTGGTGACCTCATCAAATCATTATATTTCTATCTTCTTATTAACAACAAAGCAAACTTCTATTTCCTCATTAACTGTGTTGTTTTTACTACCTAAGAGCACCCAATCAAACATATATGTTTTCTTACTTTTCATTTCACTAACTCCTGCGATGTTCAGCCCGACCATCTCTCACTACATTTTTTTCTTGCCTCACATTCACTCATACCTCCATTCAAAAAATGGTTCAAATGGCTCTGAGCACTATGGGACTTAACTGCTGTGGTCATCAGTCCCCTAGAACTTAGAACTACGTAAACCTAACTAACCTAAAGACATCACACACATCCATGCCCGAGGCAGCATTCGAACCTGCGACCGTAGCGGTCGCGCGGTTCCAAACTGTAGCGCCTAGAACCGCTCGGCCACTCCGGCCGGCTACCTCCATTCATTCACTCTCTTTCTCGTTCACTCTCAGTACTCTGTGGATCCCATAGAGATGAAGAACATTCAAGGACGTGGGACGAGCCATTAACAAAATAGAACCAAGAGTAAGAAATTTAATTTGTGCTTTGCGTAAGCTAAACTCACACCATACCACTGAGTGTTACATTCTGTGCTTGTTATTGTGATCTTCAGTCCTAAGACTAGTTTGATGCAGGTCTCCACGCTAGCCCATCCTGTGTAAGCGTCTTTGTCTCATAACTACCGCAACCTACATTCACCTGACCCTGCTTTCTGAAGTCAAACCTTGGTCTCTCTCTACAACTTTCCCCCACATGCACTTCCCTCCAGTCCCAAACTGGCTAACGATTAATGCCTCAGGATGGGACTCCTGCTGCTTTTCGTGGCTTTTAAGGTTTGTGCTTAGGGCACATAAATCTAACTTATCAAATGAGCAATAATGCCACTTTTCTGTAAACGCTGGCGCCTCATCAGATTCAATAGCCGCTGTTAAACTCCTAGCGGTACATAAACATTTACGTGAGTACACTGGTATTTTTAAGGAAAGTGGTTACCTACAGTTGTAACAGGAGAATTCTTTTCAGATTACTCTAATTTCAATGAGCAGACGTACTCACCGTTAAGCCAATATGGATTTTCAGTCTTCGAACAATATGTATAAATGACTATTACGGATTTTCTTTTCGATTTTCTTTGGATCGGTGGGGCTTCTCAAAGACTTGCTTTATGTTAAATGCGAGCTTATTGAAGGTCTTCGCAACAGAACTTTTATGAATTAACTCAGATTGTATATTGTAGAACAAAGAACTACAGTGTTTTAACTTGAACACACCTGTCATCAGAGTTTCAGCATAATGATGTAAGGTTAAATTCTTGACATATCGACGCTTTTCACTTATCTGCAGTTGGTTGCAACTCTCATGTAAAACTGACGTGTAACTGAGGCAACGTACACTCCTGGAAATTGAAATAAGAACACCGTGAATTCATTGTCCCAGGAAGGGGAAACTTTATTGACACATTCCTGGGGTCAGATACATCACATGATCACACTGACAGAACCACAGGCACATAGACACAGGCAACAGAGCATGCACAATGTCGGCACTAGTACAGTGTATATCCATCTTTCGCAGCAATGCAGGCTGCTATTCTCCCATGGAGACGATCGTAGAGATGCTGGATGTAGTCCTGTGGAACGGCTTGCCATGCCATTTCCACCTGGCGCCTCAGTTGGACCGGCGTTCGTGCTGGACGTGCAGACCGCGTGAGACGACGCTTCATCCAGTCCCAAACATGCTCAATGGGGGACAGATCCGGAGATCTTGCTGGCCAGGGTAGTTGACTTACACCTTCTAGAGCACGTTGGGTGGCACGGGATACATGCGGACGTGCATTGTCCTGTTGGAACAGCAAGTTCCCTTGCCGGTCTAGGAATGGTAGAACGATGGGTTCGATGACGGTTTGGATGTACCGTGCACTATTCAGTGTCCCCTCGACGATCACCAGTGGTGTACGGCCAGTGTAGGAGATCGCTCCCCACACCATGATGCTGGGTGTTGGCCCTGTGTGCCTCGGTCGTATGCAGTCCTGATTGTGGCGCTCACCTGCACGGCGCCAAACACGCATACGACCATCATTGGCACCAAGGCAGAAGCGACTCTCATCGCTGAAGACGACACGTCTCCATTCGTCCCTCCATTCACGCCTGTCGCGACACCACTGGAGGCGGGCTGCACGATGTTGGGGCGTGAGCGGAAGACGGCCTAACGGTGTGCGGGACCGTAGCCCAGCTTCATGGAGACGGTTGCGAATGGTCCTCGCCGATACCCCAGGAGCAACAGTGTCCCTAATTTGCTGGGAAGTGGCGGTGCGGTCCCCTACGGCACTGCGTAGGATCCTACGGTCTTGGCGTGCATCCGTGCGTCGCTGCGGTCCGGTCCCAGGTCGACGGGCACGTGCACCTTCCGCCGACCACTGGCGACAACATCGATGTACTGTGGAGACCTCACGCCCCACGTGTTGAGCAATTCGGCGGTACGTCCACCCGGCCTCCCGCATGCCCACTATACGCCCTCGCTCAAAGTCCGTCAACTGCACATACGGTTCACGTCCACGGTGTCGCGGCATGCTACCAGTGTTAAAGACTGCGATGGAGCTCCGTATGCCACGGCAAACTGGCTGACACTGACGGCGGCGGTGCACAAATGCTGCGCAGGTAGCGCCATTCGACGGCCAACACCGCGGTTTCTGGTGTGTCCGCTGTGCCGTGCGTGTGATCATTGCTTGTACAGCCCTCTCGCAGTGTCCGGAGCAAGTATGGTGGGTCTGACACACCGGTGTCAATGTGTTCTTTTTTCCATTTCCAGGAGTGTATGTGATTGTTTTATTTCGTTTTATAGTTAATGTTAAATTCTTGAGGACTGCTGAATGCTTTCCAAGTTCATTGACTGACGTTTAATATATTGTTACAACTAGCAAAGAAATAAAAGGAGAACGTGCAAATGAAATCAGAATAACATCGTCGGTTTTGTTAAGCCTTGGCATTTTACTGATGTTTCTGTGCTACATTAAGCAAATTCAAACGCATGTACTGGGTACAATATGTGTGCCAAATAATGTTTGTTATATATTTTTGCCTACCTACAGTAACTTATACATGAGACATATTGTGTCAGTTACACTGTAGTCGAGGTATGAATGTGTGGCCTGTTGGCTATCAAGCAAGTATACTGTGAATGCATTATGTTTGGGTGGGTTCGGAGGATACTGTTCATTTTATGCCAACTAGTGCCATGGTATTTATGTTTCACTTCAGTAAAAATGCACCATTCAGTAAAAATTCACTATCGATAGATACACAGTAAGTAATATATTGCGATCTTATGTCTGTAATAAATGACAGCGTACGACAGTATTGCAATAAGAAATCTTGTAGGAGAAAAACCTTTTATCTGATCTTTTAGATAAACCTGTGGAAGGAACGTCTCTGAAGCCTATAAAATGAGGCACTATTTTAGAATCATCAAACTTCTGACAATCCAACCTGCGATTCGCAATCAAGTTACAGTGCTTCCCCCGCTGGCAACAGTGTCCTGACCATTCGATGAGGTGCCTACGGAATGGTTTGTGAAGGAAATTTTCGCCGTAAGATTGTTTTTTAGAAGGTTTGTTTTTGTCTCTTATTGCCTTTACGTTCTTCATTCTAATGTCGTAGCGATTGCTGATTTGTCCTACTTTAAGCGGCAGTTACCCCATCCAATGTGAAAAATAATGAAAGGAGGAATATTAAGAATTAACGTCCAGTCGACGTGAGGTCATTAGAGACGAAGGCGTAACCATCCCGATATTTGCCTTACATTATTTAGGGAAATCACGTAAAATATGAATGTGTATGGCTGGTCAGCGATTTGAACTACCATCTTTTCGACTTACCGCCGCATCATTTCACTCCGTACCAGATCTAGCCTTCATCAGTGAAGAGAACATTTTAGACGTGATGTGACTCCTTTATATGCCGGATAGTACACTGACAGCTTATGGTCTGGATTCAACGGGCATAAGCATTTGGTAATATGGGTTTAACCTCGAAACTGGGCATGTTAAAATTAGGAGTAAACATGAAGCATTCACAGTACGCTTCCTTGCTAACAGGCCACACATTCATGCCTTGACTACAGTGTAATTGACATAATATGTCAATTAGATAAAAATATACAACAAACATTGTTTGACACAGATATTGTACCTTGTACTTGCGTCTGAATTTCCTTAGTCTGGTACAGAAACAGCTTTAAAATACCAAGGATTAACAAAGTCGCCTGTGCTGATCTGATTTCATTTTCGTGTCCTCTATGCTATTCTTATCTTCCTTTATTTCTTTGTTTGCTGTAATGATACACTAAATGCTAGTCAACGAACGAGAAAAGCATGCACCAGCACTCTTCCAGAATTTAACATAAATTATAAAACAGTCACATGTGTTGACTCAGTTATACGTCAACTTCACATGAGAGTTGTAAACAACTTCAGACAAATTTAAAACATCAATGTGTCAAGAATTTAACGTCACTTCATTACGCTGCAACTTTGATGACGGATTTGTTGAAATTAAAGCTCTGCAGCTCTTTATTACACGATTTACTCTCGCCAACGAATCTTAAGCCTTAATATGATTTGGGTTAGTGCATAAAAATTCTTCTTGCTGCTTCTAATCGTATAAAATATTCTTCCCTTCTGGCCTCGAAAAGTGCAGCGGAATTCCGGGCACTGCGGTAATGCCTAAGCGTCATAAAAAGGCTGCCTGACAAAAAAAGGTGAAGTACGCAGAACACATGGTCGGATTTCGATGTAACTTCGTACAGGTACACGTCACCGGCGGGTATGTAAATGATTACATCTCCAATTCTCTGTAACAGGCAGAACGACCACCAGAGTTCATTATTGTTGTTCGTATTTATTGTTGTTACCAAGCCTGCTAGGCTATATAAGGAGCGCGAACCACGTCCGATGTTGAGTGATTACTGCGAAGGGCGTGATGATGCCACGTACTCTTGTCAGACAGCGTTATCAGGACCTGACAGATTTTGGTTAATTGTAAATGTGACTCATTTTTGTCATCACTGAAATCATATCACATCCCTTCTCAACATGTGAAGGTTTTTTTTAGTTTCCTTCTCCCCTTCTGGGTGCTTCAATGCTTTTGTCAGGCAGTATGCTGAACACGTCCTGTGTTAGACAGGTAACAGGAGGGCCCGATATGGCCGGAGATATCACGTGGCACGATTTCGCCCAATCTACGGCTACATATACACTGATGAGCCAAGACATTACGACCACTGCCCCCCGGGACGTTCGATGCCGCTTGATGGTGTTGCGAGCACGTGACGTCGCGACAAAAGTATGTAAGCGGAGCAGACACGGACGGGGGATCACCCTAGCGAATATATGGGCTGCTAATTGGGAAATCATCTGAGATAAGTGACTTTGATAAAGGGAGGATTATTATTACGCAGAGCCTGTCAACGAGTATCTCGAAAAAGACGAAGCTGGTCGAATGTTCACGAGCTACTGTCGTGAGCGTCTTCGGAAAGAGGGAGAAGGACTGTGAAACAACCACTAAGCAGAGCCTGTCAACGAGTATCTCGAAAAAGACGAAGCTGGTCGAATGTTCACGAGCTACTGTCGTGAGCGTCTTCGGAAAGAGGGAGAAGGGCTGTGAAACAACCACTAAGCAGAGCCTGTCAACGAGTATCTTGAAAAAGACGAAGCTGGTCGAATGTTCACGAGCTACTGTCGTGAGCGTCTTCGGAAAGAGGGAGAAGGACTGTGAAACAACCACTAAGCAGAGCCTGTCAACGAGTATCTCGAAAAAGACGAAGCTGGTCGAATGTTCACGAGCTACTGTCGTGAGCGTCTTCGGAAAGAGGGAGAAGGACTGTGAAACAACCACTAAGCGCTAAGTGGCTGGACGTCCACGACTCTCCACAGAATGTGGGGTTCGGAGGCTTGTCTGCTCTGTAAAGTAGGATAACTGCTGATCTGTGGCATCTCTGCTGAAAGAGCGCAGTACTGGTGCACGAACAAGTGTTTCGCAGCACACCGTTCGTCGTCCATTGCTGAAAATCGAGCTCCGATATCGGCAGTTACGATTACTGTGGGCGCGGGATCACCGGAATTCAATCGTCGATCAATGGAAGCGTGTCGGCTCTTCGAGTGAACCACATTTTTGCTACACTAGGTCGATGGTCGTCTCCACAAACATGCTCTGTAAAGTGCAGCGCGCCGCGGACGCAGGCCGATCGGAGCAATGTTATACTATGGGAGACGTCCTCCTGCGCTTGCATGAGACCTGTGGTAGCAATCGAAGACGTGCTGACAGCTGCAAAGCACTTGTATCCCTTCATGCTTGTTGTTTTCTCCGAAGGCGATGTCATCTTTCAGCAGCTGTCCGTGTCTCGGAGCGAGAACCGTGCTACAGTGGTTTCAGGAGCATTATACGAGGGCTGTTCAAAAGTGGGAAAAGTTTCCGTGTGACGCCGCCAGGCGCGCGCCGATCGCGTATATTTTGGTATGTGCGTGCTCGGCAGCTCAGTCGGCATCCATCCGTGACTGTGGGAACGCCTCTGCGCATCTGGTTTTTTCGATATTCGAATTTGAAATGTGCGCTGCAATCGAAAATCCCGCCAGTGGTGAGGTGCGTTCTGTGATACGGTTTTTGTTGGCAAAAAACCTATAACCTATAGAAATTTATCGTGAACTGTGTGAAGAGTACGGATCCAAGGTAATGAGTGAATGTTCCGTCCGCAAATGGTGCATTCGGTTTAAAAATGGCCGAACCAAGGTTCATGATGAAGAGAAGAGTGGACGTCCGAGCATTGTGACTGACGATCTTGCTAAAGTTGATGAAACGAAGCGTGAAAACCGTCGCTTCACAATAACGGAGCTTTCGCTTTCTTTTCCACAAGTTTCACGGACTTTGTTGTTTGAAATTGTCACCCAAAACTAGGCTACCACAAATTTTGAGCATGATGGGTGCGCAAAATGCTTACAGAGCACCATGAAGAACAGCGAATGGGGGCAACATTGACATTTCTGGAGGCCTACCACAAACATGGTGATTCATTACTGGATCGAATCGTAACCAGTGACGAGACTTGGGTGAAACACGTCAATTGCGAGACATAATTACAGCCCATAGAGTGGTGGTACAGAAGGTCTATAAAAAACCAAGAAAATGTTCCTTGTCAGCAAAGAAGTTGATGGCAACAGTGTTTTGGGATAGGCAAGGTGTGCTTCTTATTGATTTTCTCGAACGTGGGGCAACCACAAATTCTGGCCAGTAATGTCAAACTTTGCACAGCCTTAGAAGAGCAGATCAAAACAAACGCCGAGGAAAGCTGACGTCCAAAATTTTGTATCTGCACGACAATCCCCGACCTCACACGGCAAACTGCACTACAGAACTCTTTAATTCATTCAAAAGGGACATTTTCCCTCATCCCCCCAACAGCCCCGATCTTGCACCAAGCGACTTCCACTTGTTTCCCAAGATGAAGAACTGGCTTGCAACGCAGCGCTTTGATGACGACGCGGAACTCCAGGTGGGCGTGACTCACTGGCTGAACTCTCAGGCGGCAGAAATTTACGACGAAGGTCTTTCAAAGCTTGTCCACCGCTGTGATAAGTGCCTCAATGTGTTTGGTGACCTATGTGGAAAAGTAGTATGTCAGTCGCTCTTTCAGACGTTTATAATAAAATATATTTCTTGTTCTTAGTTTTTTTAAATGCCAAAACGTTCCCTACATTCTGAATAGCCTTCGTAGTAAAGTCACGTTGATGTCTCGGCGATCAGATTTGCCTGATGCAAATCCTATGGAACCCATCTGAGTCGCCATCGGGCTCCATCACCGAATACGCAAATCAGCGGTCCGTTATTTACGCAAATTATACAGGGTGTTACAAAAAGGTACGGCCAAACTTTCAGGAAACATTCCTCACACACAAAGAAAGAAAAGATGTTATGTGGACATGTGTCCGGAAACGCTTAATTTCCATGTTAGAGCTCATTTTAGTTTCGTCAGTATGTTCTTCCACCTACGCTCAATGGAGCACGTTATCATGATTTCATACGGGATACTCTACCTGTGCTGCTAGAACATGTGCCTTTACAAGTACGACACAACATGTGGTTCATGCTCGATGGAGCTCCTGCACATTTCAGTCGAAGTGTTCGTACGCTTCTCAACAACAGATTCGGTGACCGATGGATTGGTAGAGGCGGACCAATTCCATGGCCTCCACGCTCTCCTGACCTCAACCCTCTTGACTTTCATTTATGGGGGCATTTGAAAGCTCTTGTCTACGCAACCCCGGTACCAAATGTAGAGACTCTTCGTGCTGGTATTGTGGACGGCTGTGATACAATACGCCAGTCTCTAGGGCTGCATCAGCGCATCAGGGATTCCATGCGACGGAGGGTGGATGCATGTATCCTCGCTAACGGAGGACATTTTGAACATTTCCTCTAACAAAGTGTTTGAAGTCACGCTGGTACGTTCTGTTGTTGTGTGTTTCCATTCCATGATTAATGTGATTTGAAGAGAAGTAATAAAATGAACTCTAACATGGAAAGTAAGCGTTTCCGGACACATGTCCACATAACATATTTTCTTTCTTTGTGTGTGAGGAATGTTTCCTGAAAGTTTGGCCGTACCTTTTTGTAACACCCTGTATAACCTGTACGTAGATATCTAATGCGACATGCCTCCACAAACCTACCAATAAACCGGCGGATCTCTGATACGCAGAACCAGTGATGTATTTCGTTCCAATGACAGAAAAACAATGGAATTAGGTAGGTTGTGGTAATGTTTTGGCCTATCAGTGTTTTCATCGTAAGCAACCTTACACTGTTAGGCGGAGCGTACTTCTATTCGCGAATGGCGCTTTGGTAGAATGATTGTCGGTTGACCTCCTCATTGGCTTTATTTTCTCTGTGTTTTTCGTTGTGATCATTTCGCGTGACATGAGCGGGTGGAAAGTGGAGGAGAAAAGGACGGCCGTACTTCTTCTATACAGAGCTTTACTATACGCGATTCTGAGAGTTAGTGCCAGTCATTATTGGACATTACTCGTTGATGTCACAATGGACAGAATGAGACGAAGCGCGTAGGCGAATTGATACGTAGGCGCTGTGTCTGTCGGTAAATTGAAGAGCGAGCGAGCGAGTCCCCACTCTGTCAACCCACCTACGTCACAAGGCGCTTCCACAGGCTGTTTCACAACATAGTCCCGGCCCTGCCGCGACGCGCACTTTAAATCTGTGGCGGCACCGTGTACAGATACGTCGCGGCTGAGTTTATTTTTAGACAAATGCGTTAAGACCATAAGGAATACAAAAAACGATAGCGTCTTTCGCAACGCAACATTATAGAGTTATTAACATAAAAACGGAAGTCAGGATTCTACTACAAACATAGGACCGAATGGCTGTTCATGTGAATGTAAGTTCCTCTATTACTATTCGTAAAACGAACCCCATATAATGGTTCAAATGGCTCTGAGCACTATGGGACTTAACATCTATGGTCATCAGTCCCCTAGAACTTAGAACTACTTAAACCTAACTAACCTAAGGACATCACACAACACCCAGTCATCACGAGGCAGAGAAAATCCCTGACCCCGCCGGGAATCGAACCCGGGAACCCGGGCGCGGGAAGCGAGAACGCTACCGCACGACCACGAGCTGCGGCCCCTATATAATGCAATCAATATGTAGAATTTAAGGCTTGTTCCTACTTCGTGTTTGTACTAAAAGCTAGAAGTTTTCTTTGAAGGACTGCATTGAAATGTAGCGACGTGGCGCAGTGGCTAGCATAGTGGACTCGCATTCGGGAGGACGACGGTTCAATCCCGCGTCCGGCCATCTTGATTTAGGTTTTCCGTGATTTCCCTAAATCGCTCCAGGCAAATGCCGGGATGGTTCCTTTGACAGGGCACGGCCGACTTCCTTCCCCGTCTTTCCCTAATCCGATGAGCCTGATGACCTCGCTGCCTGGTCTCCTCCCCCAAACAACCCAACCCCAGCCCAACTGCATTGAAACTTAACAATTCTCGCAACACGAAGAGTGTTTAAATCGAAATTTATAATTTTGTGTGTTGTATTAGTCCGATTGGCCCTACTTTTTTATCACTGTCTTCGTAAACATGTCTCAAAAGTATGTGTACAATGTTATGCGTATTGGGTATTTACTCTGTTGTCAGCTGTCAAAAAGATTACATGTGTTTTGGTAGCATCAACGAATACTTGTTTTGTATAAAAATAGATAAGAGAACCTGCATTAAATTTTGTTATAAGAATGGAATAAAGTGTATGAAATTTTTAGAAATATTAAATATTGCTTTTGGTGAATCTGTTACGAGTAAACCAAGGGCATACAACTGGTACAAAAATTTCAGAGCAGACCTTAAAGGACAGCGGTTTTACAAACATGGACGAGATTAAAAATACACAGTTAAGAGACCTATAAACTATCCCGAAGAAACAGTTCGTAAAGTGTTTCGGGAATGGGAAAAAGCACTGGCGTAAGTGTACAACAGTATATGATAAAGAATATTTTGAAGAGGATAACATTGCTGTAGATTAACAAATAAAGTTCTTACCAAAAAATAAATTGCCGCCCTTTGATTGGGACTGGTAATATTATTATAGTTATAGTTCTTTTTGGGTCGCATCTTTAATACACGCTGTAATAACATTAGAGACGAGTGAACGCTCCGCAAATACCTCCTCTTCTTCGTATTCTACACATTTTCTTGCAGTGCTAGACCACTTTCCATCAGCTCCGGATATCGAAGCATATCAGTAAGTATACAAAGTTAACTGACTGACACTGGCAACTAAGATCCCACGAGCAGAAACGACGTATATCACCGCACACCGATCTACACCGTTAGACAGGTAACGGGCAACAGATTTTGGGTGCCCCTGTATGCCGGTGGCAGCGTTCTTTCGGGAAAGGCCACTTCCCCCACCAAAAGCGTTGCTCGCTCTTCAGTTTACAGACAGCGCACGGAGAGCAGGGCGTTGGGCCCTAACTGCTCTCACGCGCCCCTGCCGGATGGGCTGGTCCGGGCGAGCGGCCTTGCCAGCTGTGTCGGCCCCTAGAACTCCCTCCCTTCACTCCGGGCTAATTGCTTAGTTGTGGGAGTGCCTGGATCACGTAACACCCGGTCAAGGTGGCGGTGGCGCTGCCGCCGGTGGGCGAGCGGAGAAAGACGGCCGTTCTCCCACGCCGGAGTTAATAGCCTGAGGAATTATCCGGATTGCCTCATACTCAATGAAAGTGCACCTGCCTCTAGCGCCAGCTGAAAGGAACTGTAACAAATATAGATCTCAAGTAACGATATCCGTGGAAAACACATACCGCTGGTGTCACTGGAAGCACGTAAGCAACCGGGCAGTTACAGACTCCATTAAACGTGAAAGTTAGTTAGTTAGTTACAAGTTTCATAGATCATATGAACGATTCTTTTACCCAAATAAAGTGTAACGAGCGAATTTACAGGCTCTGTATACGTGATTAATATTGACATGCTAGTCGTGGAAACAAACAAGTCAACCTCCTGATGTATACACATCAAAAAAAGTTTTGCATCACCTCGGTTCCGAGAGTTTCGGGTCCTGTACAGGAAATTGGAATAGAAATCAACAAAAAACATAATTTCCGCCCTTTTTATTGCTCACGAAAACCACACATTGCATGTTGTACCACTATACAGCGAGACCTTCAGAGGTGGTGTTCCAGATTGCTGTACACACTGGTACCTCTAATACCCAGTAGCACGTCCTCTTGCATTGATGCATGACTGTATTCGTCGTGTCATACTATCCACAAGTTCATCAAGGCACTGTTGGTCCAGATTGTCCCACTCCTCAACAGTGATTCGGCGTATATCCCTCAGAGTGGTTGGCGGGTCACGTCGTCAATAAACAGCCCTTTTTAATCCATCCCATGCATATTCGATAGGGTTCATGCCTGGAGAACATGCTGGCCACTCTAGTCGAGCGATGTTGTTATCCTGAAGGAAATCATTCACAAGATGTGCACGATGGGGGCGCGAATTGTCGTCCAAGAAGACGAATGCCTCGCCAATACGCTGCCGATATGGTTGCACTATCGGTTGGAGGATGGCATTAACATGTCGTACAGCCGCTACGGCGCCTTCCATGACCACCAGCGGCGTACGTGGGCCCCACATAATGACACCCCAAAACAGCACGGAACCTCCACCTTGCTGCACTCGCTAGACAGTGTGTCTAAGGCGTTCAGCCTGACCGAGTTGCCTCCAAACACGTCTCCGATGATTGTCTGGTTGAAGGCATATGCAACACTCATCGATGAAGAGAACGCGATGCCAATCCTGAGCGCTTCATACGGAATGTTGTTGGGCCCATCTGTACCGCGCTGCATGGTGCCCTGGTTGCGAAGCTGGACCTCGCCGTGGACGTCTGGAGTGAAGTTGTGCATCATGAGGCTACTGCGCACAGTTTGAGCTGTAACACTACGTCCTGTGGCTGTACGAAAAGCGTTATTCAACATGGTGGCGTTGCTGTCAGGGTTCCTCCAAGCCATAATCGGTAGATAGCGGTTCAAAATGGTTCAAATGGCTCTGAGCACTATGGGACTCAACTGCCGAGGTCATTAGTCCCCTAGAACTTAGAACTAGTTAAACCTAACTAACCTAAGGACATCACAAACATCCATGCCCGAGGCAGGATTCGAACCTGCGACCGTAGCGGTCTTGCGGTTCCAGACTGCAGCGCCTTTAACCGCACGGCCACTTCGGCCGGCAGTAGATAGCGGTCATCCACTGCAATAGTAGCCCTTGGGCGATCTGAGTGAGGCATGCCATCGACAGTTCCTATCTCTCTGTATCTCCTCCATGACTGAACAACATCGCTTTGGTTTACTCCGAGACGCCTGGACACTTGGACCCTTGTTGAGAGCCCTTCCCGGCACAAAGTAACAATGCGGACGCTATCGAACTGCGGTATTGGCCGTCTGGGAATGGTTGAACTACAGACAAGACGAGCTGTGTACCTCCTTCCTGGTGGAATGACTGGAACTGATCGGCTGTCGGACCCCCTCCGTCTAATAGACGCTGCTCATGCATGGTTGTTTACATCTTTTGGCGGGTTTAGTGACATCTCTCTGAATAGTCAAAGGGACTGTGTCTGTGATACAATATCCACAGTCAACGTCTATCTTCAGGAGTTCTGGGAACCGGGGTGATGCAAAACTTTTTTTTTTTGATGTGTTATATAAGTAATCAAACTAGCGCCCATTCAGCAGTTAGCAATACACCCTGAGGAAGGCGTCTTGAAATAGTCGCCGAAACATCGGAACTCAATAGCTGACAATGCAGTCCGAAACCCAGAAGAAGTTTATTGACTCGGGCGGTATTGTTCAAACTGCACAATACTTCCACGAAACACATGCTCACTATATTCAGGTGCCGCTGGTACACTGCTGTTGTATTTCGCCAATTTATGCCTTGGCTCGCTAGTAAAACGCTGTCGCCAAGGAGCTATAACGTCATCATGGTGGACTTCGACATCGACAGCCCCCTGCCACAGGCGCGGGAAAGGCTTGCTGCAAACCGTGGGCCCCAGGATACACGGCACTGGCAAGGTGTCCAGCTTAATTGTCCTGGATTTGATTCCTCATCTATGTTAACTCGTTGTATTGCTTTGTCTGCGGTCGATGACGTCTTAGTGCCGCCAATGCTGGTTCCCATATTGTGCTGATCGGAAATCCCATAGCTCTGTTAATTAAGTCGTTAGCTACACTTCGACGACTTCTTTAATGATCGAGTTCCAGTACGTGGAGGGACGAGCATCTCTTCGTGTCCCCGTGTCCTGTATCAAGACAGTGTTCAGCAACAGGAGATATTTGTGGCTGACATAATATGCTATGACGCCCATGTTCATCGCATCTGTTTTTGGCAATGCATCACGTCTGGTCAATGTGAGATTTATCACGAAGGTATGGGATTTTATACATTCCTTGTCTTTTTGGATATAGGTCGTCTTTAATGGAGCCCAGCATCGTTTGCATCTGAAGATCACGAGCAGCTGCTTCGTGGAAATAATTTAAACAATACCATCTGACGCTACGCCTGTGAACAATTTAATCAGTTATGACGCAGGGAAATCCTCAAACGGCTGTATTAACGATAATGGGAAACGTCTTTACGGCTTCCTTGAATACACGATCCATAGTAGCATACAAGGTGTGTGAGAAAAATGAGACTGATTTTTTATCTATCAAAGCTTTTCTTCTAAACAACAATATTGTCCCCTTTGAAGTAGTTTCATTCAGCAGCTATACATCAGAGGGGTCGTTGTTCCCAGTCTTGGTAGCGGCGCTGAAAGGTTTTTATGTTCTCCAGGATCCAAAAATGACGCCCTTTTACGACATTTTTCAATTTCAGGAAAAGAAAAAGTCACAAGGACTCAGATCAGGTGAATAGGGGGGCTGTGGAACAACATGAATTCCTTTTCAGGTCAAAAATTCCGTGATGGAAGTGGCCGTGTGTCATGGGGTATTGCCATGATGCAGCATCCACTTGTCTGCAGTGTGCAAATCTTTGGTTAAAATTTGATGTACAGTGAAAATGTTTAGCGGGTTATCCACCATCCTTATTGTTAAACGTCGATCTGACCTCACAAGAGCACACACACGTTTTTCTTCTTTTTTTTTTTTTTTAATTTGGAGGTCTCTCTGAGCGAGGTTGATCTTCAACGTGTTCTCGGCCTTCCGGAAATGATTGATGCCAGCGAAAAAGTTGCGCTCTTAATACGGAATGTTCTCCATAGGCCTGTTTCAACTTTTCAGAGGTCACACCCGCGGATTCCCCAAGTTTAACACAAAACCTGATGGCATAACGTTGCTCTAAATTCCGCTGTTCCATTTTCGTAAAACATAACGAAACTACAGCTTGACTTATGGCGGTCATAGAATCACGTGATGGATGTACGGAGTTGAAATTCGAACTGAGCATCTGGAAGGGATGAACACATCGGTCTACAAAAGTAGAACAACACAGTGTTGCCAGATCGCTCGCAGTATTGTCAGTTTGCTTCTTTTCCCACACACATAGAACGGCTGTGTTTAACACCTTTCTACAGCTTACAAATAGTGCTGTTGATAACTAAGCAAACAAGCTACACTGCAACGCAAGAATGGTCCTACTCGTTTTACAATCGTACAGCGTTGTGACAGATCTTTATGAGGAATGACATGAAATGTATAATTCAATTGTGCTTATAGAAAACGGCGTGTTAGAGCAAGAGAAAGATCATGTTTACAATTGTTCCAAACACGGATATAACCCTGCAAGAAGGCTTAGTGCACTGTGAATGATAGGAAATCTGCATATCCTTGGCCTACGTGTTCACACTGACACACGTTCTCTCAAATACATCTTTCGACTCTACCTATAACAATTCGTAGGGTGCACCAAAAACATCGACAACGCTTCGTATGTTGCGCAAACCTGTCATTTTTCAGGAGGGGAGCCCTGTCTGGAAACAAAGTTTCGGTACTGTGGGACGTCAGAATTTGAGAATTGTGACGCCAAAGCTCCTTCAGACTTTTTTTCATGTCCTAATTAATTATGCGTCCGCCCCTCGTGGTCTCGCGGTAGCGTTCTTGCTTCCTGAGCACGGGGTCCCGGGTTCGATTTTCCGGCGGGGTCAGGGATTTTTCCTGCCTCGAGATGACTGGGTGTTGTTGTGTCGTCGTCATCATCATCATTCATCCCCATTACGGTCGGAGGAAGGCAACGGCAAACCACCTCCATTAGGACCTTGCCTAGTAAGGCGGTACGGGTCTCCCGCATCGTTCCCCTATGCTCTGTAAAGAAGCATGGGACTTCATTTCCATTTATTTTCAATTAATTATGCAGCCCGTTAGCAACCAGTGTGACGTGGGCACACGGACTGTGCGTAGCAAACAGTATTGCTTCGCATGCGTAGCGTCTACCTATAGGCCTACACTGATAGGCCAAAACATTAAAAACATTACGACCACTGCCTACAGCGAGATTAAATGCGTCCTGGTGGCGCCGTGGGTACCCCATGCGGCAAGGAACGTGTTTAAGCGGAGCAGGGACGACTGAGGATTAATTCTACCTGCGATATGGGCCACAAGCGGGGAAATGCACTGACGTAAGTGACCTGGACGAATAGCTGATCGTTATGGGCCGGCGCCTGCGATCGAGCTTCTTGGAAATGGCGAAGCCGGTCAGCTGTTCACATGCTGTTGGCGTATCTATAGAAAGGGTGGGGAAAACACTGGAAGGCGACAAGTTGTTGGAGGTCCACAACTCATCGCAGAATGTGGAGGGCGGAGGTTCGCCCTGTTAGTGACCCATGTTGGCCAACGCTGCTACGGATCAGGGACGCAAGAGGTGGTGTGGCACTGTTCGGGTGCTACACCCAGATGCGTCAGCAACCAGTGATATCTGGAAAGCCAGTCTATTGTCAGGATGAATACACAGAATAATGTAGCTGATTTGTAGCGTCATGCACCACATGAGCTTCAAGTGTGCGCCGGGAAGAACACTTGAAGCGTTTCGTCAGCGAGTCGTGATGCTGGTGCTGCAGGTCAGGGACTGACGGCCGAAGCGATGGCGTCCGAGCCTCAGCGGGGGAGATGAAGGCGTTGTACGTTACCGAACGTTTTGCAGTTCAGGGCGTTCTATATCTCAGTGTTCTCGTGGACGATCCATCATGCGCTTAGGTGAGTAGAGCCGATTGTGCTGTCCACAATGACGGATGTCGTGAAGGACAGGCCCTAGTTACCCATCACGGAACGACAAAGATTATAGCAGATGCTCACGGAATGGCCAAAGGGGTGTGGACGCACCACGCCAGGATGGTGTGGGGATGACAGCTTGCAGATCATGCACGAATGATCATCAGTAGTGGAGGCCTGGCAGCAAACCAGTCCTCTCCTCATCCACGATGTCAGAATAAACTGCAACGCAGACCACGACTGTCGCTTGCTTCGAAATCAGGAAGCAAGCAGCAGACAGGTCATAATTGATCAGCTTGGCATAAATTAGCTGAAAATAGACTGTCATTCTCTCTGGCACTTCTGACATGGACAGGTTGGTGGTATGACTGAGTGTGTCCATAAGCCCTGAAAGCCTGGTTGTTTAAGCAGCAGGGCACGCCCCTATGATGTGGTGGCCGTAATTGGATGAGAGAATTTCTCTCGGCTTATTGGACTCGTCAGCATTAAATGTTCAAATGTGTGTCAAATCTTATAGGACAACTGCTGAGGTCATCAGTCCCTAAGCTTACACACTACTTAATCTAAATTATCCTAAGGACAAACACACACACCCATGCCCGAGGGAGGACTCGAACCTCCGCCGGGATCAGCCGCACAGTCCATGACTGCAGCGCCTCAGACCGCTCGGCTAAACCCGCGCGGCTCGTCAGCATCACGTGCATCATTGTGGTAGCTCAATAACTATTCTTGGTTGTCAAGTTCGAGTCTTTTTTCAATGTTTAATTATCACAGTGGCGCTCTGGTGCTTGAAGCTACGGAAGGTCATTTCATACTGCCCTATTATGATGTACTGTGGTGCCTGCTCTTTCGCTTCTCTTGCTCAGAGGTTGCGTGGCAATGCTCGAGTAGTCCTTGGCTTTCTGCTGTACTGGTGGTACACCATATTGACATATTGATTGACACACCAATTCCGAGCTGCGTGCTGGGCTCTGAGCTCGCTCAGTGAAAGCTTCAAAACATTAGGCATTCGCACTGTAGTCGTTCTCGCGTGCAAAGGCAGCAGACAAACCCACGTGTTCCCATACTGACTCAGCGGCATCGTCAGTTATGATTTCAGTGGGAACCAGATCGTCGAGATTGGAGTACAGACCAATGGAAATATGTCGCCTGATTAGGTGAAGCACGTTTCTTCTACACCAGGTCCATTGCCAAGTGTGGATATGTCATGATCCAGTTGAGCGTCTGCATGAAGACCAGTGGGCTCATGTTCATGCTGTGTACAACATTGACTGGGCTTCCATGGCACCTGTGATAAAAACTGGAGACACCACGAGAGCTGTGGAGTGCGTGGGCATTACTGCAGAGACCAGCGTCGCTTACTGCATGATGTATTCCTGGACAGTGGTAACATATCCCAGCAGGATAAATGTCCGCGTCACAGGTCCAGAATCGTGCTATAGTAGTTTAAGGAGCATGATAGTAAAACTCATGTTCATGTCCAGGCTACCAAATTCGCCTTACCCGAACCCACTGAAGCACCTATGGGGCGCTTTCAGGCGCCAGCTCTCTGTTCACAAACTACCAGCCCGTAGATTACGTTTATTACACGACCCCTGAGTAGACATTCGGTGCCACACAGCTCCGGAAAGTCACCAAGGACTTCTTGCATTCATGCCATGCAGAATCACTGCTGCATTGCATTCCAAAGGTTGACCTACGAACTAATAAGGAGGTGGTCATAATGTTTGGACTCGTTAGGGTATTTGGTATTTAATACAAGTGCGATGTACTTGAGGACAATATTATGGAAATGGAAGAGGATGTAGATGAAGATGAAATGGGAGATACGATACTGCGTGAAGAGTTTGACAGAGCACTGAAAGACCTGAGTCGAAACAAGGCCCCGGGAGTAGACAACATTCCATTAGAACTACTGACGGCCTTGGGAGAACCAGTCCTGACAAAACTCTACCATCTGGTGAGCAAGATGTATGAGACAGGCGAAATACCCCCAGACTTCAAGAAGAATATAATAATTCTAATCCCAAAGAAAGAAGGTGTTGGCAGATGTGAAAATTACCGAACTATCAGTTTAATAAGTCACAGCTGCAAAATACTAACGCGAATTCTTTACAGACGAATGGAAAAACTGGAAGAAGCCGACCTCGGGGAAGATCAGTTTGGATTCCGTAGAAATGTCGGAACACGTGAGGCAATACTGACCCTACGACTTATCTTAGAAGAAAGATTAACGAATGGCAAACCTACGTTTCTAACATTTGTAGACTTAGAGAAAGCTATTGACAATGTTGACTGGAATACTCTCTTTCAAATTCTAAAGGTGGCAGGGGTAAAATACAGGGAGCGAAAGGCTATTTATAATTTGTACAGAAACTAGATGGCAGTTATAAGAGTCGAGGGACATGAAAGGGAAGCAGTGGTTGGGAAAGGAGTGAAACAGTGTTGTAGCCTCTCCCCGATGTTATTAAATCTGTATATTGAGCAAGCAGTAAAGGAAACAAAAGAAAAAATCGGAGTAGGTATTAAAATCCATGGAGAAGAAATAAAAACTTTGAGGTTCGCCGATGACATTGTAATTCTGTCAGAGTCAGCAAAGGACTTGGAAGAGCAGTTGAACGGAATGGACAGTGTCTTGAAAGGAGGATATAAGATGAACATCAACAAAAGCAAAACGAGGATAATAGAATGCAGTCGAATTAAGTCGGGTGGTGCTGAGGGAATTAGATTAGGAAATGAGACTCTTAAAGTGGTAAAGGAGTTTTACTATTTGGGGAGCAAAATAACTGACGATGGTCGAAGTAGAGAGGATATAAAATGTAGACTAGCAATGGCAAGGGAAGCGTTTCTGAAGAAGAGAAATTTGTGAACATCGAGGATAGATTTAAGTGTCAGGAAGTCGTTTCTGAAAGTATTTGTATGGACTGTAGCCATGTATGGAAGTGAAACATGGACGATAATTAGTTTGGACAAGAAGAGAATAGAAGCTTTCGAAATGTGGTGCTACAGAAGAATGCTGAAGATTAGATGGGTAGATCACGTAATGAGGAGGTACTGAACAGAATTGGGGAGAGGAGGAATTTGTGGCACAACTTGAGTAAAAGACGGGATCGGTTGATAGGACACGTTCTGAGGCATCAAAGGATCACCAATTTAGTATTGAAGGGAAGAGTGGAGGGTAAAAATCGTAGAGGGATACGAAGAACTGAATCCATTGAGCAGATTCAGAAGGATGTAGGTTGCAGTAGTTACTCGGAGATGAAGAAGCTTGCACAGTATAAAGTACCATGGAGAGCTGCATCAAACCAGTGTCAGGACTGAAGACCACAACAACAACAACATTTAGTAAACGTGAGTGTGTGCAGCAGGAGATCACTAGCTAGCGGATTTTTCCAATTGTTCACTGTCATTTCCCACCAAAACATACATTCCATAGCTAAAGTTTACATGCCAAATAGTCTGCAAGCAGCAGTGTAGTTGAGCTAGTGTTTTGTCCACGTCCTCCTCGCCCACCGACAAGAGACGTTATGTCGGCGGTCTCGCTGATGTGTACTGTGTGTGCACAGCCGACGACGGGAGCGGCCGGAGGCGGCTACTACTACAACCCCCCGGTGGCGGCTCCAGCGGCCGTTGCCACCGGTTTCTTCCCGCAGCACGTGCCCGCCTTCACGCTCACACAGGTTAGCAGGTCGGCCATCTGCACGCTCGTCAACACGTCCATGTCGGAAGGTGAGTCACATAGCATAGCACAATCTTTGCAGTTTAATTATGTTACCGTTACCTTGCACGATCAAACTAGACATTTGGGTTAATCGTAAAATGTAGGCTTTCACGGCCGGTGTTGTCTTCAGTTGAAACTTCCGGGCTTCCAGTCAAAAGCCAGCTAAATGGTACCGCTATGTTGATGACACATTTGTAGTGTGGACTCATGGTGAAGAAGATGGTTCAAATGACTCTGAGCACTATGGGACTTAATATCTGAGGTCATCAGTCCCCTAGAACTTAGAACTATTTAAACCTAACTAACCTAAGGACATCACACAAATCCATGCCCAAGGCAGGATTCGAACCTGCGACCGTAGCGGTGGCGCGGTTCCAGACTGAAGCGCCTAGAACCGATCGGCTACACCTTCCGGCGGTGAAGAAGAGCTGGATGTCTTTTTGGTGCATCTGAACAGTATTAACCCGAAGATACAGTTTACGATGGACAAAGAGAGCAACGGTCAACTTCATTTTCCTGTATGTGTCGGTAATTAAAGGGGTGGATGGGACACTGGGCCACAAGGTACATAGAAAGAACACTCACACGGATCGATACCCCCACAAGGAATTAAACCATTATCCTAGGCAAAAAAGAGGGTTAATGAAAACCTTGGTGGACAGAGCCAACAAAATCTGCGAGCCGGCTTACTTACAAGATGAACTGAATCACCTACGGTCAGTCTTCATGAAAAACGGATATACGAGCAAGGAAATTGATCGAGCCCTCCATGAAAGAAGAAAAGAAGCCAGAAGTCCAGAGCAACAACGGTCACCTACTGGAAAAGTTTTCCTACCGTTCATTAATAAAGTCACGGACCGTATGGGGAAAGTTCTGGCCAAGTATGGGATCGAAACAATCTTCAGACCCACCAAGAAGATTAAGGAATATTTAAGAACTGCAAAAGATGCCCGTCACCCCCTAGCAACAACTGGGGTATACTAAATTCCATGCAGTTGTGGACAAGTATATACTGGAACAACGAAAAGAAGCGTAAACATCCGCTTAGCCGAACATAAAAGAAACTGTCGCTTAGGACAAATCGAAAAATCGGCAGTAGCTGAGCACGTTTTTCGATATGGGAACCATGAAGTTAAATTTAATGAGACAAGCGTTCTAGCACGAACATCCCATTATCATGCGCGCATGTATAGAGAAGCAATAGAGAGTCACAAACACCATAATAATTATAATAGAAAAGAGGAAGTTTTAAAGTTTGATAAAATATGAATGTCGACGTTACGCCAGTAGAATGATAATCGATTACTCTTAATCGAAAATAGTGACGCCTTCCAAAGATAGGCATATCGTCGGCATCACGTGACGAATGGTGGTGGCCTCTATGCGCTCTATAAATGCGAGAGTACCTGGAGCCTCAGTAGCAGTAGCTGGACGACCTCAGAAGATGTCTCCCGCAGATGGAGACGAAACGTCAGGTGGAGATTTTATACATCGACCACGGCCTCTCAGCCCGGAAGTTTCAACTGAAGATTTGGTTCAGTGTTCATCTGCTCGTATAGAGTAATACGCAGCGCGCTAGCTTGCCAAACAGGAAGGTGAACCCGGAACGAATTCGTCGGCGGATTAACGACAGTGGCTGGTACACAGGCCAGCTTGAGCGTAGTTTTTAGGTGATTTTCAACTTTCGTTTAGGCTAATGCTGGGTTGGTCCCCAAGTTCCGCCTCAGAAAATACGAAACAGAAACAGTTAAAATATACCACAGTGAACAAAGTTAACACAATCCATAAATGGGTGGTGCACCACACTCCCCTCTCTTGGGTAACTTACGACTGCGACGATAGGAAGGGCATCCGGCCGCAAAAGTAAATAAAAATAAAATTTTCACATCTTTGATTACAGAGGTCCCCGTACTAGACAGGATTAACGCTAAGAAGAACTGGACTGATCTTCGATCAGTTTCTACTTTTTAACTCGTACAGTTATCTGTAAGAATCAGCATGGGTTCTGCTGGCAACAAACTCGTGGAACTCTGTTCGTCTGTTGCTCACAAGACCCGGAAGACAGCACATATCGCCACCCAGGCTGATGCCGAATTGCCTGAGTTGTGATAGGCGTTAGACACAAATCTAAAGTATAATCAACAACTACGAGCGCGCGGAGTATCATATCAACTTTGTCACTGGTTTCAAAAAATTCCCAGTGAAACACTTCAAGAAGAAAAAGAGAAAAAAAAGAGGACACACGACGAAGAAATTATCAGAATGGGACGGAAATTGGATTATTTATTCAAGAGAAAGAGCTTCACAGATTGAGCAAGTCAGTATCGCGTTGGTCCACCTCAGGCCCCTATGAAAGCAGTTATTCAGCTTGACATCGATTGACAGAGTTGTTGGATGTCTTTCTGAGGGATATCGTGGCAAATTCTGTCCAACTGGCGCGTTGGATCGTCAAAATCCCGAGCAGACCTTTTCAATTGTGGAAAGGTCCGGCGACCTTGCTGGCCCAAGTCGGGTTCAGCAAGCCCGAAAGACAAGGAACAGAAACTCTCGCCATGCATGGATGGGCATTATTTTGCTGAAGTGTAAGCCCAGGATGGTTTTTCCGTGAAGGGCAACGAAATGGTGCGCTGTGCTGTAAGGCTGTCGCCGATGATAACCAAAGCGCTCTTGCTATGAAAAGAAATGGCACTCCGGATCATCATTACTGGTTGTCGGACTATGTGGCAGGTGACAGTCAAGTTAGTATCCCACCGCTGTCCAGGAGTCTCCAGACCCCTATTCGCCCTGACTCTCATTGACTGGACTAGAACGATCAGTGATGAGCCCCACTTTGAACTGAGCCCCGACGACCAGCGAGGATGTGCCTGGAGATACTCCGAACAACAGTGGGACACCAACCTGAATATCGCCCGACATATGGCTCGAAAACCAGCAGTGATGGTCTGGGATGCCATTTAACTTCATAGCAGGATCCTTTGGTTGTCATCTGCGGCACCGTTTTCTGTACAGCCCAGAGGTCCGTCGATGACATTCATGACAGGCTACCCTGGGCTCACATTCCAGAAGGTAATGCCCGCCCGCACATATCGAGAGTTCTGCTTGTCTTCGCGCTTGCCAGACGCTACCTTGGCCAGCTTGTTGCCGGATATCTCCCCAGTTGATAACGTTTGGAGCATTACAGGCAGCGCCCTCCAACCAGTTCGGGATTTTGACAGAATGTTGCATGATATTCCCCGAAGGATATCAAACATCTCTATCTATCACTGCCAAGCCGAATATCTGCTTTTACAAGAGCCAGAGATAGACTAACGCGTAATTGACATGCTCAGTTCGTAAAACGTGAATAAATCGTCCAATTTTTCTGTAACTGTAATCATGTGATCATGTACATCATAGCTACTGATTTCTGTCCCATTCGGCTAATTCCTTCTTGTTGCGTAATTTTTTTGGATTAACGCATATAGTTTTTTAAAGGAGACCAGTACTCTGGTGTAAAAGTACTTCCGCGGGTACCCCGAGAGGAGTGACACAGGTCCAATATATATACCTAGTGGATAACATCGGAAACTACATTGCGCTCTTGCCGGATGACAATGTTTTCAAAAAAGTCGCAAGGCAAGGAAACTCTAGAGGAATGCAGCAACAGGCCCATTTCACGATCAGGTTTGTCTGAGCAGACCATGTTTGCAACTACCGTATTCAGTTTGCAATCATACCTTCCAACCACAATGCAGCTTTCTCAGAGTCTTCAGTAGTACACGAGCGCAGAGTATTCTGAGGCCATGGCCAAATTAAGTAAATTTCCTTATAACACAATTATTCCGACTAGTGCAATATTTCGAACGTATAAAAAGAAAGAGACCAGTACAGAGAAGATGGACGAAAGAGTGACTTCTAAAAAGTGCAACGCTCTCTTATATTCCATATTTTGAAGGAGCTAAAAAGTGTAAAAGAGGACTGATTTAAGTGCTTAGAACGAAGTAACAGGATGAGTTATGAGGAAACGTACATGCTTTGAGGGGTGGCAATATTAGTGATAGTATACAAAAAAACTCCATACGGACATATGCCATATTCCGAATGGTTTCCGAGATGGGACACTTTCAGTGTCAGTTTTGTACGGTTTTCTTGAATAACTCGAAAATAGTGGCCTCAAGTGAAAAGGTATCGCAGAGCAAAATTAAACTAAATTAAATTTCCTGAAAAAGATGTTCTATTCATTTTTTCCTACGATTAATAGTTAGCGCGAAGTGAGCGAGATGATACCGAAAATCTAAAGCTACGCCCATGCGTTTTAGCTTAATTAGTTTTTAAAGGCCAGTTTGAGGTAGTTTCCCGACTTGATTGATCACAAGTGCCCTATATCAAACTGTGCGTCTCGAATTCTTCTGCACTATTGTGGTACGTTGTAAACAACGACAATGTACTGAACAATACAGAAAATAAATAACAATGTACATTAAACGTGTTCTATCTTGGAAACCATTCGGTATAGGGCTTATGTCCAATGAAGTTTATTGTTCAGTAACATCAATACTATCACCCCTCAAAGCAAGTACTTTTTCTCATGCCTCACCCAGTATAAAGAGAAATGACACTGTAATGAGAAAATCGACAAGTGCTTATGAAAAACTTATAATAGCACTTAGGCACTTGGGGAACTGGCAGAAGCTATGCTGATGGGTAATTTTCTACCGTAATATCACGTTCATCGTTGAGCCGCATCATTCCGGAAACATGTCGTACTGTACATGAAGTACTAAACCACTACATCTGGTTTGCACATTTAGTCTGCGTCAGCTCAAGCACCGCCAAGCTTCACACAGGTCGAACACGAACAGTAACACACAAGAATTTTTCAGTTGGTGATTCAATCACAAGCAACGATTTGCACGCACAAACACTGTCTGTACAGACAAGTCGGTGAAAATATCCAAGCGTATAAAGGACCCTTAAGATCTACACAGGGTCGACGCTTGATGCAGGGTTTGGCACTCGACCCTCAACATAAATATATGCAAGGTATCGTGCGTTAATACACGGAGAGTCCCTTCGTTTGATCACCGTGCAGCCGAATAGTCACTAAAAACAGTCGCATCCATTAAATACCTGGGCGTACGTGTACGAAGCGATTTAAATTTACTACAACTTTTATGTAGTAGGAAATGCAGATTCCAGAGACAGATCCATTGAAAGAATGCCCAGAACACGTAGTCCACCCTCGAATGAGGTAACTTACAAAATAATCATTGACCGATACTTGAATTTGCTCCTCTGGATGGGATCCTTGGCAGTTATGAATGATAGAGGAAGTACGAACAAGGGAAGTGCGTTGCGTCACAACTCCGTGTAATGACCTTTATGGCGCCGAGCAGATAGTCTTCCAAATCCAGTGGCAGACTTTACAAGGGAAGTGTTATGCATCAAAGAGTGGTTTATTGTTGAAATTAAGAGAAAGTGCGTTCGTAGAAGAGTCAACCTGCATTTTGATTCCTCCTACAAGTATCTCATCAAGAGAACACGAAACTAAAACTTGAGAGATTCGAGCTTGCGTAGAGACTTATTGTACACCTATTCATCGACGTTTAGCAGAAGCAACTCATAATGAATTGCGCAACCTAACTTCGTTGTACCATTCACAGCATAATATTCCGAATATTTAACTTCCGTAACTATTTCCATTGATGTAAATCGTCTTGCAAATTAAAACAAAACACATAGAGATTGAAGAGTTCAGAGTTCAGTGATCCTCGGCCCTTTCTCATATGGGACAATGAAATGACCAATAAAGAGAAAAACTGTCAGAGGCCAAGTGCTGTCAGACACACAAGTTCATGGGCGAAACATTCATTGCTGACGCCTATCCTATTCTAACGCACGACGGTCTGCTTCGATGATCTAGATATAAGACTAAAAACACAGGAGTCTTCGCAAATCTTTGTCCTTCCTCTTGGATATTAAATGACTCGAAGGACTCATCCTTGTTCTGTGCGTGCTAGTGCACCGTATGCAATGATCTAATCGTTGACGGGACATTGGGCCTCATTTCCCTTCCTTCCTTTTTAATACAGGAGCAGCCTCCTCCAACAACCAGAACGCTACACAGCTGTTCACATATAATACATGAAAATAACAGAGTTTTGAATATCGTGGAACACAAGAAAAAACTATGCATCGAACTCTAAAACGAAGAAATACATCCACGGTAACAATCGAAGTAGACATCGATATGAAATGAAGACCATTAAAGTGCGACTACAGAACGCAATATTTCTTTCCGCCAGCTTGTCTGCTTCCAGTAAACGCAGTTTTCTCATCGCATGGCACTTTTACGTACGCGTCAAGATGACGCACGTTCTCGGAGTGCAGGAAGTCTGCGGTTTTACCTTATTTGGAGCTGACACAACCAAGTCGTTTAACTGCTGCATTGTTTCTTGCACTCAGGAGCTAGGTAGGACTGAATAGAGTAAAAAAGGAAAAAAATACTCTCTTAACGTTGCTACAGAATCCTGACTCGTATCATTAGTCCATCAGACGCTGTAGACAGGTTTCAGATTTAAGCCAGTACGTTGGCACTCTGCCTCGTGATCGGCAGCTGTTCGCCACCACCTCTTCTCCCTTGCACGCCAAGTACTTGTAATGTATGTATCTTCACTTGCCAGGAGTGAAACCATCTACTTCTCGGGCAAATACCACCACAGCGTTCTCGCTCAGTGAAATCGATACCACCTGTCCAAACTATACCAGATAAGTTGTACACAAGGGAAGCTGCATGGAGCAATGTTATTACCGCAACTTCAGCATACATCCGGACAACTATTTCAAGTGTTATTTCAAATCATGAAGCTTTATTAATGAGCCAGATGTCACACTGGTTCCTGAGCTGGGTTCTTATTCGAGACAAGTTTGAGTTTTCCATAGTTTCACAGAATGTCTTCAGGTGAAAGCCTAGATGCTTTTCTAAGAAGAACATGGGCAATTTCCGCCCCTACTTTGTCCTACTGACAAGGGAACCTCCCCATCGCACCCCCCTCATATTTAGTTATAAGTTGGCACAGTGGATAGGCCTTGAAAAACTGAACACAGATCAATTGAGAAAACAGGAAGAAGTTGTGTGGAACTGTGAAAAAATAAGCAAAATATACAAACTGAGTAGTTCAGGGGAAGATAAGCAACATAAAGGACACTGGGACCGCAGGAGCGCCGTGGTCTGCGGAACGAAAGGTCCTTGGTTCAAATCTTCCAACGGGTGAAAACTTTAACTTTTTATTTTCAGTTTATGTGACAAACTCTTATGTTTTCATCACTTTTTGGGAGTGATTATCACATCCACAAGAAAACCTAAATCGGGCAAGGTAGAAGAATCTTTTTACCCATTCGCCAAATGTACAAGTTAGGTGGGTCGACAACATATTCCTGTCATGTGACGCACATGCCGTCACCAGTGTCGTACACAATATATCAGATGTGTTTTCCTGTGGAGGAATCGGTTGATCTATGACCTTGCGATCAAATATTTTCGGTTCCCATTGGAGAGGCACGTCCTTTCGTCTACTAATCGCACGGTTTTGCGATGCGGTCGCAAAACACAGACACAGACACTAAACTTATTACAGTGAACAGAGACGTCAATGAACGAACGGACAGATAATAACTATGCAAAAATAAAGAAAGTAAAATTTTCACACGTGGGAAGACTTGAACCAAGGACCTCTCCTTCTGCAGCTGCTCACGCTACCACGTTACCACGAGACCACGGCGCTCCTGAGCTCACGTTCTCCTTGATGTTGCCTATGTGGCCCATGGACTACTCAGTTTGTATATTTTGCTTATTTTTTCACAGTTCCACACAACTTCTTCCTGTTTTCTCAATCGATCTGTGTTCAGTTTATCAAGGCCTATCCACTGTGCCAAGTTATAGCTAAATCTGAGGGGGGTGCGATGGGGAGGTTCCCTTGTGAGATGTTCTGCCCCATCTATAATGACCTTGACGTGTTCTTCACCTTTCTGATCCATCTTGTCACTTGCACGTCTGCCTGAGTATGCAATCTGATTTTATTTGCTGTTATGGTTTGGTTTGATGCAGCTCTCCAAGCCTTGTTTATCTCGTAAAAGCCTCTTCATTTCTGCGTAACTAATGTAACCTACATGCATTTAAACTTTCTCACTGTAGTCAATCTTAGATCTTTTTCTGCAACTCTTGCCCTCCACACTTTCCTCCATTACCATGTATCTATTCTCTGGTGTCTCCTGATGTTCGCTATCGACCTTTAGTCAGATTGCGCCATTAAACCCCTTTGTCTTCAACTTCTCATTAGGTACCTGATTTACCCATCTAATTTTCAATATTCTTCTGTAACAAGACGTTTCAAAATCTTCTTCACTCATCAAAAACAGTTTTGCTTCTACACATGTCAAAAAAAGTTTTGCATCACCCCGGTTCCCAGAAATCCTGAAGATAGACGTTGACTGTTGACATTGTATCACAGACAGTCCCTTTGACTGTTCAGAGATGTCACTAAACCCGCCCAAAGATGTAATCAACGATGCATGAGCAGCGCCTACTAGACGGAGGGGGTCCGACAGCAGATCAGTTCCAGTCATTCCACCAGGAAGAATGTACACGGCTGGTGTTGTGTGTAGTTCAACCATGCCTAGACGGTCAATACCGCGGTTCGATCGCGTCCGCATTGTTACTTAGTGCCAGGAAGGGCTCTCAACAAGGGAAGTGTCCAAGCGTCTCGGAGTGAACCAAAGCGATGTTGTTCGGACATGGAGGAGATACAGAGAGACAGGAACTGTCGATGACATGCCTCACTCAGGCTGCCCAAGGGTTACTATTGCAGTGGATGACCGCTACTTACGGATTATGGCTCGGAGGAACCCTGACAGCAACGCCACCATGTTGAACAATGCATTTCGTGCAGCCACAGGACGTCCTGTTACTTCTTAAACTGTGCGTTATAGGCTGCATGATGCGCAACTTCACTCGACACTTCCATGGCGAGGTCCATCTTTGCAACCACGACACCATGTAGTGCGGTACAGATGGGTCCAACAACATGCCTAATGGACCGCTCAGGATTGGCTTCACGTTCTCTTCAACGATGAGTTCACATATGCCTTCAACCAGACAATCGTCGGAGACGCGTTTGGAGGCAACCCGATCAGGCTGAACGCCTTAGTCACATTGTCCATCGAGTGCAGCAATGATACATGAATGACATCCTCCGACCGACAGTGCAACCACATCGGCAGCATACTGGTGAGGCACTCGTCTTCATGGACGACAATTCGCGACGACAATTCGCGCACCAATCGTGCACATCTTGTGAATGACGTCCTCCAGGAGAACGACATCGCTCGATTAGAACGGCCAGCACGTTCTCCAGACATGAACCCGATCGAACGTGTCTGGGATACATTGAAAAGGGCTGTTGATGGACGAATCGCCATTGAGGAGTGGGGCAATCTGGACCAACAGTGCCATGATGAACTTATGGACAGTATGCCACGACGAATACAGGCATGCATCAATATAAGAGGACGTGCTACTGGGTATTAGAGGTACCGGTGTGTACAGCAATCCGGACCACCACCTCTGAAGATCTTGCTGTATGGTTGTACAACATGCAAGGTGTGGTTTTCATGAACAATAAAAAGGGCGGAAATGATGTTTATGTTGATCTCTATTCCAGTTTTCTGTACAGGTTCCGGAACTCTCGGAACCGAGGTGATGCAAAAGTTTTTTTGTTGTGTGTATTAACCTCTTGTCTGTATCTCTAATTTTCCTCGTTTTGGTAGCTACAGTACATTATTTTCTTTGAATACATTTAATGGCTGTTGGTTATTCATTGACAGATTTTTATTTTGTTACGTTGAAACAAATCATTCTCCTGTTAAACATTTGTGGCTTCTACAGTACATGACCAATAGTGTTGGGCCCTTAGTAGTTAAGAATTTATCTCTTTAGTGTATTATTTATTCTTACAACCTCTCATCATTATATTGCCTTGTTCTTTAATTCTTCTGACTCTTTTATTTATAAGTTTTCTAATTAGTATTCTGTAAACTAGTGTGTATTTACTCATCTCATAACGAAGTAGCTTGGGCTGATTTGGTCCCCCAGAATCAGATAAATATAAAATAAATAAATAAAATATTTTTTAAAAATAATGGTCAGATTTTTCATGAAATAATTTGTCAAAAGTAGGAAATAAAACACATTAGAGAAACATTTGATGCGACCTTGAATGATGGTCGAAACCATGTACAGCAGCCGAGATGCTCACACGATGAAGGCGTAAGGAGACACTGGTGAAACTGTGCAGACAATTATACTCTAGAATTCTTTAAAATTCCAAGAATCTAAATTAAACTTTGAACTATAAATTCTTAATCGGCACCTTATTTGCTGTACATGATTTCCAGTATTATTCAAAGGTGCGTGAAATATTTATCTAATCTTACTTTTAGACAAATCATTTCACAAAAAGTTTAACTGTTTTTTAATTTTTTATTTATTTTCAACTTTGGTTCAGAAAGCATGAAACACAGGATATCGCAAGAGGAGTTGTCAATATTCGGGGATACGACAGAAGCGGTCATTCGAAGTGAAAATGTCTAGTAAACATGTGCTCTAAAATGCATACCTTAAGAGCTATGAACACCTTTTATCTTTGGTACTATGAAACACACCTCTTCTACTGCAGGTTCTTTGCTTTCCATACTTTGAAAGGTGATAGTATGAACTAAAACAAGAACAAATGTTCAGTAAACATGAGCTCTAAAGTGCATACCATAAGAGCTATGAGCACTTGATCTTCGCTACCTTGAACCCTACCTCTTCTACAGTGCAACTGTTCATAGCTCTTTTGGCACGTGTTTCAGAGCCCCTGTTTACTACTTTTTTTTCTTCGAACGATCGGTCATGTCATATCCCTGAATACTGACCATTCCTCGTGAGACACCCAGTATCGTATACAGTGTGGTCCATTGATAGTGACCGGGCCAAGTATCACACGAAATAAGCATCAAACGAAAAAACTATAAAGAACGAAACTCGTCTAGCTTGAAGGGGGAAACCAGATGGTGCTATGGTTGGACCGCTAGATGGCGCTGCCATAGGTCAAACGGATATCAACCGCGCTTTTTTTAAAATACAAACCCCCATTTTTTATTACATATTCGTGTAGTACGTAAAGAAATATGAATGTTTTAGTTGGATCACTTTTTTCGCTTTGTGATAGATGACGTCGTGTACAGTTCTGCCATTGGGCACAAGAGAAATTACGGAACGATGACAGATTTTTTGCACGCGTCCTATTTGGCGACGAAGCGTCATTCACCAACAGCATAATATGCACTATTGGGCAACGGAAAATCCACGGTGGCTGAGACAAATGGAACATCAGCGACCTTGGCGGGTTAATGTATGGTGCGGCATTATGGGAGAAAGGATAATTGGCCCCCATATTATCGAATGCAATCTAAATGGTGCAATGTATGCTGATTTCCTACGTAACGTTCTACCGATGTTACTACAAGATGTTTCACTACCTGACAGAATGGCGATGTACTTCCAACATGGATATCCGGCACATAGCTCACGTGCGGTTGAAGCGGAATTGAACAGCATATTTCATGACAGGTGCATTGGTCGCCGAAGCACCATACCATGGCCCGGACGTTCATCGGATCTGACGTCCCCGGATTTCTTTCTGTGGGGAAAGTTGAAGGATATTTGCTATCGTGATCCACCGTCAAAGCCTGATAACATACGTCAGCACATTGTCAATGCATGTGCGAACATTACGGAAGGTGAACTACTCGCTCTTGAGAGGAATGTCGTTACACGTATTGCCAAATGCATTGAGGTTGACTGACGTCATTTTGAGCATTTATTGCATTAATGTGGTATTTACAGGTAATCACACTGTAACAGCATGCATGCTTTCTCAGAAATGATAAGTTCACAAAGGTGCATGTATCACATTGCAACAACCGTAATAAAATGTTCAAACGTAGCCACGTTCTGTATTTTAACTTAAAAAAACCTACCTGTTACCAACTGTTCGTCTAAAATTGTGAAGCCGGCCGGAGTGGCCGAGCGGTTCTAGGCACTTGGGCATGGATGTGTGTGATGTCCTTAGGTTAGTTAGGTTTAAGTAGTTCTAAGTTCTAGGGGACTGATGACCTAAGAAGTTAAGTCCCATAGTGCTCAGAGCCATTTGAGCCATTTGAAAATTGTGAGCCATATGTTTGTGACTATTACAGCGCAATCTACCACAAAGCGAAAAAAGTGGTCCAACTAAAACATTCATATTTCTTTACGTACTACACGAATATGTAATAAAAATGGGGGTTCCTATTTTAAAAAAACGCAGTTGATATCCGTTTGACCTATGGCAGCGCCATCTAGCGGGCCAACCATAGCGCCATCTGGTTTCCCCCTTCAAGCTAGACAAGTCTCGTACTTTGTAGTTTTTTCGTTTGACGCTTATTTCGTCAGATATTTGGCCCGGTCACGATCAGTGGACCACCCTGTATATAAATATGGACTGGTATTCTATTGGTATTAAGAGTTCGATGCCGAGGTGGTGTCAAATGGAAAGACACGAACTAGGTGGCTGATCTATGGGATCTCCCAGGCAGTAATGCCATGCCCTCAGTTCATTTTTAAGAGTATAAAGATCATTAGAGCGCACAGAAGTTTCAATTTGTATTCTGTTTCGATATTTTTTGACACTTCCTTTATACAGCTAGCAGTAGCTGTTCGTGAAATACTTCAGTTTTGCCTCAGATCAATAATTAAGTTTTCCTTAGTTACCGTGATTACTTTCAAGCAATTACACAATTTTTTGGCACAACTCGACCTCGTACTGGTCACTTTGATTCCCCATTGTCCATTTCTCACTCTTCGTTCGGCTATGAAAATTCGCTCAAAAATCCAGGAAGTTTTGTTTTCGCTCTGTTCAGACGTTTGATCACGAAGAAACTAAAAGATAGAACGATTACCTGCTCATATCACGTCCCCAATGCCTCTTTCCACAAGTGTTTTAATCGAGCTACGTGCTACGTGCCTTGGTGAGAGTATCGCAGCTGAGACGAGGTGCGCGCGCACCCGCCAGTCTCGGGCGAGGTGCGGCTGTTCCAGGGCAGCCCGCACGAGCCGGTGGTGGTGTCTGGGGTTGTGAGCGGCCTGGAGCTGGGGCTGCACGGCTTCCACGTGCACCGCGAGGGCAAGCTGGGCAACGACTGCGCCGACGCCGGGCCGCACTTCAACCCCGACAACGTGAGTGCACAAACCCTTACGGCGACGCTACTTTTAGGCCCACTTTGGGGATCTACTTTTTGTAGTTGAGGATGTACTGCACAGCGGAACTTTACAATGCTACTTTAATCACATTTATTAAATCCTAGTCTTTCCCCGATGGCTTCGCCCGCGTATCCGTTCAACACATAAATTGAATACGTCTTCTCCTCCCCCTTCTCTGGGTACACTTCTTTCTGCCTCTGCCTTCCTCCCTCTATCTCTATACCTCTTCCTCCTCTGTCTGTCCACCACATCTTCCCACCTACACCTATCTGTCCCATGCTCCCCACTCTCTCTGTCCATTGCCTCCAACCCCTCTCTCTCTCACCATATTTTCCTCCTCCTCCCTCTGACCATTCCTCCTCCCCCTCTCTCTTTCCATCTCTCCCCCCCCCCCTCTTCCTTTTCCACCTGCCCACTACCATTGTACACCTTCCACCTGCCTCAAGCATCTCCCACTCCTCTCCTCTCTCTGTCCATTTTCTCTTACCCCTCACTCTGTCCAGCCCCTCCTCTATCTAGCTCAACCTGACCCCAGCCATGCTCATGAGCACCTGTAGCCCCTGCAATACAGTTGAATAAAGCACACTGATAGTACTCCCACAAGATACATGTCTTGCAGGGCAGGTCACACATCAGAGGCTTGAAAATTATTTTTTGTTCCTGATGTACAGGTAACCATGAATAGCAGGCTGATGAAGCATGCTGACACTACTTCAACACAACATGCCTTCATGCAGAGCACCCTACATGTTGGGGACCAGTAAATTCTTTCTTGCCCATGACATATAGGCTGCCCTAAAGACCTGGTTGATTTGGCAGGCTAATAGTCTTCCCCTGTCATATAGGTAGTCTATATGCCAGGGGCTCGAAAAAAACACGTATTTGCCCATATCTCCATTCATATTGGATATACTAGGTTATAAATCCCATAGCGCTGATACTCGTGAGGCTTTCTGTTTCTGTGCTAAATTTGGTTGAAATCGATCCAGGCGTTTTGGGGGAGACCCCAGACATAAACTCTGCTTTATATGTACAACAAATAAAAACTTCACTTGCATGCAGCATTTACAGTCAATATAAAAATTAATTAGGCCCAAAAATGAGAGGAACGTAATTTAAAGAATATAATTCTTTCTTTTATTTCCACAAATGTATCGTATTCTGAAGCATAGCTAAACTGTTTGCAGTTAACCATTACAAATCTCATTTTAAAACAGTTAACAGCTTTCTGTAATACACTATGGTTAAAAGGAAAACAATAATCTGTCCATTTTCTTGATAATTATTTCAGGGCTGTTTTTCTTGGTGTTAGTTATTACTTTGCTACAAATGGAACATTAGCAGAACGACATTTACGTGAGTGCTGTAGTGAATTTTATTATCAGAAAATGTGTGGTGTGAAATGACTCCCGAAACAGTACCGATTTTGAGGGATCTTAAGCTTACGTCTGACCATAATCCACAGGCAGACAAGTTACAGTTATAAATACAGTGAGCTTTGCGGCGGAATGGTCGACCAAAACATTAGGTTGAACTTACACTAAACCCCAACTCTAGACGGTGTTGCTTCAGTTCACTTAAGCAGGATTAAAAAGAAATCAGTTGCATTAAATCATAAGGGAAATTGTCCGCCCCGATAGCTGAATGGTCAGTGTGACGAACTGCCGTCCTCAGGGGCCTGGGTTCGATTCCCGGCTGGGTCGGGAATTTCCTCCGCTCAGAGACTGGGTGTTGTGTTGTCTTCATCATCATTTCTTCCCCATACGGCGCGCAGGTTGCCCAATGTAGCGTCGAATGTAATAAGACCTGCACCAAGGCGGCCGGACCTGCCCCGTAAGGGGCCTCCCGGCCAATGACGCCAAACGCTCATTTCCATAAGGGAAATTAATTATAAATATAAGGGTTCCTATATATGTATCATATAAAACTGAATATAAAACACCAAAGCAAGGTGAACATTTTATCTCAGGGACTACAGGTAGGCCTATTCAAACAACGAGAGTAGCTGAGCAAATGTACAGAAGGTTAGGTTATGTTAGGTTAGTGTTGTTTTAACGTCCCGTCGACAACGAGGTCATTAGAGACGGAGCGCAAGCTCGGGTTAGGGAAGGATGGGGAAGGAAATCGGCCGTACCCTTTCAAAGGAACCATCCCGGCATTTGCCTGAAACGATTTAGGGAAATCACGGAAAACCTAAATCAGGATGGCTGGAGACGGGATGGAACCGTCGTCCTCCCGAATGCGAGTCCAGTGTGCTAACCACTGCGCCACCTCGCTCGGTAAATGTACAGAAGGACGGAGCTAAGCTACACAGGCAGAAACGGCAAAAACAAACAAACAAACGACAAGATAATTAGTAAACAGGCAGGCAATTCGGTAACCAGCTAATAACAGATAACGCGGATTTACTAGAATCAGCTTGCCAGCTGTCTTACCAAAATAGATGGTTCAAATGGCTCTGAGCACTATGGGACTCAACTGCTGTGGTCATCAGTCCCCTAGAACTTAGAACTACTTAAACCTAACTAACCTAAGGACATCACACACATCCATGCCCGAGGCAGGATTCGAACCTGCGACCGTAGCAGTCGCACGGTTCCGGACTGCGCGCCTAGAACCGCGAAACCACCGCGGCCGGCACCAAAATAGATATCTTTTCTACAAATGTATGAGGAACTTACATTAGAAAATGGTTCGGTGAATGCCACAAGACCAACCAAAGCATACAGGCGGCCCCTTTACGAGTTTGCCCATGAATTCAATAAATAAGACATTAAGTAACGGATAATCTGGCCTGTAACAGTCACCTGTAAGAAGAATCAAACACAGATCTAACAAAATGCAAAACGGCAATGAACAAAACAGGGCTGGTAGGATATGCGCCGGACAAGTGAGATACAGTTAACTTTAGAGAAACATTTGACAGAAGGCACAGACTTGTGTACACAAACTACCAAACCACGCTACCTAGCAACGTGCGAAGTAGGCAATAAAAATCAAATTATAATCCACGTTCGCCACATATCGTGAATAGGTGTTCAGAAAATTGGCTAATTACAGCATGGTTGAAAAACACAAACGAGCACATTTACTAATAATAGAAAATTGATGGAACGACCACATACCAGCTAGACCCCAAAGGAAACAGGGTGCAGTGGCTCATACATCCGTAAAGAACGAAATTACTGCCTCTTACAGAAGTCCTCACCATACAGTCCACAAGATAGGCATGCAACGGTTCCCTGCGCAGGATTGCTTCCTCCTGTTCTCGAGTAAACTCCAACCACGCGATGCGCCAATAACACTCCAAAGGCCAGGCCACCACCTTCCAGCTGTGTTCGCCTCAACACAGCGCTCTCACATCCTCAGTAAACCCAGACTTCCATCTGTCAACAAGTCAAGTGCACACACACACACACACACACACACACACACACACACACACACACACACACAGCACACTCACTCTGCCATACAATCACCTGCCCTCTATCTGGCTACCTGTACCTCCCTCTTTCTCTGTCCATTTCTTCCTATCCTCTCCTCTCTGCCATCTAGTTCTCCGTCCCCTGTCTGTTCATTTTCAGCTCCTCCTCTCTACCTGTCAATCTCCTCTCTCTCTATTCTCTCTATTCATCTCTTTCTCCCACCTATATCTGTCCATCTTCTTCTCCCCCTGTCTCTGTCCATCTCATCCTACTTCCTCTTGTTATCCACATCCTCCTTCCCTCTTCTGCTCAGCGGTGTTCATCTGCAGATAACCCCCTAAAATGCATTCTGATACTAGCTGCACAATACGCCGCTCATACGGGACAGTTTAGACGCAAACAGTTAGGGAACTTTCTAACCACCATCCCCACTCCCACCTAACAGACCCAGAAGAAAGTGACGGAATACTGCATTGCCATCAAGATCAGATCTGTGTTTAAAATTTCAAGTGTCTAGCTCAGTAAGAAACTGGTTATAATCAATTACCAAATTTGGACTGGACAGACTGACAGAAGTAACCTAATAAAAATGGTAAAAAGATCACTCCAAAGTGTGTGTATTTGCACATAAACATTCTCAAGAACCATACACCTATTACTACAAACAGTAAGTCAGTTTTCGATTTATCATAGTTTCATAAACTTATATTCCATAATGTGGCATTTTGTTATATAACAATGTGGTCTTGCCATGCCCAGGATTAAACTAAATGTAAAGTTGATGTAGAATGTTAAAGCATCTGAAGATGAGCCGCTAGGGCTCGAAACACTTCGTGCATTTCAATAAAATCACGATTTGTAGCTGAAGGCGTTTGTTCTTTATTATTAAGAAAGTAATACAGCCATGGAAGAAAACCGCAAACACTGGATAAAATTAAGTCACTCCAGTTTTTTTTTTAACTGGACCTCATAAAACGGAAATCCATAAATTTCAGCTGAGGTGCTTCTATTGAGATTAATTTCCATAACCTAAGAACGAAACAAACCTCAAGATTTTAAATAACAAATCACAGATGTACCTCACAGATAGTAAAAGCTATCATTTAGAATTTAGATACCAAATCACAAATGTTATCCCCAGATAGAAAAAGCTAACTTTTCCATCCAACAACTTGTTGTTGTTGTGGTCTTCAGTTCAGAGACTGGTTTGATGCAGCTCTCCATGGTACTCTATGCTGAGCAAGCTTCTTCATCTCCGAGTAACTATTGCAACCTACATCCTTTTCAATCTGCTTAGTGGATTCATCCGATGGTCTCCCTCTAAGATTTTTACCCTCCACTCTTCCCTTCAATACTAAATTGGTGATCCTCTGCTGCCTCAGAACGTGTCCTATCAACTGATAGCGTCTTGTACTCAAATTGTGCCACAAATTCCTTCTCTCCCCAATTCTATTCCGTAACTCCTCATTAGTTACGTGATCTAATCATCTAATCTTCAGCATTCTTCTGTAGCACCACATTTCGAAAGCTTCTATTCTCTTCTTGTCTAAACTATTTATCGTCCATGTTTCACTTCCATACATGGCTACACTCCATACAAATACTTTCATAAAGGAGTTCCTGACACTTAAATCTAAACTTGATGTTAACAAATTTCTCTTCCTCAGAAACACTTTCCATGCTAGAGCCAGTCTACATTTTATATCCTCTCTTCTTCGACCATCATCAGTTATTTTGCTTCCCAAATAGCAAAACTCATCTACTACTTTAATCTAATTCCCTCAGCATCACCTGATTTAATTCGACTACATTCCATTATCCTCGTTTTGCTTTTGTTGATGTTCATATTATATACTCCTTTCAAGACACTGTCCATTCCGTTCAACTGCTCTTCCTTTGCTGTCTCTGACAGAATTACAATGTCATCGGCGAACCTCAAAGTTTTTATTTCTTCTCCATGTATTTTAATACCTACTCCAATTTTTTCTTTTGTTTCCTTTACTGCTTGCTCAATAAACGGATTGAATAACATTGGGGATAGGCTACAACCCTGTCTCAATCCCTTTTCGATCACTGCTTCCCTTTCGTGCTCTTCGACTCTTATAACTTCCACCTGGTTTCTGTACAAATTGTAAATAGCCTTTCGCTCCCTGTATTTTACCTCGCCACCTTGAGAATTTGAAAGAGAGTATTCCAGTCAACATTGTCAAAAGCTTTCCTTAAGTCTACAAATGCTAGAAAGGTAGGTTTGCCTTTCCTTAATCTTTCTTCTAAGATAAGTCGTAGGGTCAGTACTGCGTCACGTGTTCCAACATTTCTACGGAATCCAAACTGATCTTCCCCGATTTCGGCTTCTACCACTTTTTCCATTCATCTGTGAAGAATTCGTGTTGGTATTTTGCAGCCATGATTTATTAAACTGATAGTTCGGTAATTTGCACACCTGTCGACACCTGTTTTCTTCGGGATTGGAATTATTATATTCTTCTTGGAGTCTGAGGGTATTTCTCCTAACTTATACATCTTGCTCATCAGATGGTAGAGTTTTGTGGTGGCTGGCTCTCCCAAGGCTATCAGTAGTTCTAATGGAATGTTGTCTACTCCCGGGGCCTTGTTTCGACTCAGGTCTTTCAGTGCTCTGTCAGAATCTTCACGCAGTATCATATCTCCCATTTCATCTTCATCTAATCCTCTTCCATTTCCATAATATTGTCCTCAACTACATCGCCCTTCTATTAAATACCAAAAACCCTAACGAGCCCAGACATTATGACCACCTCTTTATTAGTGCGTAGGTCAACCTTTCCTTAATCTTTCTTCTAAGATAAGTCGTAAGGTTAGCATTGCCTTACGTGTTCCAACATTTCTACGGATCCAAACTGATCTTCCCCGAGGTCGACTTCTACCAGTTTTTCCATTCGTCTGTAAAGAATTCGCGTTCGTATTTTGCAGCTGTGACTTATTAAACTGATAGTTCGGTAATTTTAACACCTGTCAACACCCGCTTTCTTTGGGATTTGAATTATTATATTCTTCTTGAAGTCTGAGGGTATTTCGCCTGTCTCATTCATCTTGCTCACCAGATGGTAGAGTTTTGTCAGGACTGGCTCTCCCAAGGCCGTCAGTAGTTCTAATGGAATGTTGTGTACTCCCGGGGCCTTGTTTCGACTGAGGTCTTTCAGTGCTCTGTCAAACTCTTCACACAGCGTCATATCTTCCATTTCATCTTCATCTACATTCTCTTCCATTTCCAAAACATTGTCCTTAAGTACACAGCCCTTGTACAGATCTTCTGTAATCCACCTTTCTGCTTTCTCCTCTTTGCTTAGGAGCGGTTTTCCATCTGCGCTCTTGATATACATACAGACGGTTCTCTTTTTTCGAAAGGTCTCTTTAATTTTCCTGTAGGCAGCTATCTATCTTACCCCTAGTGATATTTGCCTTTACATCCTTACACTTGTCCTCTAGTCATCCTTCCTTGGCCGTTTTGGACTTCCTGTTGATCTCATTTTTGAGACGTTCGTATTCCTTTTCCTTTTCCCCTGCTTCATTTACTGCTTTTTTATATTGTCTCCTATCATCAATTAGATTCAATATCTCTTCTGTTACCCAAGGATTTGTACTAGCCCGCGTCCTTTTATCTTACTTGAAATAACTTATTAAAATTTTATGTCCCACTTACAGGTGGCCTTGCCTCAGTACGTTTCAGAGTGTACTGGGTGATCAAAAAGTCAGTATAAATTTGAAAACTGAATAAATCACGGAATAATGTAAATGTACAAATTGACACACATGCTTGGAATGACACGGGGTTTTATTAGAACCAAAAAAATACAAAAGTTCAAAAAATGTCCGACAGATGGCGCTTCATCTGATCAGAATACTAATAATTAGCATAACAAAGTAAGACAAAGCAAATATGATGTTCTTTACAGCAAATGCTCAATATATCCACCACCATTCCTCAACAATAGCGGTAGTCGAGGAATAATGTTGTGAACAGCACTGTAAAGCATGTCCAGAGTTATGGTAAGGCATTGGCGTCGGATGTTGTCTTTCAGCATACCTAGAGATGTCGGTCGATCACGATACACTTGCGACTTCAGGTTACCCCAAAGCCAATAATCGCACGGACTGAGGTCTGGGAACCCGGGAGGCCAAGCATGGCGAAAGTGGCAGCTGAGCACACGATCATCACCAAACGACGCGCGCAAGAGATCTTTCACGCGCCATCCTGCATAAACATCGTACGTTCCAGCAGGTGTTTATCAGCCAGGCTGGGGATGATGCGATTCTGTAACATATCGGCGTACCTCTCACCCGTCACGGTAGCAGCTTTGCTGTCCAGCGCCATCTGTCGGACTGTGGTGTGTGTACTGTAAGACCTTTGGTACACACAACACCAGATTATTTGACTTGTTGCTCTAGCGAAGTAGGCGTCAGCAATATGTCTCGTGGTGTTATCGTGGCGTGTTTATCTTCTGCCGTTAGGTCAGACGATAGAAATGCCACTTGCACGCTTAGAGTATCAGATTGACGGTGACCAACTTTAAACAGAACTTGATTAATTTTCACACACATTTATTAAAATAATAAAAAGCATAGACATTACGTAACTTGATTCTGGATGCTGTTAACAATTGACAATCTGAAGTTCCTTTGGTCTTGGTACGTTAATCTTATTCTCACATATCTCTGATACTTGACAAAGTGTCTATACATTTCTCTTCATGGCTATGTACAGGAATATGATAATCTTATTGGGTGCAGACTGAAACTTGACTATAGACTGGTACAGACTAATGCAGACTGGTACAGACTGGTGCAGACAAATGCAGACTGACTGATCGGAGGTCTGTACACTCGTTATAATATCTCGCAGGTTCAGGTATCACTGCACGAGTGTGATCCACGAGGAGAAAAGGTTCTACGTTAGCAGCAATCTCATTGGCTGCGTTACAGATTAATATGCGGATCGGCGGAAGTAGAATTTGGTCCGTCTCTAAGGCAGCGCCATCTCGTAGTGCGGAGACGGACGAGCGCTGCGCCTGCGCTGTTGTGCTTAGCGGGGCGCGCTCTAGTGGGAAAGCTGTGTACGCGCTGACTACGCGGAACTATGTACACAAACACGGAGATTTCGTGAACTTTGTTTTTTTTTTGGTTTTAATAAAATCCCATGTCATTCCAAGCATGTGTGTCAATTTTTACCTCTCTATCTACATTATTCCGTGGTTTATTAAGTTTTCAAATTTATACTGACTTTTTGATCACCCAGTATATTCCAGTCTGCCTTCTTTAAATTGAGAAGCACGATTTGTGCTGTAGTTGCACCACATTGCACGTTGGTGTGCCTGAGCCTGTATTCTTTTCTCTGTTTGGCAGTCTACTCACGGCGGCCCTCACGATGAGAAGCGTCACGCGGGAGACCTGGGCAACATCGAGGCCGGCCCCACTGGTGTGGCCGACTTCGCGGTGCTCAGCGACCGGCTGTCGCTGGTGCCCGAGAGCAAGTACTACGCCGTGGGCCGCGCCGTCGTCGTCCACCAGAAGGAGGACGATCTGGGCAAGGGCGGCAACGACGAGTCGCTGCGCACAGGCAACGCGGGATCGCGTCTCGCCTGCTGCGTCATCCGGCCCCTGCACTTCTGAGGCGACCGACCAGTCCCGCTGTACACGGCCTACCACTCAGGAGGCACCGGACACCTAGGCGTATGTGGAACAAGAACATGTGGTCGCTGACGGCAGCTGTCGGAAACAGTAGGCCAGCGAATTTGGCAACACTGGTGAACTCTCCCCAACAGATGTGTTTACATGACTCGAAGACATGTGATCAGAACTATTGCATGATGTGGCTACGGACATTATAAAAAAATCAAAAATGTTCAAATGTGTGTGAAACTTATGGGACTTAACTGCTAAGGTCATCAGTCCCTAAGCTTACACACTACTTAATCTAAATTATCCTAAGGACAAACACACATGCCCATTCCCGAGGGAGGACTCGAACCTCCGCCGGGACCAGCCGCACAGTCCATGACTGTAGCACCTCAGACCGCTTCCATAACTGCAGCGCCTCAGACCGCTCGGCTAATCCCGCGCGGACATTACAAAAAGATAAAAAAATAACATGGCTCCAATTCTTACTGTATGTTGTACTGGTCTAAACTAGAAAAAACATGTGTCATAAAACAAAATAAATGTTGGGATAGGGGCCATCCTGTCTTATAATAGCAATCTGTCCGTGGACACAACAGCATCTGCTCAGTGTAATTACCATTACTTCTTATCCTTCAGTCCACAAACTCTTGCAAATACACCTGACAGCCCCTAGACTTGCTCAAATGCATGTGGCGGCAAACACTCCTATCGATGAGTGTGGAATACACCAATGTCTTTAAACACCCTCATTGCCAAATATCAAAGGGATTAAGTTCAAGTGAACGGGGAAGCTATGTTACTGAACCTCGCTCATTAAACCTATGTACTGGGTACTTTTGTAGTTGTCTTTGCCGGCCGGAGTCGCCGATAGGTGCTAGGCGCTACAGTCTGGAACCGCGCGACCACTACGGTCGCAGGTTCGCATCCTGCCTCGGACATGGATGTGTGTGATGTCCTTAGGTTAGTTAGGTTTAAGTAGTTCTAAGTTCTAGGGGACTGATGACCTCAGAAGTTAAGTCCCATAGTGTTCAGAGCCATTTGAACCATTTTTAGTTGTCTTTCATCAAGGTTGCATGTTTCCAATAGAGCACACAGATATTGGTGATCGTCACCTATTAATTTTTCTGGTGAAGTGTGTGGGCCTACGACTCTATCGCTTACAATTCCGCCCACACTTCGTTTTCTTCGTCTTTTCTCACTCACGTGGAGCCGACGTTCTTGACAAGTGTTTTCCATTCTCCTCGGTTCCAAACTTCCTTTCACTTTCCCTCAAGTCCTCGTGTACATAGTTCACCTATCTTTTTCTTGCTTTTTCTCTTCATCTGTCACCTCCCACTACCGTTTGTATCATTCTCTCGCCAATAAAGGTGTCGCTCCTTCTCATGACGTGTCCGTACTATTGCCGTCTTGTCTTTTGAACTTTGTCTGATATCTTCGTCACTTAATCTTACCGGCTCTGATGACGCCACAATTTCTTGTTCACATTCTCATTTCAGCCACACCCATTTACCTTACCAATATTCCTTAGTTCTTGCACATGTTCTCCGGTCCCTACAGCATTCCAGATTTCACTGCTGACTTATACATCATTCCTTTAGTTTTCAGATTTATTCTTGTATCACACAATACACCTGACGACCTTTAAGAGTTCATCCAACCTTTCTTGTTCTGTGGGCTACTGCCATACCCGGATTGCCATCACGCTGTTGATCCTGAGTGGTTAAAGCTATTGACTCTCGTCAGGTATTGTCTACCAACACATTGTTACTAAAGCGAAACCCATGTTTGCTTCCGTGATCACTCGATGATTTGCATCTGCCCACACGTGGTTGCTGTCGTAAGTTATTATCCCAATCTGTGCGAATAATGCCGCATCAGTAAATAAAAGCATGCTGTGAACTTCTGATCTCCGCCGTACAATGAAACATCGCCAACTACACACCATATTTTAAGAAGAAGAAAGCACTTATGCAAGATATCAGCCCCACAGAAGGATCCCGCGTGAAAATTTGGGCCATAAAGCTTTTAGTGTGCACTTACGAACTTCTGAAAATACAGTGTTCAAACTTTCTCGCAGACCAATTGGATGTCACTCGCTCCGTCCCACTGATGTCCGAGTGCGAAGTGTTGTACAGTGGAGTGGCAATCAGAGCCCTGATATCCGTGGGACGTTGAAGGTGAGGGAAGAGGAATGGGGAGCTGGATACATGTTCTCAGCGTGTTTTGAAATCTCGCTCGAGAAAACACGTCATGCTACCCGAAAAATAGTAATTAATGTACGTAATATGCCAACCTCACACACAAACAGGTTCAACATCATTTTAACAACAATTTCGTATTGGTATTTTGCAGCTATATAAACGACTACAAACCATATAAGACATGTTGAAATACGTGATCCTGCAAATGTGCTTTAGTTTAACATTGTCAGCTTTACAACCCAAAGAGAATAACGTACAATAGCACTGCACAACTTCTTAATAACACATTCATTCGTTTCATTCATTTACACTGAATTTGTAAACCACAACATGAAAATGTTTAAAGCAAAGAGACCTATGACACCACTACATGTTACAAACCGCGCACTTTGACGCACTGAGCACACAATGACACATTGTTACCTATGTCAAAACAGTATTTTACAAACGTCTTTCTCATTCCACTGTACAGTACTTCGCCTTCAGGCATTAAGCGGATGCAGTGGGCCGGAGCTAGTGACAAACCGACTGGTGCGCGCACATGCTTAAAACCTGTACTTTCGGGTGTAACTGCGTACTATCGGAATGACGGCCCAGATTTTCGTTGCTACATTTCAGGATAATTTTTCAGGACAGTCAAATTCCACTTTTCACTGTGTGCACGGAAGACTGTGGTCTCACATACCGCACCTACTGTAAACTCAACAACTATTTGTATAATGTATTTGCATCAAACTATTCGAAATTCTGTAATATCTTTGTAAATATTCATAAACATGACAAGTTGAATTCAGCGACCTTATGTTCCTGTTCCAAATACGTCTGTCTTGGTTTTCCCCAACTTCTTTATTTATTTGAACGAATAATCTTGAGGCACCGTGTATGTCAAGAGCACAATATGCATCTTCACCATTCACTCTCTGTCTCCCCCCCGCTGGATGCCCGGTAGCGTGTACATGACACGTTTTTTCTTGCTTCCCTCCTTCAAAATTATAAACTTTGGAGATCTTTCATCCGTGTTTCATCTGTGAATATATCAGCTGACGCTCGAGTTCTCGTCTCCATATATTCTTCCTACTGCTACGTCATCATGACAACAGCCACGTTTCTTCATCGATGTCAATAGCTCACTGTCACCTTGATCGCATTTCAAAGTATTTCATTAAAGTTCTTGTACGTGAGCTGTAACATTTTTTCGAGAAACGACAACAGAAGGACGTTAAGGTATTGATGTGACTCTGTACTGCGTGTGACTGAATTACGTCTCTCTCCCTGCTCCAAAATTCGAAGCATTTGAGCCGTTTCACCGTATTTTCACCGCGGGATATGTCACCTTGTATTCATGTTTCCATCCTTATGAATCTACCACTTTTCCTCTCGATTAATGTGCCATGTTAAAGAATTTTACTATAATTACCAGGACTCCATTTCTATGTAAAACTGTGAAATTTTCTGCCTTTACCGCCCTCCAGTGGAAGACTGTCATCTTAAGTCACAGATATTTCGTTTCTCACACGATCGTTCGTAATACTGTTTGCCACTTTCAACAAGCTTTGTTTGTGCATTACTGCAACGTCTCAAACTTGATGTGTTCTCAGTTCTTTTAACAATTCTACGATATTTCAATTCCCGACATCTTAACCGTTCAACGTAGGAATTCTTTTATGCCGTTGGAATCTTTTATTCCAGCCACTCTGAAATGTGCAAGGAAAGCGATGTGCTAGAGCCATAGTATTTTTAGTATGTTCAGTAGAAATCTTATCTTGATAAAAAGCCATAATGGAATACTTTTTCTTTTACTCAATCGTCTTACATCAGCTTCCGTTCTTAAAAATATATTTTTTAGATAAGAAGATTCGAATTTTCACTGAATGTATGACAGTCACACTAATACTGTAATCTGATAACTGTGTCACAAATATATGCACCTGCAACTTGCACAAAAAAAAAAAAACAATCGCAACATGTATAGTTTATCGCACCATATCGTCACTGTATTTATAAGATTCTGCAAACAGTAACTTGTATACGTTTTGACTGCGTATTTTTGTACAGTAAATTATGAATGCAAAATAAACTTCATATTGTACAATACCTTATACTGAATATATTAATGAAAACATTTGTGTTTGCTACCTGTACCATTTCGCACTTCCACTAATTTTCATTGTATGAAATAGTCAAATCAAATTCATTACGAAAATCCTAAAACCACGTCTCTATAATGCTTCTCTACATTTCGTCATTCAGATCCAAGCATTTATATCTCTTACAGATTTGATGAATCTGAATAAAATCCGCCTCCTGAGATGGCAGCCAGTTGGTAACAGCACCTCGAATTTTTTCAGAGGGGTCAGATTTTCGTGTTCCGTTCTTTCATTTGTGTTTTTCAGCAGAGTCAAGACGTTGGGAGCGAACCACTGTTTCACGTGCGTGAATAAACAGAGGTCGCTCAGAGCCAAGTATAGGCTGTAGGTCGATCCTCAAAAACGTCCCGTTTGAAAAGACGCAACAGGTCTTGTGTTTTGCGAGGTAGAGTGTGGTCCAGCATCATCATGATGAGAATTCGCGCTTGCATTCTTAAACAAACGGTACAGTTGATGTGCACCTTTAGTAATTACAATCGATTCGTGTGCAGCACAAATATCGCTTTGAATGCGAACAGCTCTGACGTTTTTTGTTTCTAACATATTCATTTGTGAACGGATTCCACACCTTTTGCGATTTTTTAATTGTAACGCTCATTCTGATCTACTTCTGCACGCTGATGAGAAGTAATGTATTGTAGAGACTAATTTGACGCTTTTTGGGCGATTGGGTACATAAAACTACAAGTGGGACAAAATTTTGGTTGTACAGAGAACCCAAACAAGGTTTACGTTAAGGGGACCACACCCTGCCTATCTAGCCCATGTTAATTTAGGCAAGTATCTGACCCATTTCTGAAAAAAACTATTTGATGCAGGACCTTAATATTTTTACTGTATGTTACATGGTGCTAATAGAGTCAACTGTACTAAAATCTACTTTATCCATTTTATAGTTTTTAAGAAATACTTTTTTAAATTTATTAACAAAAAATATTAAGTTTTTTCTGCAGAAAATATTTTTTGTGAACTTCCTAATAGGGGAATATTAATGAATGTAGTACCAGAGGTGGCTTTTTATATTATGCAGAGTCTCTGAAAATTTCATTCAAATATCTATGATAGTTTCTGATATAATTGTGCATATGTACTGAAAATTTTAGTTTGCGGGAAACTGACTTTAAAGAAAAAACTTTTGAAATTTGTTACCTACAGTTAATTAAAACTGTCCTGCTGCATATGCTGGCCCTTCTTTGGCCTCTAGCAGGTCTTCCAGCTTCTTTTTCACCTTCCTGGATGTTTGTGTTGCTTTCTTGGCCATGTTAGATGCAGACCTGTCTGCATCGGTTATCCTCATTTCATCGCTGTGTTGCAGCCCAGTGATCATATTTTCACCAGGATTAATTCCCAGCTTTTTCAGTACCCAACACTTTCCAATATTACCACAACTGAATGGAATAACAGAATCATGAAATTCTAGTTTCATTGTATGCATGCCTAAAAATACAGTTTTAGGAAGGCGGTTCCAAATTATGCTGTTGAAACATTGATTTGGGTTCTGTGTCTGACCAAGCAGACATTTCCTTAGAAGGCCAGGATGAGCCGAGTCTCTGAAAACAGGTTTAATTGCTGTAATAAGAGTAGCATGAAGAGAATGCTGGTGAGAATAAGATTCTGCAGTTGGCTGAGCCCTATTGTATTGGCACCACGAATTTTCTCCTGATGGACACAATCCATGACATGGCTTATCATCATTAGAGGACGTTAGGTATAGGATTAACTTGCAGGAGCTTCTATATGGCTCTGAGCACTATGGGACTCAACTGCTGAGGTCATTAGTCCCCTAGAACTAGTTAAACCTAACTAACCTAAGGACATCACAAACATCCATGCCCGAGGCAGGATTCGAACCTGCGACCGTAGCGGTCTTGCGGTTCCAGACTGCAGCGCCTTTAACCGCACGGCCACTTCGGCCGGCAGCTTCTATATAAATAGCTGTGAAAGAGATGAGTACATTTGTAAACAAGCACTGCAAACGTAAGTATAACAACTACTCAAAATCACACTTGAACAAAACTGACCGCGTGTTTGAAAGCGTGTTGTTTACAAACAGCAGAAACAAAAGAATACCGACCGTTGCATTCCAAAGATAGCCAACACACTCGGGAGTAAATAGAAATCCCTAACGTGCAATGTAGGGGATATAAATATCTAAAATATATGCAGAAAAGTGGGTGACAGAAAAGTGGGCGTGGCATATAAGCACACGTGGTAGCAAAATTCTCTTTAAACGCTCGAAAAAAAAAATTTTTCAGCAAAATGCTTTTCAGAGTACTTAAATAAAACCTTAATCTATCTAAATGTGATGAAAACAGAAAATCGATTTTTTTTCGACCTAAACCACGCTAGTTTTCGCATGCAAACTCGTGAACAACTTTTTTTTGGGGTGGCTCCATCTGTTGTTGTGGTTTTCAGTCCTGAGACTGGTTTGATGCCGCTCTCCATGCTCCCTATCCTGTGCAAGCTGCTTCATCTCCCAGTACGTACTGCAGCCTACATCCTTCTGAATCTGTTTACCATATTCATCTCTTGGTCTCCCTCTACGATTTTTACCTTCCACGCTGCCCTCGAATACGAAATTGGTGATCCCTTGATGCCTCAGAACATGTCCTACCAACCGATCCCTTCTTCTAGTCCAGTTGCGCCACAAACTCCTCTTCTCCCCAATTCTATTCAATGCCTCCTCATTAGTTATGTGATCTACTCGTCTAATCTTCAGCATTCTTCTGTAGCACAACATTTCGAAAGCTTCTATTCTCTTCTTGTCCGAACTATTTATCGTCCATGTTTCACTTTCACACATGGCCACACTTCATACAAATACTCTCAGGAACGACTTCCTGACACTTAAATCTATACTCGATGTTAACAAATTTCTCTTTCTCAGAAACGCTTTCCTTGCCATTGCCAGTCTACATTTTACATCCTCTCCACTTCGACCATCATCAGTTATTTTGCTCCCCAAATAGCAAAACTCCTATACTACTTTAAGTGTCTCATTCCCTAATCTAATTGCCTCAGCATCACCCGACTTAATTCGACTACATTCCATTATCCTCGTTTTGCTTTTGTTGATGTTCATCTTATATCCTCCTCTCAAGACACTGTCCATTCCGTTCAGCTGCTCTTCCAGGTCCTTTGCTGTCTCTGACGGAATTACAATGTCATCGGCGAACGTAAAAGTTTTTATTTCTTCTCCATGGATTTAATTCCTACTCCGAATTTTTCTTTTGTTTCCTTTACTGCTTGCTCAATATACAGATTGAATAACATCGGGGAGAGGCTACAACCCTGTCTCATTCCCTCTCCAGCCACTGCTTCCCTTTCATGACCCTCGACTCTTAAACTGCCATCTGGTTTCTGTACAAACTGTAAATAGCCTTTCGCTCCCTGTTTTTACCCCCGCCACCTTCAGAATTTGAAAGAGAATATTCCTACTAAACCAAAATACAGTGGTGTGTAAAACTCAAAGAAGGAAGTGACTTTCTCATGCTGCGTCACTGTCAAAGAAAGTAGCTCGATGAGACTTGGACCATACATAGAAATGGCACTTTTATTCAAAGACAATAATTACACTGAAGTCACCGCGATTTATGCTGGTCCTCCAGACATCAGAAAAGGTTCTTAATTGGTTGTGTCGTTACTACCGATAGTAATGCATAATGTGACCACTAGGTTTGTAAGGAGATCTTTCGGCAGGGCGTACTATTCTTGCACCAACGCGGTTGATAACTGATGGACGGGCGTGGGTGTATTTGAGCGTGCTGCAATAGTCTCCCCTATTCTTCCCAAATGTGTTAGATGGGATTTAAATCCGGGGATCGGGAAAGCCAGTCCATTCGCCGAACATCCTCTCGTTCCAAGACCTCCTCCGCCTGCGCTGTTCGATGTGGTCGCGCATTGTCACTGTCATCCATGAAAATGAACTCAGGATCATATGCACCCCTGAATAGACGGACAAGAGGAAGGAGTACAGTGTCACAAAAGACTGACCAGTGAGTGTATCGTGTCCAAAGATTTAGAGGTCAGTAGGGCAGTGCAACATTATGCCCCTCCCCACCACAACACGTGGACCACCAAAACGATCACGTTCGACAGTGTTTCTGGATGTATTACATCTTCCCACCTCTCGTCATCTAACGACACGTCCAAAATCACTAAGCAAAGTGAATCTCCTCCCATTCTAGAAGAGCACGCGACCCTGCTTCTCGTTGGTCCAGGCCCTACGCTCTTGATACCATCGCAAAAGGTGCAGTCGATGTGCGGGTGTCAACTGTAACACCCCAAGAAACCCGAAAACCCAAATAAGAATGGCATGATAATTTAAAGTAGGGAACAGTGTTATCCTGACAGGTACAACAACTTTGACAATAATATAACACCTTAAAGTTTTGATGAACACCAGTTTCAATAATTACTGAGTATGTCATGATATAAAGATAGAAAGAAAGGAAGGTTATTTTTAATTAACTATCAAACATCTTAGTAATAACTGCAAATCAGTACGACGAAAGTTAAGTCCAAAGAAGTATGTCGGTCAGAGATAACATTTATTGTGAAAGAAAGTTGTAAACGCAGCGAAAAGGAAATTCAATGCGTCTACAATGCTCGATCACGGAAATGTTAGTCGCTTGCTAGCTTGTTTGCTATCAGGTCGAGAGAGAGCACCGTTTGTTATAGTACTACAAACGGAAGGCTACGCGATTGTTTCTATTAAAAAAAAAGTAATATTGTGTGATAGAGATACGCGGACTTTGTTCTCAGTTAGTCTGACTTGAGAACTTGAACTGAAGTGATATTCTGATAGTGTACGACGAGTTAATGAACTTTAATTATTGGAGATATTCTTATTTGACTCAACCTTCATCAAAGTGAACAGTTACACGAAGAATGGACATAGTATCGAATACTGCAATACCTGATTAGCGTGGGGTAGGAAACATTAATACGAACTCACGAAGATAATACAAATACGCCGATTGTAAAAGTTGTCGTAATTGTCAGGATCACCGACTTGAAAAGAATCGTAATTGTTCTGATCCGTCGGTGTGCGTGTGGTGTGATGATTATAAACTAATTGCTAGGAAGGAACAATAAAATTGTTCGTCAGTAATGGAAATTTCACGTGTTGGCTCCATCACTAATTGAACTGTGTGATAGTTGCTAAACAAAATTAATGAACTGTGAACATATTAATTGAAAAAGTAACTTGATGAACACTGAGTATTGAAAGGAATGTTTTGTAGAAAAAATATCACGAAGCACGAAAGCAAGATAGCATTATAGATTATCTCTGGATTTGCGTCGTGCCCTAGTGGACAATTCTGCCTAGCAACGTAACAACTACTGATACTGAACCGCAAACGAATTTTTCCTCGCTTCAGTGGTGTGAAACGACGCCGGTGAGGAATGATTCACTCAGTACTGCAATAAATAAGTAACCGGGCATAACAAATCATCATAAAACCATAATAAACAATTAAAATCAGCAGTTCGCATCGCTGAGAAGACTGTGCGGACTCGCAAACGGACTTTCATACATTCCGCGAGGAACAATTTTCTTTAGAGATTTTCAGGTGCTGTTCCACGTTATCCGGCAGGGACAGCCATCACTGCGCGACGCGTCTCCATTCCACCGACCGAGCTGTAGCAGTAGCGGCTCAACATCAACAGCGACAACAAAAGGGGAGAGAGGACGTTACACAACGAAACACAACGTACTGGCCGTCGGAAAAAGAGACAGTCTTCATGCAAAAAAAATGGTTCAAATGGCTCTGAGCACTATGGGACTCAACATCTTAGGTCATAAGTCCCCTAGAACTTAGAACTACTTAAACCTAATTAACCGAAGGGCATCACACACACCCATGCCCGAGGCAGCATTCGAACCTGCGACCGTAGCAGTCCCGCGGTTCCGGACTGCAGCGCCAGAACCGCACGGTCACCGCGGCCGGCAGTCCTCATGCAGTCGCCGTTCCACTGTGCAGCGTGAAACTTGCTAAATGTGGTTGCAATTGCGCCCGCTGGTTGATGTGGGTCCCCTCTTGGCTGTTGCACAATGTAATACATATGTACTGCCGTAACTGAACGTGGTCGACCGCCTCCTGTCGTTCAAGCAGTGGTGCCTGTAGTTCGGTACGCTTCCCATGGGCGTGAAACAATGACGTGAGAAATGCCAAACTCCTGGGCTACACTCGTCACCATTCGTCCTTCCAGTTTCCCGACGATTATTCCCTGTGCGAAGTCATCTAAATGCTGTGCACGTTGTACTGGAGAATACCACCGCTACAAAGCACAATAACTGCTCGCTTCTGGCCGGGTTCTCACTCAAAATGGTCGAAATTTCGATTTAATTGCAGTTTTTGAAAGGTATATGTATCTAGATTGTTGGGACGAGGAGGTTTTTTCATCCGTGCGGTACAAAAGTTTCTACAGCCCATTGTTTTAAGCAGTGTCATGGCCGCTGTACGATGCTCTCAGCCGGAGACGCCCGGCTCAGGCAGAAAATGTATCGTGTCGTCACGCACGTTCACAAAATCATTTATATTGCAGTACGCATGCAAACATATTCGTCGACAAAGCTGACGAACAACGTGTCCAGGCTGTCGAACGAAGCATATCCATCTCAGGCAGATCGGCTTTTCTCGCCAAGAAGAAAGAGGGAATTGCTCTCCAGGAACAATTCGAGTTAGAGGAAGAGTTGATATACGGTCGTGGAATTGCAAACTGAACGTAAGTAAACGAAAAGCTTTTTTCAGGTCAAATTTTGGTCAAACCATAATTTTTGGTCCGCCATATTGGATTAGCCATTTTGAATATCTAACAACAGATATGTGTTGAGTGACATCAGAAATGTATAATAAGATGTAGTTTTGATTCAGATTGAACTAATGATACATATAAAAGCTTTCCCTGAACTTTAAACGGGTTTTCTCGACAAACTATTTTTTTAAAGCTCCGTGCAGCATAAAGAGAAAAGGATTCAACCTATTAACCTCTACCTTTGACCCCTGAAAAGTAAACACTTTTCTTGGGAACTTATAATATATAAAATTTGTTAATATTAACTATTTTTTGTAAAGCCATAAAGCCAAACATCGAACTCGAAGTTCGAGTTAGCACCATATCGTTAAATTTGTGGTTAGGTAATTTAATGTAGTATCGACTGATGTTATCCATTTTTTAGTTCAGGTAACTCCTGAGACGTTAAACTGCACGCAGTCTGCGTACTTCAAACTCGCAAGGCCTTGATCAAAAAATAATTACGGGTGCCATTTTGTTTTTTTTATTGAAAATGTAAAATAAAGTTCAAATTCATCATATTCCCCCCCCCCCCCCCAGAATACTTTGTATGTCTTTCCATTAGCTCATTTTAGTGAGAACCTGGCCTTATCGCCACACCATGTCTTTCGCCATGCTTCAGTTGCTTCATGATGTGGCGCCAGCACCATTTCACGCTGATGCCACTGCTTCTGGTGTTCAACTTTCTGTGCGTGGTCAGGAGATCTCTCACAACATGCTCCCCCCACTTCGATTTAATTCCATTGAGTAGTTCATATGTTACGTTCCTTTATCTAGCCAGTCCTTCAGTTTTTCAGAACATCGTACAATGCATCTTCAGAAAATAAAAACATAGGAAAGTCACTTGAAGTCGTGTGGGAAATCAGATTTCATCCCGTCGGTTCACACTGGCGTACACTAAAAAGAAAATCTGAACATTACTAACCTCCACCCCCGAAATAAGACGATATGAATACGTGACGGTTGTTTGAAACCCGTCCGGCGAGTCGTCTTGTGTCTAGCAGCGACTGATTCGTATATAGAGTAATATATGTGAGAAGAGAACTGACAGCACTCACGTGAATAAGTTTTTAAACTCAACATTATCCTATTCTGTACTTTTCTAACAAGTGTTGCTGTGTGACTCCACTTCCCACAACAATTTATTTTGTACTTTGCTTTTGTTTTCATGTCACTTCGTGATCTTTTCCCGAACACTTGTACGTTTATCCTATGAGTGTTCATCCGCTAAAGAGGCTAAATATCTGAAATCGAAAAATAACTTAGGATTTACAATAAGTGGACGAAGTAAATGCATACTGTGTGCGTAAAAGGGAACATAAAAATCTTTTCATAACAGTGAAAAAGTAATCTCTATTAAAGGAGAAAAAAAAACAGTTGTCTCTGATGTTACTTCGTGTTATTAAAGAAAACAAAACACAGACGATAAGGTAAAAATTCCTGTGCACTGGATTCTAAACATTGTCTGATGTGTTTGTCTGAATATATTTGCTCAAGTAAACACATGTCGGATGTTTTGAAATGTTTGGACATCACTTTTCCTTTTGTTTTCACTTCTCGACAGCGTGGAAAATTTAGCATACAATACTCTTTATAAATTTCGTTTTGGCGATTAATAAACTCTATCATGGCCAATTTCTTAATTCTGATCCTGTATAGCGATTTTTGTATGACGAACGGTATCTCATCACCGTACCTTCGCCGTTCGGTACTGAGACACGCGACGTGACGTTATGTCGAGGTTCCGTACAGTGTGAACGCACCGCCGTTTGATGGTGACTTTGCCTTCCGTTCATTCCCGTTGTGCTCTCGTCCACTGTGAATCGACATGAATGCTGGTTATAGTGACGAAATGTTCGCAATGTTTGGTAGTCTTATTAGTGTGAGCGTTATTTTCTTTACTTACTCAGCATGATACAAACAGAGAAAACTTCATTCTAGAGAGAAAACTTGATCTCCTGAAAGGATCCTCTCTTGACGAGTAAGGTAACAAAGATAAACAAAGCATAAAATCTCTTTGCATCCGATTACAAGACCAGTGATAAACGACTGGAGACTGATAAATCATTAAAATAATCACACGGGAGAGAAAATTTGTCTCTCCCATGTGGTTTCTGCTAATACCGTACAACATCGCCTCTAGCCCTAAAAATGGTTTCAATTACGGGCGGAGGAGAGTCCAAGGGTTTATTCAGGTTAAGCATATCCACTTGAATCACTCATTGACGATCACATCCCGTAAAGCTACGAAACTGTGGGAATGTTGACTGCTACGTTCCACTATTCCACATAGTCCCCGCCTTTTTTTATGTCACTAACATCGGGTAATTCAGCGGGCCAGTCAAGGTGTGATAGGCTATCGCCATATTATAAACGTCTGTGTGCTCCCTACGACCCGGATATTGTCGTCTTGGATGATGACAGTGTCTACAGCACACTCATCATGGAAATGTAGAAGAAAGGGCAACTCTTGGTCACTGAGAATGTTGAAATAAACATCCTTACTCATGTTCTTGGTAACCTGAATAAGTGGGTCCAAGTCACGTTACGAAAAGCATTCCAAAACATCCTCCATACCCTGTGGAGTGAACGCCGCTTTTCGACGTCAGTGTACTCGATGCCTTGCAGCGTTTGAAAACTGGTAAAATTCTGACTCGTCAGACCACGCAACATGCCTCCAGCCCGCTGCTGTCCGGTTACTGTGTCGTTTGGCCTGTTTAACACGTGCAGCTCTATGTGCAGCTACGAACAAAGCAGTTTCTCGAGGAACGCGACTCCAAATGATCAATGCATCCAATTCCCTTCGCAAGGATCGCCAGAAACTGCTTGAGATGGACCTGCATTCACTGACAGTAGCAATTTCTGTTGGGTTTGAAACCGATTGTCACTGACAAAACGTGACACTCGTCTCCAGTGCCTATAGGCTAGGATGTTTTTATATGTCCACTCTTCTCATGACGTGTTACTTGGCAGCAAGTGGTACACCATTCCTTGTACAGATGTACTCTCTCCGTTGATATCCCAGCAAATACTGTAAACTAGTGAATGTACGGTCATAGACAAGTCGAAACATTATTACTCCTTCTGACACTGAATCTCATCGCCACGTCGATCAATACAACCAACAATCACATACACACCACTTCACTTGTGTGACTAAATTAGCAATTTGGAAATTTGTGGTAAGGTCTTATGGAACCATACTGCTGAGGTCATCGGTCCCTAAGCTTACACATTACTTAATCTAACTTATGCTAAGGACAACACACACACACACACACACACACACACACACACACACACACACACACACATGCCCGAGGAAGGCTAAATTAGCATTGGAGAGTCACCTGGACCCAGTTCAACATCATCTGCGGCACTCCTAAGTAATCACTGTGATTTTTTAAGGGGAATTGCTGATATTTTGTCCTGTGATATTATTTCTAGTTTTCCCACATTTCTATTTCAGCTGTTTGGACACAAATGAGATATTTATTTCACACTATCGACCCTCCCCACCCCCCCCACCCCGCATCCCCCACCCTCACCCCCACCCCCCACCCCCGAATTCAGGTACCTGAGTGTCAATATCTACATTTAAAGTATAGCCAGCTGAGTGATTCCAGCGCCAGGTCACTGTGACCTAAGAAGCACCCACTGCCACGCAACATTGGTACGAAGAGCACTTCTGCCATGCAACTTTGGTAGGATGCACTTTCTGCAACGCAACATCGGTACGAAGCACCCTCTGCCACATAACATCAACATAAAGCTCTCTCTACCACGCAACATTAGTACAAAGCACCCTCTGTCACACATCACGGTACGAAACACCCGCTGCCACATAGCACTGGTACAAATCACCCTCCACTTGGTACGAAGTGATCTCTGCCACACAACATTAGTGGAACATACCCTTTGCCACACAACAATGGTGTAAAACATTCTCTGCCACATAACATTGTTGCAAAGCATCTTGTAGCACAAAACACTTCCGGCGGCAATTCGATGTGAGCTGGAAAGAACCTTCTGCCACACAATATTGGTACAAAACACCGTCTGGCACGCAACATCGGTAGCGGTAGGATGCCCCCCCCCCCTCCCCGCTCGCAACACTGTTATGAACCGTCCTATCCTCTGTCGCACAACATCGACATAAACAACTCCCTGACACGCAACATTAGTACAAAGTACCCTCTGTCACGCAGCATCGGTGAATGCACCCTCTGCCACGCAACATTGGTATGAGGCATCCACTGCCACAAATCATCAATACGAAACACTCTCTGCCATGCAACATTGGCACAGAGCACACTGTTTCAACAACCATGATACGAAACATTCTGTGCTACATAATATTGGGACCCTTCAAATGTAAAACCTAATTGAAAAGATTAAATATTTGGAAGGAAATAAGTCAGATTTTAGAAAATAATGTGCACGATTTGAAAAAGAAAACGGAATCTCCAAGGATATCTCTTTATTGGAGGTACAGCTCTCCTAAAATATGTGTCATCTTCGAAAATTTTAGGCCCTACATAACGCAACAAGAATTCGAAATCTATAACTCTCATTCGCAAAAAAATATGAAATAGCCCATATTCCAATTCAGCTTTAAGCCAGACACTAATTTTGTCCTATCACATTGCTTCCTACTTTTTAACTTATTTTTTAAAAGAGAGGTTGTCTACCAGCGTCGATTCTTCTTCGACGTCTTTTTCTGATGATGAGCTTACTGCATTAAAATAAATGCTGCACATGCGACGACTGTTAAATCTGTTTCTTTCCTCACAAAATCTGCCGGTGAAATTGTTATTAAAAACTTTATAACAATCACAAAATGGGAGCAACCTCGATAAGTTATCAGAGCCAACTGTGATTTCACATGGCTGAATCCCATCTACATCTACATCTACATGATTACTCTGAAATTCACATTTAAGTGCTTGGCAGAGGGTTCATCGAACCACCATCATACTACATCTCTACCATTCCACTCCCGAACAGCGCGCGGGAAAAACGAACACCTAAACCTTTCTGTTCGATCTCTGATTTCTCTTATTTTATTTTGATGATCATTCCTACCTATGTAGGTTGGTCTCAACAAAATATTTTCGCATTCGGAAGAGAAAGTTGGTGACTGAAATTTCGTAAATAGATCTCGCCGCGACGAAAAACGTCTTTGCTTTAATGACTTCCATCCCAACTCGCGTATCATATCTGCCACACTCTCTCCCCTATTACGTGATAATACAAAACGAGCTGCCCTTTTTTGCACCCTTTCGATGTCCTCCGTCAATCCCACCTGGTAAGGATCCCACACCGCGCAGCAACATTGTAACAGAGGACGAACGAGTGTAGTGTAAGCTGTCTCTTTAGTGGACTGGTTGCATCTTCTAAGTGTCTTGCCAATGAAACGCAAGCTTTGGCTCGCCTTCCCCACAATATTATCTATGTGGTCTTTCCAACTGAAGTTGTTCGCAATTTTAACACCCAGGTACTTAGTTGAATTGACAGCGTTGAGAATTGTACTATTTATCGAGTAATCGAATTCCAACGGATTTCTTTTGGAACTCATGTGCATCACCTCACACTTTTCGTTATTTAGCGTCAACTGCCACCTGCCACTCCATACAGCAATCTTTTCTAAATCCTTGGTTTGGTGAGGATGACAGCCCGAACGCCAATGCGTTGGCTGCCAGCGTTCAGCGGAATCCATTCGCTGTCGTTCTTTTGCCTTAGTTGGGTTATTGTGCACGTGCCTTAAGGGAAATGGCAAGTAATGCCCCTCCTGCAACTGGATTGTCCAACAGGAGGTGTTTGGGGATGAGAGATGGGGCGTTGGAAGCTATAGGAGCTTCGGATTCTCTTAATCAGAAAGAGAAACCAAAACAACGTCCAGTAAAAAAAAATAATGGTTGTAACGGGTACTTCATGCTAGATCACACGATTAATAGCTTTTTATTCGTAGTTCACAAACAGAGTTACAAATTATCACATTTCTCGTTACCTGACTACCTAAAATGACTTTCGATTCACCTTTTCATCTCACACATGCGTTTTTCAGAGTCAGTATCTGCTATAGTCGCTGTGCGCTATGAAGAGCAGTCCAGAATCACTGTACATCTGCGAGCTACGAAGAATAGTCCAGAATCACTGTACATCTGAGAGCTACGAAGAGCAGTCCAGAATCACCGTACATCTGCGAGCTATGAAGAGCAGAATCACCGTACATCTGCGAGCTACGAAGAACAGTCCAGAACCACCGTACATAATGTGCACGCCATGTGGCTTCGGCAGATACATGACGAACGGTGGGTACCGTTGGCACTTCCAAGCCTACCTAGCGTGGTCAGCACACTGGACTCGCCTTCACGAGGGTTCAGTACCCCATCCAACGATCCTGATTTAAATTCTCCGTGGCTTTCTTAAATCTATGAATGTGAATACCGAAATTTTGGCGTTTTAAAAGGGCATAGACGTCTCTCTTCCAAATCCTAGCCCTATCCGAGATTGTATGCTCCATCTCTAGTCAGATCACCGTCAATTTACCTTGAAATCCTCGTCTTCCTTCTTTTTCTTCCAAAACTTCAGTTACTGCTCTCTTTTGGACACCTCAAGTTACAGTCAAGACATTAGAAATGTTAACGAGAATCTGTAATACTCGCAGACGGTTTAAACATAGTTAACTGCATGGCAAGAACTTTAATCGATATATTCATTAATCATATTGAAGTAAATTCTTTTTGAAAAATTCAAACAGAGACAAACAAAATCGTTTATTACAAACGTTACATTGATGATATATTAATCCTATTAAAAGGCACAGAAGAAGACGTAGCCACCATGCATTCACAGGTAAATACACATAGGTTACATTATGAAATCAAATTAGTCCGTGAAATTGAAATAAATTACAAAAATTTGGAACTTTTCGAAAGCCAAACACCACGGACAAATCAATAACCAATCATGCCACCCATAAAACCATACAAAGTCATATTTTCGCTCAGTGAGATGGAAATTAAGAAATTTTCAACTTGAAGAAGATAAAATCAACAAAGAATTAGCAATACTAAAAAATTTACAAATCGATTAATTTCGAACCACAAATAACTAAAGAAAATTACAGACAGAAACAGAAAGTTAAGCAAACATCTTGGGCAATGAAATTACTCTAGAAAGAGAGGAAGAAAAACAAAAAACTAAATTCGTAGTTCTGCCCTGTTACGGAATCATTTCCACTCAGCCAAAATCTTTAAAAGCAAAAATACCAAAACTGTGTTCAGTGCGGAAAACAATATTACTAACATTATAAGACGCACCACCAATACAACAGACACATTGAATAAGTCAGATATATATAAAATTGGATGTGACATTTGTGACACAGTATACATCAGGCAAGCTGGTAGAAACTTTTGGATACATTTTAAACAGCACATAAAATATAACGATAACAGTACAAGTTCCTTTGCACTTCATATCCTAACCAACAAATATACACCTAGAGACATTGATGAAAAGCTGCAAATTACGCATTATGGTAAGGAAGGGAAGCAAATGAAAACCTTAGAAGAAGTGGAAATTTCCAGCCAGTTAAAAAGTTTATCTGATACAGTTTCAATAAACAGACAAATGTTTAGCACAAAAAATTCCTCAATACCTTCAGTCACATTCTGTTAATGATCAATCAGAAATCATCAATACAGTAAAATGAAATTTAAAATTTAATGTCACCTCACTATATATTTCAATATTTATTTTAATTTTTTTTTATTTTGCATACTACTTTATTTCTTACAAATTTTTAACTTTCTTCAACTACACACACAAATATATAGTCATAATCGTTGAAATTATTATTATCTTTATGCCATACTTCATTGACCTTTAAATTATTATTACTGTTACGCCATACTTAGCTTCACTCTTTGTTCGATGTAATACCTTTTGTAAATGTCAAGCTGTGAAAGCAGCAAGACAGCATTTTAAACCAAAACAAACAGGAAACACAAGACGCTGACATTTTCAATTGCAGATAAATGCATTTAAAAAAAGTTTAAATCACATTAATATATTTCTATTCGTGGAGGTAATATAAATACTCTGTTTTGTACAGGGCCACAAAATCACTTGAAAATGGCGTAGTGGGCTGGAACTAGTGGTGAACAAATAAAAATAATTGAACAAAAGAGGAAAATGTCACCTTCTTATAATTAGTTAAGTAAATGATTTATTTGCTTTCCTGACACATCACTGCATAAATGGTCTGAAGATGGTCACATTCTGAACCAAAGCGTTAACCAATGTAAATAAACGTTTTATTACAGTTGAGACTGTTTTCTATTCATTTTTAAATTGTTGCAGATTGTTTAGTATTTAGCTTCAGTGGAAACACACACAAAAACAATGAAATTAAACATCGTCTTCGTCTCCTTCCAAGGATTAGGCATTGTAGTCTCCTTACGAGGTCTACCTAGTTCTCTCTTTTAAGTTGGCCGATAATTCATTATTGTTTGGCAGTTTATTTTCTATCATTCTATCAACATAATCCTTCCATTTCATTCTATTCTCTTCTATATTATCATTATCGAAAAGATATTTAAATCTGTTCTGATCGCTTCACTTCTTATTTTATCCATTATATTACAGCCCCTTAAATATCTCATGAACTTCTTCTCTGTTGCTTGTATATATGATTTTTCATTGCATATTGCATTAAAAAACACATCTTCAAGCAGATGCACCACTTGTTCAGACACTTCTTGATCTTATTTAATAACAACTATGAACGAGTTACTGTGCTAACAGGGATTAATTGTATGTAATAGTTCACTAATGGCATACTAGCACATAGATATTTCGATGTTGAAGATTGTATGGAGGTAAATTACTGTCAGTGGCATTTAAGTAATAAGTCTTCCCATGCTCCATAAGCGACTGACATGGTAAGCATCCAATAATAAATGGTACTTCGCTTTTGTTAAGTTATCAACTGCCCTGCAAGTCATCATGGTTTCAGGAGAATATAGATGTAGATGCAGATTATTAGGAATCCTAATCCTCAAATCGCAGAGAAAATGGTGTTATCTGTATTTTGCAGCAACATTTACTTTGTTATCCCTGCATGTTTTCTCCAGTATTTTAGCCATAATAGACCGTTTTAGAGCACTGATGATGGTTAAAACGTTTGTTGGAAAAAATTTGGCTGACGTTTACATTACATGAGGAATAGGTAAAACAGTTCTCTTCACAAGGAAAAAGTCATTTAAAGTGTATTTCTTCTTCTTCACTACTATTTAGCAGAAACATATACGCATATATTTACAAAAATATCGTCCGGTGATTAAAAATACTACCAATGCTCATCGAAACATTACGCTCAACGTTCCAGGCAACTGCCGGCTTCTCACTGGAAGTGAACTGCCCTGCCACCTTGTGGCAAACGTACGAAAGTTGTTAACGAAGTTCCGTGCGTCAGATGTCACCACTATACATTCTACCTCTCGCAGGCAAGACGGCTCACACGCAAACCACAGTGCCGTTCATTGCACAAGTGGTGCTTTACCTTGTGTCATGTTTCAGGTTTCTTTCACGTGCCATTGGCGCATGGACTCTTATGACATGAGAGTGCTTCAATGCCTCTGTCCGCTCAGTAATTAGTCTAATCGTGTACATCTACATCTATACTATACGAACCACTGAAGTGCATGGCAGAGGGTACGTCACACCGTACACGTTATTAGGACTTTTCCCATTCCATTCACTTATGGAAGCGTGAAAAATGTTTAAATGCCTCTGCGCGCGCTTCAGTCTAATGTTATTATCACGATAGCTATGGGAACGATATGTAGGGGGCTGTAGAATGTTCTTAAAGTCTTAATTTAAAGCTGATTCATCAATCTTTGTCGGCAGACTTTCTCGGGATAACTTCCGTCTGTCTCCAAGAGTCTGCCAGGTTAGTTCTCTCAGCACCTGAATGTCACTCTCCCGCAGGTCAAAGAAACCTGTAACAGTTCGTGCTGCCCGTCACCCTGCTAGGCCTATTTGGTGCGGGTCCCGCATCTTGATCAATAGTCTAGGATAGGTCGCGCGAGTGATTTGTAAGAAATCTTCTTTGTAGACTGATTGCTGATGGCGTTCCCCCAATATCTAATCAAGTGCAGACTGATTGCAAGGGAACATGCTGTTCCAACAGGACAATGCACGTCCGCATGTATCCCGTGCCACCCAACGTGCTCTAGAAGGTGTAAGTCAACTACCCTGGCCAGCAAGATCTCCGGATCTGTCCCCCATTGAGCATGTTTGGGACTGGATGAAGCGTCGTCTCACGCGGTCTGCACGTCCAGCACGAACGCTGGTCCAACTGAGGCGCCAGGTGGAAATGGCATGGCAAGCCGTTCCACAGGACTACATCCAGCATCTCTACGATCGTCTCCATGGGAGAATAGCAGCCTGCATTGCTGCGAAAGGTGGATATACACTGTACTAGTGCCGACATTGTGCATGCTCTGTTGCCTGTGTCTATGTGCCTGTGGTTCCGTCAGTGTGATCATGTGATGTATCTGACCCCAGGAATGTGTCAATAAAGTTTCCCCTTCCTGGGACAATGAATTCACGGTGTTCTTATTTCAATTTCCAGGAGTGTACATCCTTCAATGGACCAAACAGATGGATGCCAGAAGGTGTGAGATCCGGGCTGTCTGGTGGATGAGGAAGAACAGTTCAATGAAGTTCTGTGAGCTCCTCTCGGGTGTACAGACTTGTCTGAGGCCTTGCATTGTCATGGAGGAGGAAAAGTTAGTTTGCATTTTTGTGGCGACAAACACTCCGAAGTCGTTTCTTCAATTTGCTGATGGTATCAAAGTGCTCTTCAGAGTTGGCCGTTGCACTGTGAAGGGAGGCATCAAACGGAATAACCCTTTCTGAGTCTCAGAAGACCGTCGCCATGACTCTACCGGCTGATCGTGTGGCTTTCAGCTTTGACATGTCGTTTCCCTTTCTACAACATTCCTCTACTAATAAAACAGAAAGAGGGGCAATAACAATGGTCAGAAGCTCTTTAGACTGGCGAGAGAGCGTAGCGGAAAAGTTAAAAAAACTTTAACTGCCTGGCACTTGAAGAAAAACGCCGTTGAGCTCAAGGGAACCTGCTTAGAATATTTCTAGACCGACCATCCAATGTAGAAACTACGAATATTGTTTACCTCCGTACGTCTCTCGGAGGGTTCAAATGGCTCTGAACACTATGGGACTTAACATCTGAGGTCAGCAGTCCCCTATAACTTAGAACTATTTAAACCTAACTAACCTAAGGACATCACACACATCCATGCCCGAGGCAGGAATGGAACCTGCGACCGTAGCGGTCACGCGGTTCCAGACTGAAGCGCCTAGAATCGCTCGGCCACAACGGCCGGCTCTCTCGGAGAGGAGGTGGTATGGCGCCACTCCATGGACTGCCATTTCGTTTCCGGTTCGAAGTGATGATGAACCCATGTTACATCGCGTGTAACAATGTTCGACAAAAAAACTGTCACGAGCAGCCTGATAATGCGCAAGCAATTCCGCACAGATGGTCCTTCGTTGCACTTTATGGTCTTCTGTTAGGCGGCGATGAACCCAGCGCGTGCACACCTTCGAATACCCCAGCTGATGGACGAGTGTGTCAGCATTACAAACAAAGACGTCGAGTTGTGGAGCAAGGTGTTTTATTGTGATCCGTCGATCATCTCGAATAAAAGTGTCCGAACGTTGCAACATTGCAGGAGTAACACATGTGTGCGACCGGCCGGCACGCGGAACACCGGACAGGTTTGCGCGATATTGTTGTAATGATGACAGACGTCTCGCACAACGATTCACCGTAATTTTGTTCAGTGCCAGGTGTTTCTTTTCTTTTTTTTTCTAGTGCCTATGAATTGAGTAACTGCGATGCCCTGGTTTTCCGCCAAAAGTAGCTCAACGACAGCTCTCTGCTTGGAACGCACCTCCGTTACAGACGCCATTTTGAATGCTCCATATAGCGCCGCCACCTATAAGAACTTCATGAAACTGTAAGGACTGAAGCGGGTATATTGCATTATGTCCCAGAACAAATCCCGCATTTTTCATCCGAAACTGGCCGAGAGAAAAATGTGTTGCATTACTTACTGAATGCCACCTCGTACATACATACACATACACACACACACACACACACACACACACACACACACACACAAACACACCACTGAATGAAGTACCATACCAGGTGACAATTTTATTGTAGTTCACACGCTTTCACGATCTTACCTTATCGTAAAGAGAAACTCCCAAGCAGGTGAAATAACAAGTCGAGAATTTGTGTTCTGCTTGTTCCAAAAAGTGGAAACTGTCTGGACTCATTCTGTAGAATTCGTGGAAACTGCGTTACTGCTGAGAGGCTTCACGAGATACAACAGCCGAACTACACTATGTGATCAAAAGTATTCGGACACCTGGCTGAAAATAACTTAAACGTTCGTGGCTCCCTCCGTCGGTATTTCTGGAATTCAATATGGTGTTGGCCCACCCTTAGCTTTGATGACAGCTTCCACTCTCGCAGGCATACGTTCAATCAGTTGCTGGAAGGTTTCTTGGGGAAAGGCAGTCCATTCTTCACGGAGTGCTGCACAGAGGAGAGGTATCGATGTCGGTCGGCGAGGCCTGGCACGAAGGTGGCGTTCCAAAACATGACAAAGCTGGTCTATAGGATTCAGGTCAGAATTCTGTGCAGGCCAGTCCGTTGCAGAGATGTTATTGTCGTGTAACCACTCCGCCACAGGCCGTGCATTATGAACAGGTCCTCTACCGTGCTGAAACATTCAGTCGCCGTCCCCGAATTGCTCTTCAACAATGGGAACCAAGAAGGTGCTTAAAACATCAATGTAGGCCTGTGCTCTAACAGTGCCACGCAAAACAACAAGGGGTGCAAGCCCCCTCCATGAAAAACACGACCACACCGTAACACCACTGCCTCCGAATTTTACTGTTGGCATTACACACGCTGGTAGATGACATTCACTGGGCATTCGCCATACCTACACAGTGCCATCGGATCGCCACATTCTGTACCGTTATTCGTCACTCAACACAACGTTTTTACACTGTTCGATCGTCCAATGTTTACGCTCCTTACACCAAGCGAGGCGTCGTTTGGCATTTACCAGCGTGACTTGTGAGCAGCTGCTCGACCAAGAAATTAAAGTTTTATCAAAAAAATGGCTCTGAGCACTATGGGGCTTAACTTCTGAGGTCATCAGTCCCCTAGAACTTAGAACTACTTAAACCTAACATAAGGACATCACACACATCCATGCCCTAGGCAGGATTCGAACCTGCGACCGTAGCGGTCGCGCGGTTCCAGACTGTAGCGCCTAGAACCACTCGGCCACGACAGCCGGCCAAGTTTTATCATTTCCCGCCTGTCATAGTACTTGCAGTGGATCCTGAAGTAGTTTGGAATTCCTGTGTGATGGTCTCGATAGATGTCTGCCTATTACACATTACGACCCTCTTCAACCGTCGGCGGTTTCTATTAGTCAACAGACGAGGTTGGCCTATACGCTTTTGTACTGTGCGTATCCCTTCACGTTTCCACTTCACTATCACATCGGAAACAGTGGACCTAGGGATGTTTAGGAGTGTGGAAATCTCGGGTACAGACGTATGACACAAGCGACACCTAATCACCTGACCACGTTCGAGGTCCGTGAGTTCCGTGGAGCGCTCCATTCTGCTCTCTCACGATATCTAACGATTACTGAGGTCGCTGATATGGAGTACCTGGCAGTAGGTGGCAGCACAATGTACCTAATATGAAAAACGTATGTTTTTGGGGGTGTCCGGATACTTTTGATCACGTTGTGTATGTTTGGTATTTATAGTATTGTGCGAGTACATCCAGTACTTTCTTTTGTTTTTCAGTTTTTTGAGCTTTAAATAATGGTAAGCCACAAAAACCTGCTCTTCAGAAAAACTCCTAATTGCAAGTGAAACTTAACAGAAACGTGACTCGTGTTGTCTTGTTGCTTGTCGTGTGGAGAGTCGCATCGCGTGTAGTATCGCATATCGTATCATCCCAGTGGAAACACGAGTGACGTACTGATATGCATCGCATTACGTGACCCTTACAGCAACTTATGGGATCGCACATCGTATCGCCTCAGTGAGAACAGCTCATAAAAAGCCTGTGCCCGATCGCGGTGTTTGTAGAAGCAACCTGACATGGGACTCCTCACAGCTCGCAGCGTAGCTGTTTCATGACTTCTGTCATTGGGCACGTATTTCTTCTTGGCCTCAATTAAATCCTAGAATTAATAATCCTTTCACTCTTTCGTCAGTTCCTAACTGAAAACAATATCCTTACGAACAGTTTGGAATCCGCGCTGAGCATTATCATACAATCCCTGCGCTTGGTGGAACACATTTGTCTGCCCTGGGCTAAGAGATTAGCGACAGGATCAGGATTCCTTGATATAGAGAAGGCATTTGACCGCGTCTTGCAAGATGGACCAATTTACAAGCTACACCCATGCTCATAAATTAAGGATAATGCTGATATTGGTGAACACTGCTGTGGTGGGCGGCTTACGGGTTTAAATCACCTCGGGGTATGACCATGCGGTGCATTTGACCTGCGGTCGTCGCACGGTGGCGATCGCAGCAATCCACATACGCAGAGTTTGTTGGTGCATGTCAGAGTACGGTGCAGCGAGCAAGTGTGCAGACGTTTTCGGACGTGCTAATGGTGACTGTGCGTTGAAAATGGCTCAAAGACCACATATTGATGACGTTATGAGGGGTAGAATATTCGGGCGACCGCAGGCTGCCGGCCGCTGTGGCCGAGCGGTTATACGCGCTTCAGTCTGGAACCGCGCTGCTGCTTCGGTCGCAGGTTCGGATCCTGCCTTGGGAATGGATGTGTGTGATGTCCTTAGGTTAGTTAGGTTTAAGTAGTTCTAAGTATAGGGGACTGATGACCTCAGATGTTAAGTCCCATTGTGCTTAGAGGCATTTGAACCATTTGACTGGAGGCTGGTCAAACACAGCAGGGGCCCTCCCACAAAGTGTGATCTCAAGATTATGGCAACGATTCCAGCAGATAGGAAACGTGTCCAGGCGCTATAGTACGGAATGTCCACATGGTACAAGACCACAAGAAGACCGATATCTCACCACCAGTGCCCGCAGACGGCCACGGAGTACTGCAGGTAGCCTTGCTTGGGACTTTACCACAGCCACTGGAACAGTTGTCTCCAGATACAAAGCATACAGACGACTGGACAGACCTGCAAGGTCCATCCGCTGACCCATGGTCAAAGGAGAGACCGTAAAGCTGGTGTCAAGAACACAGTACATGGTCATTGAACCAGTGGTCCCAGGTTATGTTCACAGACGAGTCCAGGTATAGTCTGAGCAGTGATTCTCGCCGGGCTTTGAATTGGGGTAAACCACGAACCAGATACCAACCCCTTAATGTGCTTGAAAGGGACCTGTATGGAGGTCGTGGTTTGATGGTGTGGGGTGGGATTACGATTGGTGCACGTACACCCCTGCATGTCTTTGACAGAGGAAATGTAACAGGTCAGGTGTATTGGGATGTCATTTTGCACCCGTATGTCCGCCTTTTCTGGGGTGCAGAGCGTCCCACCTTCCTCCTGATGGATGGTAAAGCACGGCCCCACCGAGCTGCCATCGTGGAGGAGTACTTTGAAACAAAAGATATCAGGCGAATGGAGTGGCCTGCCTGTTCTCCAGACCTAATCCCTATCGAGCAAGTCTGGGATGCTCTCGTTCGACGTATCGCTGCACCTGTTCAAACCCCTAGGACACTTCAGTAGCTCCGACAGGCACTGGTGCAAGAATGGGAGGCTTACCCCAGCAGCTGCTCGACCACCTGATCCAGTGTGCCAACCCGCTGCGCGGCCTGTGTACGAGTGCATGGTGATCATATCCCATATTGATGTCGGGGTACATGCGCAGGAAACAGTGGCGTTTTGTAGCACATGTGTTTCTGGACGGTTTTCTCAACTTATCACCAATACCGTGGACTTACAGATCTGTGTAGTGTGTGTTTCCTATGTGCCTATGCTATTAGCGCCAGTTTTGTGTAGTGCCACGTTGTGTGGCACCACATTCTGAAATTATCCTTAATTTATGAGCATGAGTGTAGATCTGATAGGGCGCCCAGGACACATAATTGAATCATTGACTCCTTCCTTACACGTCGACTGTTCTTCTTAAGGAACGGAGACAAGTCCAGCCAGACACGGCAGATTGCGTCAGAAAACCCGCAAGGCTCAGTTTTATGTCCTGTTCTTTATACCATATACACGAATGACATTCCTGAGCAGGTCAGCGGAGAGGTTGCTCACTATGCCGATGATACTACCATATACTGAACTAGTCGCAGCCCCCTCCACATACACTGCAACTTTCAACAATTCCTGGACAAGATTACGCAGTGATGTAAGCCATGGAGGATAAAGTTCAACCCCACAAAGTTCCGAGAGATCTATTTCACCCAGAAAATGAAGCATCCTGATCGTCAACTCACCGCTGACGGATGAAAATTGATCTGGAGAAATTCAGTAACGTACCTTGCATTGAAACAGATCGACTCCTAACATGGAACAAGCATCCCACCAAGGCAGAACAGGCTGCGCACTGTTTCTCTCTGACACCCCCTCCCTCCAGAAAAAAAAACGATAACAGGAAAGTAGTTTATCGTTTACTACAGTTCACTTTTTATGTAGTTATACTGAGGCATCAGCCATAACGTCTTAATTTACTATTTCTTCACTACTAACGCTATTCGCAACACGTTTTGCAGACAGTATCTACATATAACACTGAATGTATCCCCTAAATTATATAATTGTGCGACACATACTTCAGGAGGTACGTCGCCATGAACATAGAGATGTGTGAAAAACTACCTTTTGCTTGTAACGGAACGCAAATTACACTGACTATTGAAACATCAAAAATAATTAGTGGAGAGTAATGTGATTTCTGGAATAAATTTTAGAGGTAACACGTTTAAGTGATTAACACTGAAAAATCACTGGTTAAAGTAAGCGCGGGAGAAACCATGCAAATATGGATAGAATTTCATGGCTGTTGCACTTGGTTGGTCAATAGAGGGTCGGTTAAAGTGGGTTGTGGGTGACGCTGGAGTTGTCCAATTTCTCACACGAGCTCGATTGGAAACAGATCGGTGATCGAACAGGCCAAGGCGACATGTCACATACTATAAAGCATGTTGGGTTACAGCAGCGTTACGTGGCCGTCGGTTATCCTGTTGGAAAACACCCTGTGGAATGCTGTTCATGAATGGAAGCACAACAGATCGAATCACCAGACTGACGTACAAATTTGCAGTTAGTGTGTGTAGGATAACCACAAGAGTGCTCCTGCTTTTATACGAAATTGCACCCCGGACCATTAGGCCCATTGGGTCCAATGTGTCTAGTACCAAGGCTGGTTGGCTCCGAGGCAGAACCAGCTTTCATCAGAAAACACAACAGACCTCCATCCTGCCCTCCAATGAGTTCTTGCTTGACACCACTGAAGTCGGGAATGGCGGTTGTTTGGTGTCAGTGGAATGCACGATACAGGTCGTCTAGGTCGGAGCTGTCTTGAAGTAACCGTTTGTAGCAGTTCGTTTTGTCATTGCGCTGCCAACTGCTGCTCAGATTGCTGCTGCAGATGCAGTACGATGCACCAAAGCCGCACGCCAAACACGATAGTCTACCCCCTCGGTAGTCCCACGTGGCCATTTGGAGCCCACTCTTCCTGTGACTGTACACTCTCGTGACCGCAGCTGCCAGCAGTCGTGCACAGTGGCTAAATTCCTGACAAGTCTTTCTGCCATATCGCAGTTGATGATGATGAAAAAGTTCGGTTTGTGGGCGGTCAACTGCGCGGTTATCAGCGCCCGTACAAATTCCCAACCTTTGCTCAGTCCAATCTCGCCACTTTCATGAGTGATGATGAAATGATGATGACAGCACAAACACCCAGTCAACTCGAGGCAGGTGAAAATCCCATATCGCAGAAGGAACATCCACCTACTCGTAGCCCTATTGCATGACCTCGTTCAAACTTAGTGACGTGCTGAGAATGGCGACTTTGTCGCCGTAAAGGCATTCTTGACTAGCATCGACCCACCAGTCCAGTCAGAAAGATAACTAACGCTCACAACCGTTACAGCGTGTATTTGAAGCAAACCTGATTTCCATCCTCATAGTGAGGCTACTAGCGCCACTCTTATGCGACTCGCGCGAAATTTCAATAGACATCATCTTTCAGCAGCTGGTCCTGGCGGAGGTTCGAGTCCTCCCTTGGGCATGGGTGTTTGTGTTTCTCCTTAGGATGATTTACGTTAAGTAGTGTAGGCTTAGGGACTGATGACCTTAGCAGTTAAGTCCCAAAAGATTTCACACACATTTGAGCATTTTATCATCTTTCAGATGTAGAAACAAGCCTACCAACTTTCGTTTACGTCGCACAACTTTTTCTTGGTGTTGTGATTTTTCCATCTGTGTATCAGGCCACGAAAATTATCTTTCTGACTTCCAAAAATTAGTGTGTATCTGGAAAATATTTTAATCACACAAGTGAGGTGAATAATCTGAGTTTGCCCCTGAGACGGCCGCTAAACCCGCTGGGCAGAACAGGTGATTAGGATGGTGGAAAGGGCCAAATAAGGTGTCGGTCAGTTTCACTTCAAAATTGTAATTTATCGTAATTTAATAACACATTTAAACCAAAACGGCACATAACCCTACCTTTACAATTATGAGTTTCAAAACGCAATTCCTTCACGGCTGAAGGCCTCCAAACAAGAAATCTTAAAAAAGCAACAAGATAAATTTCAAGTGGCTGAAGACATGCAGTTAAAATTGCAAATAAAATATTATTACATAATAATATATATATATATATACTCCTGGAAATGGAAAAAAGAACACATTGACACCGGTGTGTCAGACCCACCATACTTGCTCCGGACACTGCGAGAGGGCTGTACAAGCAATGATCACACGCACGGCACAGCGGACACACCAGGAACCGCGGTGTTGGCCGTCGAATGGCGCTAGCTGCGCAGCATTTGTGCACCGCCGCCGTCAGTGTCAGCCAGTTTGCCGTGGCATACGGAGGTCCATCGCAGTCTTTAACACTGGTAGCATGCCGCGACAGCGTGGACGTGAACCGTATGTGCAGTTGACGGACTTTGAGCGAGGGCGTATAGTGGGCATGCGGGAGGCCGGGTGGACGTACCGCCGAATTGCTCAACACGTGGGGCGTGAGGTCTCCACAGTACATCGATGTTGTCGCCAGTGGTCGGCGGAAGGTGCACGTGCCCGTCGACCTGGGACCGGACCGCAGCGACGCACGGATGCACGCCAAGACCGTAGGATCCTACGCAGTGCCGTAGGGGACCGCACCGCCACTTCCCAGCAAATTAGGGACACTGTTGCTCCTGGGGTATCGGCGAGGACCATTCGCAACCGTCTCCATGAAGCTGGGCTACGGTCCCGCACACCGTTAGGCCGTCTTCCGCTCACGCCCCAACATCGTGCAGCCCGCCTCCAGTGGTGTCGCGACAGGCGTGAATGGAGGGACGAATGGAGATGTGTCGTCTTCAGCGATGAGAGTCGCTTCTGCCTTGGTGCCAATGATGGTCGTATGCGTGTTTGGCGCCGTGCAGGTGAGCGCCACAATCAGGACTGCATACGACCGAGGCACACAGGGCCAACACCCGGCATCATGGTGTGGGGAGCGATCTCCTACACTGGCCGTACACCACTGGTGATCGTCGAGGGGACACTGAATAGCGCACGGTACATTCAAACCGTCATCGAACCCATCGTTCTACCATTCCTAGACCGGCAAGGGAACTTGCTGTTCCAACAGGACAATGCACGTCCGCATGTATCCCGTGCCACCCAACGTGCTCTAGAAGGTGTAAGTCAACTACCCTGGCCAGCAAGATCTCCGGATCTGTCCCCCATTGAGCATGTTTGGGACTGGATGAAGCGTCGTCTCACGCGGTCTGCACGTCCAGCACGAACGCTGGTCCAACTGAGGCGCCAGGTGGAAATGGCATGGCAAGCCGTTCCACAGGACTACATCCAGCATCTCTACGATCGTCTCCATGGAAGAATAGCAGCCTGCATTGCTGCGAAAGGTGGATATACACTGTACTAGTGCCGACATTGTGCATGCTCTGTTGCCTGTGTCTATGTGCCTGTGGTTCTGTCAGTGTGATCATGTGATGTATCTGACCCCAGGAATGTGTCAATAAAGTTTCCCCTTCCTGGGACAATGAATTCACGGTGTTCTTATTTCAATTTCCAGGAGTGTATATATATATATATATATATATATATATATATATATATGTGTGTGTGTGTGTGTGTGTGTGTACGTATATATATATGTATATATATATATCAGCCAGGCGGAAAGCCCTAAGGCAAAGTGGATAGAACAAACATATACAAGGTGCAATACAAACGGCTGAAGGCCACAATTAAATTTAAAAATATATTACCATAATCTTTTAAGGCAGAAGGCCGCAATGCTTTCGCTTAAGGGGAAATTTTGAGGATAAGGCTTTAAGCGGCTGAAGGCCGACAGTTGATTTTCCAAAAATTCAAAAATACCTTAACCTTTAAGCTTTCAATGGCCGAACGCACACTAAATGAAAAAGCAACGCAACGACAATACCTAAATTTAACAATAAGGTTTTAAGCAGCTGATGGCCCACAACTGATTTACATAAAACACAATAAAAAAATTTTCTTTTAAAGCATTGGCTATAATAGTAAAGACAGTAAAGACAGCACAGACAACGGCACTCAGAAGCCTCCAGGTGGTTGGTCTGCCCTCGTTCACTTAGGTGAGATAGGTGGTGAGCCCAACTACACTTGATCCGCCTTTAACCCAACCGAGGGACAGCCATGGACCGACCGACAAAACGACTTGCTTGCCACCAATCGGTACATAAGAACTCAAACACCAAAGTGTTATGGACGTAATTATCCACAATCAAATAAGTATATGTATCAAGTTGTCCAAACTACACACGGTGTTGGACAGCGACAACAGGTGAGGAAAAGACACTGCCTGAAATTACGTTAGTGACCAGGGCAGGTAACCGGAACACTAACGGTCACAAGGCAGAAAATTCCGCTGGTGCACCTGAATTGTAGTCAACCAATATAGTTAATTCCACCGCATGGCGGCTACATTTCAGAAATACAAACACTAGATGTTGCTCACAGCAAAACCTCCCCAACAGGGAACCACCGAAACGAACCACACAACATGAGTGAACGTGGCTTGGGTACTTAAGACACCACTCAGCCTTGACGTTCTGGGTCGGTGAACCACGAAGCTCGTAGCGATCGGACAGCTCCACACAAGCTCTGACACTGCGCACTGACCGCCAGCGGACCCAGCGACTGCGCCGCATGGAGATATCCTCCCTTGTCCGCACCAACCGACCGACTCCCCTCAGTAATTTAAATTAACGTAGTGAGGTGGAAGTACGTTGAAAAGAGGGTGTAAAATACATGATGGTGGGAACATGAGTCACGCATGGCTCAGCCCGGTTCCTGAATGGAACTCCAGGTTTAATCGAAAAAGTCAAGATTATCAGAATTATGGAGCATTAAGCTTTGCTAGGACAGAGTACCAGAACTTCGCTATTTGATTAAATTTCCCTGCAGAAAAGTTGCGTCAGAAAATGATCTTTCACACTATTCGAAAAACACTCATTTCCTTACTGTAAAACGTGCAGCATCTGAGAACTGGCCCATTTGACGCAACATTTTCTAGGAGAAAAGTTGCAAAACATCAAATTATGATTTAAAAATGGCAATGAGAGTGACAAAAATCTGGCTGGTAAGTAAATATGACCATTATTCAGTTATGTGTAAATCACATGATTAAAGACCAACATCAGCTTTGTACTTTATATTCATAGAAGTTTTTCAATATTCACTTATTTATTTTTGTTGCTGATACAAAATCCTCAACATACGTTACCTGGATAACAGTTTTGAAAACTATGAAATTGAGAGAATATAATTATATAAAGGACAAAAAATTGTTTACGAGAGTATTTGTGACAAGATTGTTTTATTAAAAATAAAGAAACTTAATTCAGTTAGGAATAAATTGAGTTACATACGAGTAAATAAAATTGCGTTAAAGTAACAGAATAAAATAAGAATTTTGAAGCCTTCCAGATCCATTGCAGTAGATCTAGAGGATCGTTTTTCCAAGTCTGTAACTGCACATACGAGGACTATTCAGAAAACAAGTTCAGATCGGTCGCGAAATGGAAACCACTGTGAAAATCAAAAATGTTTTATTTGCAACAGGTAGCTACACCTTCCAGCTGGTTCTCTACATAGTCGCTGCTTCGATCTAGACATTTGTCGTAGTGTTGTGCCAACTTTCCATTACTCTCATCATAGAACGCAGCCGCCTGTGCTTTCCACCAATGCTCTATGCTGGTCTACAGGTCGTTGACTGATCCAAAATGTTGTCTTCAAAGAAAGCGATTCACATGAGCAGAGTGGCTGCCAGTAATGGGATGTGTTGTGGGTGCTCAAACACTTCCCATCGAAAACGCTGCAGGAGCATCTTCATCCCCCTGCAGAATGCAGCCTAGAACTGTCATGAAGAAGGAACTGCATGACACTTGTGTTATGTGGGCTGCATGACATCAGGCGAAACCTCTCACCAGGCTCTCATACTTAGCGGGAGACGCTATTTCCTAGGCGTCTTTATGTGCTCACTGTGCACTCAGAATTGAAAAGAGTGACGTGATGTGATCGACAGGCATACTAGAGACACTGCCCAACACATCTGAGAAGAGCTTCATCGGATTTTCAAAGTAGTTTTGAAAGGTCTCTGTTGGATTCCTTTCATGTTTAATTTCTCAAATTTGTTGTCTTTTATGGAATAAATTCCTCTTCTAAATTTACTATGGCGTTTCTGACTATCTGGGAGGAGACTGAGTAGTGGAACGTGTTACTTTTACACGTAAACAAGAATGATCTGTCACACTACTACACTTTAAAACACAGTATATATGTAATTCATGTCACACAGTCTCATACGGAACCTACATCCGCTTTCTGTTATATACTGTATATGATAAGATACTGTCATCCCCCTTCCCTTCTGTGTGAGAGGATGAATGATCAAATGTGTTTGTAGTTGCATGCTTGAGGGTAGCAGACAAGGCTGTCTGCTAGAGAACAGTAGGACCAACGTCGGAACAGGTAGCTACGGTTCCTAAAAGCAGAGAGGTTTCTATTCTTAGTATGGTCCGGTCCGTCCGTTGTCAGGTTGGTATAGGAAGCTGCCCCTCTGGCCCCTTCCGTTTGTCTTTGTGAGCGACTCTCAGGAAGCACGCTGGGTAGTGGGCAGTGGCAGTCTGGTAGTAGCACAGTTGCAGTCCGGTAGTAGGCAGTTGCAGTCCAGTAGTGGTCAGTTGCAGTCTGGCAGTAGGCAGTGGCAGTCTGGCGGTAGCGAGCGTCTGAAATGGTAAGATCTCCGGCTAAGCGCGTGTCTGCTAAGTCCGTAGGACAATGGATTTGTTAAGTTCAGCCTAACTGAGAATTTAATCACTTTTATTTCGGGTTTAGCTCTAAAATATCTAAGGTTATCTTAAATTGCAGCGTAGTGTAATTCTCGTGTGAAGTTCATATTATTTTCCGGTAGTTGCTTTGTCACTACTTTATGAGTAAAGTGGAACCACGTGTTGATCAGTAACTCTAACTAAGATCAATCTTAAATGCGAATGCTTGTGTGATTATAACGCCTCGCCTTAACAATATTTTCAATATAGCAACTTTTCTTTATGTTCAACCCACGTGGGGTGTACTTTGCGAGACCAGTACCACGTGCTTATATAACTGTTTGACCCGTCAGGTTAACAGTAAGACGTTAGTAACCAGTTCGAGGTTTTTCTTTTGTAATTTGCTTTTCGATCTAATTTATTTTTATTATCTAAATTATTGTGGAGTTATACGCTTTCTGTAAACCAAGTTGACCACGTGAAGCATGTGGTGTAATCATCAAAGTAGCCCTCAGCTATTCTTCTTGGGAAGATTTCACGAAGAGTTAATATGAATTTAGTATACCAGTGTGTGGTAATTACATGACGGACAGGATTGTGCTACGAACGTAATTTCTTTGACTGAAAATTTGAATCTGTTGGTTGTGGTTAACTTTCTCTTGCATGTGTTTCAATGTTCTTTGTGTGTTGTTTTATGAATGCAGTGTTGTATCCAGTCTCCCAATCTTGGCTCCATATTTTATGTGTTCCGTAAGATTCCAATCTCATATTTTCACAATCGTAAATAAGGCACCAGCTCAGTTATAACTCACGTATAATATGCTGAAATTTCAATGAACAATCTTAAAATAAATTTGCAAATATAAACTGATTTCTTTCTTTTTATTTAAATTCTCCTTTTTATATATAGATATATTACCGGTTGTTGTATGACTGTAAAAGATTATAATCAATGTTAGTCTGATTGGTAATGTGGTAAACCAAGACTAGATACCCAGTCGTGAAACAGTTGCTTAGCAATGCAAGATTAACTTCCCCAGACAGCTCACGGCTTTTAACCAGCTTTCATTGGCTAGTAGCACCGATTGCATACCAAAATTAAAGCTAAAACGTTACAGTTTCCATTTCGCGACCGATCAGAACTTACTTTCCGAATAGTTCTTGTACGTCCTCAGTGAATTCTGTCGAGCAACTACTTGTGTACGAGGCAAGGAGGCGAGGATGAATGATTTCTTTGATATACATTTTTCAAATATTAGATAGCAAAGCACATTTAACGGCTGTATTTCATACTCATGGCACAGAGCTTCTACCTACACTGCCAAAAATTTAGTACACCGTTTTTTTGGGTTTCCAATTCACTCAAGATGTATCGTTGCTCCAGTGCATATGGAGTACATGAAATGATTACATTTATAGATCAACAGTACAAGCGATTCTGTGCTACCAGGTATCGACCCATGCTGCAAAACCCTCCACAGGCGTCAAAGCAAGCGCTGACTCTGCTATCCAGTCTATCCTACAGATGACGAATACCGGCTCCCAGGTTGATGCCATATTTCTCGACTTTTGAAAGGCGTTCGACTCAGTTCCGCACTATTGCTTGCTCCAAAAAGTGCGTGCTTACGGCGTATCCGATGACATATGCGATTGAATAGATAGTTTTCTAACAGACAGGGAGCAGTATGTCGTCCTGAACAGGGTGACTTCAACAGCAACAAGCGTAACTTCAAGAGTGCCACAGGGCAGTGTAATAGATCCACTGCTTTTTACGATTTACATAAACGATCTGGTTGATGGTACTCACAGCGGCATTAGACTGTTTGACGATGATGCTGTAGTCTACAGGAAAGTAGTATCACACGAAAGTTGTGAACAAATCAGTGAGGATTTGCAGAAAATAAATGCGTGGTGTAATGACTGGCAGTTTTCTTTCAATATTAGTAAGTGTAACCTACTGTGTATAACAAGGCGAAAATCCCCATTAATGTAGGTACGAGTATAAAATAAATGCCCAGTCTTTGGAAGCGGTAACATCCGTCAAGTATCTGGGTGCGACTATTTCGAAATGATCTCAAATGGAATGATCAGATTACACAACTAACGGGCAAGGCGAACTCTAGATTGCGGTTTATTGGTAGAATCCTGAAGCGATGCAGTCCTTCAACAAAGGAAATTGCTTACAATACGTTAGTTCGTCCAGTATTGGAGTATTGTTCGTCTGTATTGGACCTTACCAGTTGGGTCTGGTTCAGGAGATTGAGAAGGTCCAAAGAAGAGCGGCAAGATTCGTGACTGGTACATTTAGCCATAGCGATAGCGTTACAGATATCACAGAAAGTTTGAAGTGGGACACACTTGCTGCTAGACGGTGCGCTAAGTGGAAGGGGCTGCTCACTAAATTCCGAAATCCGATCTTTGCCGAGGATGTAGAGCATATATTATTACCACCAACTTTAAAATCGCGCAATGCTCACCATTCAAAGATAAGGGAAATTAGAGCTCATACTGAGGCGCTCAGACAGTCGTTTTTCCTTCGCGCGATCTGCGAGTGGAACAGTCGGGGGAAAATATGGCTTTGGCGCGAATTGTGCCCTCCGCCACATACCGCTTGGTGGCTAGCGGAGTATGTATGTAGATGTAGATGAATACTGTCCTTGGATACCTTATGTCACGCCTGCTCGAACAGTTCATGTAGTACTGTAAGAGTTGTTGGTTGACAAGTCGCACGAGTCACTTCTTGTCCCATCATATCCACATATGATCGAATGGAGACAGGTTCAGAGTTTCATGGACAGTCCACAGGCGAGTATTATCCTGTGGGAACAACACTCCACGTTCCTACTGCAAGAACAGAAAAGAACGAGTCTAACAACATTCTGCGCCTACCGAGCGCTGGCTAGCGTCCCCTCCTGAAACACAAAAGGTCAACGAGAGTTGTAGCTTATCCCATCCCAGACCACTTATCACATCCCATCCTTGGGTGGGGCCGGTGTGTCTTAGCTGAATGCACTCTACGAGACAGCGCTTACCAGGTCTACGTCGAACGTGCAAACAACGATCATTTGCGTGGAGGCAGATTCTGTTTTCATCGCTGAAGACCATGGCGCGCCATTTCATCTTCCAAGTGCCTCTTGACGGTACCAGTTGAGCCGTCGTGTCGATGCTGCGGCGTGAGTAGTAGACGGGCTAGAGGTGTGCGTGTCCGTAGTACCACTCCTAACAACTACACTCATGCTCATAAATTAAGGATAATTGCAGGGTGTGGTGCCACACAACGTGGCTCTAATAGCATAGGCACATAGGGAACACACACGACACAAACCTGTAAGTCCACCGTATTGGTGATAAGTTCAGAAAATCTTCCCGAAACACATGTGCTACAAAACGCCACTGTTTCCTGCGCATGTACCCCGACATCAATATGGGATATGATCACCACGCACACGTACACAGGCCGCACAACGGGTTAGCATACTCTGGATCAGGTGGTCGAGCAGCTGCTGGGGTATAATCTCTCATTCTTGCACCAGTGCCTGTCGGAGCTCCTGATGTGTCGTAGGGGTTTGGAGACGTGCAGCGATACGTCGACCGAGAGCATCCCAGACGTGCTCGATGGGGTTTAGATCTGGAGAACAGGCAGGCCACTCCATTCGCCTGACATCGTCTGTTTCAAGGTACTCCTCCACGATGGCAGCTCGGTGGGGCCAAGCGTTATCATCAATCAGGAGGATGCACCCCTGAAAAGACGGACATACTGGTGCAAAAGGACGTCCCGATACACCTGACCTTGGATACCTTATGTCACGCCTGCTCGAACAGTTCATGTAGTACTGTAAGAGTTGTTGGTTGAGGTGTACGTGCACCAAACATAATCCCACCCCATACCATCAAATCACGACCTACATACAGGTCCCTTTCAAGGACATTAAGGGTTGGTATCTGGTTCCTAGTTCACGCCAGATGAGAATCCAGCGAAAACCACTGTTCAAGCTATACCTGGACACGTCTGTGAACATAACCTGGGACGACTGCTCCAATGACCATGTACTGTGTTCTTGACACTAGGCTTTACGGGCTTTCCTGTGACCAGGGATCAATGGAATGCACTTTGCAGGTCTCCAGGCGAATAAAACATGTCTGTGCAGTCGTCTGTAGACTGTGTGTCTGGAGACAAGTTCCAGTGCCTTAGTAAGGTCCCGAGCAAGGCTACCTGCAGTACTCTGTGGGCACTGATGTTGAGATATCGGTCTTCTTGTGGTGTTGTACACTGTGGACGTCCCATACTGTAGCGTCTGGACACGTTTCCTGTCTGCTGGAATCATTGCCATAATCTTGAGATCACACTCTGTGGCACACGGAGGGTCCATGCTACGACCTGCTGTGTTTGACCAGCCTCCAGTCACTCTAGTATTCTACCCGTCATAACGTCTGCACTATGTGTTCTTTGAACCATTTTCAACACACAGTCATCATTACCATGTTTGAAAACGTCTGCACACTTACTCACTGCACCGTACTCTGACATGCACCAACACACCTCTGCGTATGTGGACTGCTGCCAGCGCCACCGTGCGACGACCGCAGGTCAAATGCACCGCATGGTCATAACCCGAGATGATTTAAATCCGCAAACCGCCCACCAGAGCATTGTTTCACCATGTATCAGCATTATCCTTAATTTATGAGCATGAGTGTAGTTCGCAACAGATCGCGCTGACACATCTGAGCTCAAAAGCCCTGCGGTGGTAGTGGTACGATTTCCCATTGCTGCTCTTACAATACGACGAGCCCGGCGAGCGTCTGTACTGCATGGACTCCAGAACTGCGTCTACAAGTGCGAGGATGTAACCTGACCACTGATACGAGCATCATTGTGCAAACGTCGCTGCACGTCCAACTTGGGTGACAGTTCTCCAAAAGGACCATCCAGCCACTCGGAAGGCCACATTTGACCCCTTTCAAACTCCCTCAGTTGGCTGTATCAAGCACGAACGCGTCTCCATGCATGGTTGCCTCCTTGCTTCACACGTTTGCGCCACAATGAGCCTTCTGGCTGTGAGCATTCTCTATTGAAGGTTAAACAACGGTGGCGCTCGGGCAGCTATAACACTACGCTATCTATTGGCACGAGACACTGAAACCATTACCATTGCATCTACCATCCCCCAGGAGCATATGCCGTCACTGGATCAAAATCGGCGTCGTCTTTTCAAGTGTGAGGCAATGGCCTTGCCGCAGTGGACACACCGGTTCCCGTCAGTTAAGCGCTATCTGGCGTGGCCGGCACTTGTATGGGTGACCATCAGGGCCGTCATGCGCTGTTGCCATTTTTCGGGGTGCACGCAGCCTCGTGATGCCAACTGAGTAACTACTCGACCGAATAGTAGCGGCTCTGGTCAAAGACAACCATCGTAACGACTGGGATCAAAATGGTTCAAATGGCTCTGAGCACTATGGGACATAACTGCTGTGGTCATCAGTACCCTAGACTTAGAACTACTTAAACCTAACTAACCTAAGGACATCACACACATCCATGCCCGAGGCAGGATTCGAACCTGCGACCGCAGCAGACTGTAGCGCCTAGAACCGCTCGGCCACTCCGGCCGGCAACGAATGGGAGAGCGGTGTGCTGACCACACGCCCCTCCTATCCGCATCACAGCTGAGGATGACACGGCGGTCGGATAGTCCCGATGGGCCACTTGTGGCCTGAAGACGGAGTGCATTTCAAGTGTACAATTTTTTTTCCGGCTGTGAAGGCCTACCTCTATAAAGCCGCATCAGTCTCATCAGCAGTATCTTTGGAATTGCTAAGTATCTCTACCGTGTCATTTATGTTTTTTTCGTCTCCAATGCCTTGAGAAGTTTCAGCTTTCCTCTGTTGAAAAACGATGAAGTCGTATCGCAGTCAGTGAAGGCACGTACGAACAGAATGTTGTCTTTCGATACTTAAGACAACTTGAAATTTAGAAGGCTATGGACTACGTCGCCTTGTCTGCCTGTGCCTGCCTTCAGTAGAAAAATGCTGGGAGACAATGGGGCTGAAGCAGTCAGAATCCCCAAACACAACAAAGCAATCACAGTGCTCAGAACGTCAATATCTGAAGCTACAATCACAGTATCGGTGTCCTCAGCAGCTTTGTCAATACCGATGTGATCACCCTCAAGTTGTGTCATCAGTAAAGAATGAGGCAATGTTTATTTTGTTTGTTCGACAGAAACAAATGTTTTGCCATGGTTAATTACTTGTTTCATTAAACGAAACAGTTGGCCCCGTTCTATTGGTGGCTCTGTGCAGACGCTCAACTAATTTCGTGCACCTGTCATTTGTCCCATCAGGGTATCCATCAAAATTTTCTCTATTTTCTCTAGAGCCGGCACTGATCATATCTTGCTGTATTGTATTACTTTAACGTAATGATGTAACTCAATTTATTGTTAACAGAATTAAGTTAAACTATAATACACCTACCATTTATCTTTACTCTAAAACTCTCGTAAGCCGTTTCTTTGTTCTTTATGTAATTATATTATGCCAATTTCATAAATTCCAAAACTATTATTTTGGTAACGTGTATGTTGGGGATTATGTACCAGTAACAAAAATAAATAAACGAATATTGAAAAAATTCGCCGAGTGTAAAGTAGAAAACTGATTTGGTCGTTAACCTCGTGATGTATATATAAATGAGTAATGTCGTTATTTACTTATCAGCTAGGTTTTTGTCACTTACTTTGAAATTTTCAAAATACAGTTTAATGCTCTGCAACTTTTCTCCTAGAAAATTTTACGTCAAATTCGTGAATTCTCTGATACTGCACGTTCTATAGCGCCAACATGGGTGTTTTTCAAAAAGTGTGAAGAATTACAATCTCCTGACGTAGCTTGTCTACAGGAAAATTTAGTCAAATAGCAAAGTTTTTGTATTCAATCGAGGCAGAATTTAATACTCTACATTTCTGATACCTTGGCTTTTGTGATTAACTGCTTAGTGTCGGAGGAATTTGAAGAAAAAAAAATCCGAAATTTCGGAGATTTTCGTCCTATCACGGCTGAAGCTTCACCCAGAAATCGGGTCAAACTCAAATTATTCAAATCAAAGGCCTACTTGTGTGATTAAGCCAGTTTCCAGAATTCCACTAATGTTTGGAACGCAACCCCTTTTTGGAGCTTATTTTATTGGCCTATATATCCAGCGGTTGGTGAGAGCAACAGCAACTGACAACAAACTTTGAACATAGTTTCAAACCTTTTCTGAACTTCTTGCCGCTTACATGCTTAACGTCAAATATTTAACACAATAAGGTACTTGAAAAGTAAAACACTAACCTTCCTTCCTTTCTTCTTTTTTTACTTTTAAATTTATCACCAAGTTATTGTTTTGTAGATGGGAGTTCGATTCTTTAAGTAACCGCTTTCACTGATTAAAAATCTAAGATGTTATTTCAGTAGTTCACCCAGACTGATGCAGATTATTGTGTTCGTAACCGTAACAGTGCTACGTGTTATTCTGTAGATCTGCATTTGTTACAAAGTCGGTGAACGTCTGAAGAATCAGAAATGTTACTGTATGTCCTATGTCATAAGTTCGCAGGGAATATAAAGAACACTGCACTGAATGCACGACAATTCCAGCAAAAGAATGGCGGAATAGCGTGGCTATGCGTTAAACGGCTAGAATCTATAATTTATAGTGTACCTTATTTGACTGATCTGCTGCCATGAAGTTTTGTTAAAGTCAATTTTTATTGCAAATGACGTAAAATTTGAAGTTAATCTTTGAATAGGCCTCGTTTCGCTCTTCGCAGATTTTAGTGTCGCGCAATGATATAACAGATAATCATGAATGCTAACACTAGATAGGATCTTACTAATGCACGACAGACTATAAATTTAAACATTCCTATATGTGAATACAAATTATTCGAGCTCTGCAAGAAATTAATTAATTATCTTGTACACAGGGATTGAGGAACGTACTAGTTACTCTAACGTGCAATTTAACATAGGATAGTTGCAAAGGCGTACCTTCTCATAAGATCCTCATGCATCAGAGTCAACGACAGAAACCAGAAAGAGCGATAGACGTCCGTGATTTCGAGCATTATGTAACTTCATGATAACGAGCGAATGGAATTCGTAGTAGCACGGAACCATTATGTTTCAGAGGTACAATTCCTTTGGATTCATATACTTCGAGTAGAGATAATAAACCTCTGGTGCACAGTGTGTACTCGTAAAGGCGATACTGTGGCTGTCTAATTTTTTTATTTGTCGTTTACAAAATGATCTGAAGGGTAAGGAAGAGGGAATATTGTTTACGCTGCCGAAAATTTTTTTTGTGTAAGTTACACGTCGGTTTTAAAAAACTAATGACTGTATTCGCCGAAGACGAAAATATTTTACGCTTTGAATTGCCTGGCTACCCGCAAGCTAAGTGAATGTTATAGACTAATAAGATGATGGGCGAAAGTTCTCGAAAATAGCAAAAATCATTATAAATTCGCGGCTTTTCGAAAAGATGATGATGATCATGTCTGGTATGTGGGATGCTCAACTGCACAGTTATCGGCGCCCGTACAAATTCCCAACCTTTGCTCAGTCCAATCTCGCCACTTTCATGAATGATGATGATGAAATGATGAGGACAACACAAACACCCAGTCATCTAGAGGTATTTTCGAAAAGAAGTAATATCACCTATCAGCACACGATGTCGACAGAACACAACAGTCGAAGAGTATCTATTATTACTAACAATCGGAAATTGTTGGCGTTTATACGCCAGTTTTTAACGATTCAGAAGGCAGTGTGGAGAACAGAAGTAAATCCTGCCCCCATAGAACGTCTTGAAGAACCAAAGGCAGCCATCTCGCGTTATTATGGTGTCATCTGAATGTAGCGTTACCAATATCAGGAATGACATGGAGATGTAATCAACTACATCTCCCTATGATACGGGTTGAAATTCCTTGATGAAGTAACAGTTGGGCATAATCGTAAATATTGCTGATCACAACTATCAATGTCACAAAAATAAGAGATTTTTTCGAGGAATATTAAACAACGCTGTAGCTGCTGCTGCTGTATTTAAATTAGCGTACGCTGCAAAGGTTGGCTGTTGCCCGCGCAGTTCGCTGTTTTCCCGAAGTCTACCGACTTGCTCCGATAGAGGACGAGGGAGCTGGGGCGCCAAGAAATCGTGTATTTCGTACTCTTGACTTTATGTAAACAAATGGAGACATGTTAACGTGAGTCATTATTACTCTTATTTATTTCTGAGTTTCATGATCAAGAAAGTCTAGCTGTTCCGGATGTTTAGATTAAGCTGTGACTCGTATTATTACAGTGACTTCGATCGTAGAACCGACAGCGGCTGAATACATAAATAGGAGTTGCAAGCCTTTTATACACATCTGATGCCGGCATAGGACAAGCAGTCACAAGGAAGCCAGCAACCTTCAAAAGGTAAAACCATGTAACTTATCTGCTATCATTGAATAAGCGGCATCTGTGTTTACAATTGTGAATGTGAAAGTATTCGAAATTAGCATGTAGGAGTTTGTATCATCGATAACAGCAAAATTGTTTCCCACGTTATTACGGAGGGGTCATTTTGTCAGTTACGAGGTGAGTGTACGTGAACAGTTATTAAGTTCGCAGAACTGTATTGTTGTAAGGACTATTGTTGTGTCCCAGTGTTATGGACGCGTGCTTTTGAGAAAGCAGTTTTTTGATGTTAGGGACAACGTAAACTGTGCAGTCGCCATCCGATTATGTAACGAAACAATTCACGTTTGCTGGTGTAAGTAACTGTGCTCGTAGGGAAAAACGAATCACTAAGATAGAGAGATATTCGTCTGAGTCCGTCCAAAATAAACAATCCAACCTTCTTGTATGACCCTTGTTAAAGATTGGCAAGATTTAATAGTTACATTCTTCCCACCCTCCATTGTTTCCACAGTTACGTATTTACGTAATAGGCACCAAAACACTAGCTGGGAACTTGTCTATTTACACAGCTTTACTGAATTTGCGGTTTCAGTTATTTATAACGAAAAGTGCGTTTATATTGAGTAAATGTAGACATAGGGCTACGCGACAGATTAGGCAGTAACAGCTGCTACAATTTCTAGGGAGGGGGGGGGGGGGGGGAGAGAATGGAAACATACTAGAACCAAAAATATTACAAAAAGTGGCAAGTGCTAAAATGACTTTGTACCGTTGTCGGAAGCGGAACATACCGTAAAGCTCGATTGACATTACACTTCTTGGTGATCTGTATTTGTTGCTACAGTGAATGTACAAAATGCTGATTGTGAGTTAAATTTCATTCGAAAACAATGGTGAAAACAACCGGTTGTATATTAGGCCTACTTAAAATTATGAATAAATTTTACCGCTTACTCCTTTTTGTTGAAATTTGCGTAAACTGTCATTAAACAGCCTTGCAAATCAAATACTTGAAATTGTGTGTCCAGATTCTTTGTGCATAGCAGCTCCAAAATTACGTAAAATTTTGCTTTGTATGATTTAGTGTCTGCTAATATTGATTTTAAAGCGTCACGTTTCTGAAATTTCCTAAATGTTGTTTTGGTAGTGTAATACCTGGACACGTTTCAATACCAAAATGTTTGTCTGCATATGTTTTACCTTAAATAGAGATAACATCTACGTAAGGGAAAAAGTGTACAGACTGGCAGGTTCTTTTGTGATCATAGTCGTGTGTACCATAAACTAGAGATGTATAGTACTTGAGAGGGGGGCGGGGCAGAGGATGAGAGAATGTGTTGTTTCCACACTGTCACTGCATGGCGGTTCTAAATTAAGCTAAAGTTGCTGTCTGATACGTGGTAAATAACGGCGCGAAATTGTTTGTTGCTATTGGATGCAGATCACGTCATCCACCGACATGAAAACAGATTGTGGAAAACTGGTATGTAATATTCCAACTTTAGTGGTTATAGTATTGTAAATTTAGTCTGAAAACGACGGTTCGTTGCACAAAGGGCAAAATAGTTTTCTTTACGGCACCCTTGCAGTAGTGTTGTAAATGTTAATGTGGAATCAGGCAATGGCGTTGCATGCACTGCCACACAGCTGTAATAACCAAATAGTGTACAGGTAACAGATGGCTTACTTTTTACTAAATTCTGGAGGTAGTGAATGTAATTGTGAGAAAGTAGACGAAAATTTTTCTTTATCAAAACATCCACCTATATAAACGTAGAAAAGGACCTAAGATTTGTGTTAATGGCCTCCTGTTTAATACACAGAAAGCAGAAATAGGGCAGCATACTAACATAATCAAGCCAAACATACTGTACATTAAACAATAAAATATACAGAAAAGGCTGTCTTTTGAGAATTATAGAATGGTTTTCTGCAAATGTTTAAGTAAACAGTAGAATTTTTTTTAAAAAATGCCGCATCATATATGACGTTTAAATTTATCACTTCTGTGCTACAAACACTATCCGCAACACATTCTGCAGTCAGTAACCACATACGCCGCTGAATGTAACTATACTGGTAAAATGCCCACCAACCAAGAACTGGTAACTAAAAATAATCTTAAATCCGGCGTTGCTTGCCCAGATATTAATTTTGCCAATTTTCTATTAGAAACAAGAACAAAAATAAAAATGAACAGTTTATAGGGTAATATCCCGAATAGTTTTTGTAGGCTAGGCGCAGGTACTTCTCTCCTATATAACGCGATTGTTAACGTGTCTACGGCAACGTCTCTTTATAGTCTTCGAGATGCGATTGTTTTCGCCTACAGCCGTTTGCGCTTCGCAGTAGCATCCAGTATGTGCAACCACAGTTTCCAACCATTCTTCCAATAAAATGAAGTCGACCATTCGCCACCGTACCTCAATTCTCAAATGGCTTTGTAATCTGCATTAACTTGCATTTTTCTACATACAGAGCTAGCTGCCATTCATCACACAAACAAGAAATTTCGTCTAAGTCGTTTTGTACCCTCCTAAAGCCACTGAACTTAGACACATTAGCGTGCACCACATCATCAGCAAACAACCGCAGATTGCTGCCCTCCCTGTCCGTCAATTATTTGTCTATATAGAGAATAATAGCGGACCCATCACACTCCCTGGGGAACTCGTGACGATGCCCTAGTCTCTGATGAAAACTCGTCGAGGACAACATACTGGGATCTATAACTTAGTCTTTGAAAAACACATCTGTGAATCTATTCCTTATGCCACCTGTGCATTTTTCCAGTCGCTAGGGATTTTGCGCTGGACGAGAGGTTTGCGATACGTAAATGCAAACCAGCTAAGGGGCCAACGCCGTAGCGTACTCTTTGTAAAACCGAATTTGGAATCCATCCGGATCTGGTAATTAATTTTTCTACTTTTTGTTATTTCTCTACTTCAGGTGTGTTTATTACTATGTCGCCCATACGGGAGTCTCTTCGACGATCAAACGACGGTTAGTTGTAAGATTCTCCTGCGTGAGCGATTTCTTGAACGCGAAATTTAGAACTTACGCTTTTGTTTTGCTATCTTCATCTGACACATCAGACTGGTCAACAAGTGACGGCATGGCAGCCTTACACGTTAGACCCGCTTAGCGAGTTTACATAGGACCAGAAATTTTTAGGGTTCTCTGCCAGGCCTTTTGCTAAGTTATGATGGTGCTAGTCGTTGTGTGGTTCGCGCATACATCTTTTCACATACGCACGAATCTCTACTAACCTTTGCTCGTAATTTGCGCGTTCTCATACTTCAAATAGGTCCAGTGGTTTAGATGTGATGCGCATATATGGATTACACTCAGAATCTTCGATACTTCTATAAGATGACTGACTGACAGGCAGGCAGAGCTAAATTTTAAGTGCTGTTGTAGCGGAAAACAATCACATAAACTGTAATTTTTCCGCTCTGCTTTCCAGGAATAAACGTCTCTCTGTGGCGACTTCACGCCCAGGATACTCGTGATATGAAAACGGGTCACTTTCTTACTGTTGCCTAAAGTCAGCATACAGCTTACGTAAAATAGTGGACGAAATGACACGGCTTATTTCATCGTTTTTTGCCTTCTCCGAGCATGCGCTCCTTCTCCTATGACTTCTTCAGAAAGACTTGCATTTTGTTGACGAGAAGATTCAAATACTTTACTAGGGACCAAATTCTATATGTCGCCCCGCAGACGAAAGAAGTTGACACTCTCAGTGTTAGCATCCGACTCAATTTATAACAGCAAATGCTAATGCCACTACGCTTTTACAGAAGCGGTTCCGTAAATGTGAAAGGCCCTAGCACTTAGCTATTGCAGTGCGGCTCTGTTGTGATTTATCTGAAGTTCCATGTGTTTATATTCTGAGAGATCGTGCTTTTTTTACAAAGACACAAAAACGGGGATTTGCCTTGGGTGTTTTAGAAGTGACAAGGCTAGACAAACCCGAGAGAAAGCTGTGTGCAAAGAAGTGCAAGGACAGAAATTCACCCACGTTCCGGTACAAAGATTTTCGTAAGTATCTATGAATGGATGAATCGTGCATTTCCGTGCTGCTGATCATCATCAAACCATTCGTAACGAAATAGAATACAATCATGAGAGAGGTTGTAAGTTGCGAAGAGAGGCTCTTTGGTACATTGTGATTTCTAGCCACTGGCCTAACTTAAGAGGCCCTCAAATTCAGTGCTGTTGTATCCCCACAATTGTTAACTGAAATTATTCCTTCTTTGCACTTCACAGTAGAAAGCTTGGATGTAGGCTGTACTACAACATTTATAATAAAGAAGCAAGTATATTTGGTGAACGAAGGTCGATTGAATGTAGGGATTCTGGTTTTTAGATTTCATTACCGATAAGTATCGGGAATAAAACCTAAAAACAGAAGTATATTTTATGCATGTCCCACCACACGAAACCATCGCGAATATATTAAAAAATTAAAGTGCTTCATTTATTGCATCTATATTGCTATACTCCTCGCAAGACGTGTCTCACATCTGCAGTCTTTAAATTTCTCAAAAAACTCTGTCCTCTAAAAGTTTAGTACGCTTCGTACACTGTCATGTGCTGCATTAGAAAAGCATTTAATCCTACGAGAAAGGACAAAAGACTATTGTCGGGCAGTTGGCGCGAAAGCACTACACAGTTTATTAGGTGGTGGTGGTGGTGTTCGGCCGTTGGGTGGTCCTGGTCTCGATCTAACGCTCGTCTCAGCCTTGTCGCATAAGCGCAGCCACGAAAGGTGCAATGGGGCACAAGCTACTGATAGACATCGGAGTAGCGTGCCTTAGTTTCCAGTGTGCTCTTATTGCTCGGAAGACGCTCCGCCAATTAAGTCCTGTTTGCCACAGTGCTGTGATGACGGAAGAAGGCGCAAGTCAACGTAAGTTCTACTCAGATTTTCATGAACTTCGTCTTGGTCACCCTTACTACTCGACATGAAAATGCCTAAGTTTATTTTCACACCTGTTGCAGCGGCATGCAAAAATTATAAAAAAAATTTGATTAATTTCCCTCGCTCATCGTCTTAAGTCATCTCACGTGCACATCAAGCTAAAGAAATTGTGGAAGAAGTTTCGGATATATCGCCATAAATGCCTTTTTTAAAAAAGTAAAAATGTATACTTGAACGGGAACATTGATATTAATCAGTATAATATTGCCATCTTAGTTCTGCGCTGGCCTAGTTTCGAAAAACTTGCTTCATTATTTTGAAGTGGTCGGAGAACCAGAGAGGGATATATCAGGGCGAAGTTTACTCGTGTGTCACTCCTTAATCCTAGAACGCTAAGGGGCGGAAAATGTTGCATTGTTACTAAACCATCGAAATTTTGTTTCTCCTTTGTCACATAAAAAATAAGTACAAAATGTCGGGTTTTACGCTCAATACCAATGGTTCCCAAGCAGGGGTAATTACCCCCGAAGGGGTAAAATGAAATTTCCTGAGGGATAAAATCTAAACGATTAGATTCTGTTTGTCACGAAAATAAATTATTTTCAAAATATCTTTTCGACTAGAACAATTTTGGAGACTAAAACTGACTATATATGTTATCAATAATTACTTTTCTCAATTATTAGCATTAATGCGGTAGAGATTACAGGTTTCTCACATAGTTCACCCACTACACGTGTTGTACCTCGACCGGTACATTGCTAATAATAAAAGTGAGACGCATACATAACAACAGCTAAATATCTCAAGAAAATGCATCCTCCAAGTTGCAGACAGTAACTGCAGTATTCCAGAAATTGCTGCATTACCGCTTCGCGTTATTATTATTAGAGTGGTTAGACACAAAACATTAATTGTTTGAAGTTTCCCAATTTCTGCCAGTTCATAAGGAGTGCGGCAATGAAGTGCGTTACGGGTAGTAAATATAGTGCTCACGTCTGAACCTTTTTTGACTTTAAATAGGGTTGCGGGTTGTAGGTCGAGCAATTGCCGCAATTGAGAGGGGTATTGCTGGGAAGTATGTTTTGTAACAAGTATGTACGTTCGCTATGGATAGTTAGCTTTCTTATCTGGGAAGGAGTTGTGGGCGTGGGTTGTACTTGAGATGCACCACGAATTCCTTCCCCCCCCACCACCACCACACACACGTGTGTGTGTGTGTGAGAGGAAGACTAACTATAGCAAGGGCGCAATAAGTTGACCTCCCCCCACCAGTCGGAACTCCTTGTGCCGACTGTTCTGAGTTTGCTGCCATCCTCAACACCTCCAAAGTTGACACTGTAACTGCGTGACGAAGTGTTTTTCTGTCTGTGTGAGCAGCTGAATGAACAATAAAGTAATTGCACTTACCTTTAAATGCATTACAGTCAATCTGGGTAACTTTGTACAACTTTCTTCCAATTCTTGAAAATACTGGACACGAAGTACGAATTACACAGCACAACAGACATTGGAACATTTTACGTCTGCCGTTATTGAGTGCTAGGAAAAGTCAAAATGTACACAATTATGCCTATTAGTTACAATTTCGTTCAGGTTAACTTTCGACAAGTTTTAAAAATACAGTATTTTTTTATATCTAATGCTCCGAGCAACTTCAGACATATCAGAAGGAAATAGTTCTAATAAGAAGCAAAAACAAAATGTTGGTTCTGTATTTTAGGTTTACTTTTAAATAAAAGGATATTGGTATCGACCAGGCAATGTTAAATTTCAGTTGCTATAGTCAGAAGCTCTCTTTACAGCCAATGCAATTAAAGAATTATCACAAGCCTAAGACTTGTAAAATGTTGAAAAGACAATTAAAATATGAAGTAGAAAACACAGAGGTAATAAAACAGTTACTTTTAGTACAAAATAATGCAAGCAGTTGGAATAGCAGCCATGAAAAAGGAGTAAGCGGTGCAGATACCCTGACTGGTAAAAAAAAGCTACCCTCATTGAATGCCACACGATCAAATATGGTTACTAAATATTTTAAATGTAATTTTTCTTTTGCTCACTGCTTTGTATTGCAACAGCCATAATTCATTCAATGTTTCTTGCTAAAATAAGTACTGCATCGGAAGGTGATAATTTCTATGATGCGTATCACGAAACCATGTTACTTCCGTGTCAAAATTTAGACCAGAGCAGCTGACCGGCACGAGTCGTACACACCCGTGATCTGGCAGTATCGGAAGCCAAACAATGAAAGATTACCTTTCTTAAATCCTCTAACCCTGCAATGGCCTTGTTGCTTAGCGCTCTATCCCTGGGGTAAACGGCTCATGGTTGAATTCATCATCTTCAGTGAAAATTAACATCATAATATTATATTACTGTTTCTGTTAGTATTTTTGTTTGTTACTGAGCAGGAAGACTGCACTCTTTAAGAAGCTCTTAGCGTTAGTTGACATTTTTGGGTTCGGCTGTTGCTAGACTCATATCATTATAAAATACGACTGAGAACCGCGGGCCGCTCGAATACGTGATTCGAGCCGCAGTTTGAAGGCCAGTGCACTACGCCTATTTCGTTTGCGCTACAAGTATGCTCCAGATGCCTCGCTTATGACCCCCTTTATTAATGGTTCAAATGGCTCTGAGCACTATGGGACTTAACTTCTAAGGTCATCATCCCCTAGAACTTAGAACTACTTAAACCTAACTAACCTAAGGACATCACACACATCCATGCCCGAGGCAGGATTCGAACCTGCGACCGTAGCGGTCGCACGGTTCCAGACTGTAGCGCCTAGAACCGCTCGGCCACACTGGCCGGCCCCTTGTATTAGAACCATGAGTTTTTCGCTGCCCCACACTCAAGCAGATGCCAAGGTCACGAGTATCGAGCGACTGAATAGCTTTAGTAGCAATGCTTCTAGTCCAGTTGGCGTTAATAGATCCTGTTATTACAGTGTGCTGGCGAATGGAAATAAAAGGAAATATGAAATAGTAGTATTAAATAAGTTGTTGATCGGCATAGCCCAGTTGACATAGGTTTCATTGGCAGAATTGGGCAGAAAAGAACTGCACAGGCGAAAGAACCTTTTCTTCACTATCAAGAGACCGCGGAATGAATATGTGAAGTACTAGGAATGTTATGGCAGTATTTTTTATTATTTTAAAATATTATAAAGATTTAAAATCGTAGATTGAAGACTAATTCGGGATACTTCACATTTTGACGAGCTTCCATCTAGACAAGGCCCCAAGAGATAATTAGTGGATCTACACCTGTTTTTTTGCAAATAAATGTGATGTGCATCGCCGAAGGGAACTTTTTGCTGTAGCAGACATGAAGCATTCTTCCAATTCCATTCACGGGTGGAGTGTGAAGAGAACAACTAATAACCTGATTCTATCCACATTGTCTTAATGAGAATGCTGTATCCCTGGGAACGAAGCTGCAGATGCCGCGGCCAAGGCTGCGGTCCTCCAGCCTCGGACAGCTTCTTGTTGTGTCCCTTCGTCAGATTGTAGCAGGGTAATTTGTCGGCGCATTGTATCGCTGTGGCATGCCGATTGGGCTGCACTTCCAGACAACAAGCTTCGGGCCTTGAAAGCTCTTCCCGTGGCTTGGACGTCCTCCTCACGCCCTTCTCAGCGGGAGGAGGTAGTTTTGGCCCGGTTGCGAATTGGCCACTGCCGGTTCAGCCATCGCCATCTGCTGACGGCTGCACCGGCGCCGTTCTGCCCATGTGGGCAATTGCTGACGGTCCGCCACATTTTAACGTCGTGTCCGGATTTTAACACCCTGCGTCTCGATCTTGGCCTGCCATGTACTGTAGAAGCCATTTTAGCGGATGACCCACGAGCAGCTGCTCGCGTTCTTCATTTTATCAATTTGACAACCCTCTCAAAGCACATTTGATTATGCTGTTTTCTTTTTTAATCCTATGCCTGTCAGTATGTCTTTCATCGTGTTTTCCGTTTCGTTGCTGTTTTAAACTTGTGACTCGCGGTGCATTCCTAAAGTAGTCTGGGCGCTAATGACCGTTGACGTTGTGCGCCCTAAAACCACAAAAAAAAAAAAAAATGAGAATGCTGTGTGAAAAGCTGAAGAATATCCCAGATATTTCCCTGAAACAGCTGGCTTTATTAAAAAGATTTCTGCGAAATATTAGCTCTCTCTCTCTCTCTCTCTCTCTCTGCCTCCTCCCCCCCTCCTTTTTCCCAAATCATATTACAGTTTAGAGTCACCTACACCTACTATTTTGTCATGTGTTACTCCGACGTGATGTGAGCCCACACACACAAGCAGTACGCCAATATAGGTAGGTACAAGCATATTACGGAATAGTCACGCAATATGAAATACTCCTGCCTTGTGGGAAATGCGTACACTACTACTTAGGGGTCCCATGAAGCTCTACATTGTGTGTGAACCACTTTCCAGCATCCAAAATACAAGTAGAGAAAAATACGGGAACATTGGAAGAAAGGTTTGCTTGACCATAAACGCAAATGCTAGCCAAGCCTGCTGGTTGTTTGACGACGAATGGTACCTGTGCAATGCCATCAGTTCGTTGCAAGCGTCAGTCGTCGTCAGAAAAGTATTCTGTGTGGTAGTTGTGAGTAAATTATGTCGGAGCTGACTTCGAACGTGGGCAAATTGTTGGTGCTCGTTTGGACGGCACTAATGTAACCAAGGGACCCGAAGTGTTAGGTATTTTAAAAGATGCTGTATCCCAGATTAATACCTTTAAATGACAAATGGTCATTGAACAGAATCGTGACGTAAAATTGAAGACATCGGCAAAAAATCACTGCACAACTGAATCTTGCATTCGCGAACCCTGTTAGCATCAAGACAACGCAGAGGAAACCCCATGAGCAGGAAACTGCAGGGCGAGTGGAATTCCAAAACCACTCATCAGTGATGCAAATGCCCGTAACAGGAAAACGTGCTGATGAAGCCATAAAACGTGGACTGTAAAGCAGTGAAAGGAAGTTATTTGGTCGGATGAGCCTTGTTTGACACTGTTTTCGACTTGTGGCCAAATTTACGACCTAAGCGTGAAAGATAGCGGGGGTTAGGTCGTGATTTAGGCTATCATATCTGGGTTTTCCATGGACACCATGGATACTCTGCAACTTCGCCAAGGATTATATGACCATATTGGCTGATCAGATCCGTCCTATGGTACATTGTTCCAAATGGTGATTCTGTGTTCCAAGACGAAAAGGATCCCTGTTGACTCTGTTCGCGTCACCCAGAATTGTTGTGAGCATGATGATGAATTAACGTATCTTCCTGGGCCACCACAGTCAAAGTATCTCAGTATTATTAAACCAATGTGGTCTAGTTTGGAGAGAAGCCTGGGTGATTGCTATCCACTTCCGTCATATTTACCTGAACTTGACACTATTTTGCGGCAATAATGGTTTGGAATTCCCTTGAAAACCATACAGGACGTGCATTTATCCATTCCGAAACGATTTGAAGCTGTTTTGAATGCCAACAGGCGTCCTACACCGTATTAGGCATGGTAATGTAATGTGTATTTTTGTTTTCATGTTTTAGCTCACTCCCTGTGCATCGCTCGGAGGGACCACCAACCCTCTCTACGGCTCACAGCAGGAACTCTGAGAGCTTTCAAGCATTCGGTCACTTAATCTTGATACAGCCGCCTCGCGGCAACTTGCCATCTAAATGTCACGTAAACCGCGTCCTTCGATTAATTTGTACATAAGACGAAAGCTGCCCAACGTAATTTAATTGTACTCAATTGGAACAATTTCAAACCCCATTTCATTCTATGTATAAGACGCCAGTGCTTTGAAAGGCAAATAAGTTTTTTGCCAAAAATACCGTCTAATGTTTGTAATTCGCCCCTAATCGTTGGAAGTTCGTACGAAAGTATATTATTCCTTATACGTGTATGGAAAATGTACAGGGTGGGCGAGAAATAACTCCCCATTGAAAGTTATTTAACTTTTTAATACTTGCCCAGTTTTCATGAAACAACATTTTCTTCCTTACAATGGTAGAATTGTCATGCATTGCTAAAATTCAACATAAGCAGCATTATCTACCAGTTGCCGTAAACGGATGAGGTTGTTTAAGACAGACTTATACCGATAATCCAGCGATGTATTTCCAAGAATCGGATCCTCTGTTGCCCATTAGTGTCAATTGTGCCGGTTAACAAACCCCTCCAACATGAAACACCGTTTCATCCAACCAGAGGATATTACCGAAAACATCGGACGAGACTTCATGCCAAGCAAGCAAGCACTACCTCCCCACATTCCAACCGATAATTCTTGGCAGTAATGTAGTTTCCATGAACTACAGTTCAACTCTTTCTTCAGAATAGTTTGGATTGTGTGTCGACTTAAACCACCTCAGCGAATGGCTATCTTCGTGATTTCTGAGGTCTTCGACAGAACATTTCCTGAACCATTTGCATATTCCTTCGCCCTGGACATTGAGAGTCGACCGCGTCTCCTAACATCTGATAGATAGCCCGTGTCCATTAGCGTCTAGCGGCAGTTCGTTATGCTCTTTGCGTTTAGAGGCACGAGGTCCGTTTACACTTCGCCACCGTTTCTGTACTTCTATCACGGATCGCCGTATTGCGTACCGTGGTGCCAGCTGAGCCCGCTCACGCAAGGCTAGACGTTGCGCAATGGTCCGCCACTGATATCTCCAATGATACAAATAACAAATTCTACCATTGTAAGGAACAAAATGTTTTTCGTTTCATCAAAATTAGTAAAGTATTAAAGTGATAAACAACTTTCAGTGGGGAGCTAATCCTCGCCCACCCTGGACCCTATATATTTCGACACACTGGTGACACGCTCGACTTGACAAACAATGTCAGTCCGAGCGAATACAGAGATCAGTTGGCGCGACGCAGAAATCTCGACAACTGTCTCAGACAAACGTTAGTAAAGTCTGGATGACTGATTTGCAGAATGAAATTAACTTGAATATAATTGCAGTTTCGAAGAAGATCTCCAGACTGAAACTTCTTGGCAGATTAGAACTGCGCGCCGGATCAAAACTCGAACCTGGGGCTTTTGCCTTTCGTGGGCAAGTGCTCTACCAATTGAGGTACACAAACACGACTCATGACTGTCCTCACAACTTTACTTCCGCCAGTACCTCACCTCCTTGCTTTAAAACTTAACGGAAGTTGTTCTGCGTAAGTTGCTGGACTAACACTGCTAGAAGAAAGGATACTACAGAGACATGGCTTTGCCACAACCTGGGGGATGGTTTCCATAATGAATTTTAATTCTGCACCGGACTGTGCGCTGATCAGAAGTTTGCTAGGTAAGATATGAAGTATTGGCAGGAGTAACACTGAACACGGGGCAAGAGCTGGTCAGGCACACATACTATGCACCTGAAAATAGGTGCAGTCGATTTCACGCCCACAATTGGGTGCGACGGATTGGTAGAGCTCACACGGTATTTGTTGTTGGCTTACCTTCTAGCTTGTATCGTTCCTTCGTGTTCTTACTGCATTTTACCGTCGTTTTTTAAGATTTTGCTGACTGGGCACGTGAACATTTCATGATGTTCTCAAGGGGCCTCATCTCAAGCAACAGCATCATCTCATTACTAAAGAAACTATCCGGCGATAATAGCGGGGGTGTAACTAGGCTGGGACGCCCGGGGCGATGCCTTCGAAGGTAAGATGCCTCTGGTATTTAAAAATTATAGGAAAAAACGAGCAAAATTAATCTGAGGCGAAGTGGAAAATTTTGTGAAATTAACGAGTCAAGAGAAGTCCATTGCTATTGTTAATGTAATGTTTCGGAGATCATTCTTCCGTAAATATGTGGGAATCATTGACATACTTTATCCAGATCAAGGTTAGTCGGTATTAGGATACAACCATCGATTTACTGAATATGTAGAACAAAAGCGACTGGACGTCAGCGTGTGTTATAACCACGGCTGTGACGGAGCGTCGGTCATGAATGGCATATACGACGACGTGTAAAAACGAATCAAGTCAAAATTTTATTTTAGTTCTTAAAGGCGCTGATAAGCTAAGGGGCTAGCCAAGAAACAACCTGTATTTCGAAACAGTTGAGAATGTCTGCAAATTGTTTCGTCACAGCATGGTATGGTGGTGATAATTTGTTCCGTGAGTACTTCAAAGGTAAAGCAGACATATAATCCAACGTATTCGACTGACAACACAAAAGGCAATCAAAACTCTTAGATTCATTAAAGTTCTTAAGGCTCTGGCAACCATAATTCGTAAGAAATTTAACGAATAAGTGTAGCATCTCACCCTTTTCATACTCTATATAAATCACTAGAAAGAATTGATACATCCCCTAAGGCCTTGCAGTATGAGAATGTGGGCGTTGCAGCTGCATATGACTTGTAGGAACGACATTGATAGCAACAAAGATTAGAAGAGGAGGGTTTAAAATATCCCATAGAAAGACGAGGCCATTACAGACCTCATACAGGGAAAGCGGAAAACCATCAACCGCTAAGTCGGAACGCGGACGGAAGTGTTTTTTGAGTTATCGTGGCAGATGGCGATTGAAGAGGGTTGTGACGAAAAATAAGAGAACGACAGCTAGCTGCAAAAGTCACTGCAGAACTAAATGTCGCACACGCGAACCCTGTCAGCTGCAAAACAACACAAAGGGAGCTCCATAGGCAGGGAACTGGAGGGCGAGCTGAAATTCCAAAACCACTCGTCACTGATGCAAAAGCCCGTAACAGTAATACTTAGTGTCGAAGCCGTAATAACTGGACACTGAAGCAATGGAAGAATGTCATTTGGTCGAATGAGTCGTGTTTCACACATTTTTAAACCTCTGACCTAGTTTACGTCCCTGGAGTGAAACATGGCGGAAGTTTGGGGGTGATTTGGGCAGCCGTATCATGGTATTGAATGGGCCTCATCGTTTCTCTGCAAGGGCGCATTACTGGCAAGGATTATGTGGTCATTTTGACTGACCAGATTCATCCCATGTTATCGTGTTTGGTTCTCAATGGTGATACTGTGTTCCAAGACGACAGGACCCCTGTAAACACAGCTCGCATCGCCGGGGGTACGTATTGTGAGCACCAGGATCAACTGACGCATCTCTCCTGGCCACAACAGTCACTAGATCTCAATGTTATTGAGCCTTTATGATCTACTTTAGAGACAGCGGGCGACCGTTTATCCACTTCAGTCATCGTTACTTTTATTTAAAGCTGTTCTGATGTATTTCTAGCATTATGCTTCGGCTGTCGCAGTAGATGAGCGTTCTTTTAACAAGTCAAAAAACTAAGGTTTTGCAACCTTTCATATTGCTTATTATCTGGGTACTATATGTTACTAGTGTGTATCTACAACCATGTAATTTTGCTCTTAACGCAGTTTTGAGTTTGCCGTTTAGTTACTAGATGGCATTACTAATCCTCGTGTCCATCTCATAGCAGTGTCGGCTTACCTGTAGTTTACTCTGATGCCTCTTTTGCTGCGTATGTGCCGGTCTTAGCCGGCTACAGCTGTTTACTGCCGCCACTTGCAACCACGGATTTATCATTCTGTGATAACTGTCTTTTTTATTTTGATTTTTATTCTTGACTCATGGAACACAAACATTTCATTTGACGCGAGTACTGTTGCTGAAATTTTTAAGTTGGTAGTCCTACGTGATTTCATGTAAGTACAGTTTGTGGTTTTGGTTCAGAATTTTCACATGCGTCTATTTTATGTATATTATTTATATCATATATTTTTTTACGAGACATTTACCATGAAGATATCTTAGAACTATGGAAACCTAATTAATGTGTTCTTTAAAAAAATTGTGTGCAACTGGTTGGCTGATTATTACATTTTATATAAAAATACCAACGTTCTATGGTGAATTAGGAAAGGTTGTCCGGTTTGTAAATTTCATCACTAGGAGAATATTGGCGCGTGTATTCACGGACTACTATGAGTCGTGCGAGAGAGTGACAGAAATGATGAAATATCGTGATAGAACTCAAAGAAATCCGCCGTACGTTTTTCAAGAACGTGATCGGAAAACCCACTCATCTTCCAGTTAAGGAACCTCGAATGCTTCAGCCCCTTATATGTCCTTCAGAACAGTGATCATGCCAATAAAATAACTGAAATAAGTGCTCGCACATAGGTGTATAACCATCCATTCTTCATTTACTACAGCCGGCCGGAGTGGCCGTGCGGTTCTAGGCGCTTCAGTTTGGAACCGCATGACCGCTACGGTCGCAGGTTCAAATCCTGCCCCGGGACTGATGACCTCAGATGTTAAGTCCCATAGTGCTCAGAGCCATTTGAAGCATTTTTTTTTTTTTTTTTTCATTTAACATCCGCGAATGTTTCAGTAAGAAGTACCCCTCCCATGCAATTTAAGGGACTCGCAGATGTGTAAGTTATGCAGCAAATGAAAGAACACGAACTGTTGCTTTCTCTAAAATAATGGATTATTTTGCACATGGAACGAGAACAACTCATTTCGGTAAGACAGGAATTCAGGTCACTAAACTTACCGTTTATTTTTTTCCATGATATTCACTGAAATTATCTATGCAATGTTGTTTTGTGTTGCCGTACAATATTAGATGTTACCATTAACCTCCCGTTCCCCGATTCTTTCACGAATCGAATGCTCATATGTAAAACTGCTTGAAACATCTGATTACAAATTAGCTAATGTGTTAAATATTTTACGCTAAGCATGTAAAACATTAACGATTGAAGGCACACTCCTCAATTTTTTTTATTCAGCTAGTTTAGGATTTGACTTTTTCATTTGTCAAATGGTACCCTTGGAAACCATTAAAGGCAGTCAGCAACTGGGATTTGGCAGACAGTTTTTAGCCGCTTAGTAATACAGATTTCAATTTTTGTGACATTCAGTTTTTAATTAATTAGTTTTTGTTTTTTGTGTTGTGCTGTGTGCAATGATGCAGAAACGGATAGCTCCTTCACGTATGAGTAAAGGGGGGGGGGGGGGGGGGGGAAATCGTTGAGATTATATGTCTCTCCACCAAACTATTTAAAAGCATGTGTGCACGCTCTTGTGATGGGAGGGGGTCGCGGGCTGGTTGCGAAGACGATGTGTGGGCGTCGTTTTATTTAGGTGAGAATGACGGGATAGAGTGGGGTAGGTATGTAGGAGGGGAGGGGCCCAAAATTATGAACTTGCCCTGGGGCATCCGTACTGTATACTTCCATGAAGAATAGGAGTTAGTGTCCACATGATAGGTCTTCTCGAATACGTGCTGGTGGTAGTAAAGGATTTTATATCAAAGAAATTAAATGTAATATTAGAGGAGAAAGAAAATCAGTCCAAACCGAATTACGATGACAGCACCTCTTTTAACAACAGAAAATGACAACGGGGAGAACAATCACTATAACGTCCAGAGAGAACGGCAGTGGACAGCAGTATACACACCAAGAAGTGAAACGAATACCAATCAAGTAAAATCCATAATTGGGACAGGAGCAGACGAAAATCTGCGGAAAAAACGCCCTTGCTGTGTTTAGGAACATAAAGAAAAACGCCACTTCAGAAAACGTTAACCGTTACCTGGAGAGAAAAGGAATCGAAGACATAGAATGCGAAGAACTGCGCACACAAGGCGCCAAACAGGCCTTAAAAATAGGGTTTCCATTCAGATTTCTCGAAGATACAGAACGATCCGAATTTTGGCCACAAGGAGTAAGAGATTTGGTTTTCTACAACGCACTACAGCGAAGGAGCAGAACTGCAATAAACGCACAAACGTCCTCTTATGGAATATCGATCGTTTAAAGAAATGTGATACCATCCATACCAATTGAGACGCTAGCAAGGTTCGCCACCGTCATCCTCGCAGAACCCTTTTTAACAGGGTAATACAGATTTCACTCTTTCGCGCGCAAAACTACAGGCATATCCACAGTAGTAATAACCATCTTCGCCAGACAATGCCTATGGTTCATAAAGGAAACAATAAGAGATGGAAACAGTTACTGTGAAAACAAATCACGTCACAGTAGTAGGGAAATATGCTCAACCACAGATGACGGTAAAAGATGAAATCGAAAGAATAAGACATACCAAAACAAACGATGGCCAACATAAGAATAATCCTTGCTGACGATCTCAACGCAAGGATAGACATACCAAACATTAAAATAGAACTGATCCTAGAAACCCGAGGAAGAGGATATAGCCTCACCAGCAAACCCGACCTGAAATCTACATAGCGTCCAATGGAACCAGCACAAAAGATCTCTTATTATTCAGAGACGAAGGGAAAAAGGCAATTAACCAGAAAGCATTCTGGACATGAACGGTAGCACCGATAAGTAAACATACACCAGTCACAACTGCTTTTGAATTTAATCAGCTATTATCAACGACCAAGCCCAAGTGTGTAAGGGTCATCCAGGAAATTAGGCATAGAGAAATTAAGAGAAAGTCAAGGAAGAATAGAAAAAGAAAGACGTCAAATACAGCTACACCAGGCAATGGAAGCAGTGGAAATAAGCACAATGACTCTGCAATCTTGTCAAACAAAAATAGGAGATAGGAAATCGCAACCTTAGTTCGACAAAGTGTGTTAAGATGAACGGTCTGCACTACACAGGACCAAAACCACGCCACAATGACGTGTAACTATATGCCTGGCACAGAAAGAACACTAAAAGAGAAGGCGGACCACCGAGAAGAATAAGCTAGACTATGAGCAGAACGCGCCCAAGAGACCTATACGTAGCGCTCGGAAAACCGAAAGGAGTCTCATGGACACAGGTGAAAACCATTTGAAGCCATCCTAAACCTGCAATTCAAGCAAACAACCTACGATTACAGTGCAATGGAAGCAATAGAAAGCTGCATCCCTACAACAAGATTAGAAATATGCCAAGCCATAACAAAGTTAGAAACCACAGCAACTGCAAGAGCACGGGAAAAATACCAGAACAATGGAGAATATCAGCGATGAAAAGCCTTCTCGAAGTGAAAGGAGACAGCGGCAAACCGGACTCATACAAAGGCATAGCCCTCCAGAACACAGATTTCAAATTTTTCATGGAAGTATTAAGCAGCAGGCTTACCGCTGAAGCAGATGTCCAAATACCAGAAAACTAATTTGATTTCAGAAAGGGAAACAGCACCATACATACAGAGAACTTTTTAATAGAGCAAGATCCACTAAGACATCCAAGGAAAAAATACTTTGTAGTCTATAAAGACTATAGGAAAGATTTCGACTCTATTAACAGAAAAACACTCATCCAAAAACTCAGTCTGTTGATTAGGGACATCACCAAACAACGAAAGTATTTCCAGACATCCTAAGATACAACCTCATCCAAATATCTGACCGTATCCAAGAATTTAACACAGACAAATCGTGTACTTAGAGACGCGACCAGTCTGACACTGCTAGCAGACATAACGATCATCATGGACAGGTCTGGAGTACACATACTTTGTTGGATGATACGGTAATACATGACATGACTCAACACGTTCGTAAAAGAAAGAGCAACAGCACTTTGCAGCATGCAACAGCCTCGAGAACTCTTAATAAAAATGACAGTGGCACTATTCAAAACGACCATAGCACCAGTAGCAATTTACAGGATCCACATAAACTGGGACAAAATAAAAGTCTTAAGACCTTGTGGCATTAGATAGTCAAATTAAGCTGTGGGAAACGAATCCCGGGCGTCGGGAAGGCAGCGCCTTCAAGAGTGGCATACGTCTTGGTGCAAGGAACTTTCTTTATAGAAGACGTAAGAATTCTGATGCTCCTGCCCAAAATGACCTACGAAAGTACGCGCCAAATACTCATAGAAAATACAACTGTATCTGGAACGACTTCTGCTCAACCAACGCCATAATGAGAGAATAGAAACGGGCAAACTGTGAACTCCGACAGTTGATAATCCAATATGCAGGTTTTGCAAAAGCAAGAGTTTCCACAAGCCAAAGACTGCGTGTGTGCACTATGCAATCAACATCATGATCTATATCATAGAAAAATATTCAGAAAGAAAACAGTGCCAATAATGTAACTAGAAGCAGAGTAATGAAACTCAGCTTTGTATTTGCACATTGTGCAAATATTATATTTTCATTAATAATAATAATAATAATAATAATAATAGAGGCTGTTAGTTTGCAGTTACTTGATTTCGTTTGATTTGTGAATATTTTCTAGGTTTTACTGTATATAGATACAATTCGTTAGCCGTATGGATCAGTCATAGTACACTTTTCTTGAGAGTGAGATCTCTGCTTCCTTACTGAGAACGATTTACTGCTCAAAGGATTAGTGTGGTTACGATGGAGCTAGTTTATTTCCTTTGTTTGGTTTAGGCAATTTCAGCAGTTCTTTACACCACTTGTAATGTTATTCACATTGCTCATTTTCTGACTGCGACAGTAAACGATTAATTGAGAATATTGCTTCATCATCTTTTATGGAGTAGCACTAAAAAACACCGAACATGTATTTTCTTTCCAAAGTCAGCCTTACATGATCTTATTTTCTAAAGGTGTCGAAAGTTTTTTAAAAGACGATCTTACTAAAAAAATCAAGATTCTGCGTTTTACCCGTTCCCTGTGTAAGTGTGCTGAGATTGTCTGCTGTTAGGTTTTTTGCTTGGTATTAATTAATACCTGTTCTGCAGCAGGCGCTGTTAGTTTAGTAGCAGATGCTTCCTGATACTGTTTGTATACCATATATGCCTTTTTAGCAGCTGTTCTGTTAGCATATTTTTGTAGAGCTTGATCAAATAGTCAAACTTCCTATAATCTCTCCTTATCCGCAGTGAATTATTGTAGCTCTTATGTAGTTTACTGAACACACACACACACACACACACATTCTCTCTTCACTTGTTTCCTATGTACTTGCACTTTGACGCTTATAAATTTGAGTCGTTGTTGGGTTACTGGAGTAATTATTTCTGTTACTTAGATTCCGAGAAATATATTAAAAACGTTTCTCTGGATGTTCTGTGAATGTGATTTTTATTGGTCCTACAAACTTCCTTTTGTCCAGCTACGTACCTGCAATATAGGACACTGCATTCCGCCTACAATGTAAACTATTAATAGGTTATGCAATAAACACACATAATAGCTGTCATAGTATATACATAATGTTACATAAACCACAATCAATTAGAATACATACACCACAGTTAAAAATACAGTTTTGTGGCATAAATATCGTACATCAGCAGTTTTCAGTTTTAATTTGCTTTCTAACGCTAATTTCTAATTCTACTTTCTCTTAAAGTGATACATAAAATTTATCATTCACAGGATGAACTTTCGACAACTGCTCATAGACATACTCAGTCATACTATAGAATTACTCTTGTGTTAATAACTTTTTAGGGTTGCAGGGAATATCTTATTTTTTGAGGTTTTGTAAGTCTCTTGACAATGCTTGTTTTAACTTGGTAGTAGAGTAGAGAATCATCCCATTTTGTACATGCCCAATTTCTGGGACTACCGTTCCTGACGGAAGTTGGTCGTGCAGGGGGTGTAACTCAGAGGTAGAGTGTCTGCTTCGCATGCAGAAAGTCCTGGGTTCAAATCCCAGCTCCTCCAAAATTTTTGCTCATTTTATTTTGTCATTGATATTTGCCGCAAGTTGATGTACTAATCAACATTTCACACTTGGAAATTGACGACGGCATCTTTTCCAATGTCATCGGCAAAAGCCACTAACTTCCAGATTTTGCCGAGTGGCGTCGCCTCTATTCACTTTCGTTTAAAGCTATGACCCTATACAGAGGATTACTTCCGTTTGTTCGTTTTTAATCACAGTTCAGAAGATAGTATTCTGTTTTGGCGTTAGCAAGAACGTAGTAACGTCGTTTTTTTAACAATACGGGAATGGTAACATAAAGCAGGTACGAAAGTTCCTGAAAACATTTCCACACCAGTCAAAAGAATTTTACTTATCCCAGCTGTATAACTTGTATGGAAAAAACCTAAAGTGTTTAGCCCCGAAACATTTTGTTTTCCGTGGCGTGGAGAATGAAAACGATCAGTTATGGAATGGTAGCCAAAGCGCATGGATATGTCAACGCGAGCGGCGGAATGCCTTTGCTGCCGATCTATTAAACCCCTAAAGTTGGCACTCGGCGCCCTGGCCGATGGGAGCCGCTGTAAATGGGAAATGACTTTACAGTCATCAGCCACCGCGCCGAGTGTCAACTTTGTTTGCGCGTAACACTATGTAAGACTTAAAATGAAAAGCGGAAAGTGATTGATAAGGTATAAACCCAAACAAAGGAAAAACACGAAAGTTGCAATAACACTAACTTCTATTACTATTACTTTAAAAAGTTAGTTATTTGTGCAAATGAAGCTTCTGACAATGCAAATGACTTTGCAACGCTATACGGATTTTGCGCTCTCCTTAAACATTAACTCATTTTTTATGACGGAATTACGTAAAAAATGAATAGATATAATTATTAACTCGCTAAGAACTTTTGCTACCACGAAGCACATATCATTTCTAATAAGTAGTCTTGGAGAACCGCTAAATACCAAATCCACAAGTATTCCACTCGCCGGCATGAACAGCTGCAATTTCCATCGACAACAGTAGTGATTAACGGAGCAGACACACAGCAACGCTGAAAATAATAAGCAGCATAATGAGTGTATTCAGTAACAATTAAATCTTACATAATGAAAGAAGCAACCACCGCACTACAATTTCTAAACTGAAGCGGTAGTTGCTGTGTGGCAGTCGTGGCCGAGTGGTTAAGGCGTCTGACTAGAAATCAGATTCCCTCTGGGAGCGTAGGTTCGAGTCCTACCGACTGCGAAAATTTTTGTCGCGTCGTCATCTGTCATTATGGCTAAAAGAGACAATGATAAAGGAATCAACACAGTTAACCAAATTTTAACAATCTGACAACAGCTGACGTTTGTAGCTACTTAAACTTGAACAAACTAAATCGCTCCTCATATTTTTATAATTTTACACTTTTTTGATTTGATAATAGTAAAGTGATATATAACTGTACTAAAGTGAATTAACAACAGTGATATTTTTCCATTATAGCTGCGAGTGAGCCACTGGGCGGAACGAACTAGAAGCGGCAGCGCCGTTGATGGATTTTCTGGTTATCAACGTCAAGGACTTGCAGTTTTCGGATAGTTCTTGAAAATACTGAAAAGTATAGATCATTAAGCAACAGTTTAGTTCTAATGTGTGTGTCTGTGTGATTTGGGCTCAAACACGTCACTGCGAACCGCTCTGACCAGTGAGTGGGGCAGAGTTACCGGCGGAAACGCAGATGCCCGCTGACTGCCTATCTTTGAAGAACTCGGATTTGTAGAATATGATACATTATGTATTCAACTGGATTTCATTCTGTCATCGAGTTTAAAGGTGCTGAAAACTGCAACAAACTCGTGAAGGACGAACAAACGACGGAGCAATCGCTATAACCGTGATCCCAGCAAAACTTGTAACGAGGAAATGTAAAAGTGACGAAGTGGACCCTAATATGGACTGGGCAAATGATATTGAAGGAGAGGATGTTCTGATGCAGGCCACGGCGAGTACAACGGTGCCGGCAGACATCGTAGGCGTAGAAGGCATTTCAGGAAAGAATAACCCTCTGCCTGACTGACTCAGTTGTGCGAATGTCAGTTCAGCGTTCTCTCTCCTATGTCAACATAAAGTACCCATTGTAATTTGAATCATAGAGATTTGCATTATTACTGACAATTTATTCCCCTCATCCTCCACAACCATGGATCAGATGTATAGTATAACAATCTTAAATATCAATAGAATACAATCTCTGGCGAAAGTTAGTGCTTTGAAGGAGTTCCTATGTGAATCAGACACGGATGTGGCATTGTTACAAGAAGTAAATCTTGCAGATCTTCGCATTCCAGGCTATCAAGAGATCTTAAATGTGGCACTGAAAATTCATGTGGGACAGCTTTTTTAGTTAGAGACGGCATACCTGTCGCAAATGTAAAATATTTAGAATCAAGCTGTCAGATTTTTGACATTAATATTTATGCTCCAGCTGGTAGTAATTCCAAACAGGACTGGGCCAGATGATGCCGAATACGTAATAGGTGGAGATTGGAACTGTGTACTTCGTGACAAGGACTGGACACCAAATTCCAATTTTTCTTGTGTACACTCTGAAACAGATTGAAATGGAAACAGCTGGAAGCTCATCAAGTAAGAGCAAGTAGAACAAACATCTATATATCATGTGATCAATGTGAGGAAGGGGCAATTAGGAAAATAATAAGCGAACTAAGATATTCTGACGACAGATTACTGACTCAGCATAGTGACATCAAGAATTAAGTTCCCAAATACTTCATAGTTATTAGGCAATACGACAACGGACATCCCGGTGGATAATGACTTCATGACGGAATTAACACGCAGGCTCAACCCGGTAGAAGCAAAAACCCTGTTAACTCAAATTACGGAAGAAGAAGTTGCAGACGCTATAACACGAAGCCTGAAAAACAGTCTCCTGGACCTAACGGCATTCCGGCGGAGTTTTATCAAGTGTTCAGAAGGCAATTGATTCTCAAATTAACGTGTATCTATAACGAACTAAAGAATTCCGCAAATGGCGTCCCACACGACTTCCTAGAAGGAACCATGGTTTTGATCCCGAAAAATCCTGCAGGAAACTCGGTAATAAGTTTCAGGCCTATCACTCTCCTAAAATCGGACTATAAAATATTTGCCCGCATCATAAATGAAAGATTAAAATCAGTACTGAACACAGTCACTGAATCATATAAATCGAGCGCAGGAAAAGACAGGTCCATCTACCACACACTGTGCGACTACAGAGGTACCATTTCCATTGCTGCAGCCTGTAAAACAAAGTGCGCCATCGTATCATTGGACTTTGAGAAAGCGTTCGATAGAGTCGATCATGCTTATCTTTTTCACACCATGTGTGCCATGAACTTTCTCAATATTTTATCGACATTATTACAAATCTTCTGCAGAAGTCAACATCGACAATTATGGTAAACGGTCAATATACTAGGCCCATTGCAATGAAAAGTTCGCTGCGACAAAGTTGCCCGATGTCTGCTACTCTTTGCAATAGTAATCGAGCCATTACTTTTTTGCCTGAGCCACAACCAAGGACTCACTACACGCGGCCGTAGGATTGTCTGCAGGGCATATGCCGATGACGTTGCATTTATTGTCAAAGACAACGACTAGATACAGAAAGCACTCGAAATAATAAACAAATATGAACTAGTATCTGGTGCGAATCTGAATAGAAATAAGTCTGGCTTAATGAATATTGGAAGTGGGTTAGGAGTTCTCAATCATGGACCAATAAAGGAAACTGTCACCATGACGTGTCTTAGGGTGGAATATACAAGGAATATCCGGCAGACCATCGCAGTTAATTACGCAAGAATCCTCACCACCATCTGTGCATGTGTACGTCAGCACAATCTTCGTACTCTTGATGAGCAAAGAGTAGCTCTCGTGAACATCTAATTATCCTCTAAAATAAATTACGTGGCGCAAGCTCTGCCAATGCTGAGGGAAGTGGCAAACAGGATTTGGCTGCTTTTGGCCACTTTTTCAGCTGCGGCCACATCTTCAGAATCAAATACCAAACGTTGACTCTACCGACTGACAACGGTGGATTGAATCTTACTGACATATACAGTGAAGCACAAGCACTGTACGTCTGTAAAACATATAAACTGTGGAAGCAGTCAGTCAGTAGTGTTGCCCACATTTCTGTCAAAAGAAATAACGCCGGCCAGCCAGGACGCCCCAATTGACGTTCACCACATCCCAAATGAACTTGACCATCTAAAATATTTATTCGTAGAATAAAGCTACATTAGACTGAGAACACCCGTTAAAGATGTCATCAAAGTCAAGAAAATCTACCAAAACTTAATGAACTTTCAGACCAAGAACATTATAGAACAAAAATACGTCGGTCACTCTTGGCATATCATCTGGAGGAACACACACCAGCCGTATTTACCAACAAAAGTGCGATCATTGTGGTATTATTTTATGAATAGGAAATTTCCAATGAACTATTGACCACATTCCATTCATCTGGCGGATTCCCCTTTGTGTACCACTTGTGACCTGATGGACACAGATGAACATCAATTTGTGTGTGGAACTGCAAATAACATATGGTTGTCAATCAGAAAAAATCTACGGAAAACATACGATCAAACGACGAACATCACTTTCAAGAAATGTTTTGTTTTCGCAAAGGCTTCCAGTAATGTAGATTCTTTTGGCCTATGTCACTGTAATAAGCAATCTCATAATGTTGTAACTATTTCTGAATTAAAAACAAAAAGTGGTTAAGGTGTCTGACTAGAAATCAGATTCCCTCTGGTAGCACAGGTACGAGTCCTACCGATTGCGAAAATTTTTATTGCGTCATCATCTGGTATTACAGCTAGAAGTGATAATGATGAAGGAATCAAGATAATCATGTAAACTTAACCGCAAGTGTATCATATCATGGACTGGACAAATGATACTGAAGAAGAGGATGTTCCGATGCAGGCCATGACGAGTATAACGGTGCCGTCAGATGTCGTAGGCGTAGAAGGTGCAGCATCTGAAGTTCCTTCAGGAAAGAATCGCCCTCTGTCTGACTCAGTTGTGCGAATGTCAGTTCAGCGATCTCTCTCCTATGTCACCATGAAGCAAATTTTAAGGATCTTCGCATTCCATGCTATCAAGAGACCTTAAACGTGGCAACCGAAAATTCATGAGAGACAGATTTTTTAGTTAGGGAAGGCATACTTGTTACAAATGTAAAATATTTCTAATCAGGAAGAGGATTAGTTGTCAGATTTTTTATTTGAAATTTATTAATATTTATGCTCCATCTGATAATAAATCCAAACAGGAACGGGCCGAATGATGCCGAATACATAATAGGTGGAGATTGGAACTGTGTACTTAGTGACAAGGACCGGACACCAAATTTGAATTTTTCTCGTGAACACTGATTTCAAGTCTCCAAATGAAGGATGTTTGGGAACTCGTTATCTACTGTCAAGTTTACACTTCTCACCAACGTGCTGGTAGCAAGCCGTCTGGACAGAATATATGTAACACATAATCTGGAACGAAATGCTTTACAGATAACTGTGCGGTGAAATGTTGTATTAAACTGAGCAAACAGAAAACATACTTGGGGGTGTAGTCATTGGAAGCTGAATGTGAGTATACTCGACGACAGCGAGTTAGAAGAATGCATAAGAATCAGTAGGGGTGCACGTCTCTGAGTTCGTCCTAGACACAACACTAATATTGCCTTGTAGACATCATGCGCAAAGAAGTAGTTAATATCTGCAGTGATTAAGTATGGTAGTTATGGGCTCAGTTAAGAAACATTATAGAATTTCACTATGTGTGTCTCAGAGAGCTCTACAATAAGCCTTAGGATTCCGCTGCACACTACATGGAAATTAAAAAGATTAAAGCGAAACTGATACCTTTAAAACGAAAACAGCTCGAAGATCCAACAATACCGTCTAAGCCCAGAACGACCCTTCAAGAAGAGAGTGCCTCGTTATACTACCTGTTGAGGCTGCCGCAGAGTAAGCGGAAGTCTTTCATCGACAAAATGATCTTTGTAGACAATGTGTTGTTGGAAGAGCAAAATGACATAATCAGTGTACCCCTTTTCTTCTCCGAACTATACAGTGAAGCTGCTTACAAGGAGCACTCTGTAGACGAGCTGTTTGAAGGGATCAATGAGTGTCTCTCGCCAGAAGAAAACCGGATGTTGTGAAATGCTTTGCAAGTGAAGATCTATTTGACATAGTAATTGCTACAGCTTCGAAGAAAACATCTAGTCCAGACGGTTTGCCTGTTGAATTTTATAGAAAATTCTGGCACATTATCGATGGCAAATTTACAGATATTGTAAATGAAATATTAAATGGAGAGCCAATCCCAGAAATTTTAAAGACGGTCTTACAATCCTTATTCATAAATGGAAGGGTACCAAAGATAACAATAAAACATGCCAAATATGCCTGCTGTACGTAGACTATAAGCGGACAGCCCGTGGCATCAAATCACGTGTCACGAACGTTCTGAAGCATACATAACTAGAGACCAAATCTACCTACCAGGCTGCAGTATCATTGCAACCATAAGCGAGTATAGAGAGATTATCGCAATTTTATCTACGATAAACTTGAAAGGAGCCCTTAGTATTTAACGATTTCGCAAAGGCGTTTGACCGTGTGAGTCATAAATACTTCAAGACATTGTTTAAAATGGGTTTTTCAAAGAGATTCCTGCACATAATGGGAAATACGAGTATGATGAGAGATTTCGACGAAAATAGTTATTAATGGCCGGTACACAAAACAAACCGACATTCAAAGAGGCGTTTCACAATGAATGTTGACCTTTGTGATAGCGTTAGCCCCATTGTTAAGGAAGTTACACAGTGACTTGGAAGGCATCACTGTTATCGGCACTAAAAAGTTACAAATGCCTATGCTGACCGACTTTGGTGTGTTAATCAGGAGAAAAGATCTGAGTGTTTCAAAACTGGAGTGGACCAATACCATTAGGCCTCAGGAGCAATGATCAATGAGACCACAAGTTTCTTGCTAAACTTTGGAGGTTTTGCATAGATGAAGTTAGACTGGACAAAACAAATTAAAAAACCACGGAGGAGCACTCATCCCTAGGCATCGTCTTCCATAAGTGTCTCGTAAAATGAGTGTCATAAATTGGAAGGCAATGTTATGTAATATTAGATCAGCCACTCGACAAAAAAGATGCAGAAACCTGAGCTTTCTGCAAAAGGTTCAACATGTAAATATATCCCTTCTGGCAAAAGCACTTTATGTAGGACAATGTTTGCCAATCTGCACAGAATTAATGAAGTTGATAATGACTGAAGTATGTGGTTATATATGGCAAGGGCAACCATTCCGCGTCCCATCTAGCGTTTTAACACTACAGATAGGCGGAGAAGGCCTAGGTCTTATAGATACTCACAAAAAAATATTTGGTATTAGAGAGAAATTTAGAGTGCACTGAAAACAATCTGGACACCATCACTGCTGCACTACTGAAAGCGACCAGAACTCAACAGCCTCGATCTGCTGACGAATATCACACCTATCAATCCTAAATTAAAATATGTACGACAATTTTAAATAGACCTCAGTTACATCAGAATCAAGCGAAGAAACAAGTCAGATGCAACCAACCATACGATCGTAGAAGTTATAATGCAGAACATGAAACGGAACAAAATTGAACAGAAACAGCCATATAAGAATTGGCAGATACTCTGGAAAAATCTCGCTACAAATGTATTAACAAGTGAAGTGAAGGACTCTGTGTACAGAGTCGTCAATAATAAGTACAAATGAGATACTTTATATTACTGGTTTATGTGACACAAATCTGTCAAAAATGCCTTCTTGTTGACACACTCTCACGCAATTGTGATCGCTCTTTAGATACGTGGAAGGACCTCAAACGAAAAATAGCTTCGCTAAAACGAACTGATAGTAAATATGTAGAAATCTCTGACTTGTTGGATCCGGATCAGGTAGCTTATCCCTAAACGAAAAACAATGCCATAAGATGGCTTTTCGAGAATTATGTCAATTATATTATTAATAAGAAAGGAGATGACAGCCTACTGGATTTCCAACCTTTTATCGAAAAAGTCTTTTCGCACACGCTTATTAAAATATCACAAAGAACAATTTGGAAATACGCTAAACGTCCATTTCCAAAAGTCGGGTGTAGGATAGACATGTACGTGCTCGATGTATCGTTATGGAACTTGTAGGGGTGATGGCAACAAGTAGGGGATATATTAATGTATTTTTCATCTTTGGTGTTCTTCAATAACTAAAGTCAGTATTTTATGTTCAGTGGTTGGTAATGCGCACCTGTGTGGGGTTTCTCTGTATGTTGTATATGCTTTGTGTTGAACCAGTACTAATCAACGATGTGTATTTCCAAGTATGCAAATATTCGTTTTCTAACAAAATCTCAGCAGGTTACGGGCTCAGGCGCGTGTTAAAAGGACACTTCTATGAAAATAACGTAACTCGGTGCAAAAGGTTTTTAAAATTTTTGAAGTTGTTCATTCCACGCAACCAACGATGGATTCAACGAGAATTGTCGACATCGTACTTGTGGAATGCAAAACATATTGGAACACCTGGAAATACAAAATAAGTATTTGTCTGCGAGGAATTCCTGGTACACTTGATGTTGTGGCAGGCAGGTTAGTGAAACCTAGTATTCTTTCAGAAAGTGCTACCGTTGAGCAAAGGGCGATCTACAAAAGTGCATTCGAAGCTTTTAACAAAGGTGACAACGCTCTCCTTGTTTTGACTACAAATACGTCGGAAGGAACTTTGCAGAAAATAATGCGGATAAATACAGCGTGTGAAGTGTGGACAGGATTACACAAAATATTTGATGGTGTCTCTGAAGACACAAAAAGGCTCCTGAAGACGACATTGCGACACATTTCCAAACTGAAAAATTTGTGGAGTGAATTGAAACAGTGTATGGCTAAAGATATCGTAAATAATTCAGAAATGCCTGATTTGTTTTTGATTTGTAAAATATTAGGTACACTACCAGAAGACTATTTTTCGTTTAAATCTAATTGAATGCTAATGTCTAGAGATGACAGAACAATTGATGATTTAACATCTAGTGTGTGCATATGAAAAAGCTTTGAGTACAAAGGGGGGTGATGTTAGTAAACAAGAAGCCCTCACTACAGACTCATCAAGGGTGTCATTTCAGCAAGTAAATCCAATGGAGAGAAAGAAGAAAAAGAAATATGTAATTACCCCAAGGAGCCCAACCATACAATTAAAGTGTGCAGAAAGTGGGCAGCTGATGGCAAACCTCCAAAACCAACTACTACAGATACAGACATGCTACGTCTTGCTGTGACATCCTCTGTGATGAACTCTGAATGTAGAAATGAGGACTGGTATATAGACAATGGTGCAACAACTCATATTGCAAATGATAGGAATTATTTCAAGACATTTCAGCCTTTTCGAACAAAACACTGTTACTACAGCTAATGGTGACATAATTGAAGCAATTGGAATAGACATTGAAGCAGCAGTTGGAGGAAAAACGAATAGAATTACATTGACAAATGTATGGTATGTACCTCAGATTCACAAGAATCTATTCTCTGTTCTTGCAGCGCAGGATAAACATCCAGAAAGTAAATTCATATCAACTGCAGAAATTTGTCATCTTAAAATTGATAATGTCACTAGATTGGTTGGTGTCTGTGATCGCTTTTGAGGCCTTTTTAAACTTGCTGTAAGAAATGTGAAACCTAGCACCCTCAGTGAAGTTATTACCACTAGCAGAGACAATATGTCGCATCTTTATCATGAAAGATTTGTACACCAGAACAAGCAGCATGTGAAGTCTGTACTTCGTAGCGAGTTAAATATTGAGGTGGAAATGGACAGTGAATTTTGTGGAGGCTGTATTTATGGCAAGGCTCATCGTTTACTATTTGGCACCAGAAAGAGGACCGCAGAACCAGGTGAGCTTATTCACACTGATATGTGGTCTGTTTCAAGTACCTTCTGTGTCAGGGCACCGGTATTTTGTTCTTTTCAAAGATATTTGTACAAAGTTTATGGCAACACTGCATACAGGAAAGGTCTGGAGTTGCAGAAAAGTTAAGGCAGTTCACAGCTGAAGCAAAATCTGCTGGACATACCATCAAGGAACGTCTGAGTGATAATGAGACAGAATTTGACGACAAACAAGAAAAGGAGATTTTTCACAGAGGGTATAATTCAAAACCTCACAATGCCATACACTCTGGAACAAAATTGGTGCAGTGAAAAACGGGACCACATAGTTGTGGAAACTACCAGAGCCATAATGCATGCTCATGGAAACATTCCACAGAAAGTTTGGGCAGAGATGGTGAACATTGCAACCTACATTCTGAACTGGACAGGGCCTTCCAGTATTCCAGGAACATCTCCATATCAACTGTGGTGTGGAAAGAAGCTAAGACTGAAACATCTGCGGGTGATAGGCTCCACCTGCTATGCTCATATTCCAAAACAGAGAAGGAAGATGGACCGAAAAGCACTGAAACGTGTCCTTACTGGATATGATCAAAATGAGGGTTACAGAATTTATTGTGGAGAAATGTGCAAACTCATTAGCTCACGAGATCTCATCTTTGAGGAGAGGCCACTGAAGAGTGAGAAAAGTTCAACTCTTCCAGTGAATGTTTTCAATCATCAGGATCCAGCATCTCATTATGGTATTGATATTGATAGTGAGAGTGAAGAGGATGGCAGTTCCTTGGATGTAGATGAAGACCCTCAGGAGGAAGACCAGGAAGACACAAGTGGAGAAGCTTTATCACATCTGTGTGATTGGTTAACCCTCAGACCTCAACATAAATTTAATGATTATGTAATACATCTCTCAATATCTTTCCAGGAACCTGAAACATACAGCGATGCCACGAAGTCTGTTCAAAACGATTTCTGGAAGGAAGCCATGGATTCTGAAATAAAAGCTCTTCGAGAAAATAAAACGTGGGATCTGGTTGAGCTACCGTGTGGAAAGAGGGCCATTCCTAATAGATGATTGTATAAAGTTAAAACAAATGCTGATGGCTCAGTCAATAAATTCAAGGCAAGATTGGTAATTAAGCGTTATTCTCAGCAGAGAGGGGTTGACTATGACCAGACGTTCAGTCCTGTAGCTAGAGTGTCTACCATTCGAGCACTACAAAGTGTTGCTGCAATTGAGAGCATGAAACTTTTACAAATAGATGTGTCAATTGCTTTCCTTTATGGTGATTTAAAATATACCATTTATATGCAACAATCTGAAGGATGTGATGATGGGTCTGAAGAAAAGTCTATACGGACTGAAATAGGCTCCACATTGCTGGAATAAGAAGATCAGTAATCATCTCATTAAACTTGGTTTCCAGAGTAGTGAACCTGATCCTTGTCTTTTCATGAGACAACAAGGCTGTAAGAAAATATTTCTTGTGCTTTATGTTGATGATGGTCTGATTGCAGCTCACAGTGAACAGAAACTTGAAGACATCGGCAGTGATTTAAGAGAAGAGTTCAACACAACTTCAGTGCCTGCATCATTTTTCTTAGGTCTGGAAATTGACCAACAAGAACGTGGAACATTACACAGAGAAAATACTACAGCGTTTCAACATGAGCTGCAAGGCTGTGACTACATCCATTATAAAGGACGATGATACAGAAGAGAAAGTCGTTGCAACTCTGAATTTCCGTACAGGCAAGATGTTGGAGCACTGATGGTTCTGATGGGTGGGACACGTCCTGACATTGCATATGCTGTCAGTGTTGCATCAAGAAATCTTGAAAAACCAACAGATCGTGATGTAGTGAAAGTTAAAAGAATATTAAGATACCTGAGAGGCACAGCAAATTATGGACTTCTATAGTATAAAAATAATTCTTAGAAGCAGGTTTAAGAGAGTTATACTGATGCTGACCATAGTGGTGACCTTGGCTCTGGGCGCTCAACGTCAGGTGTCCTTTGTCTGTATTCTGGGGCACCTATCTCCTGGATTAGTCAAAGGCAATCTTCTGTTGCCTTATCCACAACTGAAGCTCAGGTTGTGGCTGCAAGTGAAGATGGTCAGGCAATTGTCTGGATCAAGAAACTTCTGACAGAATTGGATCAATTGGAGGCAACACCAGTTCTGCAGGTTGACAACGAAGCTGATATCTTGCTTGCCCAGAATCCAGAGTTTCACCGAAGAACGAAGCATATTCGTATAAGGCGTTTCTTTGTTCAACTAGTTAGTGCTGGTGAAATCACAGTTGCAAAAGTAGACACTGAAGAACGACTTGCTGATATACTAACAAAGTCATTGTTTTACATTAGATATCAGTATTTATGTAATAAGATTGGACATTGCAAGTTATTAAATAAAGGAGAGTGTTAATGTATTTTACATTTTTGGTGATCGTTAATAACTAAAGTCAATATTTTATGTTCAGTGGTTGGTAATAGGCATCTGTGTGTGGTTTCTCTGTACGTTCTTGTCGTTGTACGTGTTTTGTGTTGAACCGGTACCTAATAAAACATGTGTATTTCCAAGTATGCAAATATTCGTTTTCTAACAAAATCTCAGCAAGATACTTGCTGGGGGCGAAGGACGGTGGGGTCTTCGTTGGTCCCAAGGCTGCTACGGTAGCCGCAAAAGCCTCAGCAGAACCCTGAAATGTCGTGCCTCACACGCTAGTCAGGTGGCACTGGAAGTACTCAGAAAGGGATTAAAACTCGAACTAAAGACTTGAAGAATTTATGGAAACTGTAGAGATTCTGTTTCAGAAATCCATAGGTCGCTCGTTCGAATCCGGCCCGCAGGAAACATTTTTATAGCTACAGCTCGGAAGGACAATTGACAAACAAGTTAACGTTTGCTCTTCGTGCGGCATGGGATTTCTCCTTTATCGGATTGAATCTTTACGAGCGCGATCGTCATTATCGCAAGGAGCAGCCCGAAGCCATGACGAGCCATGAGACGATTATGGTTATTCATAGAGACAAAATGAGTAATATGTGAACGATTGAGTATTAATACTGTACTCAGTTATATTCTTGCCACGATACAGTTGATATGTATGTTTTGCGCTACTGAATGTTTTGTAATACATGGCATTATTTTGTACTCTACGGTGACAAACCTATTTGATATGCTAAAAATAAAGTGGTGACGGCCTCTGACGAGAAATAATATCCCCTTTGGGAGCGTAGGTTCGAGTCCTACAGACTGCGAAAATTTTTATGGCCTCATCATCTGCTATTATGGCTAAAACTGACAATGATAAAGGAATAAGACAGTTATGTAATGTTAACCAAATTTTAACCATCTGACAACACAGCTGTCGTTAAATGGCTAATGAAATTTGAACCTTGAGCAAACTAAATCGCTTCTCAAATTTTGATGATTATACATTGATTGGATAATAGTAAAGTGATAACTTTAGTGAAGTGAATTAACAACTTATATTTTTCCATTATAGGTGCGAGTCACAGAGCAGAATGAACGTGACGGCAGCGCCGTTAATGAACTTTCGGGTTACCAACGTCAAGGTCTTGAATTTTTCGGATAGTTGTGGAAAATATTGAAAAATGTATATCATGTAGCAACAGTTCAGTTCTAAATTGTGTGTCAAGAGTGGCTCTGGCTCCAACATGTGTCTGCGCACCGTTCCGTCGAGCAAGTGGGGCAGAGTTATCGGCGGCAGCGCAGACGCTTGCTGACTGCCTATCTTTGAGTAACTCGGATTTGTAGAATGATACACTACGTATTTACCTGGGTCTCATTCTGTCATTGAGTTTAAAAATGTTGAAAATTGCGGCAAACTCTAGACTGCCGTTGACAATACTAGGATATTCAAGCACCTTTACGGATCTATTTGTACCGTTTCTCTGTAGCACATGGAGGTTACAGAATCCGGAATATAACAGTTTAAAATGTATATATCGAATCTCCAAATGAGGTGATAGCGCTTTACCTAAAACAGTACGGCACCGTTTCGAAAACCATAAGTGTTAAATGGCTTGGCACTTGCAACATCAAATTGACAGTGGTTCAAATGGCTCTCAGCACTAGAACTTAGAACTACTTAAACCTAACTAACCTAAGGACATCACACACATCCATGCCCGAGGCAGGATTCTAACCTGCGACCGTAGCGGTCGCGTGGTTCCAGACTGAAGCGCCTAGAACCGCTCGGCCACTCTGGTCGGCCAAATTGACAGTGATGTGCAAATCATTTGGATGGAATTACACATTCGGTCTTACGCATAAATTGCGGGAAACTGATCATTTATAACTAACTTTGAGCAATTGCAGAAGGTCCCATTTGAAGAGTACCAATGCACCTCTGCCCAGGAAATAAATGATACTTTAATGGATACAAGAATGGATAGGACATAGTCCAAGGATATTGCAGGAAAATAGTTGACTACAAAGGAGAACAGTAATGTAAGATCTCACAAGAAAAAATACAGAAGTAATGGAGGATCTCAAAACAGCGCTGTATAATTAAAAAATAAACCGACATGACCAGTGAACATACGAATGGAAGATTTGAAGTATGGAGGGAGTGTAATGATAAAATATCTACAGAAAGGTTTTGGGGAAATAGAGGCGGGAGAAGATCCACCTATTGAGTGGGATTTATCATACATCTTGAGAGGCACCCACATGCCTTGCTCATACTGTGGCATCAAGCAGTCAGGCCTGCAAAATGAGTGGTCTGCCAAGCGAGTGGATTCATTTTTTATTTATCAAGTAACATGAGCTCTAGTACTCACAATTAAGTTACAAATTATTCTCATGTTTGAATATTAACCAACGGAAACGGATAACACACATCTGACTATTAAAAATTTTCTCAACTCTGATTGTTCACTACGCACTGGCAAGGCCACATTTTCTTTCTTATTCAACGGCTTTGATCAACACGTGACCATCGCACTGAATGAGTGGCGCACACATTATAAATTCTGGGTATCATGACAACATACTATTCGAAGGAAAAGGCCACCAATCTTTTTCTTTTCACTATCTTATTTATTCCGATAAATTCTATAACCTAAACACACAAATTCTATAACCTACAACAATAACACATGAGAAATTCCGCCCAATGGGCATGGCTTTACATTGGTGATTCTCTATCTTATGGTCTCGTAATTAAACGCTACAGTGCACTTTCTGGATAGAATGGTGGATCTTTCGCTATATCTCTCACTTCGACTCTCACACCCATCATCACGAAACTTTCCTCCAGACCGAGTGGTACAAAAAGGAACATGCATAACCCACTGCCTCTGAAACTATCTTGTTACTCTCCCATGCCAACCACACATACTTAAATTTCATTAAATACATCGCACTGGCAACATACAATACAAAACAAGGAATAGTCAAAGCGTTATAATCACATCATTTTCAGCTTTCCCACTTCAATTAAAATTCATCCCAGTTTCACACGACACTGCCCCACTTCGTAACTTTTCTTTCCTGCTACGAACTCTGGAGGATATATGCACGTCTTCCTGTGCAATGCAAGCAAAGTGCCGTTGCTGGATAGACGGCTGACTCACCTTGCTTCACTCTGAGTATTATAGTTTGAATCAAGCGTCACACGGAAACATAACATGCAAAGTAATATTAAGAACATCACACACGCGAGTCCTCAAGTGATAACATGGACGAGTACTTCTCTGAAGAGAAGTCTCATAAACAGATTGAGACACACACAGTACTCACCACGTGGAAGTACTCGTACTCGTCTCTAATTTCAAGTCCTGCACACGCAATTTCTGTAATATTTCCAACTTATAGTACACACGCTATTAATTCAGCTTAACTTAAGCACTTGGAAGTATTTCGACTTAGTGCTACGCGTGGTTTCATTGTGACTGTTGGTCACTTCCAAAGATTACTACGATCCCTTTAATATTACCTGCCTGACATTTAATTCTCCCCACAAAAGTTCCTGAAATAGAGAAAGTATTATTCCAAACTACTCTTAAGTATTTCACATGCATACCATGTCTCAACTCTTTTGTCTTTACGGAGCACACCTAAGACAGGTCTTACCAACGCTAGATCCAGCGGCAGAGTGCTGAAACATGGCCGTTCTTCAGGTCATCTCGCACCTCTGTCGAGGTGGGGGAAGACCATGCTACCCATTGGTCAGCCACATTTCAGGCGCTCAAAGCTCAGGTAAATTTCATCTCTTTGGTTCCACCAAAGGTGACCAAAGGACCGTCTCAAAGATGATCATATATTGCACATTCACTATCTGTGGTTACCAGACGACCATACATTCATTCATTTCGCAGATCTCACCAAATTGGATGTAGGGATTTATTTTGTGGGAGTGCACATGTGATCAATTAAATAAATTGTCTTTCTTTCCTACAGGATGTAGATAGAGCAATTAAGAAACTGGATAATACTAAGCACCAGGAGAATGATTATGGCAGAGATGTTGAAGTTGGAACACTTTAGAAACAGATGTACATTTTCGTAAGTGGAGTATGGAGAAAGGAGGAGATCCAAAAGAATGGAAGTTAGCTACCATTTTCCCGCTGCACAAAGCGAACAAGAAAAGAAACTGCAGTTACAGGTATTTCGCTAGTAAGTGTACCATATAAAATGCTATTATTAATTATTCTTGAAAAGCTGAAGCCTTCTGCTGAAGATATTGGAGAGTACCAGGCAGGTTTTTGGGCGGGAAGATTAACCATGGATCAAATTTTCAACGTGAGACAAATCTGGGAGAAGTGCTGGGAATTCAACCATCGGTTCCTGGTAACATTTGTAGATCTGCCAAAGACATATGATGGTAATAAATAAAGTGTCGGAGCTTGTCAAGGAAGTTAATTAACTCAGTGAAGGTGTGTACAGCAGAGACAAAAGCGAAGGTGAAATGCCAGATGGAATTACGCAAGGAACTGAACATCAGAACAGGTGAGAGACAAGGTGATGCCATTTCACCGTTGCTTTTTTATTTGGTCCTGGAGAAATTAATTCGGTAAATGAAAAGAGAAGGTAACGAGGTGACTCTAAATGGAAGAACACAACTGTTGGGATATGCTATCGATACTGCAGCCATAGAGGAAGAGATCACAGAAACTATAGAGGACCTAGCAAAGAATGCCAGTAAGACTGGACTGAGGATTGATATGGAGAAACCTGAAATGATAGAGGTATCCGGCGGAGCTCTTAATAATGCCCCATTACAGGTTGTAGTATGGAATATAGCCAGAGTGGAAAATCTTAAATACCTCGACCCCAGGTTCAGCAGACTTAAAAAAATATGGAGAGTACATGCTGATGTTTGAACGGGAAGTCACCAGAAATATCTTTGGGACTATCCGTGAAGAGAACACATGAAGGTGTAGGAAGAATCAGGAACTGTACGGCACAATGAAACACTCAAACATCCTGTAGAAAGTATGGAAAATAAGCCTGGCAGGGCACATTGCTAGGAGGCCAGAAATGTACCAGGCTAAACCTGTGTACCAAGGAAGCGATTGGAGGATGAACTGCAGAAGGACTTTCAGCAATTGGGTGTCCTTGGGAACTGGATCAAAAGTGCATTAAGTTCATCTATAGAGGAACATTGTATGAGCGGCGCATAATCTTCAGTCTCTGTGATCGCCGATTTTTTTTCACAGATTAGTTCAACGACTAACTTTTTTAGTTACATAGGTCCAACCTGTGTACTTCCTGCAAAATGATGTTCAACATATATGTACTGCAAACCCTTTTTTAGGCCCAAAATGGAAAACATGTACATGAACGTAATAGAAAGCAAGGATAGAAACATACGTGAACAGAAATACCCAAATTTCGACTGGCTATGAATGTCTAAGACTGTACAATCGTGAGCTACCATCTAAAGTGAGATCTACTTGTATGTCTCCATGTACTAACAAAAATGTTTTATCCGACTTACCTATACCAGGCGGATAATGTGATAAGGACTATTAAGAATTTAGTACTAAAAATAAATTGTGTGTCGATGGTTTTATGAGTAGAGACTTATAAGTCAATAGATGAACGAAAAAGAAATCTTTTTTTTTTAGTTAACAGAAAAGCTGCGAACTCAGAACCACACAACAAACGTTTAGCCGATCCACCGATGTGTTCAGTTTTCTGATTTGAGAGATACAAAGGGCATAGATTTGTATACAAAAAATGGAATAAACGTGGAACTGTGCCAGACAAAAAATCGTCAGCATTCATGTAACGTCTTCAAACGCTATAACACTGGCAGATTTCCTATGTGCAGAAGAGATACCATTCCCTACCGCAGAAAGGAACACAAATAAGTCGATTAAATGACACACAAATTACTTTGTTTCGAAACAGAAAAAGAAAACCGAAGATGACAGTTGTATATATCTCACTACAGAACATCATAGTCGTTGTTGGTTACCATCATATATCGGTTAGAGACTAAAATATGCAAAGAAAAATATTCAAATTTTGTAAAAATAACTAGCAGGTAAAAAGTTGAACGATCGTCTGAAAGGTGCTGTGCCGAAGTACAGAAGTCATACTACACGGAAGTAATTATTTTTTCTACAATTTAATTTTTCATTTTTATATTTGTCAGCTGATTGTTATTTCTTTTTAAGTCATGTACTTATTAGACTAATTCGTATGAATAAAGAACCAGTTGTGTATAACAAAGAGGCAGCAGGATCTAATATTATAGTTAAAAGTGATAATGACGGCGGAATTTATAATGGTAATGCTGTTTTAATCAAATTTTACCCTCTGTTAATGTTCATGGCGGGTGAAATACAGGGACGCTTACACAAGAAGGTAGCAAATCAATTCATAGTGGAAGTAGTGTATGTGAAATAAAATATCTTCGGTTTATAGTAAATGTGATGAAAGGTCAGTCGTAACGAAGTTTTCCACCACCTTCTCAAGAGATTCACACATCGTTTTCCATAAACGTACTGTGAAGGAGAGCATTCAAGATGTGGAACGAATCAAGATGCACATTAACAGGCGAAAGCAACCACTGCTGGCTGCTAGCATATTTTTTTATCACACTAATCATGACCAGTGTTAATATTCTCTCTATTGATTATGGAGATTAATTCTAGATTTCTTTATATGTGTATTAGGGGAAAACAGCTACTTACATAATAAAAACTGTCACTACTACTTGTATAGCGCTCAGATTCTGATGTTATCGAATACTTTGGACAAAGCATTTATGTAACTGTATACAGACCACAAACAGCAGTCTGCTGGAAAAGTCAAGAACAGGTTAATACAAATATTAGAGTTACATAACTGAATCCGCATATTCTGTTAAACGGCAGGGTGGATGAAGAGGTAATCTTTTACATTTTTCGGCGTCCTAACCGCTCTCATTATCAACCTGTTACAGGTTTTTGTACTAGAGGACAAAACTCATGGAGAAGGATCCATAATCTATGAAACATGCGTTTTCTTCTAGAGTTGTGGTTGCGAATTACAGAGTTCATCATAAATTTGCTCTTGGTTTTAACCACAAATACCATTACTGAGCATATTTATTGGCAGGTCGTCCTGAGGTCCATGAAGAGGCTTCTACAAGGATTGGACAAAAAAGGGGAAACACCCAGAAATGGATGCCTGAACATAAATGCAGATGCTAGCTAGCCATGCAGACTGCGCTGTTTGATTTGGTCCCCTCCGATTATCTCCTGCTACAGGACTGTTGCGGACGCCTTTTCACAGACACCGCCGAACTGCGAGCAGTTGTCTTAGGGTGGGTGCAACGGACTCCAGAAAAATGGTTCGAGGAGGGCCACAGAATTTGAAGGGGCCTAGTTAGGAGAATACAGGGGGCGTGGTGTACTAGGAACCCCATTTCAACGATGGAAGTCGTGGTTTCCCGATCCGTATTGGGACGAGCGCTATCGTGTTGCAAGAGCACTTTTCGTGCCATTGTCCACTCACCACATACTGCCACGAAGCACCTGTGAGTATTCGCAGTGTTTACACCGTCATTACACAGAAACCACGTCGTCTGGCGCTGTCCTTGATGATAACACTCCATGTTATCCGCTCATGTAATGACAGCAGTTGGGAAATTGGGCTATACTGTGCAGGGATTGCACTTACAATTATTGCCCTGCCATCTACGGTTAGATCGAAGCACTACATACTTGAAACTGTAATGACTCAAATGACGCATGATGCATGATTGGAACGCCCCTCGTGCCTCGTCATGGCAAGGGGAATGAAATAACATGCAATTCGGGAGTTGATATTTATAATTGCCGCATCAATAAATCAATTTTTAAGTAGATAAAATTTTTTCGAGAAAATTCGCAAGCCGTTACATTTGAAATGCAGTACAAAAAAATATTTGTATTTAATGTCTTTGGTGAGGAGTGAGACCCTGTAGCTCTGTGTTGTCACTTTTACTGTATCACTACTAAAGATCTACTTCACATTCTGGGAGAAGTTTATTTCTGTTTAAATTGTAACCATCATGTGATCAACATCAATTTGAATTTGAAATAAGTGAGAAACTGTACATTACAACCTGAGGTTCGAAAAGACATAGTTTTATTGCTTCTATGAGTGTATTTATATGCTAAGCATACAGCAAGCGAGATCTCGAAAATATTCGCCAGTTACGAACTCTACATACATATACGCTACACGCAAATCTCTCTTTCTCCCTCATCACTCACTTTTGACTTGGATAACACACTCTATTGTATCTGAGAAATAAATTAAATATAGTTCAAACCCTCATTTCCGACTAAGGTTTTCAGGACATATCGTTCGTTTGCAAGGCAAATGCCAAAACTAGAAATCTCCACTCATTCATTCCGCCGCGCGGTTAGAGGCGCCATGTCACGGACTGCGCTGTCCCTCCCGCAGGCATGTGTGTGTGTGTGTGTGTGTGTGTGTGTGTGTGTGTGTGTGTGTGTGTGTTGTTCTTAACATAAGTTAGTTTACATAGTGTGTAAGTCTAGGGACCGATGACCTAAGCAGTTTGGTCCCTTAGGAATTCACACACATTTGAACATTTATTCCTAATTGGGAATCCTCTCTGCCACACCATTGGTTTGCCTGGTAGGTATGTGACCTAGAAGAACCGAGACTATAATGGATCGTATCTCAAATAGCCCATTCCACTCCTTGGAGTAGAGAATGGAGAACAGAAAAACTGGCTCATATTCTCCATGTATTCCGTATTTAAAATAAATTAGATGCACTGATATGATTGGCTCGATTGGGACGAAATCGATGAAGGTGCATATGATATTAGTGCAGACAGTACACTGTAACGAGTGGTAATGACAGTTGAAAATATATTCATTTGAGTCCACTTAACTCACTATGGAGTTGCAGACATCTGTGACAGGTAGAACGGCCAAAGCGAATAAGTGCATGCGTCCAGGCCAGATGGGTTCAACATCACAGTAATAAGCGGTAGTTTAGCACCAAGTTCTTAGTAAATTTGTCTTGTTTTTGTTATCACTGAAATATCACTTACACACTATGTATACAGTGTTTGAGGGAGAGCATAAGGGAACAACTGACAGGAATGGGAGAAAGAAATACAGTAGAAGAAGAATGGGTAGCTTTGAGGGATGAAATAGTGAAGGCTGCAGAGGATCAAATAGGTACAAAGACGAAGGCTAGTAGAAACCCTTGGGTAACAGAAGAAATATTGAATTTAATTGATGAAAGGAGAAAATATAAAAATGCAGTAAATGAAGCAGGCAAAAAGGAATATAAACGTCTCAAAAATGATATCGACAGGAAGTGCAAAATGGCTAAGCAGGGATGGCTAGAGAACAAATGTAAGGATGTAGAGGCTTATCTCACTAGGGTTAAGATAGATACTGCCTACAGGAAAATTAAAGAGACCTTTGGAGAAAGGAGAACCACTTGCATGAATATCAAGAGCTTTGATGGAAACCCAGTTCTAAGCAAAGAAGGGAAAGCAGAGAGGTGGAAGGATTATATCGAGGGTTTATACAAGGGCGATGTACTGGAGGACAATTTTATGGAAATGGAAGAGGATGTAGATGAAGATGAAATGGGAGATAAGATACTGTGTGAAGAGTTTGACAGAGCACTGAAAGACCTAAGTCGAAACAAGGCCCCGGGAGTAGACAACATTCCATTAGAAGTACTGACGGCCTTGGGAGAGCCAGTCCTGACAAAACTCTACCATCTGGTGAGCAAGATGTACGAGACAGGCGAAATACCCTCAGACTTCAAGAAGAATATAATAATTCCAATCTTAAAGAAAGGAGGTGTTGACAGATGTGAAAATTACCGAACTATCAGTTTAATAAGTCACAGCTGCAAAATACTAACGCGAATTCTTTACAGACGAATGGAAAAACTGATAGAAGCCGACCTCGGGGAAGATCAGTTTGGATTCCGTAGAAATGTTGGAACACGTGAGGCAATACTGACCCTACGACTTATAAGAAAGATTAAGGAAAGGCAAACCTACGTTTCTAGCATTTGTAGACTTAGAGAAAGCTTTTGACAATGTCGATTGGAATACCCTCTTTCAAATTCTGAAGGTGGCAGGGGTAAAATACAGGGAGCGAAAGGCTATTTACCATTTGTACAGAAAGCAGATGGCAGTTAACAAGAGTCGACGGGTATGAAAGGAAAGCAGTGGTTTGGAAGGGAGTGAGACAGGGTTGTAGCCTATCCCCGATGTTATTCAATCTGTATATTGAGCAAGCAATAAAGGAAACAAAAGGAAAGTTCGGAGTAGGTATTAAAATCCATGGAGAAGAAATAAAAACTTTGAGGTTCGCCGATGACATTGTAATTCTGTCAGAGACAGGAAAGTCTTGGAAGAGCAGTTGGACGGAATGGACAGTGTCTTGAAAGGAGGGTATAAGATGAACATCAACAAAAGCAAAACGAGGATACTGGAATGTAGTCGAATTAAGTCGGGTGATGCTGAGGGAATTAGTTTAGGAAATAAGACACTTAAAGTAGTAAAGGAGTTTTGCTATTTGGGGAGCAAAATAACTGTTGATGGTCGAAGTAGAGAGGATATAAAATGTAACCTGGCAATGGTAAGAAAAGCGTTTCTGAATAAGAGGAATTTTTTAACATCAAGTATAGATTTAAGTGTCAGGAAGTCGTTTCTGAAAGTATTCCTATGGAGTGTAGCCATGTATGGAAGTGAAACGTGGACGATAAATAGTTTAGACAAGAAGAGATGGCTCTGAGCACTATGGGACTTAACATCTGAGGTCATCAGTCCCCTAGAACTTAGAACTACTTAAACCTAACTAACCTAAGGACATCACACACATCCATGCCCGAGGCAGGATTCGAACCTGCGACCGTAGCGGTCACGCGGTTCCAGACTGAAGTGCCTAGAACCGCACGGCCACACTGGCCGGCCAGACAAGAAGAGAATAGAAGCTTTCGAAATGTGTTGCTACATAAGAAAGCTGAAGATTAGATGGGTAGATCACATAAGTAATGCGGAGGTATTGAATAGAATTGGGGAGAAGAGGAGCTTGTGGCACAACTTGACTAGGAGGAGGGATCGGCTGGTAGGACATGTTCTGAGACATCGAGTGATCACCAATTTAGTATTGGAGGGCAGCGTGGAGGGTAAAAATCGTATAGGGAGATCAAGAGATGAATACACTAAGCAGATTCAGAAGGAGGTACTGGGAGATGAGGAAGCTTGCACAGGATAGAGTAGCATGGAGAGCTGCATCAAACCAGTCTCAGGACTGAAGACCACAACAGCAACAAACCTCTCCACCCGTGAAATTTCAATTCATTTCCTCCTCCTTTTGTGGGTGCATTTTTTTTTCAAGCAATGTTTATCCCTTGTGGCCGTGGGGTCTCCATCGACTCCGTTCCCCCAATGGTGTTATTCCCCCGTAACCCGAGAGAAAATGTCTGGTAGTGGCGTTTGGAAGCTGCGGTTGTTAACATCAGTAAAAATGAATATTTGAAGCAGAATGTGTGCTCAGAGAGCCAACCGTTTAAGTGGCTGCTCACAACAGGCAGGATATCCTGGCTAGAGTCCCAGTCGGGCACGGATTTTCGGTTGTCGCTAGATATGTCTTCTCCTAGGGAATAACATTAAAACCGCCACTGCAGTAGCACCACCTGAATATAGTATTTTATCCACCCTCAGCAACGGTGGTCGTATACAATGAAATAAACAACCAGTTGCATAAAATAAATTTAGTTTCCTTATCTGTGTCTGGCACTTTGAGCACTTCTTCAGAAGGTTATTTGCGAGTGTCAACAACGAAGTGTGTACAGCAGGATGCCACGGTCATGTAGCTCGCTAGTTTTGTGCACACACTGTGAGCTACATGACGATGGCATTTTGCTGTATGCACTTTATTGTTCACACTCGCAAAAAATGCGATAGGCATAACCTCCTGAAGAAGCGCACAAAGTGCCCGAAACAGGTAGAGAAATTAAATTTCTTTTATGCAACTGGTTGCATACTATTTCCTTATATACCACATGAATCTTTTTAAAGATTGTCCGTTGCCGTTACTTAAGCGAGGCGTATACTTTAGATGCAGCACTCGACATTCTTCGGTTTTCTAAAGTTGAGGAAAATGAGAAAAAGATATAGCAAATACCTGGTGATTTGAGACACTCCACCGTTTTTATTTTATACTTCGTAGTGGTAAGAAGTATTGTGGCATTTTTCGAAGCCTGTAAATTTAATAGGGGGACACGAAAAAGGTTATAGTTTGAACAATGTGAATTTTGTAACATACATATGAAACAAGATAATTTTGTTGCGAACATGAAAGAATAATGAAAATTTTTAAACGATGTTTGATTCAATAACTTGAATTGTCTGTTGTACAATTATTATTTTCAGATTATTTCACAGTGCACAATCATCTCAGAACCTGCCTTTATGTAATATGTACGAGGTGTGGTCAGAAAGTAAGGTGACTTAATTTTTTATGAAAATGTATTTATTTATTCATCAGTATTTATTTACACCCCTACAAAGTAACCTCCCTCAGATACAATACACTCGTGCCAACGCTTCTTCCAATCCTCGAAGTACTTATCATAAACCCATTTTGGTACAGCCTTGAGACTGCCAGCAATGCAGTTTTTATTTCTTCAGTCGTTGAAAATCTTCTTTCATAGGTATCTTATCAGTTTTGGGAACAGGAGAAAGTGTCAGCGGGCCAAATCCGTTGAATATGGTGGCTGAGGCATGATTGTAGTGTTTTTTGCCAAAAAATCTCTCACAAGCAACGATGAATGAGCAAGTGCATTATCGTGATGCAAAAGCCATGAACTGGTGTTCCACAATTCCGGACAGTTGGTTGTTTTGGGGAAGGAGACCAGACAGCGTGGTCATCGGTTTAGGGAAGGATGGGGAAGGAAGTCGGCCGTGCCCTTTCAGAGGAACCATCCCGGCATTTGCCTGGAGTGATTTAGGGAAATCACGGAAAACCTAAATCAAGATGGCCGGACGCGGGATTGAACCGTCGTCCTCCCGAATGCGAGTCCAGTGGCTAACCACTGCGCCACCTCGCTCGGTAGAATTCCGGACTTTTTTTTGCGTATTGCTTCTCGCAAACGGCGCGTAACGTCAAGGTAACACTCCCTATTGACCGTATGACCTTAAGGCAAAAATTCATTATGCACTAAGCCACAGTAAAGGAAAAAACAGTGATCAAAATTTTGACATTTGATCGAACTTGGGGCGCTTTTTTCGGTCTTGGCTCTCCGGGTGCTTCCATTGCGACGATTGGGCTTTGGTTTCGACGTCACAACTATAAACTCATGTTTCGTCACCAGTTACGACCCTTTAGATCAAATCAGGATCGTCATTGAAGAGCTCCTTAGCGACACTCATTCGACGGTTCTTCTGATCAAAATTGGGAAGTTTTGGAACAAACTTCGCTGACACACGTCTCACGCCAAAAACATCCGATAAAATTGCATGACACGAGCCGACCGTTGTGCCAACATCCTCAGCAACTTAGACTATTTTTCCAAAGCAATTTTTTGCACAGATTCAACGTTGTTATCTGTTGTTTTGCTGGGGCGTCGAGAGCGAGGTTTGTCATTGGGATCATATCGGCCATATTAGAAGAGCTTGTGCCACTTGTAAACATTTTTTTACTTAGCGCAGACTCAGACTTACCGTATGCCACTGTAAACATTTAAAGTATTTTAGAGCACTTGATTCCATTTGTCGCAGAAAATTTCATGCAAATTCTTTGCTCCATTTTTTTTATAATAATCGAAAATCAGTTGGCCACTAAAACACGTCTAAGCTTTCTATCTGTCAAAAACAAACGGTGCATGCTGTACACCTGAATCTGTGAACATGTTCGGGACATATGTATCAGCATAACAAGAAAAAGATCGATAATCGAATGTACAGTGCCCGCACAATTTGAAAAGTCACATTACTTTTTGAACAGCGTACATAATTTAAAAATGAAGTCTAGGAGGAAAGAATCTCCTTGGAATATATTCGCTGTCCCTGAATTTTTTATGAATAAAATTACTTCGAAACCTAGACATAATTAACACTTGCAGTACGGTGATTAAATCCACTGGGCATTTTGTGTACTGTCATTTTGTCGGGCATGTCTTCATATATTCTCGCTGCACAGTAGTTCCTTTGAAATCTAGGAATATATGGAGCCTGACATACGAATGCTCCTTGATCATGACAGCATATCGACAAGTTGAGTAGGTGCTTAGCGGAATATCTACATTGAAAGAAAGTAATATAATCATAATTGCAGGTCTAAATACGTTGTCATCTTTTCATTTGTAGTTAAGCAGAAGTAAACGATAATAAATGACATTATAAGCCGGCCGAAGTGGCCGTGCGGTTAAAGGCGCTGCAGTCTGGAACCGCAAGACCGCTACGGTCGCAGGTTCGAATCCTGCCTCGGGCATGGATGTTTGTGATGTCCTTAGGTTAGTTAGGTTTAACTAGTTCTAAGTTCTAGGGGACTAATGACCTCAGCAGTTGAGTCCCATAGTGTTCAGAGCCATTTTTTTGACATTATAAGGTAAAAAGTAGGTCTTGTGTGATGACAAGAAAACAGCATTAACCTCAGAGTCTTGGTTTTATTGTATTTGCGGCCTTTGATGTTGATTTTCTTCTTCCGATACGACTCATCGTCGTTATGTGGAGTAACATATTCTTTCGTTATATGGAGTAACATACCCTTCCGCGTTTCGCCTTGGAGCCACTACCTAGATAAAGTGTATCATGCACCATCATCTTAAGAAAACTGGATGAGGACATCGGAAAAGGTCTTCCACAACTGCAGGACTCTACACAAAGTTTACCAGTCATGTGCCTTGACTGTAGTCTCTGATGGGTGGAAACGGACAATATGCATTTTATTACAAACGCAATGAAGAGTGCAACAACTGTGAAACTTCAGATCTCTAAAAATGAAGTCTAGTTGTATCTCTGGAAAAACGCTGTTAATACATGCGGACGCAGTTCAGAAGTCGTAGCCATGTGGGATCCTTACCTCAGTTTACGTGAAAGATAGAGCGTTATTAGTTTTGCAATACCCTTATGCGATAACGAAGATGACAATACGATATTAAACACGTGCCGGACGAAGAGATCGCTGCGTTCTATTCATAGCATACAAAATAACAATAACTTTTGTGCTGAATGTGTCAGAACTGGGCGCAGCATCAGAGAAGCAGACGTCGACGCACGAGAGCGTGTGGCGAGGCTCCAACAACGGGAATAGTCTCCGCATGTATCACTCGTGACGTCACGAGACGCCTGCCAAGCGTCGGCCCATTGAGTCGGGACGGGACACTGTGTGATAGAGCTGTGCGAAATAAAAACACAGCCTGCGCCAGTTGATTCTAGTCGCCGTTCATTTTCTTTCTCACAGTGAATGGGCTGCAAAGAGGAATCACTGAGAAAGGCCGTTGCGAAGTCCCCAATCCGGTGGACTATTTCTCACTCACGGCTCGCAAACCAATCGTGGTCGTAATGGATAGTAAACTTGTGGTCTCAGTCTTGGAACGTTCAGGGTATTGTAACCGAAACGCTTCCAAAAAAGAGTTGACCTCGTCGATGATGGCTAACGAGGTGGCTTAGTGGTTGCGGCTTAAGACTCACAATCAAGTTCAGTGCAGCATTTCTGGCTCTTGCAGCGGTGGATGTTTTTATTACCAAACGAAGTACCTAGTAGCATGCACCTGACGTCATTACAAGTATTGGTCGGTGGACACGACCAAGGAACCATACATGTGTCGTTCTGCACATAGCACCGCCATAGTTCGGTGGTGTCATCCATTTAGCTGGTGTTGCACTGACAAGGGAACCTCCCCATCGCACCCCCCTCAGATTTAGTTATAAGTTGGCACAGTGGATAGGCCTTGAAAAACTGAACACAGATCAATCGAGAAAACAGGAAGAAGTTGTGTGGAACTATGAAAAAAATAAACAAAATATACAAACTGAGTAGTCCATGCATATGATAAGCAACATCAAGGATAGTGTGGGCTTAGTAGCGCTGTGGTCCCGTGGTTAGAGTGAGCAGCTGCGGAACGAGAGGTCCTTGGTTCAAGTCTTCCCTCGAGTGAGAATTTTTACTTTCTTTATTTTCGCAAAGTTATGATCTGTCCGTTCGTTCATTGACGTCTCTGTTCACTGTAATAAGTTTACTGTCTGTGTTTTGCGACCGCACCGCAAAACCGTGCGATTAGTAGACGAAAGGACGTGCCTCTCCAATGGGAACCGAGAACATAGGTCAACCGATTCCTCCACAGGAAAACATTTCTGATATATTCTATACGACACTGGTGACGGCATGTGCGTCACATGACAGGAATATGTTGTCGACCCACCTAACTTGTACACTTGGCGAATGGGTAAAAAGATTCTTCTGACTTTCCCGATTTAGGTTTTCTTGTGGATGTGATAATCACTCCCAAAAAAGTGATGAAAACATAAGAGTTTGTCACATAAACTGCAGCAAATGAATGCAACAGTTTCACAGTCGCACAGTAGTCCCTGTGCTCTGTCAAAACATGTTTTTAACGTTTTCAAATCTTTCCGTGTGTAGACCGTCAAATCCTGCATATGTCCAAGCAAATCTGAACATATCCTGGAATTTTGGAGAGCGAAGTTCATTATGTGTGAGTGCCTGAAATTTGATAATTGTCTGAAAAAAGAATTAAACTTTTCACTGGAGGGACGACTTGAACCAAGGACCTCTCGTTTCGCAGCTGCTCACGCTAACCACGGCGCTCCTAAGCTCATACTTTCCTTCATGTTGCCTATCTTCCGCATGGACTACTCAGTTTGTATATATTGCTTATTTTTTCATAGTTCCACACAACTTCTTCCTGTTTTCTCGATTGATCTGTGTTCAGTTTTTCAAGGCCTATCCACTGTGCCAACTTATAACTAAGTCTGAGGGGGGTGCGATGGGGAGGTTCCCTTGTGAGAAAGCATCCTACACTCTTGTTGGTTACCGGAAAATTGCATTAGCGTCGAAACTTAAAACCTAATTACGTATTATTTGTTAAATAAGACGTCACATAGCAGTCTAAAGTGACTCGCCAATGTAATCATTATCAAGTACTTATGAAAATAATCCGCCAATGACATGTGAAACATAAGAAAATTTGTGGAGAGAATCACGAACGACGTCCCATAACAGCGACTCACACTGTCTGTGAGTAGAGTTGTAGTCTTGCAAGCGACTAGTTAAGTTCTGTATAGCTGGGCTAGGCAGTTAGAATTGAAGTCCAGCCAGTAGCCAGTAAAAATGTATTCAGTGCTGCGAATCTGCGAGCAGCGCAAATCAAATTGCACATAAGAAAGTTCTATTTCCTTAGATGTTGAACAGAACAGGTTAAGGGTGGTTTCTATAAATCAAGGCGCTCGAATGCCAGACTGAGTCCTTCCGTATGATCTTGCCTGTTCCCTCCCTGCCTCCTCCTCAGTAGATTTAATGGATCGCCTCTCAGCAACGATGGGATGTTGTACTCGAACCTGCTTTCCCTAAACGTGACCAACAGGGAGACAAGAGGTGGTGATAAGTTGACCTTTAATACGATACTACTCGTCAATTCGCATTTAAACTTCTTTACCGTCTCATAACGAGTAAACGTTAAGTAGGTATTTTGTATGGTTCTCGAACATTATTTCCATCTGTCACATACATCATGGATCTTTTATAGTATATACGACGCTTAGACAGTTGCAGATGATCAGTCTTCTGCTGTCAACATACGATAAAGTAAACATGCGTGTCTTCGTTGTTAGGTGCTCACGCAGCCACATTTATTCACTGGCACTGGGAAAAAAGTATAACCAATAAGAGCTAGTTTTACTCTAGTTTTTTGTACTTACACCATGGTGGAGTAAATTATGCAAGGAAGCTTACCTGTAATAGAAGAAATTCAGTTATTAATATCCTTGTTAATATTATAGTGCACTATAAAATAAACAAAATACACGCTGAAGGAGAAATTAATCCAAAATGCTACGACTTAGTTTAGAGATGGAAATGTATTGTACACCATAAACAAAACGATGGGATTTAGAGATGGAGCCGGCCGGAGTGGCCGTGCGGTTCTAGGCGCTCCAGTCTGGAACCGCGTGACCGCTACGGTCGCAGGTTCGAATCCTGCCTCGGGCATGAATGTGTGTGATGTCCTTAGGTTAGTGAGGTTTAAGTAGTTCTAAGTTCTAGGGGACTGATGACTACAGCAGTTAAGTCCCATAGTGCTCAGAGCCATTTGAACCGTTTTTTTAGAGATGGAAATGTGTTGTGCATCATAAACAAAACGATGGGGGTCTATACCAATACATAAAGAGGAAATGTTGTTAGCAAAAATCTGCAAAAGTTCGCGACCGGGATACTTTAAAATTTCTCACGATACTACAGGGTGTTCGGAAATTCCCGTTACAAACTTCTAGTGCTTGTGGAAGGGAGTGAGTACATAACATTTTGAACGGGAAGCTATGTCCTGAAACGTCATTCAACGACGCTATAGAGCGGCAGAGTCATAGGCGCCGGCGCTTGTATATGTAGCCTACAGGGTGAGTCCGTGACGGTGTTAACAAACTTTCATGGAAAAGGATTAATGTATCAATTAGAGGTAAAGGTCCCTGTTCCGGAAACGAACGAGTCGAAAGTTATAAGCGAAAAACGTTCAGACACCACTCACGGTGAAATGCGTGTACCGGTACTGTTGTTGCTAAGATTGTAGGGCACAATACTTTCGGAGCTAGCATAGACCAAAACAAGAAAAAATGTGTGGTAAACATAGGCTATAAAATGCATACCTTAAGAGCTATGGACACTTGTTACATAAATATGTACACTAGCGAAAATGAACAAATGCTCAGGGTTCCTCGGTTATGCATTTTGGAGACCATGTTTACTAGATATTTTTGTTTTGTTTTGGTCCATACTACCAACCCTGAAAGTTGCATGCCCTACATTAGTACCAACAAAACTACCGGAAATTCTAGTTCACTGTCAGGTGTATCATAATGATTTTCGCTTGTAACTTTTGACTCGTTCGTTTCCGAACCAGGGACCCTTACCTCAAATTGATACATTTATCCGCATCCCTCATACCTGAAAGTTTGTAACATTGCTACGGAATCACATTTACATACATTTAGAGGCGCCGGCACCTATAACTTTGGCGCTCGAACATGGGTTCCTACTCAAATATTATATACTCATTCCCCTCTACAAGTTTGCAACGGAAGTTTCCGAACATCCTGTACAATAAACATTCGGATGGATATACGCAGTATATTTTTCCAAATGAGTGTAAGGTTTTCTGTTAAGTGACTGTGAGAAAGAAATTACTGTGCTGTACTGCGAAACTAATTGAGTTGGTAGTTTATGGTTGGAGCAAAACATCATTGTTACAAGTAGTCTGCGAAAACCAGTTCATACATGTTGTCCACTGATGAACCGTGTACACAACTGGAATTAACCCTCTCAGCTTCAGTTAAGGCCTGAAGCTGGTGCACTGAAGCACCGAAAGTAATAGTCATATAATAAATAACATCGTAAGGACGGCTGCACGTGTTCCATGTTATTGTATAATTGAAAGTTGGAAGGCGTGTTTCTTCATCTGAAAAGTGTCCCTTAAATTTTGCGCCAGTCACTTCAGAGTGGCGCTACTTTAAGACTGGACGTGGTGAGTCGACGTTATTCAGAATGCGTGGAAGGCGACAAATACACCATCATAAACACCTCACTGAGTTTGAATGAAGTCGTTTAATAGGGCTACGAGTATCTGGATGTTCCTTCTGTGATATTGCAGAATGTATTCACTGTACATAATTGCTAGCAGCGGTGGTCACCAGAGTATACAGTCGCAAGAAGACCGCGCTACGGGCGGTCACGTGGCATTCCTGTGAGGGAAGACCATCGTATTCAGCATATGGCCGTGGCACATCGTACTGCATCTGCACCAGCAATCTGATCAGCAGTTGGCACCACAGTGACACAACAAACTGTTGCAAATCGGTTCTTCAATGACAGCTCCTAGACAAACGCATTTTAGCGTGCATTCCACTGACTCCAAACGGCCGTTCGCGACGACTTCATTCGAGGGCAGGGTGGAGGTCTGCCTCAGCGCCAGTGATCGGCGTGTGTTGATTAGGAGGAGGCCAATTGAGGGCCTGCAACCAACCTGCCTGTGTGCTAGATATATTGGACCTACACCTGGAGCTGGACCTAGACCCGGAGTTATGGTGTTCGGTGCGATTTCGCATGGCAGCAGAAGCACTGTCTTAGTTATCCCACGCACCCTGACTGCAGAACTGTACGCCAGTCTGGTGATCGACCTGTTGTGCTGCCATTCATGAACATTCCACTGGTTATTTTCCAACAGGATCCAGCAGTATAACGCTCACGCACATACCGCTGTTGGAACCCAACATGCTCTGCAGTGTGTCGACACATTGGATTTGTTTGCTCAGTCACCAGCTCTGTCTCCAATCGAGCACATTTGGGACGACAACTCCAACGTCATTCGCAAACGACTCTAACCGTCGCTGTATTGACCGACCAAGTGCAGCAGGCATGCAACTGTCCCACAAACTGACACCCGGCACCTGTGCAAAACAATACATGCACGTTTGTGTGCTTGCATTCAGCTTTGTGGCGGTTACTGTGGTTATTAATGTATCAGAATTTCACCTCTGCAATGGCTTACCTCACGCTTGCATTAAGCTGTGATTTTACAATGTTAATCACTTAAATATGTTACCTAGACAAATAATGTAATCCCGAAATTTCATGAATCTGCATTAATTATTTTTTGTTGCTGTGATTTTTTTACGTCAGTTTGTGCCAGATCCGAGTTAAAACATCACGTACGGATTTGTCACCAGATTTCCCCCCGGCCAATAGTGGCCATTGTTTTTATTTCCGTAAAAACATTGATAACTGTATCCAGATATTGCGCAACATTGCTCTCTAGTACATCAAGATGTATAAATGATAGAAAGATACATGCAGTTTTATGAAAGTAGGGAGGTAGTTCGAAAGAAAGAAAGATCCGAATTTTCATGAGAACTCCACGACGATTTCGTGATGAAACTTCGGTGATGATTCAATAAACATTTACAGGAAGACAGTCAGAAATACTCGAACTGTGCTGGCATTTAGATTACTCTTTTGAAATAGGGGTTAAGGGGTGTTTGAACTTAGTACTGCCAAGATATCACTATCAAGAGAGCCATAAGCGTTCACTACTCGACATGGTTTGGAAAACTATGCGATTTCACCCACGAGTTCACGTGCGGTCTGGCTGTCAGATCTCTCACCTTTAGGTTGACTGCAAGAGCACCTGTACGTTGACTGTGCTGGTCAATGTGGTCGAGCGGTTCTACGCGCTTCAGTCCGGAACCGCACTGTTGCTACGGTCGCAGGTTCGAATCCTGCCTCGAGTGTGAATGCGTGTGGTGTCCTTAGGTTAGTTAGGTTTAAGTAGTTCTAAGTCTAGGTGAATGATGACCTCGGATGTTACGTCCCATAGTGCTTAGAGCCATTTGAACCATTTTGAACGTTGACTGCAAGGTTCTATCATTTTCCGTGAGGTAACTCTTAACAGCCATCCTGTGGTTGACTGAAGTTCAAATGGCTCCGAGCACTATGGGACTTAACATCTTCGGTCATCAGTCCCCTAGAACTTAGAACTACTTAAACCTAAACGAACCTAAGGACATCACACACATCCACGCCCGAGGCAGGATTCGAACCTACGACCGGAGCGGCCACTCGGTTCCAGACTGAAGCGCCTAGACCGCACGGCCACACCGGCCGGCTTGACTGAAGTGGTATGGTAATTTCTGAGACTTGTGAGGCATCGTTAGGTTTTCTTAAAGGTTTGTTTACCGAAAGTAGAAATTTCTAAAATCCCTTCGGCTCTTAGTGCTCTCTCAGAAAAAAATGTCAGATTATGTTATCCATCTAGGATCTTGTGAACTACACGGCCGTTAATAATAACATAATCCATAGCACCAAAAATAGCCTAGGCCTTGAAGAATAAGGAATATGCAAGATTGTTTGTGACAGTTGCCCCTGCTTTCTTTTTTCTTGTTTCTAACATTAAACATAACTTGCAGATCTTACAAAGGCAAGAAAATGGACCTTCTAGAGGAACTGGAAATATATATTCACACCCTCACTTCATCTCAGTACATTGTAAATGAGCAAATAGAGCTAGCTAACAAACAGTTTCTACATAATTTCCTTAGGCTGTTCACACAGAGATAACACAAGGACCCCAACAGTCAGAATTCTGTGCAACAATATCCTCACTGCAACAGCAAGACAGCTGCAGTACATAATATCCCAGCAACTACACAGGAAAAGAAACATACATAAAAAAACACACAGAGTACGCTAAGAAAAAAATCTTTGACTTTTCAACACTTCGTAAACATTTTACATAGTAACTTGCAAATCTTTGTATTTGAAATAACCAGTTTATGATGATGTCGGTTTTATAATACACAATCTGATGGCCTGCCAGTTTAAAAAAAAAAATTTTTTTTTGCTGGAACCAACTTGTCCTTCACTCCTTTAATAATAAGTTCAGTTTCATACTACAAGCATTATTCTGTTATTAACATGTTGCATGTATGCTAACAGCCTTGCTGCAGTGGTAACACTGGTTCCCGTCAGATAACAGAAATTAAGCGCTGTCTGGCTCGGCTAGCACCTTGAATGGGTAACCGTCCAGGCTGTTGGCAAGAGAGTGGCACTCTACCCTTGTGAGGCCAATCGCGGAGCTGGTTGACTGGGAACTAGCGGGCTGGCTCCGGTCACGGAAGCTGAAAACGGCCTGAAGAGCGGTGTGCTGACCACATTCCCCTCCATATACGCATCCAGTGACGCCTCGGCTGAGGATAACACGGCGGCCGGTCGGTACCTGTTCGGACGAAGCTTTTTTTAACATGTTGCACGTTGCACTTCCCCACACCCCATCTTTGCTTGGTCTGCATCTTTGTTGAATAGGAAACGAATGATAACTTTATATCTTTGCTTAATAGATAGTCTTCGCACAGTAAAAAAAAAAAAAAAAAAATCAAGAGTAAAGCACATGTGACGCAAACTAATATTAAGAATGTTCTGAAGTGTACCACAGTGATTTATTTACAGTATGTGTGCTGTCTGCAATCCAACAGCTTATACATTGTCCTTGCACACAGTAAGAACCACAACAATACGAGTCGCTGTCCACTGGACGATATGTAATTTTATAAAATTGTTTCACTTTATGCCTAAATAAATGCAATCACATTAGCATGTTCAAATTAATGAAACAACTTAAAAAAGTCGCTCTAAGTTTCCAAATATTCTTTTGCAGTGCAGGAGCAGACGACATGCTGCTGATCAAAACATTAATGTAACTGGGGATTTCACCTACCTGAAGATAGGCATGGTAGCTCGAAACGGGTTTTGGCACTGAAATAAAGCATTTTAATAACAACTTTGACTCGTTGCGTTATTAACCAACTATGTACTCTGTATTAAAACAATCGAGCTGTCTGTAATCCTATCGATGTTTCTCCTGAATTATCTGGACCACCGTAGCAATAACGGTGAGTGTACAGGAAATGTCTGTCCCCTCTTTGGACCTGACCCACCTAGAAGCCGGCATGGTGCCAGCATATTTTGTTTGTTCCTCCAGAAATAGGTGGTTGACGAAAACAAGCGGCCGCCCCACGTTATGTTTTGTTAGCGACAACACCAGGGCACCGGCCGTGGTGGATCCCGTTAGCGTGCCTGCCCCAAACTGAGCCTCTCTGTAAACGCGACATCACCGCGCTCGGTTCTGCAGGTACAGTTCATCAGTATTGTTCATATTTATGGTCATTGCCCCACGGGAGATAACTTCCATTAAATATTCATACACTGCTACTAGCACTAATAGTCTGCAAAGCAAAGAACCACTCTCTATGTTAAGACATAGGTGACATACAATGAACAGTAAACTGATATCAACAGATAATGTCTTACATTTGCGGAGAGCATAACTGATCAGGAAAAGATTAGTTTTGTAGAAGGCAGACTTATAAAGACGTGAAGTACAAAGAAGCAGCCTGCAAAGAAACGCGTTATCTGGTCATCCACACAATAAGAAAAGATGCTGCTATCTGCGGCATCGCTGCGTCCATTCACATGCACAGATTGCGCAAGGAGGTGTACTTTTCGTACAAGGCAACAGAGAGAAAATATTTTATACTCTGAATGAGGTTATCTTCACGTTGCGAAGTGTTACAAAGTCTGTTAAGAGTACCTCAAGGCCGGCCGGAGTGGCCGAGCGGTTCTAGGCGCTTCAGTCTGGAGCCGCGAGACCGCTGCGGTCGCAGGTTCGAATCCTGCCTCGGGCATGGATGTGTGTGATGTCCTTAGGTTAGTTAGATTTAAGTAGTTCTAAGTTCTAGGGCACTGATGACCTCAGATGTTAAGTCCCATATTGCTCAGAGCCATTTGAACCATTTTTTGAGAACCTCAAGGAAACACAGGTGTGATTGTGACATAGAAAATTAGCAGTGTTCACCGCTTTCCTTCAAATTCTGGAGGTAGCAGGGCTCGAATAAGGGGAGCAAAAGGTTATAAATTCTACAATCTGTACAGAAACCAGACAGCATTTAGCAGTCGAGGGCCATGAAAGGGAAGCAGTGATTGAAAAGGGAGTCAGACGGGTTTGTAGTCTATTCCTAATGTTATTCGATCTTGTACACAGAGCAAGCAGTAATGGAAACCAAAGAAAAATCTAGAGAAGAAATAAAAACTTTCTGAGGTTTGCCGATGCGATTGCAATTGTCAGAGACAGCAGAGGACTTGGAAGAGCAGTTGAACGGAATGAGCATCTTGAAAAGATGGAATTAGATTAGAAAACGACACAGTAAAAGCAGCAGATAAATTTTGTTATGGGGCATTAAAATAACTGATAGCCGAAGCAAAAGATACAAAATGCAGACTGGGAACGGCTAGAAAAGTGATTCTGAAATCTTAACTTGGTAACATCGAAAATAGTTTTTTAAGTGTTAGGAAGTCTTTCCTGAAGGTATTTGTGTACAATGTAGTCTTGTTTGGAACTGGAACTTGGGTGATAAACAGTTTAGACAAGAAGAGTATAGAAACTTTTGAATTGTGGTGCTATAGGAGAATGCTGAAGATTAGATGGGTAGGTCATGTAAACAGTGAGTAGATACTGAACAGAACTGGGGAGAAAGGAAATTCGTGGCATATCTTGACTAAGAAAAGTGATCGGTTGATGGGACACGTTCTGAGACATAAGGAGAGTAGAGCGAAGTATGAGGGGGGGGGGGGGGGGGGGGAATCTTTAAGGGAGGCCAAGAGATGAGAGCATCAAACAGGTTCAAAAAGATGCAGGTTGCAGTAGTTATTCAGAGAAGAGGCTTGTACAGGCTTGGAGAGTTGCATCAAACATGTCTAAGGACTGAAAATCACAACAATAATTTACTGCACCTATTAAAGCTTGACATGACGTCAAGTGGAGATATATCCGCGATTATTCTAAGTCTGCTGTCTGTGTGCTAGTGGCTTATGGATGGTGCGCCCAGCAAATAAAACTGCAGATCGCTTTGCAATTGCTATAGATCTGTAGATGTTCTAAATTTGAAAGAAACTGGTAATCATTTTAAAGACACATGCGACAACCGAAATATTACAATAATAAGAGTGAAAATTGTCAGCCATAAGGTGGCGACAAGTGTGAATATGCAACGTTGTGCATTATATAACTAACATGTTTTACCTATTCGGCTAGTTAGAAGGGAACACGCAGTTCAAAGGGTAATTCAAATCTCAGAACGATTTACCATTTGCCCATGTACTGTGGGCGTAGTCAAAGTCAGCGATAAAAGAATAATCAAAGAAACATGTCACAGTAGTAATAGAACCAAACACCTCTAAATTATACATTGACTAACATAATTTTACGAAAACAAATCCTGACTGAGTGACTGCTAATATCTGCTATACTGTAAGCTCATGGGGGTGTTACAGAGCAATGCTGTGCCTGTCTTGTAAGGCATGTTGATATTCGGTGGGATGTCGATTCCAGAGCGACAAAACCAAGTGACTGCTCTGGGAGTTCCAAACGTAAACATGTGTAGGTTATATTCCTGGTCGTGATGTAATCAAGCCTGAGACATTTTCAGAATTCTTCTATAGTGTCGAATATCTGTAATTTATTTGTATAAATTTATGTGCATGTATAAAACTGTACCATTTAAAATTATTTCACCTGTAACTATTTGTAACTTACATGTTTAGAATAAATTTGAAAGATTTAACGTAAAAATCCGTAAATTTAAATCAACCCAGTTTTGCTAAATGCACTGACGAAAAAAAATATCGCAACACCAAAAAGGAGTTGTGCGACAGAAACAAAAATTGGTAGGAGTGTTTATACATTTGAAAGATGTCTCTTCAAATTTCGTGCCAGTCGCATAAGTGTTTCCGCTAGTAGTTACTTTAGAGATTGGACATGGTGAGTTGATTTTAGTCAGAATGCCTTTAAGGGGACAAAGACGGCCATTATCGACACATCACTGATTTAGAACAAGATCGTGTAATAGGGCTACGAGAAGCTGGAAGTTCCTTCTGCGATATTACAGAAGACTTGGCAGACGCTGTACGTGGTCGCTGGCAGCGGTGGTCACGAGAATCTAGGGTAGCAAAAAGACATGTCTCCGGACGGCCACGTGAAACTACCGAGAGTGAAGACCATCGTGTTCGGCGTATGGCTCTTGCGCGTCGCACTGCATCTGCAGCAGCAATCTGAGCAGCAGTTGGCACCACAGTGACATAACGAACTGTTGCACATCGTTACTTAAATGACAGATCCGCGTCAGACGCCCTATAGCGTGCACCCCAAACCACCGCCGTTTCCGATGAGCTCATTGGGGGGGGGGGGGTCTGTTGTGTTCTATGATGAAAGCTGTTTATGCCTCGGTGCCAGTGATGGCCGTGTGTTGATTAGGAGGAGGCCAGTTGAGGACCTGCATCCAACCTTGTCGCGTGCTAAACACACTGGACCTACACGTGGATTTATGGTCTGTAGTGCGATTTCGTATGACAGCAGGGTCACACTCGCAGTTATGCTGCCATTCATGATCAACATTCCAGAGGGTGTTTTTCAGCAGGATACCGCTCGCGCACATACCGCTGTTGTAACCCAACACGCTCTACAGCACGTCGACATGTTGCCTTGACCTGCTCGATCATCAACTGTGTCTCCAGTCGAGCACATATGGGACATCATCGGGAGGCAACTCCAGCGTCATCCACAAACAGCATTGAACAACCGTCCCTGCAACAGGCATGGAACTCCGTTCCACGAACTGACATCCGACTCCTGTACAATACAATGCGTGCACGTTTGCATGCTTGTATTCGGCACTATGGCGGTTTCGCCGATTATTAATGTACCAGCATTCACATTTGCAACGGCTTATCTCGTATCTCCTATTATCTTGCAATGTTAATCACTTTCATATGTTACGTAGACATTGCTCTACATTATTTTTTGGTGCTGCAGTTTTTTCCGCCAGTTCATTTATCGGTTATTGTCTTTGACAGCGATGTAAACTTCTTTGCTTCAACTGTTATCTTTCTACTGCTTCTTCGTGAATGTTTAGTGGGAAGTTGCGGAGTAATAAAGATAAGTCGTGCTTGTGATACGGTAGGAAGCAGACATCAAATTTGGAATTAATAGCTCAAGGTAGCAAATGAATATTACATTTTGCTGTTCTGATGTTTGAAGAGTTAAAATACACACATTCAAAGTCCAGATATTTTTTATTTCGCAGTTAGTGATTCACCAGACTTTCACAATCCTAACGTCAGTGGACGTTCTTTGTACAAAGCAGACCTGCGGCATTATTATAATTCAATTAGAAGACAACGAGGACAACTGTAAGACATTAAGGAAAAAATACGAGGGCAGTTCAATAAGTAATGCAACACATTTTTTTTTTCTGAAACAGGGGTTGTTTTATTCAGCATTGAAATACACCAGGTTATTCCCCAATCTTTTAGCTACACTATTTTTCAACGTAATCTCCATTCAATGCTACGGCCTTACGCCACCTTGAAATGAGGGCCTGTATGCCTGCGCGGTACCATTCCACTGGTCGATGTCGGAGCCAACGTCGTACTGCATCAATAACTTCTTCATCATCCGCGTAGTGCGTCCCACGGATTGCGTCCTTCATTGGGCCAAACATATGGAAATCCGACGGTGCGAGATCGGGGCTGTAGGGTGCATGAGGAAGAACAGTCCACTGAAGTTTTGTGAGCTCCTCTCGGGTGCGAAGACTTGTGTGAGGTCTTGCATTGTCATGAAGAAGGAGAAGTTCGTTCTGATTTTTGTGCCTACGAACACGCTGAAGTCGTTTCTTTAATTTCTGAAGAGTAGCACAATACACTTCAGAGTTGATCGTTTGACCATGGGGAAGGACATCGAACAGAATAACCCCTTCAGCGTCCCAGAAGACTGTAACCATGACTTTACCGGCTGAGGGTATGGCTTTAAACTTTTTCTTGGTAGGGGAGTGGGTGTGGCGCCACTCCATTGATTGCCGTTTTGTTTCAGGTTCGAAGTGATGAACCCATGTTTCATCGCCTGTAACAATCTTTGACAAGAAATTGTCACCCTCAGCCACATGACGAGCAAGCAATTCCGCACAGATGGTTCTCCTTTGCTCTTTATGGTGTTCGGTTAGACAACGAGGGACCCAGCGGGAACAAACCTTTGAATATCCCAACTGGTGAACAATTGTGACAGCACTACCAACAGAGATGTCAAGTTGAGCACTGAGTTGTTTGATGGTGATCCGTCGATCATCTCGAACGAGTGTGTTCGCACGCTCCGCCATTGCAGGAGTCACAGCTGTGCACGGCCGGCCCGCACGCGGGAGATCAGACAGTCTTGCTTGACCTTGCGGCGATGATGACACACGCTTTGCCCAACGACTAACCGCGCTTTTGTCCACTGCCAGATCACCGTAGACATTCTGCAAGCGCCTATGAATATCTGAGATGCCCTGGTTTTCCGCCAAAAGAAACTCGATCACTGCCCGTTGTTTGCAACGCACATCCGTTACAGACGCCATTTTAACAGCTCCGTACAGCGCTGCCACCTGTCGGAAGTCAATGAAACTATACGAGACGAAGCGGGAATGTTTGAAAATATTCCACAAGAAATTTCCGGTTTTTTCAACCAAAATTGGCCGAGAAAAAAAAGTGTTGCATTTCTTATTGAACTGCCCTCGTATATTTTAGTATAGTGAATTACATTTAATGCAGCTCCATTTAAAGTAATGACAAATGTAGTTTCCATGGACAAGTCCTAGCATAACCAGCATTGAATCGGTATATTACACAATGTATCTATGTTTCTGCTGGTTTTCCTACATTGGCAGGACTTGCCATCTACAAGAAATTCATATCAGACCTTAAACAGAAAGGCCATCTCGATGGATCAGGGTCGCCCGTGTGTAACCTAACTCGTTGCTAAAAATACACTCTCGTACAGATCAATTGCTGAACTTTAATACTTCACAGTCGACTTGCGAATTATAACTCTGGGAGGAATTGTGCCATATGATCGTTAGGATAGGAGCAATATACACACGTCACTTCTTGTCACAAATTTTCAGTGCTGGAAAGCATACAGGACTGGCAATATTGTTTGGAAAATTAGAAATCAAACCTTTTTAAAAACGTCACCCAAAAAATGACACTTTTGTATGTGGTACCCATGGAGAACAGTAAAGGACAGATTCAGAGAGCCAGAGCTGAAACGACGTAGTGATTACGGAAACGCGGAGCCCGTTGACATCTGTGTTGCACTTTACGACAGTGTATTCCACTGTGCGAGCTTTGTATTGGCTCAGTAAACATGCCTGAGCGTCGTTCACAAACGCCATAATCTGTTTATTGGACTAAAGCAGTAGTGCCGTTCGCAGACATGTCATAATCGTGCAGTCTACTACATCTACACCTGTACTCAGCTAGTCATCTTACTATGTGTGGTGGAGTGTACTTCTCACACCACTATGTTATTTCCCCCATTTCTTGTTCCATTCACGAACGATAAATCTCTCTTCCCTTCCTACTTGTTCCACTCGCACGGAAAGTAAGACAATCCTTACACGTAAAGCTAGAATTTCTTGGTATCCTGTGTATGAAGGTGGAATGTATTGCAGTTTAGCGTCATGGTTATCACGTACGGTATATCCCGGAGGCAGTAGCCTGTTCCTAGACTCACTTTGGAACGTAGGCTCCCGGAATTTTTTAGTTCTCCACACACAAAGCCTTTCTTGCAATGTGTGTCAATGCAGTTTCTTGAGCATCTCTCTAACACTCTCTCGCTGATAGGCATGTGACGAACAGTTCAAATATGTGTGTGAATTCCCTAGACTTACACACTACTTAAACTAACTTATGCTAGGAACACACGCGCGCGCGCGCGCGCGGGCACACACACACACACACACACACACACACACACACACACACACACACACTGAAGAGAGACAATGTATTTGTTTTAACTGCTATAGTCCATTAGTCTTACCTTACACATTGGGGCCGTCAGCACATTATAGTGTGTTTTTATGTTGCTTACTTAAACACTGATGGAATGTGTTAACGTGTGCCGAAACGAGAAGTTTTTGAACTGTTTGTGTTTTTATACCAAGAGTATGGTAAATAGAATACATACATGTAACTGTAGAAAACTATTTGACTACTATTGTTCATAGCGTAGATATTTTTGCAGCAATTTTTACTGTAGTAATAGCAGCAGCAGCAGCAGCAGCAGCAGCAGCAGCGGTAGTGAGTAGCTGGTGGAGGTACTGTCTAATAGAGGTAGAGATGCAGACATTATTGTTCATTTTCTCTGCTATAAGGATTGATGCCCAGTTGTAAAATTTAAGAGCAGATTGTATTTGTTGCTCTTGTTTAGAGGTGGATCTGATTTTATGCATTTGTTCTATAATATTAAATGGTGCCCATCAGTAACATCTATTTGACAAGAGTGCAAATATTTTGATCTGTAATTTTGTTCTTGGTGGTGCTCTCTTTTATGTCACTGGGCTGTACCTAATATTAGATTGTTTTTTGATCTTAGTTAAAGAGTCTTCAATTTATTTGTTACGTTCTGGTGCCCAGTTTGCTCAAGTACTACAGGTAGGTAATATACCTTCGAGCTGTCACTGTTATTTTAATATTCTGTTCTTGTAAACTTTTGCAGAAGGTATTTATTTTTTAAATTAATGTTTTCAGTAAAATAAGCCCAGGCCTGCACAACCATCCAGACCTAACACCACTCCGCCCAAAACCAAAGGTACAGTGGTAGCAGCCATGGTTGTGCTTTGTGCTGGCATGGTGCCCATCGCATTTGTTTGTAACTTCAGAAAATGTGTCTTGCTTTCCCATGCGCTGTTGCGACCATGGCATCTAGAAAGGTGCCAAGAATTGAATCCCTATGTAAAGAGGAATTAGCATAGGAAGCAGTTGCTCGTGGGCAGGCACTTCTGAGCTCTGTGTTAGAGTTGCCTCAGCAGATTCGATGTGTCATGGGTGAATCGTTGCAGTTGATGGCGGGAGAGTGGAAGGATATGAGTAGTGAAATGAACATGTGGCTGGACAGCTGTGAGACTGAAGTAGTGCACCATTTTTTTTGTTGTTAGTCACCTTCCAGTGAGCAGCTGGGTAGGTTGCAAGCTAGAACCACACATTATGGCTATATAGTAACGATTTTTTATTGTTAGTAAAAGAAGGGGAACAGGATAGGACGGGGCGGATGAAGGTTATAATTAATGATTTATCAACTGGGTCATGCATCCAGGACATCCCAATGGATGTAAACTTCGTATCAGGTGAGAGGAGGTTAAGCAGACAGATAAAGTAGAGGTGGTAAAGGGGAACGGTAGAACGTGCCACAGTTCGCCAGGTTAACCTACTTGTTACACGGAATACTAAGTATTTCTGGAGTTCTCCATAAATTCAGCACCCAATATGCTTAGATGTTTGTATAATATGGTGTCACAGGGTGATGTCAACAGCTGTGCCACAGTTGATACACCAGTTCCCGTCAGATTCACCAAAGTTAAGCATTGTTGGGTGTGACGAGTACTTACAAGGGAACCTCCCCATCGCACCCCCCTCAGATTTAGTTATAAGTTGGCACAGTGGATAGTGCTTCAAAAACTGAACACAGATCAATCGAGAAAACAGGAAGAAGTTGTGTGGAACTACGGAAAATAAGCAAAATATACTACCTGAGTAGTCCATGTGTAACATACAGGGTGTTTCAAAAATGACCGGTATATTTGAAACGGCAATAAAAACTAAACGAGCAGCGATAGAAATACACCGTTTGTTGCAATATGCTTGGGACAACAGTACATTTTCAGGCAGACAAACTTTCGAAATTACAGTAGTTACAATTTTCAACAACAGATGGCGCTGCGGTCTGGGAAACTCTATAGTACGATATTTTCCACATATCCACCTTGCGTAGCAATAATATGGCGTAGTCTCTGAATGAAATTACCCGAAACCTTTGACAACGTGTCTGGCGGAATGGCGTCACATGCAGATGAGATGTACTGCTTCAGCTGTTCAATTGTTTCTGGATTCTGGCGGTACACCTGGTCTTTCAAGTGTCACCACAGAAAGAAGTCACAGGGGTTCATGTCTGGCGAATAGGGAGGCCAATCCACGCCGCCTCCTGTATGTTTCGGATAGCCCAAAGCAATCACACGATCATCGAAATATTCATTCAGGAAATTAAAGACGTCGGCCGTGCGATGTGGCCGGGCACCATCTTGCATAAACCACGAGGTGTTCGCAGTGTCGTCTAAGGCAGTTTGTACCGCCACAAATTCACGAAGAATGTCCAGATAGCGTGATGCAATAATCGTTTCGGATCTGAAAAATGGGCCGATGATTCCTTTGGAAGAAATGGCGGCCCAGACCAGTACTTTTTGAGGATGCAGGGACGATGGGACTGCAACATGGGGCTTTTCGGTTCCCCATATGCGCCAGTTCTGTTTATTGACGAAGCCGTCCAGGTAAAAATAAGCTTCGTCAGTAAACCAAATGCTGCCCACATGCATATCGCCGTCATCAATCCTGTGCACTATATCGTTAGCGAATGTCTCTCGTGCAGCAATGGTAGCGGCGCTGAGGGGTTGCCGCGTTTGAATTTTGTATGGATAGAGGTGTAAACTCTGGCGCATGAGACGATACGTGGACGTTGGCGTCATTTGGACCGCAGCTGCAACACGGCGAACGGAAACCCGAGGCCGCTGTCGGATCACCTGCTGCACTAGCTGCGCGTTGCCCTCTGTGGTTGCCGTACGCGGTCGTCGTACCTTTCCAGCACGTTCATCCGTCACGTCCCCAGTCCGTTGAAATTTTTCAAACAGATCCTTTATTGTATCGCTTTTCGGTCCTTTGGTTACATTAAACCTCCGTTGAAAACTTCGTCTTGTTGCAACAACACTGTGTTCTAGGCGGTGGAATTCCAACACCAGAAAAATCCTCTGTTCTAAGGAATAAACCATGTTGTCTACAGCACACGTGCACGTTGTGAACAGCACACGCTTACAGCAGAAAGACGACGTACAGAATGGCGCACCCACAGACTGCGTTGTCTTCTATATCTTTCACATCACTTGCAGCGCCATCTGTTGTTGAAAATTGTAACTACTGTAATTTCGAAAGTTTGTCCGCCTGAAAATGTACTGTTGTCCCAAGCATATTGCAACAAACGGTGTATTTCTATCGCTGCTCGTTTAGGTTTTATTGCCGTTTCAAATATACCGGTCATTTTTGAAACACCCTGTAGGAGACATTTAGCACAGGAGCGTCGTGGTCCCGTGGTTAGCGTGAGCAGCTGCGGAACGGAAGGTCCATAGTTCAAGTCTCCCCTCGAGTGAAAAATTTTTTTTCTTTATTTTCGCAAAGTTATGATCAGTCAGTTTGTTCATTGACGTCTCTGTTCACTGTAATAAGTTTAGTGTCTGTGTTTTGCGACCGCACCGCAAAACCGTGCGATTAGTAGACGAAAGGACGTGCCTCTCCAATGGGAACTGAAAACATTTGATCGCAAGGTCATAGGTCAACCGATTCCTCCACAGGAAAACATTTCTGATATATTCTATACGGCACTGGTGACGGCATGTGCGTGACATGACAGGAATATGTTGTCGACCCACCTAACTTGTACACTTGTCGAATGGGTAAAAAGATTCTTCTACCTTGCCCTATTTAGGTTTTCTTGTGGATGTGATAATCACTCCCAAAAAAGTGATGAAAACATAAGTGTTTGTGACATAAACTGAAAATAAAAAAATTAAATTTTTCCCTCGAGAGAAGCCTTGAACCAAGGACCTCTCGCTCCGCAGCTGCTCACGCTAACCACGGGACCACGGCACTACTGAGCTGATATTGTCCTTGATGTTGCAGATCATCCACATGGACTACTCAGTTTGTATATTTTGCTTATTTTTTCATAGTTCCACACAACTTCTTCCTGTTTTCTCGATTGATCTGTGTTCAGTTTTTCAAGGCCTATCCACTGTGCCAACTTATAACTAAATCTGAGGGGGGTGCGATGGGGAGGTTCCCTTGTTAGAAGGGTGACTGTCCGGGTGCACCACACACTGTTGACAATTTTCCCGTTACCTTCATGGCAGAGGGAACAGCAGGAGTGGTGTTGAAAAGTTCATAACTAGTCTTTGCGCCTGTGTCCTGGATTAAATTCCATACCGCAATGCAATGTCTTGTGAAGTGAAATGGATGATGATCTGTCATCGGATGGGTACGTTTAGCTTGGTGGCATCCTTGGTGCTATTTGGGAGGAAAATGGTGCAAATGGCTCTGAGCACTATGGGACTTAACATCTATGGTCATCAGTCCCCTAGAACTTAGAACTACTTAAACCTAACTAACCTAAGGACATCACACAACACCCAGCCATCACGAGGCAGAGAAAATCCCTGACCCCGCCGGGAATCGAACCCGGGAACCCGGGCGTGGGAAGCGAGAACGCTACCGCACGACCACGAGATGCGGGCTATTTGGGAGGAGTAGGCTGTGCTGGCACCATGTTTCATCCTCTCCCTTCTCTCATCATCCAACACTTTTCGTTATTTAAGGTCAACTGCCACTTTTCGCACCATTCCGATTTTTCTTCTAAATCGTTTTTCAGTTCTTTTTGGTCTTCTGCTGACTTTATTAGTCGATAAACGATAGCGACATCTGCAAACAACCGAAGACGACTGCTCAAATTTTCTCCCAAATTGTTTATATAGATAAGGAACAGCAAAGGGCCTATAACACTGCCTTGGGGAACTCCTGAAATCACTTCGTTTTACTCCATGACTTTCTGTCAATTACAACGAACTGTGACCTCTCTGACAGGAAATCACAGATCCAGTCACATAACTGAGACGATATTCCATAAGCACGCAGTTTCACTACGAGCCGCTTGTGTGGTACAGTGTCAAAAGCCTTCCGGAAATCCATAAATACCGAATCGATATGAAATACCTTGTCAGTAGCACTCATCACTTCATGTGAATAAAGAGCTAGTTGTGTTCCACAGGAACGATGTTTTCTAAACCCATGTTGACTGTGTGTCAATAGACCGTTTTCTTCGAGGTAATTCACACAATTCGAACACAATATATGTTCTAAAATCCTGCTGCATATCGACATTAACGATATGGGCCTGTAATTTAGTGGATTACTCCTACTACCTTTCCTGTATATTTGTGTGACCTGTGTAACTTTTCCGTCTTTGGGTACGGATCTTTCGTCGAGCGAACGGTTATATATGATTGTTAAGTATAGAGCTAATGCATCAGCATACTGCGAAAGGAACCTAATTGGTATACAGTCTGGACCAGAAGACTTGCTTTTATTAAGTGATTTATGTTGCTTCCCTACTCCGAGGATATTTACTTCTACGTTACTCATGTTGGCAGCTGTTCTCGATTCGAATTCTGGAATATTTACTTCTTCTTTTGTGAAAGCATTTCGGAAGGCTGTGTTTAGTAACTCTGCTTTGGCAGCACTGTCTTCGATAGTATCTCCATTGCTATCGCGCAGAGAAGGCATTGATTGTTTCTTGGCGCTAACATACTTCACATACGACCAGAATCGCTTTGGATTTTTTGCCAGGTTTCGAGACAAAGTTTCGTTGTGGAAACTGTTAGAAGCATCTCGCATTGAAGTCCGCGCTAAATTTCGAGCTCCTGTAAAGTATTGCCAATCTTGGGGATTTTGTATCTGTTTAAATTTGTTTCGTTGTTTCTGCAACAGTGTTTTAACCCGTTTTGTGTACCAATGAGCATCAGCTCCGTCGTTTAATTTATTTGATATAAATCTCTCAATTGCTCGCGCAGCCCCGCGTGTGTCCGCGAGCGTGCGCGGGGTGCGCGAGCAATTGAGAGATTTATATCAAATAAATTAACAAACGACGGAACTGATCCTGTGTGTGTGTGTGTGTGTGTGTGTGTGTGTGTGTGCCGATGGGTGTGAAGGATAGAAAACACCTTTGCAATTCAAATTCAGGTGACTGAACCTGCTCTTCAGGCCATCTCAGCCAGTCATGCCACACAATTTTAGTTTACATTACTGGATGATCAGTATTAAACGCCATGAAGTTGCAGTTGCTGTATCCAAATGTAAGAGGTAGTTTGGTATACATAATAGCAAATACCGTAATGGAAGGGGACACCAAAGGAGCTTTCCACAAGCGCTTGTGTAAGAAAGTAGTTCCAGCTAGGGTAAAAATTAAATTGGTTGATCTGCATTAAAGACATGAGCAAGAAGGAAAGGAGTCGTTTGGAGAATGTGTTAACTGGGTATACAAGGCTGCACATGTATTTTTTCTTCTGTCCACTGAAGCTAAAGTGCTAGCCAGTATTGTGGAAGGTATCAAAGCAGCTAGTCGTTCACATGTAATGTTTGCTCAGCCCCGTCATATATTCAAATACCTAGAGGAATTAGAGTATCTGATGGAGGAGTTTAGATATGTGGATCAGGGAGGAGTGGCAAACAGCAGTATGCTAGCTGGAAGGAATGGGCGGCGAGACCGTAGGTTGAAACTTGTAAGTGAGAAGTTGAACAAAGACAAGAATATTTGTTATGGTCAATTCAAACTCCTTGCATATGCTGGAATTGGTATCACTAAGTCAGGTCCGCGCGGGATTAGCCGAGTGGTCTCAGGTGCTGCAGTCATGGACTGTACGGCTGGTCCCGGCGGAGGTTCGAGTCCTCCCTCGGGCATGGGTGTGTGTGTGTGTGTGTGTGTGTGTGTGTGTGTGTGTGTGTGTGTGTGTTTGTCCTCAGGATGATTTAGGTTAAGTAGTGTGTAAGCTTAGGGACTGATGACCTTAGCAGTTAAGTCCCATAAGATTTCACACACATTTGAACATTTGAACTAAGTCAGGGGAACAACTACAGCAGTTATGTGACGAAATGAAATGACATATGGCGAGCGCCTCCCGTAGGGTAGACTGGTCGCCTGGTGCAAGTCTTTTTAGAAGACGCCACTTCGGCGACTTCTGTGTCTTTGGGAATGATATGGAGATGAAGACAACACAACATCCAGTTCCCGAGCGGAAAAATCTGCGACCCAGCCGGGAATCGAATTCGAGCCCCTCCCATGGCATTCTGCTGCGTTGACCACTCAGCTAGGGGGGGGCGAACAGTTGTGTAGTGAATTTGATGTGCTGGCTGACAGATTAGAGCATGAAAGAGTTTGAAAGAATTGAAAAGGTTAGTCGAAGAGATGTTCAAGCAAAGAGTTATGCACTCTCCCACACCATATTCAGCACCCATCTGTCTTGTGCAAAACCATCAGGCAAATCCAGAATGGTAATAGATTAAAGGGAACTTAACAAGAAGGCGGTTCTCCAGCCTGTATCGTTGCCACACTTGCATACGCACTTTGGGTGGTTTGTGGGTGTCCATGTCTTTACTACAATAGATCTGAACCAGGCTTATTATCAGATTTATTTAGGCAAAGGATCAAAGCACCTGACAGTGTTTACCACTTGGAACTTGCTTGAGTTAAATTGAATTCCGTTTGGATTCTGTGTTATCCCAACTGTTAAATATGTTGTTTTCTTATATTAAACTCAAATTTTTGCATCATTACTTGGAAAACTTAGTTTTTTTTTTTAGCAAAGATTGGCAGTAACTCACGGAACTTTTCGGAAGGCGGGTTTGACAGTTAAACACGAGAAGTTGGTCAGTTTTCCTGACATGTCATTTCTGGGGCACATTATGTAGCCAGGGGAAGTAAGAGTTGATCCAGTACGAACCAAAGCTACGAGGGAGTTTTTTCTGACAAAACGTCAAGGAAATAACGAGATTCTTAGGGATGGTTATTTTTTTACGATTTCGCGGGGTGATTTCATGGTTAGGGCGTGCCCCCATTAAAAAAGAACGCCTTTCGATGAGCTAGAATTCAGCGTCCAGTATTATTAGTTTATCTGGTTTCTGCTCTTGAGGAAGAATGAGCTGCCATTCTTCCACATGCATTCTGACACATCCCAGAAAGTGTCCCTACCAGAGTTTAAGCCGAAGAGTTGGTACACTCCATATTTAGGAAATTGCAGCATGCTAGAGTAACTTCGGTCAGGAACTTCTGTTAATAGAATGCTTCTGAAAAAAACGTCGACGTATACCTCGTGGTTCTTTGCACGAATGCCGTCACATGGACAATGGCTCCTGCTGCTCCCCAGTCAGAGAAGTCGTTCCGTCCTCAAATAAAATGGTTCAAATGGCTCTGAGCACTATGGGACTCAACATCTGATGTCATCAGTCCCCTAGAACTTAGAACTACTTAAACCTAACTAACCTAAGGACACCACACACATCCATGCCCGAGGCAGGATTCAAACCTGCGACCGTAGCGGTCGCACGGTTCCAGACTGTAGTGCCTAGAACCGCTTGGCCACCACCTCCGGCCGTTCCGTCCTCCTCGGGCGCCTTGAAACAGTTCGCCGCAACACACAATAACGAAAAACACCTGCTCGCACTCAAATTTTACAGCCACATTTCTTCGGCTTATTTGTATCGCACTGTTCCAGTGATCTCCCTTCGAATGGCGTTACCATTGACCTTAATAGAGTCACCATTGTCCTTAATCTGATAGCTTTCTTGAAATGTAGGAAACGGCGCAGTTCTTCATATCTCCTGCAAGACATAACATCTGCAATGAAGTTCACGGGTTGGTCATTTTCCTTAGACCAATAAATAGGTCTTCAGTTCAGAGGCAGAAGTAGGGAAATATATTTTTTGTCCTTTTTGATATGTGTATAAGATGGTCTGATAAACTATTTCAGCTGTTAGGCTCTCTGAAATTAAATAAGAGTACATGAGTACACATTCGCTTTGCCAGTAAATGATGGCACGTTAACGAAGTTGTGTAAGCGACTGAACCAAATCGCATTCCTTTTAGTAGGTTTTGCTGGGATACCGTAGCTCAGAATGTTAGAATTTACGTTTCAACCTGTATTATTTGCTGCAATTGTTTCGTTGTTGTCCGTATCACTTCTTTCTGAAGACATATTACAGGTATCAGTCATGGCAGTCCACTTCAAGTGATAGGTCATTATCAGAGTCATAACTACGACCCTAGAATTCTTGTGACCCAGCTTCCAAAATTTGTAGAGTTTTTGGATCGCTTATAACATGGCTATAGTCCTTTATTCTGGCGAATTCTACTGCCCTCGAATGACTTGGCTGATGAATGATATAACTTTATCTATTTTTAGAAGATAGGTTTGTAAATATTATTCATTATGTACGCATGTGCAGTAAATTTTGAAGTTTGGCGAAAACCCTTCATTCAGTCTATTTCAGAAATGACTTCAACTGAAAACAGTAATGGAAAGTAATATTGTCTCATACGGGGACCCAAGTTGATATTGCGAAAACAATATTCATACGATTCAGATGTCTGCAAATCTTATCAAATTATTAGCAAACGAATTACAGCACTTAAATATGGGAAGACTTACTGTACCTTTCCTACAGGCCAATGTAACATAGCTTCGTGGCTACACCAAGAATGAAGTGACAAACTAAGGAAAATCGCTTAAAGAAAATGCCAAGACGGTTCCTTTGAAAGGGCACGGCCGATTTCCTTCCCCATCCTTCTATAACCTGAGTTTGTCTTCGCTAAGAACATCATTGTCCACGGGACACTGAACACTAATCTTCCTTCCTGTAATAAAACCCAGAAAGCGGCGCAATTACAAATATTTTTTGAAGGGACCGAGATACGAAACTTTTAATCACGAAAACTGACAATGGCCGGAAGAGCAGTGTGCTGACCACGTGCCCTACCATATCAGCATCCATCGAAGCCTGTCGGCAGAGGAAGGCACTTCGTTCGGTCGATACCATTGAGCATTCTGAGGCCTGTTCGGATGGAGTTTTGTTTGGTCTCAGATATGGAACTAGGACTCGATGCATTCAAAGTGGACACTGTACCATTTTACACTATCGTGTCGAAAACTAACGTTAAGAAAATTGTGGCTGCAGTAGATTTCTGATTATAACTTAAATACAACCAGCAGCCATAATCAATACTAGTTTCTGATTTCTTAAAATCCCTCGACAGATGGCTCCTATAAGCTCCCATGCTGGGGATTTGTCTTGTGCTCATTTATTGGGTAAATGTGAATAAACTTTTTATATCATACTTGTGGCTGGTTCCTGTTTTTTGTTATAATCCTTAAAACTATCGCACTTATCTTCGAGCAAATACGGTATCGTTTTTTGGACTGACCACCGTCGTAGTCTTTTGAGTTCCTCTTTGCTGGGAAATCAGCGATGAGTTTTTCTGTGCTTTTTGTAATTGAGATGTACCATATCTGTTATTAGGTAGTTTCTTGCATTAGGTTTATTCTGCTTTCAACAGCGCCTATGCTCGAGTGTTAGATGGAATTTTGTTACTGTTGAGGTAACCTGTTTTGAGTTCATAACGTATTCTTGAATTTTCTCAACATGCAAACTTGAAACTTGTGTGCCAAGCTCTCTACCAGCGTCGTCAAACGGAAGTGGAGATCAATACGATATTTCGATTAATAATTTTAATTATTGGATCCAATCAAAAACCCCGAAAGCTGAATTCAGTCACTTAAAAAATCGGGAAAATTTTTATTTGTGATGGAGGAAATTATATAATGTAAACATTGATGGAAACAGACGTATTGCGGTATTTGTTTCTGAACTGCCGGAATTTTTTAATTCTCTGCTGCTGAACAGTCAGCATCGCAATGTGAAATCAATGTTTGCTTTATGATTATTTTAATACTAATGCTGATAAGTGAAGTATTACGCCTCCATACACTTGAAATGCATTTTTATAACATAACATGACATGAAGCCAGTCGCCAGTCGGAGGTCAAAAAGAAATGGAAATAATGATAGAAACGATGTGATAAATTTGAATTTTCTTTCCAGAAATTTTATGTCGATTTCAAGTTGAATAAACTATGAATGCTTCGAAAATTTTGATAAATTTACTGGCTACTTTAACAAGTTAAAACTACTTGTCGAAAGTTCGTTTGGATGTGCAAAATTTCAATGACGCGGTCACGTTTTAATGCATTTTATCACAATTTGTAGCCCACTGCCGGCTATTAACGTCTTCCAGTGCAATTTTTTGCCATGGCCATGCCACGAAATTTTTTGTTTGCGCTACTTTTCTATTGGTATGCCGCTTTTGAGACGCAATTAACACGTGATGCTTTAACAGCTATTGTGCGATGTGCAACATTGTTCGTCTGCGTGCTGCACAAGGAATTAGATACAAATTCTTTATGGCGAACATAAAATGACTTTCCTTTTTTTGTTGTACCTAAGTAATACGAACGTACTGATCCGGAAACGTAATCATATATCTCAAGTTGGGGGTGTAACTCAGTGGTAGAGTGTCTGCTTCGCATGCAGAAAGTCCTGGGTTCAAATCCCAGCTCCTCCAAATATTTTTTCCATTTCTATCATCTTCAAACTTTTGTGGAACTGTATTATTTATACCCTAATTTCGAGTTATTGTACAAATAAGTAAACAAAACATCATAATACAAACCAATCTTGCAGTTTCCCGCCGCTAACTGAAGTTCCGTTACTTTCCCACACCTTGTAAAAGGTGCTTAGAAATTTTAATCAAACAAGTCCATTCGTTGCTGGGAACTGTAAAAGAAGCAGAAATTCAGTCAATGTGGAGAGTTTCCGTTACTACCAGAGACTCGGATATAATCGATCGCCATCGCCACTCTAGTTGAATGGTCTGAAATTAGCTGGTGAGGGACAAAGGCTGTGCCCATTTCGGAACACCACTTAAGTATTCGCCTAGAAAGTGTGAAAATCAGTACATCAAAATGTTTGCTGCGGAGGTGTTGCGGTAAAAAGAGAAACTTGAAATTTAAGTAATTTGGTAGGGGACATGGGAAGGTTCAGTCTCTGTGATGTAAAGTACAACTAAATCTATTTTCAGAGCGTCGCTTAGAAATACGTGCGTGTTGATTGTCGCTGCAGGTGTGGTATGTAACATCACTATTCATTGCGTCGTAATACTTTGTTAATGGTACTGATTACCGATCAGTTTTCTGCTCTCAAAATTCAAAATGTTCGGCGCGCGCGCGCGCGCGCGCGTATGTGTGTGTGTGTGTGTGTGTGTGTGTGTGTGTGTGTGTGTGTGGTGTGGCTCCAAAGTTTGTATTTAAATTCCCTGTATAGCTCTTTCGTACATATACTACGCTGTCACGTCATAGAATACATCGTAGCATGCATATTTAAATAAAATAAATCAAACGAAAAAAAGTGCGATAATGGAAATAATCATGAAAGTAATGATAAATAAACTGTTTAAGAATTTCCATAGTAAATTGCGGACAGACAAACGAAATCATTCTTTCTGCTTTGATAAACACAGTCTACAGTATGCAGTTCTTTAGAAATTTAGTAAAAAAGTTTTAATAAAATCTCGTAAAATATATCTAGTACAGGGGATATGCAAAATAACGTGAACAGTGGTAGCAATGGGATGGTTGTGTTTGATGGTCAACAACGCAGGTGGGCTGTGCGTGTTCAGTACTAGGCATCAGCGCAGGTTGTTTACGAGTAGTGCACACTTCGTTTTGCATTCAAAGGCAGAGGTAGGCGTGCAGTGAAAGACCTAACAGAGTTCCAAAGAGGGCCCAGATTAGCTGGAACATCAGTAACCAAGACAGCCAACTTATTGAATGTTTCAAGAGCAACAGTCATGACAACCTACACAAAACATGGAAATACATCATCGCGTAAACTTAATAATGGGCGCAAATCAAAACTAAATGACAGAGATCGTCGTATGCTAACACGAACTGTGTCAAAACAACACAAAACTACTAAAGTGACTGCAGAGCTCAATAGCCATCTTCGAGACCCTATATCTCTCGACACTGTCCGCCAAGATCTCTATAAAGCGAATATTCATGGACTAGCTGCTATACCGAAACCATTGGTGACAACCAACGCAAAGAAGTGTGGAACTTGGTGCCAGGAGCATAAATTTTGGACGGCTAATCAGTGGAAACACGTCATATGGTCCGACGAGTCAACGTTTTCCGCATTTCCAACATCGGGCCGGGTATACGTCTGGAGAACGCCAAACGAAGCCTACAATCCTGATTGCTTGATTCCAACGGTTAAACATGGAGATGGAAGTGTGATGGCGTGGGCAGCCCATGGTATTCTTCTGGTCCCATCATTACGCTTAAAGGCCGTGTTACAGCCAACGGTTATGTGAACATTCTACGTGGTCAGGTGCACCCCAAGATTCAAATGTTGTTCCCCAACAATGACATTTCAGGACGATAATGCACCAATTCCTACAACCAGGACAGTACAATCGTGGTACGAGGAGCGTGCAACTAAACTGCAGCGTCTTCCCTGGCTAGCAGAGCCCCTGGACTTGAACATTGTCGACCCCTTGTGGGTGGCATTGGAGCGCAGATACCGGAGCAGATTTCCGCGCCCTAGTCACTACAGGAGTTAGAAGACGTTCTGATCGAAGAGTGGCGTAACATTCCACTGGAGACTAGACAATCATTATAAGCCAGTATTCCAAGAAGAATCGCAGCTGTATTACGGGCAAATAATAATAATAAATTATTAATAAACCATTCCCAAGTAACTATAGGTGTTTACATTATTTTACCTATCCCCTGTGCATCCACTATGTTTCGTTTTTCAGACAAGTCATTATTTTCAACTATTACTAAAGTAACGAGATGTTTTCAAAAAACGTAAATTCTGTCCAAAATTTTGTTCTTAAAAATGAGTACTTAATATTGTTTACTTGCAAACTGCGTAAACTTTACTAGGAAAGCATTGAATTACAACTGTTTACTTCCTGGACGAGTTAACGAAACATTGCTGTAACACCTCTCAAAAATTCGAGTTTAAAAACCCCGAATTTTTTCAGTTTATGATACTAAGATTAGCATTACAAGTTTAGCGATAATGAAGTCTAAAAACCTCAGAAATAATCTAAGATTCATGGTAATCTAAAATTGATTTCATTGCCAGTACAAAATTGATGTTAAGGCTGGCCCTCAACATTTCTGCCATCACACTGTCATGTAACTTCACGTAAACAGTGGCCTCCGACACACCATAACATTGTTCATTTGTTTAAACAATTGTTTACACAGTTGTTTACGCTTACCTGATTAGCAACTACTTTTGAAACGGATTTGTGTTCAGGAACATATTCAGGATCTGTATATGAATCATAGTTATCGACATCATTCTCGGATTTATACAAATCGTCCCTGAAACGCATCAGGACAAAGTTACCATTGGTGAGAATCTGAAATTTGTGAAAGAGCTGCCATTCTCGGTTTATCGCAGATCTATCAGCCAGTATCAGTAAAACATATAACTTGCCAAGTTATAAATGCATTAACTCTTTTCCTCATCGGCTGTTTCTTCCGAGTGTTGACAGCTGAGGTCTTCATTTAACCTATATCTTGACGAAGTTAGGAATGAAAACTTCAACTGGAAATGTTTTATGTGGGGATTATATGAAGGGGTCGAAGTTCATTAAGTGGCGTTATGTATGCTGATTACATGATTTGACTTTAAGAATTTTAATTTTATCTCCTCTAAAAAGAAAAACCTAAGGTGATATCTTTTTTGGGAAAATGGTCTTTTGGGTGGAACGTTGCATGTAGAAAACAAAAGTAATGAACAAATGTCGAATTTTAACTTCCTAAAGTGCCACATATCATACCTAAACGAAGTATTTAATAATCACAAAATTAAAATATTTAAGTAAGTATGTGAAACAGAAGGCCGCTAAAAATAATGCCAAGAAGGAGATGCAAATAACGATGATGAAAGCCATGGCAATACCATTGTGAGCGCTTATGGAAAGAACCGTGACATCTAAAGCTAGAAACAGAGTTAACGTATTTGAAATTCAATTTCTTACAAAATGTGATTTCTTACAAGTGAGAAAGGAGTCTGACGGCTAGACCAGATTAGAAATGAAAGTCAAGACAATTACAAAACGAGATGTCCTTCATTAATCTTTATCGATGTCCTCTGTCGATCCTATCCGGTAAGGATCCCATACCGTAGCAGTACCCTGGCAGACAACAGACAAGTGTGGTGTACGCAATCTCTTTGGTGGATTTGTTGCATCTTCTAAATCTTCTGTCAATAAAACTGTCTTCGGTTCGCGTTCCCCACAACATTACCAATGTGATCGTTCCAGTTTAAGTTGCTTGCAGTTGTTATCCTCAGGTATTTAGTTGAATGGACAGCCTTTAAAATGGTTCAAATGGCTCTGAGCACTATGGGACTTCTGAGGTCATCAATCCCCTAGAACTTAGAACTACTTAAACCTAACTAACCTAAGGACATCACACACATCCATGCCCGAGGCAGGATTTGAACCTGCGACCGTAGCGGTCACGCAGTTCCAAACTCAAGCGCTTAGAACCGCACGGCCACACCGGCCGGCGGACAGCCTTTAGATTTATGTGATTTATCGCGTAATCGGTATTCAGTGGATCTTTCTTATACTCACGTGGATGATCTCACACTTTTCATTAGTGAAGGTCAGTTGCCACTTTTCGCACCATGAAAATATTTTGTCTAAATCATTTTGCAAGTGGTTTTGATCTTCTGGTGACTTTACTAGACGGTAAATAATAGCATCATTTGCAAACATTCTAAGAAGGGTGCTCAGATTGTCTTCTAAATAGTTTCTATAGATTAGGAACAACAGATGGCCTATTACACTTCTTGGGGAACGCCATGTCACTTCATTTTTCCCCGATGTGTGTCTGTCAGTTATTATGGACTGTGACCTTTCTGATAGGAAATCACGAATCCATTGCACAACTGAGAGGATACTCGATAGGCACGCTGTTTGATTAGCAGCCACCTCTGAGGAACAATGTCAAAAACCTTCTAGAAATATGGAATCAATTTGAGATCCCTCGTCGATAGCAATCATTTCTAGATTAGATTAAAGAGTTGCACAAGAACTATATTTTCTAAATCCTTCTTGACTGTGTCAACAAATCGCTTTCTTCGAGGTAATTCATAATGTGCGAACACACATGTGCCAGAAACCTACTGCAAATCGACGTCAGTGATATGAGTCTATGATTCAGCGGATTACTCTTATTTCCTTTCTTGAGTATTGGTGTGACGTGTGCATTTTCCAGTTTTGAGTACGGACCTTTCGTCAAGCGAGCGTTTGTATACGATTGCTAAGTGTGAAGCTATTGCCTCATCGTACTCTGAACCCTAACTGGTATGCAATCTACATAGGAGACTTGCCTTTATTGATTCATTCTTCTTCGCTACATTTAGAATATATATTTTTTAAGCTACGTTTGCTGAGTTTTGATTCGAATTATGGAATATTCACTTCGTCTTATTTGGTGAAGAAATTTCGGGAAACTGTATTTAGTAACTCCGCTTTAGTGGCACCGTCGTCAGCAACTTTACCATCGCTGTCGCGCAGCGATTGTATTGATTACATCTTGCTGCTGGTGTACTTTAAATGTAACCAGAATCTCTTTTGAGTTTTCTGCCAGATTTCGAGACAGAATTTCTTTGCGGAAACCATCAATGAATTTCACTTTCACTTTTGCTTTTGCAAAAGTGTTCTCACCTGTTTTGTATACCGTGAGAGATCAGCTCTGTCTCTCATCAATTTGATACAAATCTCTCAGTTACTATCGATACTACATTTTCGAATTTAAGCCACATCTGGTCTACACTTGCGTAGTTCAGAAAGAATGGAGACTGTCTCATAGAAAATACTCAACGAATTTTTATCCTTTTTTTTAGGTAGATATATTTTCCGCTTATTTTTGGCAGGTTTGGCTGTTAAGATACTCAGTGTCGCTACATCAACCTTTTGTAATCTCTGTATTTGTCATGATGCTCCGTACTTGCTTCGGATTATTTGTTGCTAAGACGTACATTATGTTTTCGCAACCATTTACACTTAGAATTGCTCAAAATAGTACTGAGAGAAAACATTTAGTACAATTTCTGACGATTTTTTATACCTAACACCGTTTTTGAATATGTATTTTCGCCAACATATCGAGGGTAGATTGAAGTCACCATAAACTAGAACCAGTTATTAATGTATTACCTTCGAAGTAGTCGATTAAACTGTGTAACTGTGTTTGTGTTTTCTGTTTCATGGCACCGAGCGAGGGCAGATGAGACCAGTCTCGCTCACTTCCATCGTACCTAGTCTGACAGCGCCGGTCAAGAAAACCCTACAGGGTGACAATTATTGAACTATATGAAAAAAAACCTAAATTACTTACAAACTACGGCGTGCACACACTTTATTCAACATGTAAACATTTCTACAAATATTCAGATTTAGGTTATGACATGTTCGATATGCCAGCCATCATTGGCGATCATCTGGCACAGACGAATAACGGAATTCTCAATGAGCCGCTGAAGTGTCGGAACATGGATGACCTCCTGAATGGCTGTTTTCAGCTCAGCAATGGTTTTGGTGTTATTTCTGTACACCTTGTCTTTAATATAGCCCACAAAAAGGAGTCATATATTCAGATCCGGAGAATATGGCAGCCAATCGAGGCCCATGCCAGTGGCTTCTGGGTAGTCCACAGCCAGAATGGGGTCCCCAAAGTGCTCCTCCAGGGCTCAAACACTCTTCTGCTTCGATAGGGTCGAGCTCCGTCTTGCATGAACGACATCTTGCCGAAACCAGGGTAGCTTTGGATAATGGGGATGCAACCATCTTCCAGAACCTTCACGTACCGTTCGGTAGGAACATCGCACCTATTATTCCGTGGCTGGACATTGCACATCACACAATCACCCTTTGAAGGTGAAGAGACTTCTCGATCGCTAAATGCGGATTCTCAGGCTCCAAATGCGACAATTTTGCTTATTGACGAACCCACCCAAGTGAAAGTGGGGTTCGTCGCTAAATCAAACCATACAGCGCTTATTAATTTCCAGCATGTCTCGCGGCCAACCATGCAGTTTGAAAGTCCTAACGCAAATCATTCAGAAGTTATGACGATGTTATTTCACATAGTTCAATAACTTTCACCCTGTAGCAACAGACAGCCAACCTGCAGAAGAAGACGCCGCTGGATTCGCCTGCATAGGAGTATTTTAATTACTGTACGGTGTTTAAAAAGAAAAACGTTGTATTTTAACTGTATCACATGACATAATGATATAAAATGGAACGGTGAATGTCCAACTGCCAAACCGTACCCAGCAATGAAGAAGTTACCGTTAATCACAATAGAAAGACTTGTTTTTTGTGCGTAATTTGCTGTGGAGAATACAATGCCGGTCCGAGTGCCCGAGCGGTTCTAGGCGCTACATTCTGGAACCGCTACGGTCGCAGGTTCGACTCCTGCGTCGGGCACGGATGTGTGTGATGTCCTTAGGTTAATTAGGTTTAAGTAGTTCTAAGTTCTATGGAACTGATGACCTGAGAAGTTAAGTCCCATAGTACTCAGCGCCATTTGAACCATTTTTGAGAATACAATACAGTTGATTCTCAAAAAGTTTCTATTGTACAATAAACGACGAGAGAAAACTGTGCTGTTGAACTCGAAACATTTAGCTAGAAAATAAATCGTGAAAGTATCAATGAATATCTACGAAAAATCGGTCTCAACGTAAACTGGAATGAGCAATGAAATAATTGTGAGAAGTTAAAAGTAATTTTAACCAATGACATGATGTGAACAGTGAAAGTTGTATGCTCACTTCCTTTGTTTTAAGAAGATACTAACAAAATCTACAATCAATGGTGAAGCATATACAATTCCAAATTAATTAATAACTAGCTCGTGCGAAACAGAATCTGACGAAAGTTACGAAAATACACTGCAGTGTCACCGCAGCATCAGGTGCTTAATTAATATCCACAGACCAAGAATCTTATTTTAGGGAAGGGTAAAAGACGAGCCAAAATCATGAATTTCTGGAGACAGATGCCCAAAAATACTGGGCACAGGCATGTACAATAACCTCATAAAATGTCTGCAGTTAACTGGAGAAAGATGTTGGGAGTTGTCAGAGGGGAAAACGCAGAGACCATTCATTACTCCAAAAAGTAAAGGTTGGGCAATATCCATATTTCGGCTAAAATATACATTACCTACACCGAAACCAATCGCAAATTGGATGAATTCTGCAATAGGGTGATTTATTTGGCAGTTAATATCATCAGAGTTAAAATGTAAACTTCATATTTTCGGCAGAGTGAAGGAGGATTATGACTGAGATGTTACAAGGTGATATGATGCCGTACTTTTGTATAGATCGAGTAAGGAAGCAAAAGTGGCACCGACTGCTCTAACAACTGCTTTTTTGGTACACATGCTACCACAAAGCCTTAATCCACTCGTGGGTAGACTGCCTGAAAAAAAAGTGAAGCACCCAGAAGGAGAAGAGGAAACGAAATGAAACTTAACGGATTGGGGGCATATTTATGTTATTTCAGTTGTTGCAAAATAGTAAGATTTACAAAGAACTCGGCCGCTTGAGCTCATTTATCAGTATGACGTTGCACCTCTTCTAGTCTGGATATATGCACGATTTGGACTGGGAAGGATGTCATAAAGACGTATCCTACATGCCTTGGAGAGTTCGCATCTGAGCTGGTCAAAAACAAAAAAAAAAGTCACCATGATACTGTTGCATGAGAGGTAACAAATGGCTCTGAGCACTATGGGACTTCTTTGGTCATCAGTCCCCTAGAACTTAGAACTACTTAAAACTAACTAACCTAAGGACATCACACACATCCATGCCCGAGGCAGGATTCGAACCAGCGACCGTAGCGGCCTCTCGGTTCCAGACTGTAGCGCCTAGAACCGCATGTCCACTGCGGCCGGCCGAGAGGTAACACATCTGGACGCAGGATGTCTGTGACGTACGATTGTACCGTCTGAGTATATAACAATATTTTTTATGGTTAATTTAATTTTTTCTTTGCTTTAAAATTTTCGCACATTGCTACTAAATTTTCTGTATATGTAAAGTAAAGTGTACTGTACTGGAGACTGAAGTTCTTTGCATTGTATGTCAGTAATGTAAGTAAAATACTATAATAATTGTTTATTATGTTAAATAATTTTTAATGACCTTTCGTATTTAAAAATATTTGTGTGTATAAATTGTTCATGTTAATGTAAATTTGACCATTTAAGAAATGGTCACGCTTAGCAACAATATAAGTAATAGGTGTTATGTAAAAGCCAGTGTGCTTTCGTTTAAAACGGAAGTGGCTCTGGGGAGTGGAAAAGGTGGCAAGGGCGAATTGGTGCACTACCTAGAGCAAGCACGGGAAGTAAGCCGCACAGTCTGTAGGCAGCAGTGATTGAGGCAACACCTTTGTGGAGTACGAGAAGCTTTGCCTGCAAATTCGCACCAAATGCCTCGGATGGAGACTGCAAACGGCTTACGGCAGAGTTGCGAGTTGGGCTACTGTATGTAGAAATGACCGACGCCAAGAAGAGAAATTGAGCCCATACAGCAAGAGACCAGGCCGTACTGTGGGTAGTGTAGCCGAGATGCAGTCGTTTGTGTTCCCTAGTCTGGCTGTTGTTAGTCTACAAGCAATGCTGTGGGATGACACAGAATGTTGCAGGCAGTCCATTAATTGTTCTCGTATGGTAGGTGCAGATATGAAATGGTTACGACGTGTTTGTGCAGAATACGTAGATCCTCCCATATGGTGGCCCAATGTGGTCGACTGGAACCTTGACAAGTATGCCTGCCTCACTTTGCCATACAGTCCAATATAGAGCGACTGTCATATCCAAATGCCCCACAAATCTGGAACTGCACGATCCGACCAGCTGTCCAAATGGAGGCTCACAATGAGGCCTCTTTCAAACTGTCAGGTGCTGATAATGCTGTCATACACGATTACACAGGATCTCCGTATCCTTCTAAGTGACCAGGATGCAAAGTGAATATACCAACAGAAACTGGATAGCAATATGGGCAAATATATTCAACAAACAGTTAACTGTTATAATGTGAAGCCTAACATCAGTTAGTGAACGAAACAATAGCACCAATGAAATGATCAATTATATTACATGGAGCTAGCAACTGTTCATTGCATGGCGAGAAAGACAATATAGAAGCACACATTTATATATGCCAAAATACGAACGCATTCGCCTGTGAACAAAAATTAAACTTGCTTCAATGAATAGAGGAGACTCAAGATAACAGAAGTGATAAGAACAGAGGTAAGACAGAATCTTCAACGAAACCAAGTGCTGATGGGAAACTTTGTCCACTTCACCATAACTGAATGCGCAAAACATTTGGAGAGTTTTGTTAATTTCTTATGACTTGAGTAATAGAGAATAAGAGAATTTAGAAATTGCAAGGCAGCATGTCAGAGGTGCTCGGAAGTTATTTCACAATTAAAGAAATGTTGCTATACTGAGGTAACAAAAGTTGTAGGACAGCGACATGCACATACACGGATGGCGGTAGTAGCGCGTAAACAAGATATAAAAGGGCAGTGCATTGGCGGAACTGTCATTTGTACTAAGATGACTCATGTGAAAATATTTCCGACGAGATTATGGCCGCTCGAAGTACCAGACGCATGGCAATTACGTTTCGGAAATCGTAAGAGAACTCAATATTCTACGGTTCACAGCGTCAAGATTGTTCTGAGAATACAAAATGTCAGGCATTACCTTTTATCAAGAACAATGCAGTGGCGGACGGCGTTTACTTTACCACCGGCAGCAGCGGCTTTTGCGTAGAACTGTCAGTGCTAACAGACAAGTAACAGTGTTGAATAACCGCAGAAATCAATTTAGGATGTACGGCGAAAGTATCCGTTAGGACAGTGCGACGAAATTTGGCGTTAATTGGCCATGGCGGCAGACGATCGACACTATTGCCATTGCTAATAGCACGACATCGCCTGCAGTGCTTCTCCTGGGATCGTGACCATACCAGTTGGATCCTAGACGACTGTAAAACCGTTGTCTGGTCACGAGAGTCCCGATTTCAGAACTGATGGTAGGGTTCGAGTTTGGCGCAGACCCCACGAAGCCAAGGACCCAAGTTGTCAGTTAGGGACTGTGGAAGCTGGTGGTGGCTCCATAATGTAGGGGAACATGTGTACGTAGAATGGACTGGGCCTCTGGTCCAATTAAACCGATAATGGACTGGAAATTGTTATGTTCGGGTAACGAGACAATTTGCAACCTTTATGGACTTCAAGTTCCCAATTAACGATGGAATTGTTATGGATGACAATGCGCCATGGCACTGGGGCCACAATTGTTCGCAGTTGGTTTGAAGAACATTCCAGACAGTTCGAGAGAATGACTTGGTCACCCAGATCGCCCGACATGAATCCCATCGAACATTTACGGGACGTAATCGAGAGGTAAGTTCGTGCACAAAATACCGCACTGGAAAAACTATCGTAATTATGGACGGCTACAGAGGCAGAACGGGTCCATTTTTCGGCAGGGGATTTCCAACGTCTTGTTGAATCTATACCATGCCGACTTGCTGCACTACACCTGGCGAAAGGAGGTACGACACGGCAGGAAGTACCCCATGACTTTTGTCATCTAAGTGTAAAATAAAATTTTCTCCAGACCAAAGAGGTCAGTTCTTTTCCTTTAGATGCATTTTTCAGTTTATTTATATTTTAACGCAGAAGCAGTTCTCTTTTTTTATATGTTTGTGTTTTCTACAAAAAAAAAATTGTCACCTTATATGTGTACTTACACTTTAAATTATAACATTACGTCAAGAACGGTAGCCGATGATCATTAGGAAAGAAGGAATTTAGTTATGGGATAGAAATGAGAAGAATTATTTTGATGGCAGATTACGTCGAACAAGACGAATTGATGATCGTAAGAAGCGGTATGGGGTTGAACGGAGGTACTCAAAATGGTTCAAATGGCTCTGAGCACTATGGGACTTAACATCTATGGTCATCAGTCCCCTAGAACTTAGAACTACTTAAACCTAACTAACCTAAGGACATCACACAACACCCAGCCATCACGAGGCAGAGAAAATCCCTGACCCCGCCGGGAATCGAACCCGGGCGTGGGAAGCGAGAACGCCACCGCACGACCACGAGATGCGGGCGAACGGAGGTACTGGAAAAAAATTATGGGCAAGAGCTTTCCCTGCGAAAATCGAAATTCCAACTTCGAATCCCGGTTTGGCAAAGAATTCAGTCTCCCACGTAGTTTCAGAACACAACAACCTAGACACAGCCCGCAACTGTTATTGTTTTCAAGTGGAACATAAGAGCGTCGATTCTGAAAGATTCGTTGAACAATATTTTCACTATTTTTTTATAGTTTTGTAGCGGAGAGAAACTCGTAAGAAGCTACCGTCGTCAGAACCTGTCTTTCTACGAGACGTAGCCGCAGAGAACCGCCTCCGTTACTTGCTGTTCTCACGTCCCTGCCGCGGTCCATAGCCTCGCTCTGGCCGAACTTCCGTGTCCGCACGGAAGGCTACTGGCCCGCCAGACTATTGGCATGACGAGGTCGGAGACTGCCCGTTGTGTTCACGCGTGAGCTGCCCGACGGCCTTGCCGCGTGTGAAGCGCACAGCCTCGCTCACGCATCCGATGTCCATCTCCCTGAAGGTCCAATCTCTGTAAAGCGGACTATACTGTGGAGACCATCCATTTCCATAATTACTCGAACTCCTGATACTCCAAAAGGCGTGGACAAAAATATGGAACCGTTGTAGAAATAACACATTATCAGACATAGTACGGTGCAGGAAAACAGTTGGCCATCGAAATAGCTTCCACCAGTCCCGAAATGAATAAATACAGGGAATCTTCTAACATTCTTCCCGCAAAATAGTGGCAAAGTCAGGTAAAGATATTGGAAGTGGATAAAGATTATGCAACTTCCTCTCCAAACTAGACTGCAAAAGCTCGCGAGGAGACGATACGAACTTCCCCTCACAAATCTGATTCATATTGACAGGGTGTGTGGGGCGAGATTCCGACTTAAACATGTTTCAAGATTTAGGTGAGTTCTGAATGTGGTGTTATAGTCAGTGAACGAGCGATGGGATTTTCCCGTATGACCATTTCACGAGAGTTTCGTGAATATCAGGAATCCCGTAAAACATCAAATCTCCAACAAAGCTGTGGCGGGAAAAAGATCCTGCAAGAAAGAGACCAACGACGACTGAAGAGAATCGTTCAACGTGATAGAAGTGCACCCTTCGACAAATTGCTGCAGATTTCAATGCTGGGCCATCAAAAAGTGTCAGCGTGCGAAACATCTTCCATATGGGCTTTCGGAGCCGAAGGCCCACTCGTATACCCTTGATGACTGCATGAAACAAAGCTTTACGCCTCGCCTTGGCCAGTCAACACCGACATTGGACTGTTGATGTGTGGAAACATTTTGCCTGGTCGGATGAATCTCATTTCAGATTGTGTCGAGCGAAGGGGTGTGCGCGGGTATGGAGACAACCTCATGAATCCATTGACCTTGCATGTCAGCAGGGGACTGTTCAAGCTGGTAGAGGCTCTGCAATGGTGTGGGACCCGTGCAGGTGGAGTGATATGTGTCATCTGTTACGTCTAGAGACGACTCTGACAGGTGACAGGTACGCAAGCATCCTGTCTGATCACCTGCATCCATTCATGTCCACTGTGCATTTCGACGGGCAATTCCAGCTGAACAATGCGACACCCTATACATCCAGAATTGCTACAGGGTGGCTCCAGGAACAGTCTTCTGAGTTTAAACACTTCCGCTGGCCACCAAACTCCCCGACATGAGCATTATGGAGCGTATTGGGATGCCTTGCAACAAGCTGTTCAGAAGAGGTCGCCACCCCCTCCTACTTTTACGTATTTATGGATGGCCTTGCAGGATTCATCGTGTCAATTCCCTCCAGCACTACTTCAGACATTACTCCATGCCACGTTGTGTTGCGGCACTTCTGCGTGCTTGCGGGGGCCCCACACGATATTAGGCAGGTTTACCACTGTCTTTGGCCCTCTAGCGTATACTGTACGGTCGATAACACTCAAGAAATGCGCAGCCAAGCGCGTTAAGCGGTTAGTGTTAGTCTGGGTCGAATATTCCTGTCTGCACTTTTTCCTTCCCACCTAATTATTATGACTGTGCAAACTGTCATTATCGAATGATTCATATCTTATTTTCATAATCTTTATCCTGAAGAAAGAGAAATAATTTTCGTAACGAGACTGGAAAAAGGTAGATACACAAGAACGTTTAATCAAATCAGGATAGTCATTTTATTCATATTATTTTGTCTGCATATGTGGCAAGTATAATGTATGACCTATGGAGCACTGTAAGAATCAGGATGATACTGATCGTAGAAACATGGGAAACAATAATTATTGTAACATTTAGCACTTGTAATTAAAAGCCGAATCTTAAATGTGCAGTTTTTTCAGCGTGTCTATTGCAAAACAAACTTGGGTTCCATTCGTAAGTGATGCTCAGTCATCATACAATTTCGCGGTGTACCACGCATATCTGTTGTTAGAATTATACACTCCTGGAAATTGAAATAAGAACACCGTGAATTCATTGTCCCAGGAAGGGGAAACTTTATTGACACATTCCTGGGGTCAGATACATCACATGATCACACTGACAGAACCACAGGCACATAGACACAGGCAACAGAGCATGCACAATGTCGGCACTAGTACAGTGTATATCCACCTTTCGCAGCAATGCAGGCTGCTATTCTCCCACGGAGACGATCGTAGAGATGCTGGATGTAGTCCTGTGGAACGGCTTGCCATGCCATTTCCACCTGGCGCCTCAGTTGGAGCAGCGTTCGTGCTGGACGTGCAGACCGCGTGAGACGACGCTTCATCCAGTCCCAAACATGCTCAATGGGGGGACAGATCCGGAGATCTTGCTGGCCAGGGTAGTTGACTTACACCTTCTAGAGCACGTTGGGTGGCACGGGATACATGCGGACGTGCATTGTCCTGTTGGAACAGCAAGTTTCCTTGCCGGTCTAGGAATGGTAGAACGATGGGTTCGATGACGGTTTGGATGTACCGTGCACTATTCAGTGTCCCCTCGACGATCACCAGTGGTGTACGGCCAGTGTAGGAGATCGCTCCCCACACCATGATGCCGGGTGTTGGCCCTGTGTGCCTCGGTCGTATGCAGTCCTGATTGTGGCGCTCACCTGCACGGCGCCAAACACGCATACGACCATCATTGGCACCAAGGCAGAAGCGACTCTCATCGCTGAAGACGACACGTCTCCATTCGTCCCTCCATTCACGCCTGTCGCGACACCACTGGAGGCGGGCTGCACGATGTTGGTGCGTGAGCGGAAGACGGCCTAACAGTGTGCGGGACCGTAGCCCAGCTTCATGGAGACGGTTGCGAATGGTCCTCGCCGATACCCCAGGAGCAACAGTGTCCCTAATTTGCTGGGAAGTGGCGGTGCGGTCCCCTACGGCACTGCGTAGGATCCTACGGTCTTGGCGTGCATCCGTGCGTCGCTACAGTCCGGTCCCAGGTCGACGGGCACGTGCACCTACCGCCGACCACTGGCGACAACATCGATGTACTGTGGAGACCTCACGCCCCACGTGTTGAGCAATTCGGCGGTACGTCCACCCGGCCTCCCGCATGCCCACTATACGCCCTCGCTCAAAGTCCGTCAACTGCACATACGGTTCACGTCCACGCTGTCGCGGCATGCTATCAGTGTTAAAGACTGCGATGGAGCTCCGTATGCCACGGCAAACTGGCTGACACTGACGGCGGCGGTGCACAAATGCTGTGCAGCTAGCGCCATTCGACGGCCAACACCGCGGTTCCTGGTGTGTCCGCTGTGCCGTGCGTGTGATCATTGCTTGTACAGCCCTCTCGCAGTGTCCAGAGCAAGTATGGTGGGTCTGACACACCGGTGTCAATGTGTTCTTTTTTCCATTTCCAGGAGTGTATTACCGATTTCACAATGCTATAGTTGCATCTTTAAGTACAGTAGAGCGTCGATTATCCGAACGTCGGTCAACCGAACGACCGCTTAGCCGAACTTTGTACTCGCTCGCACCTGTTACTCTTCCACCCTACCGTCCATCATCCCCCTCACTCCCAAACGAAGGGAGGAAAGAATTTTTGCGTAAGTTATTCTTAGAAAGAGAAGAGGATGGAGAAGAAAGTCTCTTAAGAAATCATTAGAATATTGACTTCAAAGACGCGTCCTACATGATCAGCGTAGCATGGAATAGTGTAAAGGAAGAGAATTTGAAGAAAGCCTGGAATAAAATTTTGGTCACAGAAGAAAATTCACAAGGTATGATTGAAAATGACGAACAGAATGATATGTCCGAAATTCTCGGTATGCTAAAAGAAATAGATTGTCACGAATGTGATGAAGAAGACATTCATGAATGGATGAATATCGATGATGCAGATCCAGGACACCAAATCATGCAGGACAGCGAGATTGTAGACGTCGTCTCTGATAAAGATGACGCCGCCAGCATCTCATCAATCAGTGCTCCAGAAAGTGCAGATGAAAGTATACCAACAGCTTCTGTGGCGTTCACTTGTTTAGATATTGCCTTGCGATGGTTTGGAGCCCAAGATGAAAGTGACCAGTTACAGATATCTGTAATGAAAAAAGTACGTGACTTAGTTGCTCGTAAGCGTGTAGGCTTGCTTTGACAGACCAAAATAAAGGATTTTTTAAACGTTAATTTTGTATACTTTGTGTATTGTTCATGCAAAATGCGTATGTAATATGTGTATATTTTTGTTTAATAAACTGTGCCACATACTATATATTCCTACTGAAATTGCCTTTGTATGTTACTTTGTAATACTAAAAGAGATGCCTGTTTTTATGAATAAATTTACTGTACAGTACTTCTTTTTGGCAAATAAACATGTACAGTTCGATTATCCGAACAAACCAGTTTTCCGAACACCCATGTCCCCCAATTACTTCGGATAATCGACGCTCTACTGTACATCTACATAAAGAAGAATACCACTTGAGGGAATTAAGAATCATTACAAAAATTATAATATCTTTAGAATGGCAGGAATCTGGGGAGAAGAGTATGACGACATACACGAAGGACGTAACTGACAGAATGAAACATAAATATAGAAGTCAAGTTACTTCCGTATTTTCAGATCATTTACAGGCAAAAACTGAGCGCATTGGACATTCCGTCATTCCCAATTCGTAAAAGTAGTGACGAGAGTCAAAAGATAAAAACAGACGGGCTGAAGAAGATGGTCACAGAAGAAAGTCAGCTACAATAAAACTGTAAAACCAGAAAAAAGGGGACAACCGTTGAAAGCGAAATTAAATGGTAATAGCGATAAAAGACAGGACGTAGTGAAAAGCCCCAAAAGGGCAGAAGAATAAAATTGGAATGAATAATGGTACAGTGAAAAGATGCTTAATCAGATTTGTTCGATTAATTTTTTAACAACAAAATTCGCCAACCGTTGTGAAATTGGGATGTTATTTTATTTTAACTACCAGTTCCGGAATACCATTGTGCCATCTTCGGGCCCCATAAGCATCTTGGCGTACTGGCAATCGATGATTTGATGGCAACTGCAAGGATTCGCAGTCAAGTCATCGAAGGAAGCACTTGTAATCCGGTTTAGAATTCACGACATCCAGGAACATATGGCCCCAATATTCCAGTATCGTTTATTTTTGAAAGATGCATATACGGCCTGAAAACGGCATAATGGAATGTCGAAACTGTCAGTCAAAGTAATTGAAATACATTTCAATTACACGGCTGTTGGCGAATTTCATTGTTAAATTCTTGACCAGCCACTGTCCCATGTCCACAGTGGATAAACAGACATTGTACTTCTTAAGTCCTCCAGAAACGGATCTGATACATGGTTGAGAGAACCGTCATGGGCGGATGCCGGCAGAGGACTGTGCGTTTACATTAAAAAGTAAACAGGCAGGCGCGTGAAATTGTAAATAATATGGATAAGAATTTTGGGAGGCGGCATTTTGACTGCGGCACTACGTTTTCCTGTAACGGGCATTTTCACAAATGACGAATGGTTTTGGAATTGCACCTCGCCCTGCAATTCCCTGCTTATGGAGGTCCCTTCGTGTTGTTTTGTTGCTATCAGGGTTCACAAGTGCGACATTGAAACCTGCAGTGACTTTTGCAGCTGTCAAATGGCTCTAAGCACTATGGGACTTAACATTTGGAGTCATCAGCCCCCTACACCTAGAACTACTTAAACCTAACTAACCTAAGGACATCACACACATCCATGCTCGAGGCAGGATTCGAACCTGCGACCGTAGCAGCAGCGCGGTGCCGGACTGAGGCGCCTAGAACCGCTCGACCACAGCGGCCGGCTTTTGCAGCTGTCGTCCTCTTATATATCGTCACAGTTCCCATCAGTATCATCTGTCACGAACATTCAACACTCGCTTTCATACGCATTGTGACTTAGCGGATGATGTTTTTCCTCTTTTTCGTGTATAAATCTTCGATATGGTGCCTCTTGAAACACCACACATAGGCTAACTTGGTTACGGAAGCATCCACCATAAGGAGACCAACAATTTGACCTCGCACCAGTTCACGTAGCTCCGACATAATGCATCATAACCACCCAGGACACTGTTCTGAGCACGACTGACACTTGGAACGTCCTTAGGACATCGCACAAGGTGCCATTCTTCGTGAAATACAACAGATTAACCTGCAGTCTTGGCTAGCATCTGTATTTATGTTCAGGCTTTCATTTCTATCGGTGTTTCCATCTTTTTTGTCAAACTCCTGTATAATAAACCATCATAGCAATATTTCGGCTCTAAACATTGGGCTGGTTCCCCTTCAAAGGGAAAATATTCGAAGTGCGCATACAAATACTCAATATTATTCGAAGAAAGAGGACGAAAAGTCCTAATCGACGTTAGAACTGTATCAAATGAACTGGAGGTACATAGGATGTCAGAATTAAAGGCTGATTTCCCCTAAAAGGCTATTTAACAAAATGTTGCAATCATGTGCATCGCTAAGTAGGCTTTATCGCCGCACCAATAATGTTAACCCCCATTCACTTTTTTTTTTGGTCATCAGTCTACCGACTGGTTTGATGCGGCCCGCCACGAATTACTTTCCTGTGCTAACCTCTTCATCTCAGAGTAGCACTTGCAACCTACGTCATTAATTATTTGCTTGACGTATTCCAATCTCTGTCTTCCTCTACAGTTTTTGCCCTCTACAGCTCCCTCTAGTACCATGGAAGACATTCCCTCATGTCTTAGCAGATGTGCTATCATCCTGTCCCTTCTCCTTATCAGTGTTTTCCACATATTCCTTTCCGATTCTGCGTAGAACCTCCTCATTCCTTATCTTATCAGTCCACCTAATTTTCAACATTCGTCTATAGCACCACATCTCAAATGCTTCGATTCTCTTCTGTTCCGGTTTTCCCACAGTCCATGTTTCAATACCATACAATGCTGTACTCCAGACGTACATCCTCAGAAATTTATTCCTCAAATTAAGGCCGGTATTTGATATTAGTAGACTTCTCTTGGCCAGAAATGCCTTTTTTGCCATAGCGAGTCTGCTTTTGATGTCCTCCTTGCTCTGTCTGTCATTGGTTATTTTACTGCCTAGGTAGCAGACTTCCTTAACTTCATTGACTTCGTGACCATCAATCCAGATGTTAAGTTTCTCGCTGTTCTCATTTCTACTACTTCTCATTACCTTCGTCTTTCTCCGATTTACTCTCAAACCATGCTGTGTACTCATTAGACTGTTCATTCCGTTCAGCAGAACATTTAATTCTTCTTTACTTTCACTCAGGATAGCAATGTCATCAGCGAATCGTATCATTGATATCCTTTCACCTTGTATTTTAATTCCACTCCTGAACCTTTCTTTTATTTCCATCATTGCTTCCTCGATGTACAGATTGAAGAGTAGGGGCGAAAGGCTACAGCCTTGTCTTACACACTTATTAATACGAGCACTTCGTTCTTGATCGTCCACTCTTATTATTCCCTCTTGGTTGTTGTACATGTTGTATATGACCCGTCTCTCCCTATAGCTTACCCCTACTTTTTTCAGAATATCGAACAGCTTGCACCATTTTATATTGTCGAACACTTTTTCCAGGTCGACAAATCCTATGAAAGTGTCTTGATTTTTCTTTAGCCTTGCTTCCATTATTAGCCGTAACGTCAGAATTGCCTCTCTCGTCCCTTTACTTTTCCTAAAGCCAAACTGATCGTGACCTAGCGCATTCTCAATTTTCTTTTCCATTCTTCTGTATATTATTCTTGTAAGCAGCTTCGATGCACGAGTTGTTAAGCTGATTGTGCGATAATTCCCGCACTTGTCAGCTCTTTCCGTCTTCGGAATTGTGTGGATGATGCTTTTCCGAAAGTCAGATGGTGTATCGCCAGACTCATATATTCTACACACCAACGTGAATAGTCGTTTTGTTGCCACTTCCCCCAATGATTTTAGAAATTCTGATGGAATGTTATCTATCCCTTCTGCCTTATTTGACCGTAAGTCCTCCAAAGCTCTTTTAAATTCCGATTCTAATACTGGATCCCCTATCTCTTCTAAATCGACTCCTGTTTCTTCTGCTATCACACCAGAGTCTTTCAATGTATTCTTTCCACCTATCTGCTCTCTCCTCTGCATTTAACAGTGGAATTCCCGTTGCACTCTTAATGTTACCACCGCAGCTTTTAATGTCACCAAAGGTTGTTTTGACTTTCCTGTATGCTGAGTCTGTCCTTCCGACAATCATATCTTTTTCGATGTCTTCACATTTTTCCTGCAGCCATTTCGTCTTAGCTTCCCTGCACTTCCTATTTATTTCATTCCTCAGCGACTTATATTTCTGTATTCCTGATTTTCCCGGAACATGTTTGTACTTCCTCCTTTCATCAATCAACTGAAATATTTCTTCTGTTACCCATGGTTTCTTCGCAGCTACCTTCTTTGTACCAATGTTTTCCTTCCCAACTTCTGTGATGACCCTTTTTAGAGATGTCCATTCCTCTTCAACTGTACTGCCTACTGCGCTATTCCTTATTGCTGTATCTATAGCGTTAGAGAACTTCAAACGTATCTCGTCATTCCTTAGTACTTCCGTATCCCACTTCTTTGCGTATTGATTCTTCCTGACTAATGTCTTGAACTTTAGCCTACTCTTCATCACTACTATATTGTGATCTGAGTCTATATCTGCTCCTGGGTACGCCTTACAATCCAGTATCTGATTTCGGAATCTCTGTCTGACCATGATGTAATCTAATTGAAATCTTCCCGTACCTCCCGGCCTTTTCCAAGTATACTTCCTCCTCTTGTGATTCTTGAACAGGGTATTCGCTATTACTAGCTGAAACTTATTACAGAACTCAATTAGTCTTTCTCCTCTTTCATTCCTTGTCCCAAGCCCATATTCTCCTGTAACCTTTTCTTCTACTCCTTCCCCTACAACTGCATTCCAGTCGCCCATGACTATTAGATTTTCGTCCCCCTTTACATACTGCATTACCCTTTCAATATCCTCATACACTTTCTCTATCTGTTCATCTTCAGCTTGCGACGTCGGCATGTATACCTGAACTATCGTTGTCGGTATTGGTCTGCTGTCGATTCTGATTAGAACAACCCGGTCACTGAACTGTCCACAGTAACACACCCTCTGCCCTACCTTCCTATTCATAACGAATCCTACACCTGTTATACCATTTTCTGCTGCTGTTGATATTACCCGATACTCATCTGACCAGAAATCCTTGTCTTCCTTCCACTTCACTTCACTGACCCCTACTATATCTAGATTGAGCCTTTGCAATTCCCTTTTCAGATTTTCTAGTTTCCCTACCACGTTCAAGCTTCTGACATTCCACGCCCCGACTCGTAGAACGTTATCCTTTCGTTGATTATTCAATCTTTTTCTCATGGTAACCTCCCCCTTGGCAGTCTCCTCCCGGAGATCCAAATGGGGGACTATTCCGGAATCTTTTGCCAATGGAGAGATCATCATGACACTTCTTCAATTACAGGCCACATGTCATGTGGATACACGTTACGTGTCTTTAATGCAGTGGTTTCCATTGCCTTCTGCATCCTCATGTCGTTGATCATCGCTGATTCTTCCGCCTTTAGGGGCAATTTCCCACCCCTAGGACAAGAGAGTGCCCTGAACCTCTATCCGCTCCTCCGCCCTCTTTGACAAGGCCGTTGGCAGAATGAGGCTGACTTCTTATGCCGGAAGTCTTCGGCCGCCAATGCTGATTATTTATCAAAATTTAGGCAGTGGCGGGGATCGAACCCGGGACCGAAGACGTTTTGATTATGAATCAAAGACGCTACCCCTAGACCACTATAAACTATAATCTAGAAAAGTTATCTTTTAAGAGCTAAGCTACATTGGCATATGCTGATCCGATAGAACTGTGTTTTTTTGTTTTGAACGCAATTAGAACCTCATATCGCTCAGTGTCATTGCATTGTACATTTCAAATCCTTACAAAATATAAATTGCATTTTATAAGTAATAAAAATTAGCTCCTGATGTCTCTTCTGAGCTTTTATGTAACAGAAACAATTGCTTTCGATGCAAGTACAGTTTACGTGCATAAACAAAAGAAATCCTATGCAATTATTATTGTTATTTTATACGCAATTGAACACTCATCATCATGATCAAAGGCAAGAGTTTCCTGCTATTACTGATGAGTGCGAAAGTTGTTTAGGAACAACATAATCATGTTTCGTATAAGCTCGACGAAGTATTCAAGCGATATTTGACATGTTTTTTTCCGCGTTCTTTTAATTTTACCCTTTAAGGGAATTGCTTATTCTAGCACTATATGATGAACTTTTATTTTTTTAATTACTTCAACATTCCTCTGTTTTACATCAGAAATCAATAGTTTTCGAATAAAACCTGAATGAAACATTGACAGTTTCAATTTTGCTATTAATTCTGTTTATCTTTAAGCAACAGACAGCAGGATACGTATATAGAACACGAAGATTCCGTAGGTTACGGGGCCCTTTATATATCCTCATTCACTCTCTAGGAGGGTTCACTGCTTCCGGTTTCTAGGGGAATCTAGTAACACACACTGACCGCGTACCCAAACGAAGCAATCGAAATGAGTTAATGCTCGAGAGCTATGCAACACACATAACGTACAGGTAACGCGATTTAGATCTTAACTGACCAAAGCTACTAGGAGAACTATCGTAGTCAACGCTTACTTAAGATAGTCTACCATAGCCAACGGTAGTTTTACAACTGTAGATAGAGCAAGACCACCATTGTCCATTGCGAGACTGAATGCCATCTGGTGGCGTTGCGAGCATGTGAAACAGTAAGAACAGGTTACAAGCGGAGCACAGACAAACGGAGAATCGTTGTAGCGATAATATAGGCCGCGAATGGGGAAATCCACAGACAAAATAGACGCTGACCAAGGCCAGTTTGTTATGGACCGAGGCCTGGGAATGAGCATCTCGGAAACGGACAAGCTAGTCGGTTGTTTTCATACTACTGTCGTGAGCATCTTTGGAAAGTAGCTGGATAAACGTCAAAGGACGAGTTGGCGACAAGGAGTGGGACTTTTAAGCACCATCACAACACATGGAGTCGTAGGCTTGCCCGCTCTGTAAAGCTGGATAGGCGGGCATCCGTACCGGTTTGGACGCTTGGGGGGGGGGGGGGGGCGACGCTATGTTGTGGGGGACATCCGACATCGATCTCTGGGCTTCCATGGTGTCTGTGGAAGTAATCGAAGGCATCGAGACAGCTGTGAACGACGTAAACATTACTGCAGACCTCTTGTACTGCTTCATTGTCGTTTTCCCCGCCAGCTATGGCGTCTTTCAGCACGAGAACGTCCCATGTCACAAGGTCAACTTCCAACTTCAATAATTTGAGGGGCTTGATAGTGTACTGCCGGCCGGGGTGGCCGAGCACTTCTAGGCGCTAAAGTCAGGAACCGCGCAACCGCTACGGTCACAGGTTCGAATCCTGCCTCGGGCATGGATGTGTGTGATGTTCTTAGGTTAGTTAGGTTCAAGTTGTTCTAAGTTCTAGGGGACTGATGACCTCAGATGTTACGTCCCATAGTGCTCAGACCCATTTGAACCATTCAATAGTGTACTCACGTTGATGTATTGACTACCGGATTGCCTGATTGAGCCCGATGGAACACGCGTGGGAAGCTATTTGGCGCCAGCTCTGCGCCGACAAACCGTCGGCCCATAATTTACGGAGATCGTGTGAATTGTACGTAGACATCTGGTGTCACATAACTCCGGAAACCGAATAAAGACTCGTCGCATCCACGGCACGCAGAGACGCTGCTGCAATGCTTTCCAAAGTTGGACCAATACGCTACTAATCAAAGGGTTGTAATGTTTTGGCTCATGGGTGTGTATCTTCAACAGAAAATAAATCGGTTAAAATCAAACACAATGTAGGAGGAACATCCAAATCGTTATTGGGATAACATTTGGACTAAACTACGCCATTAGTTACTCAGCAGTGATGTGAATGCTTCTCTAACCTACGGCACCAATTTCATCTCAAATGAAAGTACCAATACCCTCTCTTGAAATCCTGCCATCCCCTAATCCGAACATTCCATCAATCATTTACTTCCAGATATGCTTTTTCACATAACATCCTCTGCAAACATTAACTTACACATACTAGCTTCTAGCATACCAGAACCAGGAGGTCCACCACCGTTGTGAGTGAGAAAGACGTTCAATACTTACATCACATCGATATAATTATCCATTATTGATTTACCGTGATACAGTGACTGTATATTAAATGAAATAAAACTGCAAGCAGCTGCAAATAGTTATTTTAAAGTTGATTGAAAGTAAAATACGTTTCATTCGTAATGAACGAAATTATTTCCTGCAATGCAGCAGTTACATTTAAAATCAGATTATTATTAATGATATTCTTGAGTAAAGTCTTCTTGGTTTTTATTTTCAGTCTCAAATGGCATAGTACATTTCAGTTTCGTTATTTTATTCATTTTAAAGAAGAAAAATAGAGGAAGATGAGGAGAAAATGTGGTTGATAACAGAAGACACTGAAATATTCTACTGTGAGCAGCTTTCAGTACAAAATTTACTTCATATCTGAATGCTCGTAGGTCTTCTTGTTGCTCAGACAAGCAACAAATAAGCTTAGCGACGAGGACAGCATTGTACTTTCGAGACAAACAGGGCAAATAAAGGTATAATTCTCAAGCATAACACTGTACAGTCTGTATTACAATCATCCACTCTTTGGAGAAGCAATAATAACACATTTTTTGGCATACCGCGAGTCATGACTGTACAAAAACGCACCACTATTCATGCAGACAATAATTTGAGTTGGTTATACCTTCTGTGTTTCCTTTTGCTTATCTTCACCGCGAACGGATAGTTGGCTTCAATTGCCCTCATCACTATGACTGATGGTATTTACTTACCCTCGTGCGATTTGTTTTCTGTACACACTTTGTATTATGTTATCATTAGAAATAGAAAAGAGATACCATGTGTAGCCAAAAAAAGTCACCATTAAAATATGTAGAGCGCAAAGAGACGTCATAGGTGCGCAACATAAAGCTACATTGTGTGTGTGTGTGTGTGTGTGTGTGTGTGTGTGTGTGTGTGTGTGTGTTCGCAGTTCTTGGTAGGATATATTTTCATTGAATCATGGAATAGTTGTTATGTTTGATATCAACTGCAAAACGATTGGGAGATGGGTTTTACTGACACTAAAATAGAACTAAAATGATATATAACCAACATAACGAAATCAGAACAGTGAAAATTAAAAATGAAGTTATGGATCTAGTTGATAAGTCTTTTTGTATTAGGACAGTTGAAAAATAGAACTGGTTCGAAGTATTGTTGGTGATCTAAATACAGTTTTCAAAACTAAGATACCAATGTATCTGAAAAGTAAAGCTGACTCTGTTTATCAATTTTGACTTACTGCAGTAACACACTGACTTTACACATGAAAAGCATTCAAAAAGTGGGGGTTGCGCAGTGAGCAGTGGGTGACACTGGTTAGGAAGTACTAGGAGAGACATAGAAGCAAACATATTGATGAGGGAGCAGACTGAAGTGGGAGACGTTATTATGACTGCAGTAAAATGAAATGTAGGTGAGTGGAACATGTAGCAAAGCGAATGTGTGTAAATGGGACAAGGGAGTTCCTTGCGGATTCCAGGAGATAATAAACAGTGGGTATGGAAACTTAGTGGGACATGGTGAGGTTACAACAGCAAATACGCGCTAGCAACATGGATGCATACACTTGTACCTGAAGACCATAATGCATGGAAATGCGTAGAAGAGGCCTTTATCCAGCAATTGTCGAATGACATTATGATGATGAAGATTATAATCTATATAATATCACCATATCTATAAAAATATATCTACGTATGTACATCTCAACCGGACTTGACAGACGTTTCACTTGCTATCGGGCCACATATCTTTCGAAATGATAGGGACAGGGCTGAAAGGGAAGCGTAACACACTACGCGCAAATGCCCAGTCTTTATTCCTCCAGTATTTGACAATAAGAGCACTTGGCGACGTGCAACAAATTTTACACATAATTTCAAGCCATTAAAAGACTTTTTCTCGCTTAGAACCCCCAAAAAGCATGAAGGAAAGAAAGTTCGTCGCTTATTACATTTCCGCTGTTCACGGAGCAAAACTGTCGCTATGGCATAGACTTTTAATTTACTGTTTCTTTACTACTAATTCTATTCGGAACATATTTTGCAAACAGTAGCCAGATGTACCAACGAATCTATCCTCCAAATTATACGCCATAAAACGGAGCGCAAATTACTCAGACTCCTCCAGTGTTTGATGAGAGCACTTAGCGACTTCAAACATAATTTCAAACCTTTGCTAAGCTTTTCCACGCTTACGTCCTTAACGTCAGGTATTTAACACCTTAACTCATTTGCGATGTTATCTGAAGTATGAAGCTGTATTGTAAGGAGAGTTTGAGTCTTTAAATAATAAGAGGTTACTTACTTTCTGGAAAGAAACACTGTGGGGTTAAGAACCCCCCTACATTCCATAGGGGTGGGAACGGAAATGGCGTGACACTGAAGCGAAGCGTAACTGAGGCACCTCGAGCAATTTCAACCAGATTTGTTAGATACTTATTATTGGTATAAAAATGCTGTGGGACGAAGATTCCCACTAGCAATAGAGGTGGGGGTGTATTTGAGAAACGGTGACGTAAAAATGTTCCAAAAGAGGTTTTTATAGTTATTTCCAGTATTTATCTGACTTGGGATGTTTCTAAAAGTGTGAAGTGGAATTTGTCTTTTATTTGTGCTGTTGGCTGGTTAATATGGGGGGTGGGGGCGGCAGACAGCGAGGTCACTGGTCCTACCGGTTTAGGGAAGGACGGGGAAGGAAGTCGGCCGTGCCCATTGGAAGGAACCATCCCGGCATTTACCTGAAGCGATTTAGGGAAATCACGGAAAACTTAAATCAGGATGGCCGGACGCGGGTCTGAATCGTCGTCCTCCCGAATGCGAGTCCAGTGTGCTAAGCACTGCGCTACCTCGCTCGGTAAAACAACGGCCGGGTGTCAACCTGGTCGCGAGAGTAACTACTGCAGAGAGCCAATAATTTTGTCAACGAGTTTCTGGACCTAAGGTCAACCACATGGTTGTATACCACAGACAAATCTAATACCTTCCCTGTAGTTCTATAATGTAAAACAGCAAAGAATCATTCACGTCACATGCATGTGTGTTCAACATCTCTTCCTAAGCCGCTGAAGAGATTTTGAGCAGACCTGGTTCGAATGTTACTTCCTATCTGGAAAGAAATATTGTGGGGGAGGGGGGAGGGTGAGAGGGGAGGAGAGAAACCACAAACTTCGCATTCTGACAGGGGAGGGGTATTAATGTGGTGATGGACACAGAAGCGGAAGGGGGTGGACAGAGAGAAGGGGATGAGGTGATTGACAGAGAGGGGAGAGTGGACAGATAGATGCAGAATGACGAAATGAACAAAGAGAGGTGGAGGAGGAGATGGACAGGCATAGGACGGAGGAAGAGATGGACAGAGAGGGGGGGAGGAGTAGATAGACGGAGGCAGAGGGGATGGATAGGGAGTGGGGGAGGAGGACGTGTGTAGAGGGAGAGGGAAAGGGTTGATAGACAGAGAGAGGAGGAGGTGGAGAGTGACAGAGAGAGGGAAGAGTATGGGATAGACATAGTAAACCAATGGCTCGAAATCAACCAAAAGTTATTATCTGGAAAGAACTGTGGGGGTGACGTAGAAGGTGGATAGGGAGAAGGGAAAAGAGGAGATGGACAGAGAGGTAGAGAGGTAGAAGGAGGCGTTTATACAGAAGGGAGGAGAAAAAAAAAAGGGTTCAAATGGCTCTGAGCACTATGGGACTCAACATCTGAGGTCATCAGTCCCCTAGAACTTAGAACTACTAAAACCTAACTAACCTAAGGACATCACACACATCCATGCCCGAAGCAGGATTCGAATCTGCGATCGTAGCGGTCGCGCGGTTCCAGACTGAAGCGCCTAGAACCGCTCTGCCACATCGGCCGGCGAAGGGAGGAGACAGACAGAGTGAGGGAGAGGAAGACATGTGTGCAATATGCACTCTAAGACAAAAAAATGACGCACCACAAAGGAATTACCCGAAAGGGATGGATATCAGTAGATATGATGTACATATACTAACAAACAAATAATTACTATTTCAGAAAAATTGATGATTTATTCAAGAGAAAGAGCAACACAAATTGAGCAAGTGAGTAACGCGTTGGTCACCTCTGGCCCTCTTGCAAGCAGTTATTCGGCTTGGCACTGATGGACAGAGTTGTTGGATTCCCTCCTGAGGGATTAGTACCAAATACTGTCCAACTGGCGCGTTAGAGCGTCGGAATCCCGAGATAGTTGGAGAGGTCTACCCATAATCGTCTAAACTTCCCCACTTGGGGAGAGATCCGGGGACCTTTCTGGCCAAGGTAGGTTTGGCAAGCACGAAGACAAACAGTAGAAACTCTCGCCGTTTCTGAATTGTAAACCAAGGATGGCTTGCTATGAATGGCAATAAAACGGAGGGTAGAATATCGTCGACGTACCTCTGTGCTGTGTTGTAAGGGTGCAGCGGATGACAACCAAGGAGGTCCAGCTATGAAAAGAAATGGCATCCCTGGCTGTCGGGCCGTGCGGAGGGGGACAGTCAGGTTGATGCCCCACCTCTGTATAAAGCATCTCTAGATAAGTCTTGGGCTTGTAATCTCATTGACTGGAGTAGAATTGTTTTCAATCATGAGTCCCGCTTCGAACTGAGCCCAGATGACGAGCGACACCCTCTACAACACCACGAAGTCTGTCGCAACATTTCTGGGATATCCTGTATGTTAGACTATTAAAATCGCTAAAAATGTATTTTCTGAATATTCAGTGTCAAGTAGGTTCCAGCAGGCTAAAAATCTCACGAATAAATAATTTTCATTAAAAAATTTTTTTTATGGTTGTAGAGATATTTGGCTGGGAGAGTATTCAGCCACTTTATGACGGTTTTCTTCCTTATACAGGGTGTTACAAAAAAGTAAGGCCAAACTTTCAGTAAACATTCCTCACACAAAAATAAAGAAAAGATGTTATGTGGACATGTGCCCGGAAACGCTTAATTTCCATGTTAGAGCTCATTTTAGTTTCGTCAGTCTGTACTGTACTTCCTCGATTCACCGCCATTTGACCCAATTAAAAAAAAATGGTTCAAATGGCTCTGAGCACTATGGGACTCAACATCTTAGGTCATAAGTCCCCTAGAACTTAGAACTACTTAAACCTAACTAACCTAAGGACATCACACACACCCATGCCCGAGGCAGGATTCGAACCTGCGACCGTAGCAGTCCCGCGGTTCCGGACTGCAGCGCCAGAACCGCTAGACCACCGCGGCCGGCTGACCCAATTAAAGGAAGGTAATGTTGACTTCGGTGCTTGTGTTGACATGCGACTCATTGCTCTACAGTACTAGCATCAAGCACATCAGTACGTTGCATCAACAGGTTAGTGTTCATCACGAACGTGGTTTTGCGGTCAGTGCAATGTTTACAAATGCGGAGTTGCCAGATGCCCATTTGATGTATGCATTAGCACGGGGCAACAGCCGTGGCGCGGTACGTTTGTATCGAGACAGATTTCCAGAACGAAGGTGTCCCGACAGGAAGACGTTCGAAGCAATTGATCGGCGTCTTAGGGAGCACGGAACATTCCTGCCTATGACTCGCGACTGGGGAAGACCTAGAACGACGAGGACACCCGCAATGGACGAGGCAATTCTTCGTGCAGTTGACGATAAACCTAATGTCAGCGTCAGAGAAGTTGCTGCTGTACAAGGTAACGTTGACCACGTCACTGTATGGATAGTGCTACGGGAGAACCAGTTGTTTCCGTACCATGTAGAGCGTGTGCAGGCACTATCAGAAGCTGATTGGCCTCCACGGGTACACTTCTGCGAATGGTTCATCCAACAATGTGTCAATCCTCATTTCAGTTCTCTTTACGGCTGAGGCTTCATTCCAACGTGATAAAATTGTAAATTTTCACAATCAACATTTATGGGCCGACGAGAATCCGCACGCAATTGTGCAATCACATCATCAACACAGATTTTCTGTGAACGTTTCGGCAGGCATTGTTGGTGATATCTTGATTGGGCCCCATGTTCTTCCACCTACGCTCAATGGAGCACGTTATCATGATTTCATACGGGATACTCTACGTGTGCTGCTAGAACATGTGCCTTTACAAGTACGACATAACATGTGGTTCATGCACGATGGAGCTCCTGCACATTTCAGTCGAAGTGTTCGTACGCTTCTCAACAACAGATTCGGTGACCGATGGATTGGTAGAGGCGGACCAATTCCATGGCCTCCACGCTCTCCTGACCTCAACGATCTTGACTTTCATTTATGGGGGCATTTGAAAGCTCTTGTCTACGCAACCCCGGTACCAAATGTAGAGACTCTTCGTGCTCGTATTGTGGATGGCTGTGATGCAATACGCCATTCTCCAGGGCTGCATCAGCGCATCAGGGATTCCATACGACAGAGGGTGGATGCATGTATCCTCGCTAATGGAGGACATTTTGAATGTTTCCTGTTACAAATGGAAGTCACGCTCTGTTTTGTGTGTTTCCATTCCATGATTAATGTGATTTGAAGAGAAGTAATAAAATGAGCTCTAACATGGAAAGTAAGCGTTTCCGGACACATGTCCACATAACATATTTTCTTTCATTGTGTGTGAGGAATGTTTTCTGAGCCGGCCGCGGTGGCCGTGCGGTTCTAGGCGCTACAGTGTGGAACCGCGCGACCGCTATGGTCGCAGGTTCGAATCCTGCCTCGGGCATGGATGTGTGTGATGTCCTTAGGTTAGTTAGGTTTGTTCTAAGTTCTAGGGGACTGATGACCTCAGATGTTAAGTCCCATAGTGCTCAGAGCCACCATTTGAATGTTTTCTGAAAGTTTGGCCGTACCTTTTTGTAACACCCTGTATACTACTGGCACGTATCCTTTGTGGCCTGTAAACGTTGAATCCGAAGTGCACTTTCTTAGTGTAAGTGGCAGGAGAAATAGTTATACTGCTGTTGTTATGACGGTACAAAGGCGGATATTACGTGGCTACATTTACAGGGTGATAGGCGACAGTCTGGAGAACGCATCGCAATATTGGCCGCTCGCCTGTTGAGAGGGTTTACGATCGCTGTGTTGTGTGAATTACGTATCGCAGGAGGCCGTGCGCCGCGGCGCCCTTTGCCGTGGTACGGGTGGACGGACAGCCCTTGGCCTGGTTCACGCGCCGCCGATCGAAGGGCGCGTAGCGAATAATAGGGACGCACGCGCATCGCCGGCGGATGGCAGCGAGCGGAGCTGCAAAGGCCCGGCCAATTCCAGCTGCCGTCAGTCACAGGGGCGAGGGCGGCCGCAGCAGCGCACGCTACTCTTCAAGCCGACGGGCAACTGCGATAGGCCGAGAGAAAAGAACACCTACTCACGAAATATCAGCCTGAAAGTCCATCTGCAGTCAAGAACACGTAACCAGAAAAGGCCCCGGAGATTGCTATAGGTGGGGGAAAGCCTTTAGCGCAATACGTGATATCTGGGGTTCCTTGTGTGTGTTTTGTAACCAGTTCCATCCACAAAACTCGTAACCGCTTTGCAGAAGATGCTGAATCACAAAATACTGCTAATGCGCAACTCACTTACTCCTTGCATGGCGTCCTGAAGAGAAGCAACTACGGATTGAACGCAAATTCCCAGACAAACTTTCGGTTTCGGGGATATTTTCTGAGTATTCTGCTTCGACCATAAATATAATAGACTGGCCCTGACGTCATTTTCGTGGCTCCAACATCTGTGGGCTAGTCACGTGAATGTTGGCAAAACATGGTTGTTTCGTGTTGCGCTTATGGCTGTACTGAGCGTTTTGTCGGGGGAAATGGCATTACATTTCACGTGTGTTTCTATGATAGTGCAGATGCGTTTATTGAAATCTGCTGAAGTGATTTTTATATGTTTTTTACACTTGAAATAGACTACCACGTAAATTAAAGTGTTGAAAGTGGTGCCTGTAATGTCAAACTCATATTACATTTTGGAAAGTATCTGTGATAATTCGGTTACAGAAGTAAGTATAACTGTTGCTCGTTCCTACTCATAGGTTCCCTAAGGATGAAAACCGAAGGCAGCTTTGGATACAGGCCCTGAAACGGAAAAACTTTAAGCCATCTGCACATACGCGCCTTTTTATATATACAAGTGAGATTATAATAAGGTAAGAGCACCTATAGTCGACACATGAAGAGAATTTTTTTCTACCTTCTAATACTATTAAATAAATGTAGGCTCCAAAATTATTTTCTGAAACTTCAAAATCTCACCTTTCATCTAAAATATAATTTTTTTTACACTGATAGTTTTGTAAAAATAGTAGGAACTGAACCTTTGAAGTGCACCTAAAATTGATACTCTAAAATGGACCTGCTCCTAAAGTCGACAATTTTGGCACCTATAGTTGACATAATTCCCATATGCCATTTTCTTTTATAAGTGACTAGAGCTCAAAAAGCGGCGAATCCAATGTTTAGACACGAGACCACTCTTACAGCTTAAAAGAATTTTAACGACATTTTACTTTAATTGATAATTTATAGTAATTTCGTACCGCTGCCCACCAGAGGGGCGTTCGATGTATGTGTTAGATTTTATAATTGGTACTGTGAACAAATTCAGGTCAAATATAGTTCTGAAAAAAGTAATTTTTGTTGCAAGCGTTTGGCAGCCAATTGAGAAATATGGGTAAAATACGATACAAACATAGGATGGCAGACCGCTGATTTGAAATCCCGCCACGTTTTGCCAACAGTCACGTGGTTTATGTTGGAGCCACACCAGCCCTATAGCTTCTGCACAGCAAGGCCAGTCTACTAGTATCTATGGTCGAAGGTATGCTGATACAAGCAACCCGCCATCGCTGGTGGCTTTTCACATAGTAATAATTAAATTACGATTCATTCGCCTAGTTACTCTAGTTACGACGGCGTGCTGAAAAGTAATACCTCCGAATTTTTAATGTGAACACCCTTAAATCTTTTTAAATAAAACAATCATTATTAGCATTCTACGTCGTTATTCTTAATTACTACATATTTGCAGCCCTCTGTCGCTAGAGGGCTCCGAGTTGTAGCGTGTAACATGGCGGTGTGTAACGTAACTATGTCGGTGCGTGAGAAACTGCGTGCTGTAATAGAATTCGAGCAATTCGCCCACACATGGAGCACCCCCTCCTTCAGCATGACAATGCAGACCATGAGCGCTACGGCATCTGCAACAATCCAACGCCTTGGGTTGACTGTCGTCGATCATCCTCCATACAGTCCCAGCTTGGCCCCATTCCGTGTTTAACTGTTTCAAAAACTTAAAGAACACCTTCGAGGACTTCATTTTGATTGTGATGAAGCGGTGGTTCCTTCAACAAGTCAGTGGCGGTATCAAAAAGTGGTCTTTGGGAGAAATGTGCTGGTTTTTTTTTGTGAAATCTTATGGGACTTAACTGCTAAGGTCATCAGTCCCTAAGCTTACACACTACTTAACCTAAATTATCCTAAGGACAAACACACACACCCATACCCGAGGGAGGACTCGAACCTTCGCCGGGACCAGCCGCACAGTCCATGACTGCAGCGCCTGAGACCGCTCGGCTAATCCCGCGCGACTGTATTGGTTGACACGGTGATTATGTTAAGAAAGAAACATGTGAACTTGAATAAAGTTGTAGAATGTTAATAACGTTTCCAGAATGAGATTTTCACTCTGCAGCGGAGTGTGCACTGATATGAAACTTCTTGGCAGATTAAAACTGTGTGCCGGATCGAGACTCGAACTCGGGACCTTTGTCTTTCGCGGGCAAGTGCTCTACTATCTGGGATACCCAAGCACGACTCACGCCCCGTCGTCACAGCTTTACTTCTGCCAGTACCTCTTCTCCTGCTTTCCAAACTTTACAGAAGCCCTCCTGCGAACCATGCAGAACTAGCACTCCTGAAAGAAAGGATATTGCGGAGACATGGCTTAGCCACAGCCTGTGAGATGTTTCCAGAATGAGATTTTCGCTCTGCAGCGGAGTGCGCGCTGATATGAAACTTCCTGGAAGATTAAAACTGTGTGCCGGACCGAGACTTGTAAAGTTCGGAAAGTAGGGGACGAGGTACTGGCAGAAGTAAAGCTGTGAGGAAGGAGGGTGAGTCGTGCTTGGGTAGCTCAGATGTTAGAGCATTTGCCCGCCAAAGGCAAAGGTCCCGAGTTCGAGTCTCGATCCGGCACACAGTTTTAATCTGCCAGGAAGTTTAATAACGTTTGTGTTATTTAAAAACCTTCAAGAGCTTACACAAAAAAGATTCGGAGGCATTACTCTCCAGCACGCCCTAGTGCCTTCATTTCAGTGAAAACCGCTCAGGCGGCTGTTTGGCTACACTGGTGTCTAAAACTTAAGCACGAAAATTAACCTTCGCATGGTGTGTTACTGCCAAGTAACGTAAGACGGGTGTTCAGTAAGTAGTGCGAAACATTTTTTTCTCCGCCAATTTCGGTTGAAATAATGCGGAATTTACTGTGGGACATCGTGGAATATTTCCGCTTCAGCCCCATATAGTATATATAGTGTCCGCTGAGTCTCTCGTCGCCTAACAGACGACCATAAACAGCAACGAACGAAGGGTCATCTGTGCGGTGTTGCTTGCGCGTTATGCGGCTGATCCTGAGAATTTTTTGTCGAACAGCGTCACAGACGGTGAAATATGGGTCCATCACTTAGAACCAAAAACAAAGCGGCAATCCATGGAGTGGTGCCACACCACCTCTCGTCGGAAGAGAAAGTTCAAAGACGCACCCTGAGCGAAGGTCTTCTGAGACCCTGAAAGGGTTATTCTGTTTGATGCCCTCCTTCATGGTGCTACGACCAAATCTGAAATGCACTGCCTCAGAACAATAAAGAGACGACTTCAACGTATTCGTCGCCACAAAAATGGAAACCAACTTCTCCACGACAATGTTAGACCTCACACAAGTCTACACGCACACGAGGAGCTCACAAAACATTGGAATGTTCTTCCCTATCCACCATATACCGTGGATCTCGCACATTCCGCATTCTATCTGTTTGGCCCTATGAAGGATGCACTCTGTGGGTAGCAGTACGTGGGTGATGGGGAGGCAATTGATGTAGCAAGAAAATGTCTCCGACTTCGACCTGTCGAGACTTAATATGCGGGCATACAGGGCCCACCAAGTAAGGTGATGTAAGGCCGTCGCATCGAACGGAGGTTATGTTGAAAAACAGCGTTTTGTAGCCAAAAGAATGGGGAATAATACGGTGCATGAAACCCTGAATAACACCAACGTTCTTTCACAAAATAATGTGTTGCATTATTTATTGAACGCCCCTCGTAGATCGATGAAACTTGGAACATGTACAGAAGGGCCTGCTACAAGAGAGTACAGAAGATGACGGAAAGAAATACGCAATAAGGCGAATAAATGGAAATGAGTGTTTGTCGTCATTGGCCGGGAGGCCCCTTGCGGGGCAGGTCCGGCCGCCTTGGTGCAGGTGTTACTACATTCTACGCCACATTGGGCGACCTGTGCGCTGGATGGGCATGACATGATGATGAAGACAACACAACACCCAGTCCCTGAGCCCGGGAATCGAACCCGGGCGCGTAGAACGGCAATCCGTCACGCTGATCACTCAGCTATCGGTGCAGACATAAGGTGAATAGAAATTACACTGAAGTCATTGCGATTATAGCACAGTCCTCTGGACATTAAAAAAAGACGGATCACGGTTTCTTAGAAGTTTGTGATCAACACGGACGGCAGTGCACGCTCTAAAACGTGTGCCCACGTTCACAAGAATGTTCGTAAGGAGCTGCTGTGGTAGGGCGTTCCATTCTTCCACCAGTGTCGTTGACAAGTGCTGGATTGTCGCTGGTTCATGTGGATGTGCTGCAATATGTCTGCCTAAAGCATCCTGCACGTGTTCGATGGGATTTAAAGTCGGGAGAAGGGGCAAGCCACTCCATCCGCCAGATATCGTCTCGCTCTAAGAAATCCTCCACATGATCTGTTCGATGTGGTCGCGCATTGTTATCCATAGAAATGAAGTCAGGGCCGAATGCACCCCTGAAAAGACGCACATGGGGAAGGAGTATAGTGTCACAATAACGTTGACCAGCGAGTATACCACGTCCAAAGATTTGCAGGCCATGCAACATTATGACTCCCGTTACCATTATACCTGCACCACCAAAACAATCATATTTGGGAGTGTTCGTGGGTGTATTACGTGTTCCCACATATTGTTGTATTACTTAGCTTTTTTGTTCCTGGTTGGGATCCCAGCGGCTACTGCAACGGTTTTTTTTTATAACTTCCTGATGTTGTTGCGTATGTCTACGCAGAGGGTTGGGTGTATTCGTTGTGTGACAGGACTAAGACGGGAAAGTATAGGTGGAGGTTAGTTGCGCTTGAGCAGTACAAAGCAGATCTCGACGGCTGGATTTTCCACACTTCAGAACTCACACGTACAGCAACAGCTTATGAAAATGGCACAGACAACTTCTACCATCGCAGGTGCTATCGACAGCAGCGCCGTTTTCGAGATGGTTGTTCCCAAGTGCCCAGTCAAAACAATCCGCCTCTCGTCATAGTCGCTTATTTAAGTGGATATCCCCATTTGCGGTCCGCATCGTCGCTCGGATGTTTCCCCTTTCTTCCTTTCTCTGCCTGTATATGTTTCTTTAGTGTATCTCGTGGCCGAAACGCCACCACACGGCATTGACTCGCGCCGTGGAAACTAGTCCTGACGTGTTTGCTGATCAGTATACATGTGTACTACGCTTGGATCAGTATACATGTGTACTATGCTTGGTCGATATTGAAACTACTGGGCAGAATGAAATTGAGTGCTGGGCACGGACTCGAGTCTCGAGTCTCGAAACTTGCCTCTCGCGGCCAATGCTTTTACCGCCTTAGCTATCCTGGCCTCATAACTTCACTTCTGCCAGTAACTCTCCCACGTTTCAAACTTGATCCTTAATCCTTCATCCTGCATTATGCATACCTTGCTGGACTAACATTTCTGGATGAAAGTATGTTGCGGCGCAATGGTTTAAAAGAAACTATATTCAATCTTTAGTAACCCTCATTTGAAAGTGTTTCGTTAAGAATTATGACAGGAAAAAATTAGCTGCTAATGACTCACCATATGCATCAGGAGAACGAGAGAAAATGAATATCCGGGAGCTGCAGAAATCAACCTTGTAAGCGATGTATGTATTACGCTTCGTAAAATGGACATCGTCGACATTCAAGAAATATTCAAAAGAAACAATTAACTTGCACCATGAATACCTAATGAAAAATAGTGCGACACAGTGATGCAAAGGTCGCACCATCATCCTCGGGAGTTACAGATCGTGCAGGACGTCCAGGTAGATATCCAATCTAAGGAATTTATATAGAATCATATTGATGTAACGGGGCGATGAGAACTGATGGAATTTACTGGCATGCAACCGAATGCGAAACAGTCTGTCGCGGAACTTGTCGTGAAACAGGCTATCCTTTAAGGCGTAGCTGTAGATAGTGCGATAATACGTTTTCAAGGCACGAAAAAAAAAAAAAAAGTCCAGAGCCTGTATTTGTCAAGAGGTTCCGGGTGGTACGAACTGCAATGTAACACGCTTTTCAGAGGGATAGTTTGCTCTAAAGGAGTATGGTTTTTATACGCAGGCCAGGAATCAAGCAAAAGCAAGTTATTTCGACCAGCTATTGGCCGAAAGCAGTGCTCATACCATAGCTGTAGTTCTCTTACGCCCATTTTCCCACTCTTGCTTGCTGTGACGTACATATTCACTTGTAAGATCACGCTCACGAGAAAGAATCGTGGGGGGTAGAGCACAATAAATAAAGCCAATTCACCATCCACATAGCCCATCCAGCTACAGCCGCGCGGTCTAACGCGCTGCTTCCCGAGCGGGAAGGCGTGTCAGTCCCCGGCACGAATCCGCTCGGCGGATTAGTGTCGAGGTCCGGTGTGCCGGCCAGCCTGTGGATGGTTTTTAAGGTGGCTTTCCATCTGCCACGGCGAATGCGGGCTGCTTCCCCTTATTCCGCCTCAGTTACTCTATATCGGCGGCTGCTGCGCAAACACATTCTCCACGTACGCTTACATCATAATTACTCTACCACGCAAACATTTGGGGTTACACTTTTCTGGTATGAGACGTTCCGGGGGGGAGGGGGGGGGTCCACTGGGAGCCGAACCGCACAATAACCCAGGGTTCGGTGTGTGGCGACGGTGGGGTGGGTGGACTGCTGTGGCCTGTTGTGGGGTTGTGAACCACTGAGAGCTACGGCGGGACGAGGCCTCTCAGTCGTTTCTAGGTCACCGTTTCCATACGCAATACACACACACCTTCCACGTTAATAGTTGGAGTAACTGTATACGATTGCGTTAAGGCAGTGATGTTAGTTGATCTTGATACACTCTCTTGCTACTTCTAATTTCCATGGTTCCTTTCATATGCATTTCCTCTTCAAATCTCGATTGGTCGGAGTTGAAAACAAATACCTTACTGAATGATGCGTTAAGTTCGTTTACCTCATCTACAAATTTTTGGGCCGATTCCGCCGTGCGTTGTCATGTTCACGTTTCGTTTGAAATTTCGTTATCTTACATCTTCTAATTCTGTAGCACTGTTTGAAGAGATGCAACCACACACTATTTCCCTTGAAATCACTGTAATCAATGTCGCACGCAATTTTGTGTGCATAACGCAGTAGTCGCTATCATGAATGTCCTGTAAATTGTATAGAGTATCCTTAAAATGCGCAAACACCAGTTATTGTAACAAGTGCGCCCTGTCCTGTCTTGAATGTCCATAGTTTTTCTTGTACACTACACAGCCATATTGATAAAGACGTATTCGAAGTCTGTTCATAATTTTTTTATTATGCTGCGGTTGATCTTCCATGTACGTAATTATGTTTAGTACCCGCTGCGTGGACAAAGATCGTCCTTTATCGCTTTCACTGGAGGCGGGATTTGTGGCTCCTTTCCCGACAAGAATGATGAACTACATGGCTCGATGCCTGTTTCAGTATCACTTTCACTCGTTAAGCAAGTATCTTCATCATTGTATTCGTCATTTATGTTGTCCGCACAGTCGGGTGAATGCGACACCACCCATTCCGCTGACTCATCTTGCGGAAACGCTATTATTTCATCTGCCACTTCTTTCTCACACTGCGAAATTCCATGGGTCCCTTTCTGAAGAAATGTCAGCTTCGGTAACTGCTGTTATTGATATAACGCAATCTTTGCTTTTCTTTATCGTTGAAGTTCCTCTGCTTTGTATCAGCACCACCAGCACTCTAGCGCTGTTGTGATTTAATCGTCGAATAAGCTGTTCAACTTTGCCCTTAGCCTCAAGCTGGTCTCAGCATTGGATACCTCCAGCCCCGTACCCTGTTCCTACTAGGAATCAATATTGTGGTGGCACTGTAGACAATACGTGGGACGTCGAATGTCGTAAATAGCATTGGGCTTTTGCGACCTCGCACACAAGGGGTTCCTCGTTAGTCAAAGCTTCTGAGTTTCTTCCGAGTTTGGGTCCCAGTCTGACAGACTGCTTTACCGTGCCAGGAAATTTCCGACAGATTGGAAAATTAATTTAATTTTCATTGTTCCCATCAATTTATATTGTTCTCCAAGTTTCAGAGTTAGACATACTTTTACATTTCGCCCCCTTCCCATCTCTCCCCCCCCCCTCCCCCATCCTTGGGGTTACCTTACTATTATACTCTTTCGATTCACATTAATGTGACCATCTGTCAGAGGCTGAGTAAGCACCTTTTGCAGAACAGATCGTGGAGTTGTACCGACTCAGTGCCGTCGGCAATTACGTTGTCTCCGTTGAGGATCCGTAGTGCAAACAGCTGCATCGAGCTGGCTCCACGGATTCTCTGTGGAGCTTAAATCCGAGGAGTTCCGTGGCTAGGGGAATAGGGTAAACTCATTCTGGTGCTCTTCGAATCGAGGACGTACACTGCGAGCGGTGTGATACGTTGCATTGTCGTACTGGTAGATGCCATCTGGCTGAGGAAAAATAAAGTGCATGTAGGGGTGGACATGGTCCCCAAGGATAGATGGACACATTTGTCGATCCATTGCGCCTTCCATAATGATGACATCACTCAGGGAGTGACACGAAATGATTTCCCAGACCATAACGCTCCCTCCTGCGGTCAGGACCCTTCTGGCGAATGTTGCAGGGTCTTTGCTTTCAGAAGTTTCGCGCTTCACACGCCAGCAGCCAAGTGTTCGAAGAGCTTAAAACGTGATTCAACTGAAAAGGCCACCACATCACCACTCAATGGACGTCCAATTGCGTTACTAGAGAGTAAATTCCAGCGTTCGTCGTCGATGAACAGCAGTCAGCATGGGTGCATGAATCAGGTGCCTGGTGTGGAGCCCCGTAAATAACAACTTTCGCTGAACGGCTGTTGAGCAGACACTGTCGCTCGGCAGTCTTAAGATGCGCGTCTGTTCGGCAGTACACATCTCCACAGGTGTCTTTCACTTCTATCGTCTACTACCCATGGTGCACATTTGCCTCGATACCGGCTTTGAAAAGCGCCATTTTGCCATGCACGGTATACTTTATCCGCGGCGGCATGCGAACAGTTTAAAACCTTGGCCGTTCCAGAAATGCGTCCACCGTTGGCGCGAAAGCCGATAAAATGGTCTATTTCCACATTAAAACGACTGCACTGTTATGCGCGTCCCGCCCTACACGCTTTATATGCTCTTCACTGCTGGTGCTACCACGTGCCATAAGTAAGTCGTTATTGCACTTGGCGTCGAAAATATGCGGTGATCACATAAATGCGTCTGGCCCATGTCTTTCCTCCGACAGCAAACTTCACTACAGAAAGTGAAACAGAAATAGACGCCGACAAAGGGCTGGTGAAAATACGGCGTGCAACAAAAAGGTACTGCCAAGCATTCAGGAAACATTCCTCACACATACAGGAAGAAAATATTTTTAATGGATGCGTGTCCAATTTAGTATTTGAGGGCAGCGTGGAGGGTAAAAATCGTAGAGGGAGACCAAGAGATGAATACACCAAGCAGATTCAGAAGGATGTAGGTTGCAGTAGGTACTGGGAGATGAAGAAGCTTGCACAGGATAGAGTAGCATCGAGAGCTGCATCAAACCAGTCTCAGGACTGAAGACCACAACAACAACAACAACGTGTCCAGAAATGCTTTATTTCAGTGTTAAGAGCTCAGTTTCTACAGTTCTTCATCAACCATTACAAACGAACTGGAAAAGAACGTATCCGCAGAATATGAAAAACTTCCCCCAAATCACATGTTCAAAATGCCCTCCGTTTGCAAGCATTCGTGTATCAATCCACCGTGGCATTGATTCTCTGATGCGCTGAATGGTTTTAGGTCTGGAGAGCGTGAAGGCCAAGGAATTGGTCCACCTCTATCGAACCGTCTGTCTCGGAGTCTGTTATTTAGAAGCCCACGAATATTAACACTAAAATGAGGAGGAGCTACATCGTCCGTGAAGTACACTTTTTGTTGTACTTATAAAGACACAAGTTCTAGCAAACAGAATATTTCCTCAGAAAGTATGGTCAGTTTCTCCGATGTGCCCAGTTCTAAAAACAATGGCGACCTAGACGTTGGCAGGAAATATTAGTTGATGACAGTTGTGCAATTTCTAGGGCTTTCTCCAGAACTGACTGTAAACTTTCACTATCTGATCACGTTGAAACGAAGCCTCATCCGAGAACATCATATTTGCACTAAACTATGGGATGACACGTTGTTGAATGAACCATTTTGAGAAGTGTACTCGAGCAGTAAAGTCAGCTTATGATGGAGCCTGCACATGCTGTTCCTGGTATGGATACAACAGGTTCTCACGTGGCACTCTCTAGACAGTCATGTGGTCAGCATTATCTGTTGCAGCTTTTTGTGTTACACTGACACTAAGGTTGTCGTCCACAGCAAAAAGATGTTCCTCCTCCAGTTGAAGTGACTCTAGGACTCTGCCAGTCACTATTAGTAGACTTAAACGTCCCATACTCCATAAGACAGTATTATGTACATTTCACGCAAGAAAGCGTTCCATGTAAATCTGGTATGTTCTGTTTCTTTGAGTTTCCCATGATTAATGTGATTATGAAAAGAAGTAAAAAATGAGCTTAACATGTTTACATATTTTCTTCCTGTGTGAGCAATGTTTTTCTTTTATTAATTTTGCCATACCTTTGTGTTACACCCTGTATTTGAGAAGGAGAATTTCGTGAGCAGCTGAGTAGCTCAGTTAGGGTATTAGGACAAGCTTGTTTCTTGCAGGGCAAATTAATAATCGGCCGAAGACCCAAAATCTAATCGACCAGTAATTATGTGTGTGCTGGTTAACGTGTACAAAATGTTTTCATGCGCTTTAATAGACTAGTCCACTAACGTGCTTGAGGGCATCATCGGTCGACTAGTTGTAGAGTTTTCGAAATTTCATGGTATAATAATTTTTTACGATTATTTCATCGCTACGTAGAAGATACACTATGTGGTCAAAAGTATCCGAACACCTGGCTGAAAATGACTTACAAGTTCGTGGCACCCTCTATCAGTACTGCTGGAATTCAATAAGGTGTTGGCGGGCCCACCCTTAGCCTTGATGACAGCTTCCACTCTCGCAGGCATACGCTCAATCATGTGCTGAAAGGTTTCTTGGGGAATGTCAGCCCATTACAGGGATGTTATTGTCGTGCAACCACAGGTCGTGCATTATGAACATGTGCTCGATCGTGTTGAAAGATGCAATCGCTATCCCCGAATTGCTCTTCAACAGTGGGAAGCAAGAAGGTGCAAAAACATCGATATAAGTCCGTGCTGTGATAGTGCAACGCAAAACAATAATGGGCGCAAGCCCCGTCCATGAAAAACGCGACCACACCATAACACCACCCCCGAATTTTACTGTTGGCACTACACAAGCTGGCAGATGACGTTCACTGGGCATTCGCCATACGCACACCCTGCCATCGGATGGCCACATTGTGTACCATGTTTCGTCACTCCACACAACGTTTTTCCACTGTTCAATCGTCCAATGTTTACGCTCCTTACACCAAGCGAGGCGTCGTTTGTCATTTACCGGCGTGATGTGTGGCATATGAGCAGCCGCTCGACCACGAAATCCAAGTTTTCTCACCTCCAGCCTAACTGTCATAGTAGTTGCAGTGGATCCTGATGCAGTCTGGAATTCCTGTGTGATGGTCTGGATAGATGTCTCCCTATAACGCATTACGACCCTCTTCAACTGTCGGCAGTCTCTGTCAGTGAACAGACGACGTCGGCCTGTACGCTTTCGTGCTGTACGTGTCCTTTCACTTTTCCACTTCACTATCACATCCGAAACAGTGAACCTAGGAATTTTTGGGAATGTGGAAATCTCGCGTACAGTCGTATGACACACGTGACACCCAATCACCCGACCACGTTCGAAGTCCGTGAGTTCCGCGGAGCGCCCTATTCTGCTCTCTCACGATGTCTAATGACTACTGAGGTCGCTGATATGGAGTACCTGGCAGTAGGTGGCAGTAAAGTGTACCTAATATCAAAAACGTAGGTTTTTGGGAGTGTCCGGATACTTTTGATCACGTAATGTAGGTGACACAGTGCGCTTCCTGGTCACCAGACTATGCGCCATGTTCTGTGTAAATTCCCAAATGTCTCCTCACTGTCTCGTGGGATAAGTGACACTGCTGGTCCATCGGACTAAAATGCCATTTCGGCGGCCCTCTTGAGGAAGAATGGGCGATGTGTCAGCAGTATACAGGGTGAGTCACCTAACGTTACCGCTGGATGTATTTCGTAAAGCACATCAAATACTGACGAATCGATTCCACAGACCGAACGTGAGGAGAGGGGCTAGTGTAATTGGTTAATACAAACCATAAAAAAATGCACGGAAGTATGTTTTTTAACACAAACCTACATTTTTTAAAATGGAACCCCGTTAGTTTTGTTAGCACATCTGAACATATAAACAAATACGTAATCAGTGCCGTTTGTTGCATTGTAAAATGTTAATTGCATCCGGTGATATTGTAACCTAAAGTTGACGCTTGAGTACCACTCCTCCGCTGTTCGATCGTGTGTATCGGAGAGCACCGAATTACGTAGGGATCCAAAGGGAACGGTGATGGACCTTAGGTACAGAAGAGACTGGAACAGCACATTACGTCCACATGCTAACACCTTTTTATTGGTCTTTTTCACTGACGCACATGTACATTACCATGAGGGGTGAGGTACACGTACACACGTGGTTTCCGTTTTCAATTACGGAGAGGAATAGAGTGTGTCCCGACATGTCAGGCCAATAGATGTTCAATGTGGTGCCCATCATTTGCTGCACACAATTGCAATCTCTGGCGTAATGAATGTCGTACACGCCGCAGTACATCTGGTGTAATGTCGCCGCAGGCTGCCACAATACGTTGTTTCATATGCTCTGGGGTTGTAGGCACATCACGGTACACATTCTCCTTTAACGTACCCCACAGAAAGAAGTCCAGAGGTGTAAGATCAGGAGAACGGGCTGGCCAATTTATGCGTCCTCCACGTCCTATGAAACGCCTGTCGAACGTGTACCTTAACCCTCATAGTAATGTACATGAGCGTCAGTAAAAAAGACCAATAAAAAGGTGTTAGCATGTGGACGTAATGTGCTGTTCCAGTCTCTTCTGTACCTAAGGTCCATCACCGTTCCCTTTGGATCCCTACGTAATTCGGTGCTCTCCGATACACACGATCGAACAGCGGAGGAGTGATACTCAAGCGTCAACTTTAGGTTACAATATCTCCGGATGTAATTAACATTTTACAATGCAACAAACGGCACTGATTACGTACTTGTTTATATGTTCAGATGTGCTAACAAAACTAACGGGGTTCCATTTAAAAAAAAAATGTAGGTTTGTGTTAAAAAACATACTTCCGTGCATTTTTTTATGGTTTGTATTAACCAATTACACTAGCCCCTCTCCTCACGTTCGGTCTGTGGAATCGATTCGTCAGTATTTGATGTGGTTTACGAAATATATACAGCGGTAATGTTAGGTGACTCACCCTGTATTTCGCCTCTCGTCAACAAATTTTTAAAGTAAATTCTGCAAAGAACGGCATGTTCGGATGTTAGGAACACTTTTTTGTAAGTGGCGTGAACATACTTCTTTAGGACTTCCGGCGAAATAATGACATACGGCTTTACTTGTATCTGCATCACGAACGAAGAAAACATTTTGCTTTTGCAGTATCCTTGATGCTACCCTCCGCGTAATTTTCAAGTGAAACGAGCTGAAGGCAGCTCGTGGGAGGAGCGCTCTCGCCAAACGTGTCGCAGGTCAAGTCTGCCCGTGGGCGTGAGTGAGGCAGGGCTGACCAGTCTCACGCAATCTGGAACCTCGGACGTCGGCGAGACAGTAAACAGCAAACGGGCTGCATCCAGCACTCGCCATGAAGGGTCGTCGGACGGACGTACGTAATTATGTTCCTGTGGTGGAACAGGTTCCGTACTCACGCATAATGACGTTTTTGGAGAACGAAAATCTCTGCTGGTAAAATCAACATGGATTCTGCGAACAGAGATCTTGCGAATCTCGCTGCCTCTGTCCGTCCTTGAGATCCAGAGGTCGGTAGCGAAACGCGCTCAGGTTGATGTACACTCCTGGAAATTGAAATAAGAACACCGTGAATTCATTGTCCCAGGAAGGGGAAACTGTATTGACACATTCCTGGGGTCAGATACATCACATGATCACACTGACAGAACCACAGGCACATAGACACAGGCAACAGAGCATGCACAATGTCGGCACTAGTACAGTGTATATCCACCCTTCGCAGCAATGCAGGCTGCTATTCTCCCATGGAGACGATCGTAGAGATGCTGGATGTAGTCCTGTGGAACGGCTTGCCATGCCATTTCCACCTGGCGCCTCAGTTGGACCAGCGTTCGTGCTGGACGTGCAGACCGCGTGAGACGACGCTTCATCCAGTCCCAAACATGCTCAATGGGGGACAGATCCGGAGATCTTGCTGGCCAGGGTAGTTGACTTACATCTTCTAGAGCACGTTGGGTGGCACGGGATACATGCGGACGTGCATTGTCCTGTTGGAACAGCAAGTTCCCTTGCCGGTCTAGGAATGGTAGAACGATGGGTTCGATGACGGTTTGGATGTACCGTGCACTATTCAGTGTCCCCTCGACGATCACCAGTGGTGTACGGCCAGTGTAGGAGATCGCTCCCCACACCATGATGCCGGGTGTTGGCCCTGTGTGCCTCGGTCGTATGCAGTCCTGATTGTGGCGCTCACCTGCACGGCGCCAAACACGCATACGACCATCATTGGCACCAAGGCAGAAGCGACTCTCATCGCTGAAGACGACACGTCTCCATTCGTCCCTCCATTCACGCCTGTCGCGACACCACTGGAGGCGGGCTGCACGATGTTGGGGCGTGAGCGGAAGACGGCCTAACGGTGTGCTGGACCGTAGCCCAGCTTCATGGAGACGGTTGCGAATGGTCCTCGCCGATACCCCAGGAGCAACAGTGTCCCTAATTTGCTGGGAAGTGGCGGTGCGGTCCCCTACGGCACTGCGTAGGATCCTACGGTCTTGGCGTGCATCCGTGCGTCGCTGCGGTCCGGTCCCAGGTCGACGGGCACGTGCACCTTCCGCCGACCACTGGCGACAACATCGATGTACTGTGGAGACCTCACGCCCCACGTGTTGAGCAATTCGGCGGTACGTCCACCCGGCCTCCCGCATGCATGTGTTAAAGACTGCCATGGAGCTCCGTATGCCACGGCAAACTGGCTGACACTGACGGCGGCGGTGCACAAATGCTGCGCAGCTAGCGCCATTCGACGGCCAACACCGCGGGTCCTGGTGTGTCCGCTGTGCCGTGCGTGTGATCATTGCTTGTACAGCCCTCTCGCAGTGTCCGGAGCAAGTATGGTGGGTCTGACACACCGGTGTCAATGTGTTCTTTTTTCCATTTCCAGGAGTGTATTTCTTGACACCCGGAGGCATTCAGTACAGTTCCACACTGTCGTCTAGTGAGCCAAATACGAGGTTACCAAATATCGTAGCAGATTTGTGAGTGTATACAGGACTGGAAATAGAACTAAACACGTCGTTCTTCACGAACAAAATCGACATATGTAAAGGTAAGAACTCCAAGGCAGTGTTACAGGTTCAATACTACACTGCGCAACAAGACTGAACACCCACCTCTTCGAAATCCCGTAACTGTCTCCCACTGCGACGCATAAGTTTAAAATTTGGCTCAAAGTGGCCTAAACCTCCCTTTGTAATGGAACAAAAACGTGGCACCCTGTGACCCCTTGGGCTCGGCGACGATTGACCGCAAGGTGTCGACACATGCGAAGTTCATGTGAGCTGTAAGGCGGGTTAATGATGTCACATTGGCACCACATTTCACAACAGTTCTGCCGAACGCTACCGTGGATGTGTCATACGGTGTGAAGGTATGTCGTCACAGCCGTCTTACCCAAATTTCACCCCTTCTTTTAATGCTCCCGCGATGGAGCTCAGAACGCGACACCCAGCGATGAAATCTCGCAGCTTTCTTATGCGTGACCGGCGAAAACATCGAGACACGCTGCCGCTCAGAACTGACACGAAGAGGCCTCTTGGCGGGACATAAGTGGCGTCAACGAAACCACCCCCTTTGCTGGGGCGTTGATTCCCACACACTTCCCGGCCGAAAACGACAGTTCGCAATGCGATGAGCAGCAGTAAGATGTTCTTGACAACCTTTGATGTTGCTGACATCCTCGAGCGTTTCAACCTTTCTCTAAGGACAATATGGGCCTGTAGTCCCACTGCACGTGATCACAGCCCTTTGGAGTGCAGCACGACCGCAATTTTAGTGGTACTAGGGGCAATTCAAAGCCATTCGACGAAATCTGAATGTGATCCGAAGCAGCAAAAGGCGCTTATGTTTTTTCAGACCTCCTGTGGCATGATTAACATGTTCGTGAACAAAACGACAAAGGGTCCCTCTAAGACCTTTCCCCTCTCCACCAGTTCGGCAACACCTTCGGTGCCACCCACGCAACTTCGTTGAACACGTTACAAATGTACCAGCCAGAAACTTCGATACCAGTTCAGCCTGGCAGCTGCTCTTGCGCCTGAAGGTAGGCAAACAGCACCCAGATGTTGTCTAATGCTCTTGCCCAATTCTCAGGCGCCAGAGCACTATGGGACTTAACATCTGAGGTCATCAGTCCCCTAGAACTTAGAACTACTTAAACCTAACTAACCTAAGGACATGACACACTTCCATGCCCGAGACAGGATTCGAACCTGCGACCGTAGCGGTAGCGCGGTTCCAGACTGTAGCGCCTAGAACCGCTCGGCCACTCCGGTCGGCGATACTTACAGTCTGATAGACAACAGACGCTACCACGATGCAGGACAAGGCCATTGCCTCTGGTGTTTCGGTAAAGACAGCCTTGGTATTAACAATGTGCACAGCAATGGAACAGAGATCTTTTGCAAGCGTATTGTATAGTGAAGACTGAAACCAATCATAGAATGGAAGTGCAGTGTAACATAAGGTGTTTCAAAAAGGAATGTACAACCTTGAAAATTCATATAAATTAATTCATAGTACCTTCAGAGGTGATTGTAGTGTCAATCTGTAGGGAAATACATCAAGTTTTGACCCGCATAGTTCGTTAGTGTCGAATCGCACCTAAGAAGTTCTACCGGCAGTTGCATTAAAGGTGGTTGCCTTCATTGCACCTGAGCGTGCTAGCTGTGGTTTTTCGTTTGAAGAAATGAAGTCGGCGACAACAGTTCAACGTAATTTCGGTACCAAGTACGCTAAAGATCCTCCTCCTAGGCCTAGGATTTATGAGTGGCGTAAATGTTTTGTAGAAAGAGGGTGCTCGGTAAGACATGGGAAATAATCAAGTCGTCCAAACACATCTGCCGTCGTCGTTGAGCGAGTGAGACAACGTTTTGTCAACAGCCCTACGAAATCGACCCGGAGTGCATCTCGCAAACTGCAAATCCCACATACGACAGTTTGGCGTGTGATGAGATACCGATTGCATTTGAAAACACACAGATTGACTATCGTAGAATCAAGACACTGATAAAATCCATCGCAAGAGCTTCTGTGCGGATATATTAAATCTATTACACGAGGCTGAACATTTCTTGAACAAAATCATCTTTTCTGACGAGTCGACTTTTCACGTAAGTGGCAAGGGTAACACATATGACTGAAGGATTTGGGGCACTGAAAATCCACACCAAACATTGTAACATGTTTGTGATAGCCCTAAACTGAATGTTTTTTGTGCACTGAGCAAGAACAAAGTGTACGGCCTCCTTTTTTCCGTGAGAACCGCATCAACGGGATACTGTACCTGGATACTTTACAACAATTTTTGATACCACAGAGCGATGAGGATGCCCGAGAACGAAATATTTACTTCATGCAAGATGGTGCACCACCTCACTACCTGGATGATGTCCGGGATTTTCTCAGTGACAGCTTTCCATGTCAATGGATTGGCCGTGATGCGCCAGGCTCCCACGTTCCCCAGATCTGAGACACATTTTTTTTATCGGTATTCATCAAGGATATCGTGTTTGTACCTCCTGTGCCAGCTTGTCTACCTGCACTTAGAGCAAGAGTTTACGCCGCCACTGAGCAAGTTACACCTGCAATGCTACAGCGAGTTTGGGAAGATATTTATTTTCGATGGGATGTGTGCAGGATAACCAACGGAAGCCACACACAACATCTTTAGTTTAAGGTAAAAAAAATAATGTGTTTCCCTACACTAAACCGAGCTCTATATATTTTTTTCAATAAATTTATCTGAATTTTTAAAGGTGTAAAGTCCTTTTTGAAACACCCTGTAGTTAATTCCTGCCCCTGCACCACATGTACAGTCGTTTAGGAAATATAAACCTGGGAACCCTGCTGTAACAGAGACTTAGCGAGCATGTAAGACACAATGAGTAGGGAAACTAGAAAACTTATCAGCAGTAGGTATGACCAGGTGTATTATTAGCAGACTTCAGGAAGCTTCTCAGCGTGGTTGCTCATGGGAGTAGCTCAGTCGACAGAAATAAAACGGTATCGATCGGTATTGATCGCTGCAAACATTAAAACGATTTGACACCCACCCACTTTCAGGGAAACTTAGTGCATACTCTCGTTTGGAAAGAAGAATACTAACTTTAAGATACTATACAGATGGGCTTGGAACAGCGACTCGTATTCACTTGTTTGTAGGCCAGATATGATTCCATTTGTACTAAGAAAAAAAGGATATTGGATTTAATGTCCCGTCGACTTTGAGGATATTAGAGACGGAGCACAAGCTCGGATTGTGGCAAGGATAGGGAAGGAAACCGACCGTGCCCTTTCAAAGTAACCATCCCAGCATTTTTCAGTGGCAGTTTAGGAAAATCACGGAAAAGAACAACAAAACATGGGCTACAGACTAAAGTAAACGGTATGGAGCGACGAGTGTTTCTACATAATTGTATGTAGAAATCTAGAATTTAATTAAGCGTTGACAAGCATTTCCAATAGCCTCTATTACCAGTTTAAGAAGATTCATTTTAACCTGTATGAAACAGTTGAAACCATCAAATCCAATAACGATTGTAGATTTAATTATCTTATGCGGAAATACATAAATGTAAAGCTGAAAAACAGGTTGAAAGCAGCAAAACTTGCCAGACACACCGCTATAAATGCCTGGCTGAAACACGAAATTAAGTCACTATATACAAAGAAACAGACACTAAAGCAAGAATTATACGAAATTCACCTACAGCTAGTACAAAAATTAAATAATCCTGCTATTTCCGCTTCCATTGTGGAAAGAGACGAATGTTGCACATGCAAAGCTATAAACAAAATGCGACTAAAACATAATAAGAAAACTGAAAATCTCAAATTGCACCAAGCAAAACCCCATAACAGCAAATACATTCACACACACCACATCTACTCTAGGGTTGTCAGTCTTACAGATATAACACTAAGTGAAAACGAAAAACAGCTCTTAGAAAAAGGTCTAAAACGCAATGTTCACTCACCAGCAAATGAAAAATAGATAGCTCTTATTGTAGAATCTTAGTATATTCTCGCTATAGAAGAAGAAAATGACAACAGTAATGTAAATACAGGGCTAACTAGGGAGTTAATAAAAGAAGAAATTAAAAACATAGCAATACAGATTAAAAAAACAATAAACCCAAATATAACCGTGATGAAACAAAGCTTAAAAATCTAAAGAAAAACTGCAAGCAGAAAACATCACTATAACAAAATATAACAAAATCTTGCAAAGGTAACAGTGTTGTCCTCATGAAAACAAAAAATACATAGAAAAAATAGAAGAATTCATCAGCAAAAGCAACATAAAAAAGTTAAAATCAAACCAGGTAATAGATTTGAAGCACATGTTAAAAACACACTCGAAACCATAGAGTATACATTTACAGACAGAGAGAAACAAGATTTGTACGACAATAAAAATCATCAAGCCCCCCAACATACGATGTCAATCAAAGGTCCATAAAGAAAATTATCCAGTCTGTCCAATAGTGAGTTCCAGAGCAGCTCCTGCATACTAGTCACAACTCAACCAGTACTGCAAACTAGAAAATGACAGAGCAATCAGAAATACATCTCAACCGACAGATCATGTAAGAGACACTAAAATTGCTGGCACAGAAACACTGCTCTCCTATGAAGTAGAAAGTATGGACAGTTGCATCCCTGTTAACTAAACCATAAAAATAATTGAAGAAAACCTGAAACACACAACCAGCTACCTCAGGGACACGCAGATGAAACAATAAAATCAGTACAGTTAATAACACAACAAAATTATTTTGAATTCAATCAAGAACACTACACACAAGTAGAAGGTTTACCCACGGGTTCATCTGTTACAGAGACATTAGCCAACATTTTATGAATCATATGGAAAAATGTATATTTGAAGACATAATAACAAATAAAAGATACGTCATCTACTGGTACAGATACATGGATGACATAATAGGCATGGTAGACAAACCTATAAATAGAATACAGCAACTACACAAAGACATGAATATTGTAGACAAAAACATAAATTTCAAACAGAAGAAGAGTACAAAAACTCTCTCAACTTTCTAGACATAACCTAATGGTTATGACAATAGCAAACACACATTTGACACGTACAGAAAACCCGCAGCAAGTGACATGATCTTAAATGAAACCTCAAACCACCCACAGAATCACAGACAGGCAGCAATCAGACACATGTTAAACAGACTGAACAGGATCCCCTTAAACACATCTGATTACCAGAAAGAGCTAACCATTATAGAACAAACAGCACTAAAAATGGACATAAAGAATCAATGGTAGACAAACTACACAGAACAAAAAAAAGACAAATAATGAAAAAACTAACCAAACGACATCAATTCATGAAACGTGCACTACAGCAACAATAGCCGACATATTCAAAAAACAAAGTATAAACTTTGCTTACAAAACAAACAATTCAGTAAAAAAGCACATCCTAAAACTGAAATCTAGACCAGACAGATACCAACAATCTGGTACCTATCAGCTCAGTTGCAGAGATTATGAAAAGAACAGAGCCTTTTTCATGCTTCACCCCCTCCCACTCTCCCACCCAACCCACCTCCCAACTTCATTTCACTTCTTGCTCCTCGCCTTCTCCTCCAGTGCACACTCCATCACACTACTATAAACTTACACCCACTCATCATGGTTTCTTCCTCCCCCACCCAATAAAATACGCCATCACTATTCCTTCCCTACTCTTACACGTTATATACATACACAGCAACATAATTGTTTCGAAAGGAGATTCGACACAACATATAAAGAAAATGTCAGAGCATTTAAATACAGTACAAACCATTCTACGTTTGCAGATCATCTAAAACAAGAACACCATAGACCAAGCAGTATTGGAAAAAGATATGAATATCAGAAGAATCAATAAAGACAGACACCTTCTCCCTTTCCAAGAAAATTTCCACACACAAATCATTAACAAAAAATAAGCAGTTGCTCAACAACCAAATAAATATTGGAAACCAGACTCTACATAAAATAATTGATGAAACTACATGAAAAAGAACAGAGCCTTTTTCATGCTTCACCCCCTCCCACTCTCCCACCCAACCCACCTCCCAACTTCATTTCACTTCTTGCTCCTCGCCTTCTCCTCCAGTGCACACTCCATCACACTACTATAAACTTACACCCACTCATCATGGTTTCTTCCTCCCCCACCCAATAAAATACGCCATCACTATTCCTTCCCTACTCTTACACATATATACGTACACAGCAACATAATTAAACGCAATTACACACATACAATAGTCCAAGAGAAAAAAAAGTAGGTCAAAGACAAACTAGTGGCAAAGACGCAATTACACACATAGAATAGTCCAAGAGAAGAAAAAAAAGTAGGTCAAAGGCAAACTAGTGGCAAAGTTAAGTTGGGAACATTTCAAAACATAAACCACAACACATACTTAAACGTATAAAATCAAACGGTAAACAGTGGTGTGCGAAAATGTGTGATGCGCAAAACATTAGAAATGCATGGTGTTGCAGAGTAACCAAAAATTAGACCACAAATACCACTGTCTAAAGAAGAAAAACAGAAACGATGTGCTAGCAGACGGCATTTCCTGATGCAAGCGAGAAATCAAGCGGAAATCACCGTAAGTAGAAATCAACATATTGTTAACGAACTGTTTTTCGATCTTAAAGTAAATTAAAATGTAAATAACTTAATTACAGACCACTGATGATGCTTTACCTCAAGGCTTCTGGTGAAAAAAAACCACGCATTTTTGTAGTTGCAACGACGGAACAAAAATACTCTCACGAATTCTAAACCAACTACGGACAATATGGCCACAGAAATGAAATATTTAGAAACGAATACCTGGCTATAGAGCTATGTAGAGACGTTGGCACAGAGACGTTTATAAAATTGTGTTGTAGACACGTGAAGCAGCTGTACTTAATATATTTGTATCTTATCCGCAGTTCTTTGTACGACTGTTTTATAATTTCAAAGATATTTCCAGTGTACCAAAACATTTTTTTTTCTTTATTTCAACACGTCAGCAGTACATTACTTTTGCAGCTTGCTCGTTTAGTAAGAAACTGTCACACAACATATTTCAGTACACTAACTGACGAATTTAACAATATGCAATTTAGTTGGTACAAAATGGATCTTGTTGCATAAATGCAGTTTGTGTTGTGGATACTCAGCAGCAGTGTTAATATTTTCATTGTCATTTAATGTCGCTTATTTAAAAAACGTTTTATTGTGATTTACGAGCCTTGTATTGTTACGGTCAAAAGTAGCAACAAAAAAAAAAGAAAAGAAAAACAACAACGAAAAACGTCAGCAGTCAATTTTAGTGTTTCACCTTCAGATGAAGAAAGTGACGAGGTCAAAATGAACATAATCATGGAAGATACTACGGCTGCTGTGAGTGAAATCAATGCTAGAGTACAATACGACGGGCAACCATCCACTAATAGCGAACAGGTCGTGAGCGCAATGGTTCGACCTTCAGACGACCTTGCATTCTCGTGCACACAAGCTTTTAGCGGACTAAACAGGGAACAAATGTTGCAAAAAATATTAACCTGTATGACCATTAAAACCGATATGACCACTTTCAAAAATGAAATGAATGCAAAAGTGTCCAGTGTTGAAACTAATATGAATACCAAAATGCTCACTCATGACACTGAAGCGTTCAATCCGAAAACTAATACATCTGAAACTGACGTGAGTACATTAAAAAATGAGATTAAGACAGATATGATCACGTTCAAAGATGAAATTACAAGTGAAATTGCTACGATGGTATCAACTGAAATAACCAAACTTCATGTCCGATGAAATAACAGAAAAATGTGACAACTCAGATTTCAAACGTTCGCATACAGAAAGAAACAAAGGTCATGATTTCTATTCTTACAATTTGCAAATGTTGAACAAACAGATGAACATAAAGTAGAAAATAATGGAAAGAACTTTCCTATTCTGCCATTTGCCACGGCAGATTTAACGGACTATTGTAACAATACAGAAAAATTTGGAAATTGCTTTTCCGTCTTCCCATTTTCAGACAAAGTTTTGCTTAGCGAATGTGAAAATGTTGGTTCTGTGCCTGTAGTCAAACTGTATGCAAGCGAACTGTCACGAAGCAAATTTGTCCGTCGTGTGAACTGCGTCACTCCTAAGACATTAAGAAGAATTTATATGAAACGGCACCGAAACGACCATACAATCTGATGCCACTCATGAACACAATGGAACGTGAATTGAATTTTGACTCATTTAGCACAAGTTCTCACTTTCGTCCGTTCGACGACGTGTATACAAGTTTCATTGATGTTTCAGTAAACAAGAAAGGCCATTTTGAAACCGAAATCTATAGTTATAGTTATATGTTGTACAGAACTGTGTCATGTCAGAACCAGCCTTACGATCTGAGGGCAGTGACTGCTGTTACAAAAATTTCATGGTCGGACAACATTGTACATGAAATCAACCGGCCTTGTAACACGCATGATGAAAGGCACACTAAAACACTGTCTTATCGCCTGTTACATAATATGTGAGTGGTAATGAGATTTTCACACATTTTCATATTTCGCAAGATTTTGTTCGAACACAAACAGTTAAATATTTATATAAGAAAGACTGTTCAAAGAATTTTATAGGAAAAAGATTCCACAGTCCTACGGAAACTAATTCATGGGCCGTAGAAAAGAAAGAGACAACTGCCAGTATTAGCCGTGTGGTGTCACCGCCAGACACCACACTTGCTAGGTGGTAGCCTTTAAATCGGCCGCGGTACGTTAGTATACGTCGGACCCGCGTGTCGCCACTATCAGTGATTGCAGACCGAGCGCCTCCACACGGCAGGTCTAGAGAGACTTCCTAGCACTCGCCCCAGTTGTACAGCCGACTTTGCTAGCGATGGTTCACTGACAAAATACGCTCTCAATTGCCGAGACGATAGTTAGCATAGCCTTCAGCTACGTCATTTGCTACGACCTAGCAAGGCGCCAGTACCAGTTACTATTGATACTGAATCATGTACAGTCAAGAGCGACGCTCATCATTAATGGATTAAAGTTAAGTATTCCACCAGCTACGTCCGTTTTTCTAAAGTCTAATTTCCTTGTCCTGTTCCAGACCTCACGCCAGCCTGCGTGAGCTAAAACGCGTGCCTTTCGGCTTCCTCTCAAACCCGGGTTGGCTTTCTTGCCAATCCACAACAAGCCGCACTGTCGCTTCCTTAACTACGACTTCGCAATGTTACTGGTAACGTATAAACAAAAACAACAATCAAATGATACGCCATGCTATATTCCGATGTGCAGTAGACAGTGTTACCGAACTACTGCTAGTAATACACTCCTGGAAATGGAAAAAAGAACACATTGACACCGGTGTGTCAGACCCACCATACTTGCTCCGGACACTGCGAAAGGGCTGTACAAGCAATGATCACACGCACGGCACAGCGGACACACCAGGAACCGCGGTGTTGGCCGTCGAATGGCGCTAGCTGCGCAGCATTTGTGCACCGCCGCCGTCAGTGTCAGCCAGTTTGCCGTGGCATACGGAGCTCCATCGCAGTCTTTAACACTGGTAGCATGCCGCGACAGCGTGGACGTGAACCGTATGTGGAGTTGACGGACTTTGAGCGAGGGCGTATAGTGGGCATGCGGGAGGCCGGGTGGACGTACCGCCGAATTGCTCAACACGTGGGGCGTGAGGTCTCCACAGTACATCGATGTTGTCGCCAGTGGTCGGCGGAAGGTGCACGTGCCCGTCGACCTGGGACGCACGGATGCACGCCAAGACCGTAGGATCCTACGCAGTGCCGTAGGGGACCGCACCGCCACTTCCCAGCAAATTAGGGACACTGTTGCTCCTGGGGTATCGGCGAGGACCATTCGCAACCGTCTCCATGAAGCTGGGCTACGGTCCCGCACACCGTTAGGCCGTCTTCCGCTCACGCCCCAACATCGTGCAGCCCGCCTCCAGTGGTGTCGCGACAGGCGTGAATGGAGGGACGAATGGAGACGTGTCGTCTTCAGCGATGAGAGTCGCTTCTGCCTTGGTGCCAATGATGGTCGTATGCGTGTTTGGCGCCGTGCAGGTGAGCGCCACAATCAGGACTGCATACGACCGAGGCACACAGGGCCAACACCCGGCATCATGGTGTGGGGAGCGATCTCCTACACTGGCCGTACACCACTGGTGATCGTCGAGGGGACACTGAATAGTGCACGGTACATCCAAACCGTCATCGAACCCATCGTTCTACCATTCCTAGACCAGCAAGGGTACTTGCTGTTCCAACAGGACAGTGCACGTCCGCATGTATCCCGTGCCACCCAACGTGCTCTAAAAGGTGTAAGTCAACTACCCTGGCCAGCAAGATCTCCGGATCTGTCCCCCATTAAGCATGTTTGAGACTGGATGAAGCGTCGTCTCACGCGGTCTGCACGTCCAGCACGAACGCTGGTCCAACTGAGGCGCCAGGTGGAAATGGCATGGCAAGCCGTTCCACAGGACTACATCCAGCATCTCTACGATCGTCTCCATGGGAGAATAGCAGCCTGCATTGCTGCGAAAGATGGATATACACTGTACTAGTGCCGACATTGTGCATGCTCTGTTGCCTGTGTCTATGTGCCTGTGGTTCTGTCAGTGTGATCATGTGATGTATCTGACCCCAGGAATGTGTCAATAAAGTTTCCCCTTCCTGGGACAATGAATTCACGGTGTTCTTATTTCAATTTCCAGGAGTGTAGATAAACAACACTAAATGGGCACAGTATGACACATTATACGTTTTAACCATGGACTTGACGGGGGCAACAACGTGTCTCAACGCACTAAAGCAAAAGAAACTAAAGAAAACATGATCTAGTAAGATAAGTATATTAAACTAAAACAATGACACAGATCTTACATATCTTAACTGAGAAAAAAACTGCAGTGGACTTTCAAGTGAAGCATTTTAAGCCACGACACGAGCAGTTTTGACTAGAGTTATGCAAACATTTTATATGCGAAAGAAATGAATTATGCCATACATTTTTTCTGCCATATATTCAAGAATAATGCTGATACTAAGACAGCACACGTTGGAAAAACGTAGGGCCGTCTCTGAGTTGCTGAAGGCCACGGTCGTCGAGTGCCTGATGTAGTGACAGATGATAAGGATAGGAATTCTGTTGACGCAGGTTGCAAATGACACTGGTCTGGCTGATTCCGCATTCCTTGGAGATATGTTTCGTACCACTCTGCGGATTCATTAGCCTCGTAGGCAGAACAGCCTCTTCGTGTTCTCTGCCAGTCGCAGTCTTCTTTCGTGTCCTCATTTTGACGTTCAAGCTGCCTGTCCGCACTAGCCTCTTAATGATTCGTGCAACTGCCTGGCGCGTCGGACACCGGCGATCCGTATACATAGCCTTCTATTGCTGTACTGTTTTTACGCCGTTTTTTTTTTTTTACTGTTATATCCTAGCCAGTAATGCCAACCGAGCCCGCTGCCAAAAAGGTTGGCAGCATCAAAGTCCGGACGCCGTCCGCATAAGCAGCGCCAGCGATACAGGAAATCGCCGCAAGTCTGCGCGCGCCACCGCTGGCTTCTTAAGCGCTGGAGTCGCGAGCGCTAGGACAGTTCTGGATTCGCCGCTCAGTTGTATACTCGCCACCGAATTGTGTACCTGCTAGTCAGTTGTGTGTTCATCGCAGCAGAGTTGTTGTTTGTCGTCAGCCGACGCTGACCAAGCCGCTCCGACTCGAACTAGACAGATTTCTGTAGACCATGTTCTGTATCGTCGTTAATAAAGATAAGTACCGACTTTCATTTAATCCGAGTGTTTGGGTTTTCATTTTTCTGTTCACTGTTCCAGCGGACCGGTCGGCCCGCTATTAAAAGTGTGGCGGTGACTTCGTAGGCCGTTTCTACAGCGAAGTGTTGTCGCTACGAAGGCCGTCACAAAATTTACGTTCACCATATAAAAGTCTATCCAACTTCTTCTCATTTGTGCACATGTCTGCACGCAACAGATGTTGAAACAAAACTGAGAGGCCTGGAGTGCAGACAAGTAAACAAGCAAACGTGTTGATATTCTGACACACCGGTGTTTGCACCGCTAACGCCAGTGCCGGCCACCGCGCTCGCAAATCCTACATTTCTCTAATTCTTTTGCGAGAGGTTTCGACATCAGTAGTAACAATCGCTATATCACTGTTATTATCAAGAGCTATCGAATGCAATTATAAAAAGTATACGGTTCCACTTAAAAAAACGCATTTGTTTCAATATCTCCGTTGATACTAGACAAACAAAGAAATACGTGCCCTTTGACGCTCTAACATTTGCCGAAAATCGCTTCTCGGTACGTGTAACCGGTCACGAAATAAAAGGGCTATTACCTCTTATGTGACTCGCCCTGCATAATTACTTGAAATGTTATTCACGACATGTGTATACTAAACCCACATTCTAAATCCTACTTTAAATGGCTGAAAATGTGTCAGAATCTGTAAAAGCACATGACTGTGTAGATAAAATAATGTGAGCAGATAAAATGACTTGGATAGAAAAACTGTAAAAATAAAAGTCCGCCTCGCGGAGTGACCGCGCAGTTAGAGACGCCATGTCACCGCTTGCGCGGCCTCTCCCGCCGGAGGTTCGAGTCCTCCCTCGGGCACGGGTGTGTGCATTGTTCTTGGCATAAGTTAGTTTAAATTCGTTTAAGTAATGTGTAAGTCTAGGGACCGATGACCTCAGCAGTTTGGTCCCTAAGGATTGGTCCTTAAGAATTCACACACATTTGAATTTTATAAAAGCTCACAGTAAATAAGAAATTACGCACTATGGTATCCAGAGTTTTGTTACAGTGGAAACAAACTAGTGGTGTGCGTCTGATAAAACAATGTCCAGTCGTGCGTTGGAGTAGAGAATGAGTACATCTTGTGTAATCCCGATCCCTGATGAGGTGATAAACGGACATAAGGACAGAAGTAAAGGGCATTCCTGCTGGATATAACAAGTGTACACATACCTTGGCAACGAAATGAATCTGCTTCCTCTAAGAGGGTGTGCTACCGAAAGGTTGTCGGTGGATTCCCATGGACAGGAACTCAAAATACATCTCCAACACCAATCATCATTGACAACGAACGCTACACGTCGCGTAAACACGATGTTCAGCGTCAGACTGTCGCTACTGAATTAAGCCGCGGCGCGCCAGCTGCAAAATGTAATTGTTGCCGGACTGCAGTGCAGTGAACATTATTGAGCATATAAAACATAGACGTTAATACGCGTACGAGAAAACAAAACTTATGGAACTTGATATTCGTATGAACTCAACGGCTTTAACTGTAATAGATTAGCAATTTATTCTCAAAACAAAGAATGAACTCGCTTTGTCCGAATGTGTATAAAGTCGTGCTATTTTTATTTCGTGGAGAATGTCCAAGTCTTTCTCGTCAACAAAATACGATAAAAAGATGAACAGTTGTATATTATAATCCTATGATCATATCTGTTGTAAAGAAATGATTCTGAAATGTTTATCTGTTGTAAATGTATTTTAATTCTATATGCACCATTGAAGTGCGTCCTTTCAAAAGAGTTATATTACACCAAGGTACAAATGTTTCATGAATCACTGACGTCAACTATCCGTGTCTGATGTCACTTCTCCGACAGACTCGTAGCCAGCCGACAAATGTTTGGTTCAACACGCACCCGCAGAACTTTGTGTCGGTCATATATGATGCTGATATAGGACGAGTCTGTGCCAAGGACTTCGCAGTGATTAAACTGAACGTTTAATGAAATTGTTTTTATTGCCCAAGAAAAAGAAATGTACATATTAACTTTTCTTGCCGATGTGAAAAGGTTGAATGACTACCCACACTGAAGCAACGAATTGTGTCGTAGGCATTCAGGGGGGGAGGGGGGGGATTTAATAGCCCTTTTCAAAAAAACTATGTTTTGTGTAAAGCATTTGTATAAAGATTGAGACCACAGAGTCAATGTTTATATTTGTATTAACTGTGTAATAAAAGAAGGGGCAGCCTTTTAATTTTTTGAGAGCAGTTAAGAGAAGCCTGCCAGTTCGTACTTGTCTTTCTGCTGTCTACCTCCTTAATGCTGCATTTGTAGTGATTTTTGAATATACTAACTTATTCTGAGTTGCTTAAATGGTGTGCTATTATCAATATCAGTTCAAATGTTTATTTCGATATCCATTGTATTATGGACTTTATTTTTCAGCATTTCTAGCAGGAAAGATGCAACACTTCGATGTGGCACCGATTCCCCAGTGGCGTGATTATATTAGTAATTTACAATTACCATTCTTGTTCACTATATGTGCGGAATCTGCAGTCGTTCATAAAAGAAGTCCGAGCCTTTTTTTTGTTTTTGTCTATCACATAGCATAGAGCGACTACCAAATAGCGATATATCGATTAGGTCTGCTAAAATCCATTCGGTCCACCACATCCTCTGTTGCGCCGCTCCTGACGCCAATCTGGAATCACCGTCTTCATTCCAGTAACGAAATTCTAAAATATTTGTGAGTTGGCGGAGGCGGAAATCGCAACTTGTAGGGTAATATGGTTGATGTGCCGTGACGACGACAGTACGGTACAGAGAGTCTTGTACAGTCCTGAACGATAAGTTTTTCTTGCATCTTTCTCCTTGTGGTGTCACCGCCAGACACCACACTTGCTAAGTGGTAGCCTTTAAATCGGCCGCGGTCCGTTAGTATACATCGGACCCGCGTGTCGCCACTATCAGTGATTGCAGACCGAGCGCCGCCACATGGCAGGTCTAGAGAGACTTCCTAGCACTCGCCCCAGTTGTACAGCCGACTTTGCTAGCGATGGTTCACTGACAAAATACGCTCTCAATTGCCGAGACGATAGTTAGCATAGCCTTCAGCTACGTCATTTGCTACGACCTAGCAAGGCGCCAGTACCAGTTACTATTGATACTGAATCATGTACAGCCAAGAGCGACGCTCATCATTAATGGATTAAAGTTAAGTATTCCACCAGCTACGTCCGTTTTTCTAAAGTCTAATTTCCTTGTCCTGTTCCAGACCTCACGCCAGCCTGCGTGAGCTAAAACGCGTGCCTTTCGGCTTCGTCTAATAATACGGTGTTGGCTCTCCTGCCAACCCACAACACTCCTTTTGTCTGTTCTGGTCACTGAAAGCCTCACAATACATAGATACGCAGTTCCGTGTTCTGTGGATACTTCAGAGGGACGGGGTAACGCTAGGAGATATTGCTGCGATACAGTGAACCGGTTAACACCTATAATGAAGGGGTTTGTAAATATTAACAGTGGATTGTGGTTGTGTAGTCTGCCTCCATAGCTTAATGGTCAGAGTAGACGGCAGCGATGTGGATAATCCAAATTCAATCCCTGGTACTCTGCCAAGGGCTTTTCCTTGCCGGGAGAAGTGGTACGGACTGCACTCAGCCTCATGATGGCGTTTGAGGAGCTGCTTGAATGAGAAATAGCAGTTCAGAGGTGTGGTAGGTCGACACCTCTGCGACGAGAGCAGTATGCTAAACACATGCCCCTCCAACCGCATCCGCATGACGCCTAATGGCAGAGGATGGTACTGCGGCATGTGGACATCCCTTGGACCTTCGGGGCCCGTACGAGGAGCTCGTTTCATAGTTTCGGAGACAGGGTTGTAAAGAAAGTACAGTGCTTACTCGTTGAAAAAATGCGATTCGTGCTGGCTTCAGTGATTGAGCATCAACTGGTCAACGGACCAGCCCCTGGATAGTTATTTACCGCAGGGACCTGACAGGGCGGCGCAATAGTCAGACTCTTTTCTCGCTTTCGGCAGGACGTCAGTTCAGATCCCCGTTTGGCCACACATATTAATGTGCTACACTGAAAAGCACACGCCCGATCTTCTTACCCAGTAGACGCTGTGCCCTCTTCTCGAATGATCACGTCGTCGACGGAACGTTGAGCCAAACTCTTCCTTTCTTCATCCCGAGAAACATTCGTTGGACACGCGCAAAACAGAAACACTAGCGTTTTAGCGTGGTGGATACTTTCTTTGAATATGACAGGTCGTTTCTAGATTCACGGGATTACGAACAGTGAGAAACGCTCAAATACTGACGTTAAACCTGTAACTGGGCTGTTTAGGTTTTTATGTTGGTTACGCCACGTAGCGCTCTGTATGAAAATCACTGGCTGTGCTGTGTGCAGTCTATGGCTGGTTGGCATTGTTGGAATATTCCCCATGGTAGTGTTGGGCAGTTGGCTGTGAACAGCGCGTAGCGTTGCGCAGTTGGAGGTGAGATGCCAGCAGTGGTGGATGTGGCGAGAGAGATGGCAGAATCTTGAGAGCGGACGATCTGGACGTGTGTCCATCAGAAAGAGTAAATTTGTAATATTGGGTATCATGAACTGATATATATATTATGACTTTTGAATACTCTTAAGGTAAATACATTGTTTGTTCTCTATCAAAATCTTTCATTTGCTAACTATGCCTATCAGTAGTTAGTGCCTTCAGTAGTTAGAATCTTTTATTTAGCTGGCAGTAGTGGCGCTCGCTGTATTTCAGTAGTTCGAGTAACGAAGATTTTTGTGGGGTAAGTGATTCATGAAAGGTATAGGTTACTGTTAGTCAGGGCCATTGTTTTGTAGGGATTTTTGAAAGTTAGATTGCGTTGCGTTAAAAATATTGTGTGTCAGTTTAGTGTTGATCAGAATAGGTAAAGAGCGAAATGTCTTGAGTACGTTCAGTTTTGCTCAGCTGTTTGAAAATCAAATAATGTAAGAGGTTTATCAGCACAGTCATTCATAAATTTTTCTAAGGGGACGTTTCGAGCCATAGTCGAAACACTGACCTCACCATCCAAAGCCCATTACCCATAATAATTATTTCACCAGACTGTTCAGGGCAGCCGGCCGGTGTGGCCGAGCGGTTCTAGGCGCTTTAGTCTGGAACCGCGCGACCGCTATGGTCGCAGGTTCGGCTCCTGCCTCGGACATAGATGTGATGTCTTTAGGTTAGTTAGGTTTAAGTAGTTCTAAGTTCTAGAGGACTGATGACCTGAGATGTTAAGTCCCATAGTGCTCAGAGCCATTTGAACCATTTGATTACTGGTTATCACTGTTAGCATTCAACCGCGATTCTTATACATATATTTTTTTAACAACGCGTTTCAAGAGACAATGCTTTCATCATCAGGTTGTAAAGTCTATGTCATGAAATTAAACGGACTAAAGAGACAAAATACCAGTCCGTTTAATTTCATGACATAGACTTTACAACCTGATGATGAAAGCATTGTCTCTTGAAACGCGTTGTTAAAATATATGTATAAGAATCGCGGTTGAATGCTAACAGTGATAACCAGTATAATGACAACTGCTACCTCGACTCCATAATGGATTGTATTAAATATTGAACCATTTGAACTGTTCAGGGCAATCAGACTCAACTCGCAGTCACTCGCAGTCTCTCTCTCTCTCTCTCTCTCACCCTCTTTTTTTTTTTTTTTTTTTTTTTGTAACTTTATTTTTAGCCAGTGGTAGGGGTTGCGCTTTGGACGAAGTGAGCAAGATCTTTAACGATGAGGTGTGTGTATGTGTACCCTGGTGTACAGGAGTTAAGGACTAAGGAAACTTTCGTATGACGTATCACTGCGAAGTAACGTAGCTCGATGACACTTCGACCATGCACAGAAAGAAACGCTTGTAATCTTATATGAGCCTCACTGCCCTTTTTTAAAAAACACTTATTTGTACCTGATTTTATTCTGAGAAGCTCAGTAATGTATGTAAATACCGAAAAATGTAAATTTGATTCAAAAAGTACTTGAAGTGAAGTGAAGCGTAGCTGGACAGCAAGAAACTCCTTAGCGCGCAATCCCCGCAACGATAGTAGTTGTGAATCTTTGAGTATGCAACTCTAAAAAAAAGAGACAATTGATTTATTAAAAAAAAGAGGGCTGTTAATCTGTATCTTGTGGAAAGAGGACGTGTTGCTAGGCTGTCGCTCAGAACGTATTGTTACATTTAATGAAAAATTGCTATTTCAATGATAAAACCGAGTAAAGTATGTGTAATAGTTGCCAAACGCTTATGTATACAAATTTTCTGGAAGTGATGAACAGAAATATCTCGTTTTTTGGAAAAGGAGGTGAACTTCATTGTCCTCGCCGGCTATCAATCGACAGAACTGTAAGTGTACAAAGTTCACTAAAATACAGGAAAGGAAATGCATTCTCGATGATTTTCATTCAACACGTAAAAACCTCTCATAATTTCTTAATTGCAGTAATTGGATTATGTTCTTGTGTAATAGTATGGTGATGAACTCCACTGACCAATTTTGATGCAGCAGGACGTGTAGTTTGAAGGAAGTTTGTGTGCCAAGCAATCTCCTTTTCTCACGAAAAGCAGATTGCTGGTTGACCTTATTTACTTACAACAGTGGTCCCGTAGGTGTAAATAGCTACGAAAACTTAGGCTCAAAGCCACGTAACTAACAGAGTCCTATTTTAAACCTTAAAGAACAATAACTTCCTCCAAATTATAATACGTCATCAACTGGTGCAGAGCTGATCATTCAAGGAGGCAGCAACCAAAATTCAGGTATCAGTTACGACTTAAAGAAAAAATCACAATCAAATATGAATCGCTCTCTCTCCAAACACACATATAGGGTGGTCCATTGACAGTGACCGGGCCAAATATCTCACGAAATAAGCGTCTAACGAAAAAACTACAAAGAACAAAACTTGTCTAGCTTGAAGGGGCAAACCAGATGGCGCTATGATTGGCCCGCTAGATGGCACTGCCATAGGTCAAACGGATATCAACTGCGTTTTTTTTAAATAGGAACCCCCATTTTTTATTACATATTCGTGTAGTACGTAAAGAAATATGAATTTTTCAGTTGGACCACTTTTTTCGCTTTGTGATAGATGGCGCTGTAATAGTCACAAACGTATAAGTACGTGGTATCACGTAACATTCTGCCAGTGCGGATGGTATTTGCTTCGTGATACATCACCCGTGCTAAAATGGACCGTTTACCAATTGCGGAAACGGTCGATATCGTGTTGATGTATGGGTGTGATCAAAATGCCCAACGGGCGTGTGCTGTGTATGCTGCTCGGTGTCCTGGACGACATCATCCAAGTGTCCGGACCGTTCGCCGCATAGTTACGTTATTTAAGGAAACAGGAAGTGTTCAGACACATGTGAAACGTCAACCACGACCTGCAACAAATGATGATGCCCAAGTAGGTGTTTTAGGTGCTGCCGCGGCTAATTCGCTCACCAGTAGCAGACAAATTGGGCGAGAATCGGGAACCTCAAAAACGTCTGTATTGAGAATGCTACATCAACATCGATTGCACCTGTACCATATTTCTATGCACCAGGAATTGCATGGCGACGACTTTGAACGTCGTGTACTGTTCTGCCACTGGGCAGAAATTATGGGACGATGACAGATTTATTGCATGCGTTCTATTTAGCGACGAAGCGTCATTGACCAACAGCGGTAACGTAAACCGGCATAATATGCACTATTGGGCAACAGAAAATCCACGATGGCTGCGACAAGTGGAACATCAGCGACCTTGGCGGGTTAATGTATGGTGCGGCATTATGGGAGGAAGGATAATTGGCCCCCATTTTATCGATGGCAATCTAAATGGTGCAATTTATGCTGATTTCCTACGTAATGTTCTGCCTATGTTACTACAAGACGTTTCACTGCATGACAGAATGGCGATGTACTTCCAACATGATGGATGTCCGGCACATAGCTCGCGTGCGGTTGAAGCGGTATTGAATAGCGTATTTCATGACAGGTGGATTGGTCGTCGAAGCACCATACCATGGCCCGCACGTTCACCGGATCTGACGTCCCCGGATTTCTTTCTGTGGGGAAAGTTGAAGGATATTTGCTATCGTGATCCACCGACAACGCCTGACAACATGCACCAGCGCATTGTCAATGCATGTGCGAACATTACGGAAGGCGAACTACTCGCTGTTGAGAGGAATGTCGTTACACGTATTGCCAAATGCATTGAGGTTGACGGACATCATTTTGAGCATTTATTGCATTAATGTTGTATTTACAGGTAATCACGCTGTAACAGCATGCGTTCTCAGGAATGATAAGTTCACAAACGTACATGAATCACATTGGAACAACCGAAATAAAATGTTGAAACGTACCTACGTTCTGTATTTTAATTTAGAAAACCTACCTGTTACCAACTGTTCGTCTAAAATTGTGACTATTACAGCGCCATGTATTACAAAGCGAAATAAGTGGTCCAACTAAACATTCATATTTCTTTACGTACTACACGAATATGTAATAAAAATGGGAGTTCCTATTTTAAAAAAACGCAGTTGATATCCGTTTGACCTATGGCAGCGCCATCTAGCGGGCCAACCATAGAGCCATCTGGTTTCCCCCTTCAAACTAGACAAATTTCGTTCTTTGTAGTTTTTTCGTTTGAAGCTTATTTCGTGAGATATTTGGCCCGGTCACGATCAATGGAACCCCCTGTATAAATATTCTTATTATTAAGATAAAAGTCATTTTATAAGCTACAGTGTAGTACAGAAGGTAACTGAAAGGAACACGCAGAGAGACGAACAGAAATGACACTTTTATTCAAAGGCAATAGTTACTCTGAAGTCACCGCGATTTATTATGATCCACTAGACATTACAAAAAGCGGGACTTGGTTCTTAACAGAGAGTGTGATGACGGACGGCAATGCATGCCCTGCAAAGTGCTCCCACACTGGTCACAAATCTATTGTTGACAACAAATCTATTGTTGACAACTGCCCTATGAAGGTTGGCGGATCATGCTACTCATGCTCGATGGGATTTAGGCGGAGGGATGGGGGGCAGGCCGGTCCAAACGCCGAATGTCCTCTCGTTCCAGGAACTTCTCCACCTGTGCTGTTCGATGCGGTCGCGCGATGTCATCCATAAAAGGGAAGTCAGGGCAGAATGAACTCCTGCGAAGGTGCACAAGGGGAAGGACGACACTAACGTTGACCGGTGAGTGTACCGTGTGCAAAGATATGGAGGTCAGTGCACCCTCGCAATTTTTGGCTCTCTTCAACGTAACATCTGCACCATCGAAACGATCATATTCAACAATGTTTCTGGATGCACTAGGTGTTGCCACGACTCACTATACGTGGGGTATGTTCAGAACCACTACTGAGACTAAATTAGACCTCGTCCGAAAAGAGCAGGCGACCCCACTCCCAGTTGGTTCAGTCCTTGCCGCGCGTAGTGGCCGCGCGGTTTGAGGCGTCATGTCACGGACTGCACGACCCCTCCCGCTAGAGGTTCGAGTCCTTCCTCGGGCATGGGTGTGTGTTGTTCCTAGCATAAGTAGTGTGTAAGTCTAGGGACCGGTGACGTAAGCAGAATGGTCCCTTAGGAATTCACACACATTTTAACATTTTTTGGTTCAGTCCTTATGCCCTGGGCACCATCGCAAACGGTGTCACCTTTGTGTGATTATCAACGGACCACAAAGAATGGGCGTCGAGCAAAGAATGCGCCACATTGCAGTTACCTTGTCGCTTTGGAGCCTGAGTTCGTGTGTTTTGGAGTCCTGTTAAATACTGTTCCAATTGCACCGGCCGTATAACGTGCGTCACTTCTTGCCTGTTGCACAATGTAGCGGTCATCCGATGCTGTATTTGACTGTGGACAACCACCTTCTCTACTTTGGGCAGTTGTGCCTGTGATTCGGAACGCTCCTTATGCAACAGGAACAAAGTTGTGCCATCACTCTTAGGCAACACTCGTCCCACTTCGCCCTTCTTCCAGTTAAGCGATGATTCTTCCCGGCCGGCGGCTGTGGCCGAACGGTTCTAGGCGCTCCAGTGCGGAATCGTGCTGCTGCTGTGGTCGCGGGTTCGAATCCTGCCTCGGGCATGCATGTGTGTGATGTCCTTCGGTTGGTTAGGTTTAAGTAGTTCTTAGGGGACTGATGACCTCGGATGTTAAGTGCCATAGTGCTTGGAGCCATTTGAACCATTTTTGATGCTTCCCGCGTGAAGTCATCCATATTTTCTCTCCAGGCCATGTTGTAATGAAAAACACCTCAACAGTGCAGGGTAACAGCGTGCTGAGTGTCATATACTGTCTTTCGCGTTTCCTTCAGTTGCTTCGTGTTGCGGGTCCAGTTGAATTTGGCGCTCCAGCTTTGCTGATCCCACTCCATGTGACGTCCGTCTTTTTGTGCGCGATTGGGATACCTCTGGCAACATGCTCCCGAGCTTTCATTCATTTCCATCGAGTGGTTAATACGTTATATCACTTTATCTATTTCGTCCCTAAGTTTTGCAGAGTAGTGTATTTACTGCAACATTCAGCTTCAAGGTTCAGATTAGCAATGTACTTCTGTCTGCTGCTTTCTCTTCCATGTTTATTGAGTCGACGTCTCAGTTCTAATTAATACGAATAATAATTATCTAAGGTACGGAGGTTAGGTTAGGTTAGGTTAGTGTTTAACGTCCCGTCGACAACGAGGTCATTAGAGACGGAACGCAAGCTCGGGTTAGGGAAGGATTGGGAAGGAAATCGGCCGTGCCCTTTCAAAGGAACCATCTCGGCATTTGCCTGAAACGATTTTGGGAAATCACGGAAAACCTAAATCAGGATGCGAGTCCAGTGTGCTACCACTGCGCCACATCGCTCGGTAAGGTACGGAGGAAACACTTTTGTGTACGTATGTGACTTGATTCGATTTGTAGAGTGCTATGTATGACAAGAAACAGCCCTGCGTGGGAAGTTTTCGTACTTATGTTTTATCACGGCCTGACGAAGCGTGGAAGCAAGGCAAGGATGTGGAAATGCACTTCACCCGCTGGGAAGCACTTATGAAGCAACGCTGGTTTGAAATGAGATCTTGAGATAGCGGCCGAAAGCGGATTTTTAGTTCAGATGCTGTGCAGCGCTGGTGGACAAAGGCAGCCTACTTTCTTAACGGACCGTACGTGAACAGAGGATGTAACTTCCGTAGAGAAAAGTTCACATCGGTTAAAATGTGATATGGACACACATCCACCATCCGCACCCCCCCCCCCCCCCCCTCACACACACACACATAGTACTTGTTACATGACAAAACCAGATACAACAGACAATACAGAAAAGATAGCAACTCCACATAAACAGAAAAGGGCATTGATGAAAATGCGTGTAACGTAATGAATGATCATTTGGCGTGTTAATCTCTCTCATAACGGTGCAGTGGAACTAGTACAAATGCAAAACCATGTAACGTCTTTGTAAGTAGGACCGATAAAAATTTGTGGCTTATAAATTTTTTTGTTTCATTTTTTTGCGAGCAGTTTTGGATTTGCAACCAGATTCTCAGTCGCTCATTCATGAAGTTACACTGTGATGGTGTTCGTGTGCTGCTTGCAATGACTCCTAATTGTGTCACTGAAGAATAAACTGCAACTAGTTACACGTTTTGAAGGAATGATTGGTGCCAGCCGAGCGGTTCTAGGCGCTCCTGTCCGGAACCGCGCGACGGCTACGGTCGCATGTTCAAATCCTGCGTCGGGCATGGATGTGTGTGATGTCCTTAGTTCAGTTAGGTTTAAGTAGTTCTAAGTTCTAGGGGACTGATGTTAAGTCCCATAGTGCTCAGAGCCATCTGAACCATTCTGAAGGAATGATTTATTTCACCATAACAAGTTTCGGGCCTGGGCCCATCCTCGACGGCATCGACGATTTCTTATATAAACATCACATTTTTGTCCTGTAAGATAACAGGACACTGCTGATTTCCTTGTTTACAAATGCTTCTAGATTATGTACAGGGCCTTTACTTCTTAATTTCTTGAGGAGAAGTTTTGCTTTATACATTACAGCATACGGATCTCTATCATTGATGTGTGACACCCTGAACAGCTAGCCTAAAGACAAGATGGCGCACACATGTGGTTACATCTGACGTGACGTCAGCTAGTTTTTTTATGGGCTGTGAGAAAGAAAAAGATAGTACTGTGCAATAATGGAATGCCTCTACAGCTCGTAATGGAACTGGCCAGTGACATTTTTTCTTTAATGTACTTCTCGATGCATTCAAGTAAATGTACTGTCGCAAAGTTATGGTTTTTCATTCATGAGTAAACAAACAGAAAAGGATTATTCTGTTCCGTTATAAAAACGTTTGGTAAGAAATTATTTCAAACTTAAATTTAAGATACTAAAAATTGTGCTAAACCAATTTCCTTTCTAATTTTGAAAAGACGTTTGAATGATTATTATTATCATTATTATTGTTATTTCTATATTTTTTGGATGATAATTTGAAAAAAAAAATACTAAAGTAAATTGTTCATCATATTCGACATTCTCTGGATGTATAGGTCGATACCTTGAAGTATCTTTGAGCTGGTCTCTTTGGTCTAACTGTCATGTGTTAATGGAGTTCCGTTTTAGAAATTTTGTTCTGTGCCTTTCCGTTTTGGAAGCTATTGGTTGCCAAAATGTGGGAAGGCACATATTTATCTGGTAAAGTTTATAATCCGGTAACAATAGTCTTTATAGCAACAAAAAGAAACTTAGAGAAAACTACACTGAAGACACAAGCTAAGTAAATTATACCCATCAAGTGGTGCTTTTTCGTAACATTATAATCATTCTTATCATCTTTATGACTGCCTGCTGCTGAACTTCAGTCATTCATTCCAGCAAATCGTAAAACAAATGAAAGAAGTTGGAAGCTATGACGTATATTATCGCAAAGACGCTTTTTCTTTGTCTAGATCGTTATGGAAGCTATACATTAACTTAAAAAAAAGTGACACTATCCAATGCTTTTTTTCCATTATAGTTTGGTTTTTCCAAGCTAATTCTGGCAGTACACATATTGCATCCATCAGCATGTTACAGAAGTTGGATGAAATTTTGTAAATACATTTGGCGTTTTTAACTACAGTTAGTCACTCAAGATGCAGTCAGGTTTTCTGTGAAGGTGGCTGTATGTTTTCTATTGTTTCTAACAAACTCATCTCTGTCCGTCTTTCTGCAAAATGTAGTCTTTCTGTGCTATTATCCACAATGGGCCATGCGATCAGCAAAAGTTGATTTAGTATTTAAGGCAGTTTTTTTTTTAGGCTGAGTGCATTCGGGTACTGTCTGTATCTTACGCTGAAACTCCTACTAGTATGAATAATATAAAATTCCGCGGCACATCTGAAGTGGTATTGACCGTGTTACTGATCGCGCAAGCCTCACATTAATTGAGCTTTGATTCCAGTAGTAGCATGGAAGTAGATTAATCAAAGATTTTCATGTTACCAGTGCGTTGTGTAAAATATGTAACAATAGTAATAACAGTCTGCCTATACTTAATCGTGTGCTGGAAGTCGTACTGAACACACAACTTTCCTCAAACGAAATAAAAAAAATATTGCAACTGCCAGTACCACAAGTCTGCTTTGACTCATGAATCCATGGACATAAACCATTACTTGAAATTCATCGTAAAGCCAGGCGGCTGCTGGGTTTATTGTGTTCGTTCCATGCCTGTGCAGTTGCGCCTCGATTCTGTTCAGCCTTGTCGGCGGCTCTTCTCTTTCTGAAGACTCCCAGCCTTGTTAACGAGAGGTCGCTATCTTCCCACGACAGAAGACATCATCTGTGCGCTGATAGAAGACGATGCTTTGCCTTTGTGTTCTACCGCGCTGAACACTAGCGTCACAGATTCTCCGGACATGCTGCAGCTGCAACAAGAAGTGCGCTTCACGTCACACGTTTGCTATTCTGTTGCTCTAGGTAATCGCACACCATATCGATGCTCCTTGCAACCGTGTTTCGCGTTATATTTCTGCCACGTCACGCAGACTATACTTTGGCGAACAGGTGGTACATAATCTTCCTAAGAGCACCCTGCTGTTCTAAAAAAAGGATGCACTACGAAGGAATTATCCGAATAGGAGGGAAATCGGTAGATGTGGTGTACACGTATATACAAAAAAAGATTACGATTTCAGATAAATCTGATGCTTTATTCAGCAGAAAGAGCTTCACAATTTGAGATAGTCAATAACTTATTCGTCCATCTCTGACCCTGCTTCATGCAGTTATTCGATTTGGCATTGACTGACGGAGTTTTCGGATATTCTCGTGAGTTGTATCGTGCCAAAATCTGTTTAACTGGCGCTTAAGATCGTCAAAATCCCAAGACCGTTGGAAGGCCCTGTCGATAACGTTCCAAACGTTCTCAGTTGGAGAGAAATCCGGCGACATTTCTGGCAAGGTAGGTCTTGGAAAGCACGAAAACAAGCAGAAGAAACTCTCGTCGTTTGCGGAGGGACATTATCTTGCTGAAATGTAGGCCCAGGATGGCTTCCCATGAAGGACAACAAAATGCGTAGAATATCGTAGACGTACTGCTGTGTCGCGGATGACAATCAAAGGGGTCCATCTATTAAAGAAATGGCACCCAGACCATCAGTCCTGTTTGTCGGCCTGCATGGCGGGCGACAGCCAGGTTGGTTCCCCATCGCTGTCCGGGCCGCCTCCAGACAAGTCTTCGGCTGGAATCCCATTGACTGGAGTAAACTGTCTTCAGTAATGTCCCGCTTCCACCTGAGTCCCGATGATAAGCGAAGACGTGTCTGTAGACGCCCCGGACAGTGGTGGGATAGCAACCTGTCACCAGCCATATGGCCAGACAATCAGGAGTGATGGTCTGGGTCGTCATTTCTTTTCATAGCAGGACCGCTTTGGTTGTCATCTCGGCACCCTTACAGCACAGCGGTACGTCGAATATATTCTACGCCCTGTTTTGTTGCCCGTCAGGGCAAGCTATCTTGGGTTTACATTTCAGCAAAATATTGCCCGGCCGCACTCGGCGAGAGTTTCTCCTGCTTATCTCCGTACTTGCCAAACCCTATCTTGGACAGCAAGATCGCCGGATCTTTGAGGACGTTTGGAGCATTATGGGCAGGGTCCACCAACCATGTACGGATTTTGACTATCTAATGCGCCAGCTGGACAGACTTTGGCACAATATCCCTCACGAAGACATCTAACAGCTCTGTCAAACTATGCCAAGCCGAATAAATGCTTACAGCAGGGCCGTAGGTGGACCAACGCGTTACGACTTGCTCTATTTGTGAAGCTCTTTCTCTTGAATAAATGATACAATTTATCTTAAATTGTAATCATTTGTTTGTCTGTACGTGTACATCACATTTACCGATTTCCGTCTCATTCGGATAATTCCTTCTTGATGCGAGTTGTTTTATCTTAGAGTGTGTATAACATAAGGCTCATGTAGGTCGAGCAATTTTGAATAATCTACATCCTTGACGCTACTGCATACTGTATATAGGTTTCTCACTATATTTTCAATTTAGCACTATGTATCTTCCCTTTGTTTCCTGCTCAATTGTCTCTGGTTATAAAGAATACATTCTCTTCGCTTCTCAAGTCATCCTCCCAGTCCATAGAGTTCCGATCAAATTTACACTCAATGTGCGACCCTCCGCAATTAATACGCTGTTAATATATGGGTGGTTATAATTAAACTTTCGCCACTTGAGAGAGCTCCTTAAAAAACTCGTGATCGCAGGACAATGAAACTCTGTGGAAACATTTGTACGTAGATGGGAATGAGAAATGACGAATAAATAAGTCAACAAAACGCATTTTAATTTCCACATAAGCGGATTCAAATCTGGAGATCTTGGTTGTTACGCAGTTTGCAACGATTGGTCAATGATTCGGTTTGCTCCTCTGAGGGGCTGACAACCAGCTGCGCCTAAAAGCGCTGAAGAAGTTACTGTTGCTATGGCTGAGAATACTGGAAGCAGTTTGCAATGTTCAAGCAGTGCACGTGCTCTGTCAGGGCAGCTGGACATTCCATGCTCAACCGTTCGAAAAGTGCTGTGAAGAACTGTGAAACGGCATCCGTACGAAGTCTACATGAGTCGCCAACTTTCACCACGTGACGCAGACAATCGAATAGACTTTGCTCTTACGTTCCTTGCAACGGCTGAAGATGACATGTGGCCTTGAAATATTTTGTGGAGTGGTGAAGCGTAGTTTACGCTCATTGGGGCAGTAAACACATTCAATTGTCGCATGTGGTGATCGTCACCGCCAACGAACGATCACGAAGTTCATCTGCATAGTGAACGCGTCACTTTGTGATGTGGCTTCAAGGCTCAGTTCATGTCTGCTCCAATTTTCATCGAGGAACTCGGACTCCACGGACCAAGGACATGCAGCAGCGTGGACGACACACGGTACTGTGATGAGCTTCGCGAACAGGTAATCCCTGCTCTACAGGAGAGACATACTTTCGTCTTCACTGTTTTGATGCACGATGGAGTCCCACCCCATGCTGCTCGTGAAGCCACTCGTTTACTCCGTAAAACATTTGGAGAAAACCGAATCATTAGCCGATCGTTCAAAACTGTGTAACTTTCAAGATCACCAGATTTGAACCCTTTCGTGTGGAAGTTAAACTGAATTTATTTTAATAGCTTATTCGTTATTTCTGTTCCGCATCTCTTTACAAATATTTCCACGAAGCTTCATTGTCCTACGATTTCTCATTTTTCATGGGTGCCCTCTCCAGCAGCGAAAGTTTAATTATAACCACGCTGCTACGTTAATAAACGTAAGAAAAATAATATATATAAAAGAAGCATGATTGCTATCAAAAAGCGGGAAATGTGTAGATATGATCACTAAAGAGGCTTATCTAAAAATGTATTTCCTCATTTAATTAATGGGCGTCTATCTTCTAGCCTTTCTAGTACCGTCGGAAAAGCTCACTTAACCACCCAGCGTGGAATTCCATCAACTGAAATTGGAGGCAGACCAGAATGAAATTTTCAAAACTCCACCTTGTTCCAAGGAAAGAGAATTAGGGCGTAACGTCGCATCTAAAACATCGACAGAGACGGTATACAAACTTGGAACGGACAAAAATGGGCAAGAAAGACGGCCATGCCCCTTTGAAAGGAAGCATTCAAGCATACACACGGCCCTATTTCGCCCGGTTCACTGTATTTAAGACATGTGGGCCTAGGTGACACGTCAAAGAAAAACACTGTGGCGACACTGCAGTCACGAATATAAGCGTTGTCGAATTAGTACAGACGCAACAGTTCTGCGATAGAATACGAGAGTTCTATTATGGTTTTACATATACACTGAAGCGCCAAAGAAACTGGTATAGGCATGCGTATTCAAATACAGAGATATGTAAACAGGCAGAATACGACGCTGCGGTCGGCAACGCCTGTATAACACAACAAGTGTCTGGCGCAGTTGTTAGATCGGTTACTGCTGCTACAATGGTAGGTTATTAAGATTTAAGTGAGTTTGAACGTGGTGCTATAGTCGGCGCACGAGCGATGGCACACAGCATCTCCGAGGTAGCAATGAAGTGGGGATTTTCCCGTACGACCATTTCACGAGTGTACCATGAATATCAGGAATTTAGTAAAACATCATATCTTTAACATCGCTGCGGCCGGAAAAAGATTCTGCAAGAACGGGACCAACGACGACTCAAGAGAAACATTAAGCCGCGCAGAGTGGCCGCGCGGTTTGAGGCGTCATGTCACGGATTGCGCAGCCCCTCCCGCCGGAGGTTCGAGTCCTCCCTCGGGCATGGGTGTGTGTGTTGTTCTTAGCATAAGTTAGTTTTAAGTAGTGCGTAAGTCTAGGAACCGATGACCTCAGCAGTTTAGTCTCTTAGGAATTCACACACATTTGAACATTTTTTGAGAATCATTCAACGCGACAGAAGTGCAACCCTTCCGCAAGATTCTGCAGATTTCACATCATCTATATAGACTTTCAAATCCAAATGCCCACTTGTGTACTTTTGATGACTGTATGACACAAAGCTTTACGCCTCACCTGGGCCCGTCAACACCGACATTGAACTGTTGAGGACTGGAAACATGTTGCCTGCACGTCTCATTTATAACTGCATCAGGTAGATGGACGTGTACTGGTATGTTGACAACCTCATGAATCCATGGACCCTGCATGTCAGCACGGGACTGTAGACGTTGGTGGAGGCTCTGTAATGGTGTAGGACATGTACAGTTGGAGTGATATGGGACCCCTAATAGTCTACATACGACTCTGACAGTTGACACCTACGTAATAATCCTGTCTGATCACCTGTATGCATTAATGTGCATTCCGAGGGATTTGGGCAATTCCAGCAGGACAATGCGACACCTCACACGTCCAGAACTGCTACAGAGTGGCTCCATGAACACTCTTCTGAGTTTAAACACTTCCCCTGGCCACCAGACTCCCCAGATATCACCATTATTGACCATATCTCTGATGCCTTGCAACATGCTGTTCAGAAGAGGTCTCCACCCTCTTGTACTCTTACGGATTTGTGGAGAGCCCTGCAGGATTCGTGGGGTCAGTTCCCTCCAGCACTACTTCAGACATTAATTAAGTGCATGCCATGTCGTACTGTACACTCATTCCTCTCTCCATCAGCCTAGTGCAGGCTGAGTCCTTTTACCACCTGCCCCTAGGAAGAGGTGGCGGCCTGGTTACTTAGGTTAGTGGTGATGGAGAGCTCCGTTTGCAACAGTTTTGTTATGTTGGTAGCAAAAGCAGAAGTGACCTTTCTTTACTGCCTGAATTCAAACTTGGCGCCGGTTCCTAGGAAGAGGCGGCGGCCGAGTGGATGAGGTTAGTACAAGTATCCTTTCTTTCCCACAATTTTCTTAGGTTGGTAGCGAAAGCACAAGTGACCTATCTTCCCTCGATTTTCTTAGGTGTGACTCATTATCATGTTGGAATTTGAACCGCGTGATTTTTATTGGGGATGGGCTTAGGTTAGTGGAGGTACGCCAAGTGTACAAACTTACACCACGTGGTGGATACACTGGGTGCAGCCCTCTTGAATAACAGTACATGCGTCATGTTCTGATGTGAAGGTTGTGCTCTCTGGTGTCATCGATGTGAAGTAGTGACTGGACCTCATGGTGTTGGACACACTGGGTGGAGCCATCTTGAATAACGGTACTTGCTTCATCATCAGACGTCATCGTGGCGTCCTCTAGTGGTGGCACTGTGTAGTAAGTCAGTTGGAGTCCAAACCTAGTGGTGAATACACTGGGTGTCGCCATCTTGGGTTACGTCACAGATGAGAGCACCCTCTGGTGGTGGTGACTTGTACTAAGTCAGAATTGGTTAATTAAAGTGTTACGTCCAAGTCCTTTTCCCACGAATCCTTAGGAGGTGGTGGCAGTCTGGTGACTGAGGTTAGTACAAGTGTCTTTTCTTTCGCGCCATTTTGTTTGCTTAGTAGAGATATGGGAATTGAATTTTGTTTACCACCAAACTTAAAAGTTGGTGCCAGTTCGTAGGAAGAGGTGGCAGTTGGGTGACTTAGGTTAGTGGAGGTAGGCCAAGTGAGCTATTTTCCTGCGATTTTCTTTGCTTGGTAGAGATAAGAGCAGTGTGGTGTATTATCCTGTTGGAATTTGAACTTGCCGCCACTTTCTACGGGGTGGGGAGTTAGGTTAGTGGACATAGCCCAATTGGTCTATTTTCCCGCCATATTCGTGGTGTGACGCATTTTCCTGCTGGTATTTGAATTTCCTGCCAATTTTTTTCTGGGGGATTAGGTTAGTGGAGGTAGCCCAATTGACCTATCTCCCCACCAAAATTCAAACTTCCCGCCAAAATTCGCCATCTTGGATGACGTTATACACTGTTGCCAAGTCTACAGGCCGCCATATTGGACGACCTCATCTTGAATATATTTGGCAACAATGGAATGTGGGGTGGTATATACTTTGTCCTACTACTTATGTGTACCCCAACTGCCTGCGTGTTTTGTTATTCATACGAAAATAAGCGAAAGTTTTCTACATGTTTGTGAATCATGTAACCGAAGCAGGATTTAGGTACCAACCCGATATTCACCTAGTGGGATGCAAACTGCCTCAGATCCACATCCAGGCTGGCCAGCACACCGACTCTCGTCGTTAACTCACCGGGTGGATTCTATCCGAGCCAGCCCACCTCTCCGTCTTTGAAGCAGCGTTTTAACACGCTTGGGTATCCGGACGGGTCAAGACTGAATGCAAATACAAGTGAAATAAGGGTACTGGAGTGTAGTCGAATCTAATGAGGTGGATGGAAATGGGACATTTAAGGTAGTCGGAAGACTATCTGGACGTCAAAAAGACCTGGCGATGGAAATAAAGGAAATAAAATGCGAGCTTGTAATAGAATTAAAAACCTTTGTGAAAACCAGAATTATTGTAACATGTATTTAAATTTAAGTGTTAGGATGTCATTTTTTGAATATTAGTGTGGAGTGCAGTCTTATACAACAGGCGAACATGGGCGATAAACATTACAGTCAAAAGCAGTTCACAAGCTTTTGCAATGTACGTTTCACAAATGCTGAAGATTAAATAGTTCGATCGGATACTGAATCGAAAACTTGACTAAAAGAAGGGATTGACTGACCGGATATATCTTGAGTTATTAGCTTAGCCCTAAATGCCCAGATGGTTCTAAATGACCAATTGCAACTGAGCACATCACCACTCTTAAACTTTACGCAATAAAGTAAACCTGCTACTAACCACTTTCTGTCCTAATAGTAAACAAATGCACATCCCACCCCTTATGTGTTTACATTCCTAACTGTAACTCAACTGTAACAATGTAATATTTGGTATATATTAATGCACAATTTTCTAATAACAAAATGTTACTCCAAAGACAATGCCACAACTAAAGAGCGTATGGAAGTGCCTTGTATCTTAGTCCAGAATGTTTGGTTCGTAAGAACACAAGCTCCTTGTAAACCATAGCCAGGTAGTTATCTGAAGATGGCCTAATAAGCCGAAAACTAGTTCATACAAATAAAAATCAGTAGAACAAAAAACCGCCTAAGTGATATTCAACCCTCAATCAAGAACTAGATAACTTGGTAATGGGGATAACTGTAGAAGGGAGAGGTACAGATGACGGGGACCAAGGATTAAACTCAGTAAGCAGATACAAATGGATGTAGGCTGCAGTAGAGGATAGACTAACGTGGGCAGTGGAATCAGTAGTCTTTTTCCTGTGGAGATCGCCCTCACGACGCCGACGACGGCGACGCCAACAACAACAATAGCAACAAGATGGCCTTCAATAACACAGTAAAACGACCGCGTATTTTTGAAATGACGCATTTGTGAAGAAAAATCGTGTGGTAATTAGGATATACGTTATCTCTTTTCGAACCAAGAAACGTATAGGAGGCTGTCCGATGTTGGCGCCGTTGGTTTATGTGCAGCAGCGTCCGTGTGACGTAACCGAAAGCGAGAGTGGCCCGGGGAGCAGGCTGACCTGGCGTGGCGGTAAAACCCACCGTCCACCGTCCGTGCAGCTCGCGTTGCACTGCTGAGGTGGCCGCTGTCCAGGCAGCGGGTTTCCCGGGGGCCACGGCGAGTCACCGACCGCAATACGGGCACTCTTGTCCGACCTGTAGAGGTCTGATTGTGCGATCGTCATGTCAACACACACAAGGAGATAAACATCTGACAGCACTCACACTGCGAACGCAACGTGCTGTTGCGCGCGAAGGAGGAAATACTTTGCAGTTAAGCGGACACTGCCGTTCTATTGTTTGGTTTCCTTCGCCCAAGACGACATATTGGGGTCTTATTGACCAGAAATCTTCAATATAGCGCCATATCTAGTGCTAAATTCCGTAACCACCTCGTCACATCGTGATACATGTGACACTGCCTACTGAATACAGGAGTCCTCTAGGCTTTTTTTTTTTTTTTTTTTTAAAGATACATCTTGGCCGGCCTCTGTGGCCGAGCGGTTCTAGGCGCTTCAGTCCGGAACCGCGCTGCTGCTGCGGTCGCAGGTTCGAATCCTCCCTCGGGCATGGATGTGTGCGATGCCCTTAGGTTAGTTAGGTTTAAGTTAGTTCTAAGTTCTAGGACGATGACCTCAGAAGTTAAGTCCCATAGTGCTTAGAGCCATTTAATACGTCTTTTCCTGAACGTCCTTTGACTAGTATGTTAAGCAGTCAATCAGATTATCTCGAGCACTTCTATACTCGCGGCATTTCTAATATTACCACAAGTAATTCCAACTAGAAATCCCGGAATTCCGAAACTAAATAAAATTTAATGAAAACAAAACACGATTTCTTTCCACAAAATAGATTACTAACAAATTTAATACTCAACGCCCCTTCTGGCTGCCTTTTACGAAATCAAGCTCTCTCGGACATACGTCACAAAATCTCCTATTCCACAACTTTCTCACGCATATTTTTACACAGTTTTCCACATTCTCACTTTATGTATGCCCTCCATTCACTCTCCCAGTCTCTCCAAAACACACACACACACATACACACACACAGCCAAAACATGATGAAATAATAATCTTCCAAAGTACTTTTAATTAGGTCACAAATCTGTGGCTAAAGAAAATTCCAGAAAAGTAGATTATATGAAACTATTCTCTTGGTTGTAGTTTCAGTTGATGCTATAGTCGAATACATTACAGTCCCAAACTCAATTTCACTGTGCCAGCACTGTTACTTAGTGTTTAAGGTAAAAATTTATATCTCCGAAAATATTGAAGTTATTGATTCGAAATTTTAACAGTATGGTTGTGTTATTCGCAGAATTTGGTATACTAAGTATGAAAAGGTTGATTAATATTTAATAGCACTTCTCCAGATTCATAGAGAGCATGTGTAACGTACTGCACGCAGCTTTACGCAAGTACACGGCTCGCTCGGACCAGTAGCCAGCGTCAGCTGTGACCAGAGTGAGAACCGAAATCTGCTCTCCTCCGAGCTTTCAATGTGAGATGACAACTCGTAATAATCTGCTACAGTACACATTCATCTTTCATTAGGTCGGTGTCTCGATGTTTTAATATCTCTTGGCATTCAGCAAGGATCTTTTATCCACCAACCATTCATTCGCCTGGTGATTGGTACTGCCAACTAAATTTTATTTTTATTCCGGTTATAACTACGTCTTCTGCCCCACTTTGTCTCCTCAACATTCATCCACCTTTCTGAAAGTGTCCCCTGCAGAGATCAAGCCGTCATAAAGGCCAAGGATGGGCAAACCCCACATTAATGTCCACTAATAAGTGTCCGCATACTTTTGATCACGTAATGTATGCTTGTCCCCTGACGTCGTTTATTGTTATAATTGTTGCTCAGTTGTCTGTTAATTCCAACATGATTTGATTTATGTGTGTCTCAGTTTATCGCCTTATTATTTTTTCTATTTTAACTATGTATCAGATAATTTTTGAGGATTCCTTAAATTCGTGATACATAACTTCTTCGAAGATACTGGATATTTTGTATATATTCAGTGACGGTTAGTAATAATAAATTATGAACTAGCTGCAAAATTGTGCTACAGCCTGAGGGTAGCAGATAGACTCCAGCTACCGAGAATATGACGGTTTGATGAAAATTAAGATTGTCAGAAAATAGTCTGTATACTGCTTAATAACGACACTAACAACAACATCTATTGATTTTCAAGGTATATAATGTATACATGTCACTGTTTCTTCACCAATAAGTACACTGCAGGAAAAGAAATGCAACGTCCTCAAGTGCTGTGTTCAGTGGTACCAGCGTATTATATGTGAATACTGACGGACTGCAGTTTTAGTGATTCATTTGTCACAGTCATCAGCGATCAGCTGACGCTCAGGAGGCCTGTCTTTGCACCCAGTGTTTAGATTCTGCAGGCAGTAACTGTGCTTAGCGGTGAACAGTGTTTGCAACAATCATTCTAGGGTACAACAATGCCCCGCCGACGACTACGTACTTGTGTAGAACTGTTTAACTATTTGATCGGGTTCGCATTGTGGGCCTGCGGGAAGCTGAATGGCCGCATCGACGGACTGCTGCACGTATTGCGCACAGTGTATCGGTGGTATGACGCTGCTTTCAGCAGTGGTCTGTGGAAAGTTCCCACGCCTGTAGACCAGGTTCTGGACATTCGCGTAGTACAGGCGCACGTCAAGATAGACTCATTGTTCGAGCAGCGGTGGCTGAGCGAACATCATCCAGGAACGAAATCCGGGCAAACCGTGCACATGCTGCATCACCAAGGATTATTCGGAACTGCCTCCTTGCAGTAAGACTAACTTCACGTTTGCCTCTAGCCAGTCACCGACACCACGACGCCGCCAAAGCAGGGCTCGTAAAGGAGTCGACAAGAAGATCGAATTGCTCTCTATCGACTATCAGAGTAGGTTCTTACGGATAAGGGGCGTTCAAAAAGAAACGAGCTGGAGACATAATTACAGAAATCAGTATGTTAGAAGTATTGACCCTGGCTGTTGTGACACTTGTCCCACTGTGACGCAAGGCGGTGAATGACTGTCTCATAAAATTCCCGGGGCTGCGATGTTAACCAGTTCCGCACGTACAGCTGGACGTCGTCGTCCGAGGTGAATCGTTTGCCCCTCAGAGCCTTTATAAGGAGACCAAAAATAGCGTAATCACAGGGAGAGAGGTCCGGACTGCATGGAGGGTGTCCGAGAACCTCCAATTTGAATTTCTGCAGGAGTACCGCGACTGTGTTGGCCGTATGAAGTTTTGCATTGTCGCGGAGCAGAACGACCACACAGAAGAGATTGCCTAGTCGTTTTCATTTGATCGCTTGGCGAAGGGTGGTCAAAGTTTGCGAGTAACGCTGGGCATTCACTGTCGTTCCGTGCCGCAGGAAGTGAATCAGAAGGGGGCCATGTTGGTCAAAGAAGAACGTCAGCATAGGGGCAAACGATTCACATCGTACGACGACGTCCAGCTGTACATACGGAACTGGTTATCATCGCAGCCCCGGAAATTTTATGAGACAGTCATTCACTGCCTTGTGTCACATTGGGACAAGTATTTCAACAAATGGTTCAAATGGCTCTAAGCACTATGGGACTTAACTGTGGTGTCACCGCTAGACACCACACTTGCTAGGTGGTAACTTAAATCGGCCGCGGTCCTGTAGTACATGTCGGACCCGCGTGTCGCCACTGTGTAATCGCAAACCTAGCGCCACCACATGGCAGGTCACAAGACACGGACATGACCTCGCCCCAGTTGTACGGACGACATAGCTTGCGACCAGACCTACCAAGTCTTCCTATCATTTGCCGAGAGACTGATAGAATAGCCTTCAGCTTATTCCATAGCTACTACCTAGCAAGGCGCCATTTGTATCAGTGCTTATAGCTTACTACTATTCAAGAGATGTATTCCAACAAGAGAATAAAGTTAAGTATATTATTCCAGCTACGTACTTTTCTTCTTATTCATTAATAAGTCTCATGTTCCAGTACTTCACGCCCGTCTGCGTTAGTTTAGCGTGCACTTTCAGCCACTTCATTCTACAAGGTGTTGGCCCAGCTGCCGACACATCATTAACATCTGAGGTCATCAGTCCCCTAGACTTAGAACTACTTAAACCTAACTACATCTATGCCCAAAGCATGATTCGAACCCGCCACCGTAGCAACAGCGCGGTTCCGGACTGAAGCGCCTAGAACCGCTCGGCGACAAGTATCTCAACAGCCAGGGCCAATACTTGTAACATATAGGCAATGGTTTCTGTAATTATGCCTCCGGCTCGTTTCTTTTTGAAAATTTGTAACAAGGCCGGGAATCGAACACAGGTCTCCTGCTTACATAGCAAATTTTGTTATCCCCGTGTTACTGCTACTTCTTTGACAGGAAGAAGGTGTGTTTTTCTTTTCAGCAGGACAGTGCACCTCAACGAACGACTTTTGCCTCGCAACGTCCTCTTCGTGGTGTACAACACCTGCACTGACTGGCAAGAGCACCAGATCTCTCACCAATTAAACACGTATGCAACGTGATGAAGTGGAACTTACACGTTACCCAGAGCTTGCAAGAACCATTGACAAAATGCAACAAAGAGTGCAAGGTGTTTGAGACTATTGCAGAATGTCATTCAACAAGTTTATGATCATTTGCATGCGAGAATACTCGCCTGTTTGTCGCCAAAGGGGTATACTGTCTATTCATACGATTATTTGGGCACACTTTACTCTGACATGTGTGTTTAATTTGGTCTGAATTTATTTGCATACGAGTGAATTCCTACAGTGATGAACTACCTGTCACGGTAATAAAATGACCTTGCCCTTTTGAGTGTTGTATTTTTTCCGACCCTGGATGTAAAATTAATTCTTGCAAATAACCAGTTGCTGTTGTCCTCGTCGCAGATGTTGTTGTCTGCACTCTTTTTTCTTCTTTTTTCTTTTTAAGCCGTCTTTCAATACTTCGAATTATTTGATGCTGTCTTTCAAATTTTTGCTAGTTGGTGCTAATCATTTAATCTTTAATTTAATCTTTACCCAACATTCCATATGATCTGTTTCATATACCCCCCCCACTGCTCCTTCCAGCATGAAGTTAACTATTCTTGGATTTCGTTGTAAACATATCAAAACCCATTCTGAATTATTTTTGTCAAGTATTCTGCCAATTAACGAGTAACAAATTTTTAATACTAAATAGATTCTCCGTCGATGTTTTTTTCATAACACCAAGAAACCATTCCTTATCTACAACACATTTTTGAGTTTAACTAGGACAGGAAAGAGACGTAAAAAAAAATCGCAGAATTCGGTTGGGGACCATAAAAAGGATTCGTTCCTTTGTTATACTTGTTTCGACATATATCGTAAGATGCTTGATGTACAAACGTTGATTATTTTCCAATTTGCTCTCATAGCTTCATGAAGAGTAGTTTTAGCTTAAACCATTTTGGCAGCATAGTTTACAACGAGATGACAAAAGTCGTGGAGCTCCTCCTAATATCGTGTCGAACATCTTTTGCCCGGCGTAGTGCAGCATGGACTCCACAAAAATGGTTCAAATGGCTCTAAGTACTATGGGACTTAACATCTGAGGTCATCAGTCCCCTTGAACTTAGAACTACTTAAACCTAACTAACCTAAGGACAGCACAGACATCCATGCCCGAGGCAGGATTCGAACCTGCGACCGTAGCAGCAGCGCGGTTCCAGACTGAAGCGCCTAGAACAGGTCGGCCACAGCGGCCGGCATGGACTCAACAAATCGTTGGAAGTCGCCTGCAGAAATACTGTGCCCATGCTTCCTCTATAGCCATCCGTAACTGCGAAAGTGTTGCCGGTGCAGGATTTTGTGAACAAACTGACCTCTCAGTTGTGTTTCATAAATGTCCGATGGGGTTCATGTCGGGCGATCTGGGTGGCCAAATCATTTGTTCGAATTGTCCTGAATGTTCTTCAAACCAATAGCGAACAATGCGCAGTGGTTGGTTGGTTGGTTTTGGGGAAGGAGACCAGACAGCGTGGTCATCGGTCTCATCGGATTAGGGAAGGATGGGGAAGGAAGTCGGCCGTGCCCTTTCAGAAGAACCATCCCGGCATTTGCCTGGAGTGATTTAGGGAAATCACGGAAAACCTAAATCAGGATGGCCGGACGCGGGATTGAACCGTCGTCCTCCCGAATGCGAGTCCAGTGTCTAACCACTGCGCCACCTCGCTCGGTGAACAATGCACAGTGACTTGGCGTATTGTCATTTATAAAAATTTTATCGTTCTTTGGGGAACTGTTGTAAATGGTCTCCAGTCAATGATCGGTTAAGTTGAACCAGAGGATTGAGTCCATTGCATGTAAATACAGCCCACATCATTGTGGAACTTCCACCAACGTGCACAGTGCCTAGTTGACAACGTGGGCCCGTGGCTTCGTGTGATTTTCGCCACACTCGAAGCCTACCATCAGCTCTTGCCAACTTAAATCGGGACTGATCTGACCAGGCCAAGGTTTTCGAGTCGTCTACGGTCCAAACAATATGGTCAAGAGCCCTTGAGAGGCGCTGCAGGTGATGTTGTGTTATTAGGAAATGCACTCGCATCTGCTGCCATAGCCCATTTAGCGCCAAATTTCGCCGCACTGTCCTAACAGATTCGTTCGTCGCACGCCACACATTGATTTCTGCGGTCATTTCGCGCATTGTTGTTTGTCTGTTAGCACTGACGACTCCACGCAAACGCCGCTGCTCTAGATCATTAAGTGAAGGCTGTCGGCCACTGCGTTGTCCGCGGTGAAATGTAATACCTGAAATTTTGTTCTCTCGGCACACTTTTCACAATGATAATCTCGAAATATTGAATTCCCTAACGCTTTCCGAAATGGAAAGTTCCATGCGTCTAGCTCAACTACCATTCCGCGTAGCCTTTATTGACCTATCAGCCGCTTATGATACCGTTTGGCGACAAGGCCTGATATTTAAGTTGCTGCGGGTCATACCATGTAATAAGCTGGCCAACCTCATTGATAACATGCTCACAGATAGAAGTTTCAGAGTCATAATGGGCGACTTAAAAAGTGACCAAATGAAGCTCAACAATGGTTTACCACAAGGCTCCGTTCTGGCGCCATTGATGTTTAACCTCTACATATCTGACTTACCTGAAACCACTTCTCAAAAATTCGGATATGCCGACGACTGGGCAATAGCTGCAAGAGGCAGATCAATGGAGGCAACGGAAAACACATTAACTGCGGATCTAACAAAGCTGGGAGATTACTTCCGAAGGTGGAGATTACGGCCAAACACGACAAAAACGGAGGTGACATGCTTTCACCTCGACAATGCCCAAGCAAAAAGAAAGCTCAACGTTCATTTCGAAAACAGGCAGCTAAACCATAATAATTACCCCAGATATCTAGGCGTCACCTTTGACAGAACCCTAACATTCAAGGAACACCTTCGTAATACAGCCGCAAAACTTAAAACTCGAAATAATATCATACAGAAGCTATGTGGGACCACGTGGGGCTCTTCCGCGGCTGTACTGAGATCTTCGGCTCTGGGACTTGTCTACACAACAGCAGAATATGCCGCACCGGTATGGCTAAACAGAAAACACACAGGCTTGATCGATGCTCAACTAAACTACACAATGAGGATGATATCAGGAACAATAAAGCCAACGCCTTTACACTGGCTACCTATACTGAGCAACATTCCCCCACCGGACCTGCGCAGAGAGAACGCTCTCTTACGCGAGTATGGAAAAGTGCTGAACAACGAGAAACTGCCTATCCATAAGGATGTTCCTGCCCTGGAGATGAACAGATTGCGCTCAAAATACCCCTCTTTAAAAAAGGCAAAAAATACGCATCCTCTCAACCCGGATTATGGCAACCTCTGGAAAATGCGGTGGAGAGAATCTGTGCCCCAAAACCCGCAGAATATGCCATGCATCAATTTCCAACCACCAGGATTCAATTTGCCAAGGAAAACTTGGACGACCCTGAATCGAATTCGGACAAATAACGGCAGATGTGCAGACAGCCTCCACAGGTGGGGTAAAATCACCACCCCGAGATGTGACTGCGGTGCGGACCGGCAGACGATTCGCCACATCGTGGAAGATTGCCCTCTGAGACGTTTTGCAGGAGACCCCAATGAGTTTCTGACCGCGACTGAAAGTGCAATAGACTATGTCACAAATCTGGATGTTTGTTTGTGAACTTTTGTTTGTTATATACACTATTTTTAAACACTTTTATATCTACAAGTATATGTTACACACTGTGACTACTCTTTATTTCTGTGTCTTATGATTTTTATGTCTTTTCTATATGATGTGTTATATGCCATAAGCTAAATAAAATAAATAAAATTCCGCGTTCAGAGTTTTTTAATTCCCGTCACGCGGCCATAATCACGTCGGAAACCGTTTCACATGAATCACCTCAGTACAAATGACAGCTTCGCCAATGCACTGCCCTTTTGTACCTTTTGTACGTCATACTACCGGCATCTATGTGGACATTGCTATCACATGACTTTTGTCGTCTCAGTGTATATTGCATCGTGAAAGTCTTTAGTCGAGCAGAATCACAGAGCCAGATTGTGCTGCGGTAAGACACTGAACTCGCATTCGGGAGGACGACGGTTCAAATCCCCGTACGGCCATCTAGATTTATGTCTCTCGCGATATCCCTAAAACGGTCGACCGAGCCGATATCTTTTCCCTTCCTTCATACATTCGAGCCTTTTTCCCCATCTCAAACGACCTTGTCGACGACGGGAATGCCTAATCTTCCTCCCTTCCATCGAGTCGTTAGCAGTATGCACAGTATTTCTCCGAGCTGAGTCATCCTCGCCGTATCCTATTCAGTGCAAATGCCGGTTTCGATTTCGCGGCAGGCCACTTTCATTGCAACAGGTATGAGAGAGCTGGCGTAACAGCATCGCTCTACTGCCGTGTCCTGTCTGGCCAACACACAATGCCCTCAGCTGCTACACTGACCCAGTGTTCCTCCTTTTATCCTACTACACTATCCAGTATGAATACTGAAGCTATCATGTGGCACTCTGCAGCGAAGCTTTTATGATCCGTAACTCAGGGTTTCCATAGAAGAATGTCCCTGTTTCAGTGGCGTATTATAAGAGTTTGATTTAGACTATTTACAACAAATCATGAATCAAATTCAAGGTAAAATTACCAAGTTTTTCTTACAAATGTTCAATATGTGCACCAATAGTTATACGGCACGCATCCAACATAAAATGCACTTTTTCTCACATTTCCATTAACGAGCCCGGAGTAATGGAAGCAATAGCCTCCTCAGTTTTGTATCTCAACTCAGGCAAATCATTAGGTAGTGGCGAAACGTAGACACGATCTTTTACAAAGCCCAACGGAAAAAAATTGCGTGGTTTGAGGTCACATGTATGTGCAGCCCAGCGGAAAAGCGGTCTGTCCTATTGATCATTACTATCAATCCAATGGTCAAGGACTTCGACGTTCAGAGAGATACCAATGGGGAGGCGCTCCTTCTTGTTGCCAAATAAAGTTTTCAGGTTCATCTTTTAAATGGGGAAAGAGCCATTCCTTAACACATCCGGATAAACCACAATTGTCGCGGTAGCTTCAGTGGAAAAAAAACGGCCCGTACACCTGACGTCAGAACACTGCGCAGAAATCGTGTAATTTTGGGAAATGTCTTTGATATTGTACAGGTTCGTGAGGATGTTCTGATCCCCATATGATAACATTACGGATATTTACCTATCCATTTAGATGGAAAATTGTCTCATCACTGAACACCACGCGATCAAGAAAGTCATCTTCCCGCTGCGAAACTTCATTTGCAAAGTTATAACGCAGACGACAGTCATCTGGTATTAAAGCATGTACCAACTGTAAGAGATATGTGTAAACGTATTCTTATATGATCCACACTGTCGTCTTTGGCAACTGAAGTTCAAGATTTGCTGTCCATTAAGACTTCTAAAGACTACGCAGGCAAGATGCTCCGACACGGTCAACGTCCTTTTGAGATAGTTTTCGTCGTCCGGTGCTTTTCTCTGTAAAAAAAAATCCGATCATTTCGAACTGACTACACCACTGGCGTGTGTTTTTGCCACATGGAGGATCACAGTTAAACTTTAAACGAAATGTACGCTGAACTGAAATTCAGATTCATTCTTACAAGGGAACCTCCCCATCGCACCCCCCTCAGATTTAGTTATAAGTTGGCACAGGGATAGGCCTTGAAAAACTGAACACAGATCAATCGAGAAAACAGGAAGAAGTTGTGTGGAACTATGAAAAAAATAAGCAAAATATACAAACTGAGTAGTCCATGCGCAAGGTAGGCAACATCAAGGAGAGCGTTGGCTCACGAGCGCCGTGGTCCCGTGGTTAGCGTGAGCAGCTGTGGAATGACAGGTCCTTGGTTCAAATCTTCTCTCGGGTGAAAATTTTAATTTTTTATTTTCAGATAATTATCAAAATTCAGGCACTCACACATAATCAACTTCGCTCTCCAAAATTCCAGGACATGTTCAGATTTCCTTGGACATATACAGGATTTGACGGTCTACGCACGGAAACATTTGAAAACGTAAAAAACATATGTTTTGACAGAGCACAGGGAAAACTGTGCGACTCTGAAACTGTTGCATTCATTTGATGCAGTTTATGTGACAAACTCTTATGTTTCATCACTTTTTTTGGAGTGATTATCACATCCACAAGAAAACCTAAATCGGGCAAGGTAGAAGAATTTTTTACCCATTCGCCAAGTGTGCAAGTTAGGTGGGTCGACAACATATTACTGTCATGTGACGCACATGCCGTCACCAGTGTCGTAAAGAATATATCAGACGTGTTTTCCTGTGGAGGAATGACCTATGACCTTGCGATCAAATGTTTTCGGTTCCTATTGGAGAGGAACGTCCTTTCGTCTACTAATCGCACGGTTTTGCGGTGCGGTCGCAAAACACAGACACTAAACTTATTACAGTGAACAGAGACGTCAATGAATGAACGGACAGATCGTAACTTTGCGAAAATAAAGAAAGTAAAATTTTCACTCGAGGGAGGACTCGAACCAAGGACCTTTCGTTCCGCAGTTGCTCACTCTAACCACGAGACCATGGCGCTCAGCGGCTAATATTTTCCTTTATGTTGCCTATCTTGCACATGGACTACTCAGTTTGTATATTTTGCTTATTTTTTCATAGTTCCACACAACTTCTTCCTGTTTTCTCGATTGATCTGTGTTCAGTTTTTCAAGGCCTATCCACTGTGTCAATTTATAACTAAATCTGAGGGGGGTGCGATGGGGAGGTTCCCTTGTTAGGAAACTGCAGAACACAAAACGCCATTGATCCAGCTGTTGCGTATTTGCATATGTGGCGCTGCAAGTGGTAAAACAACAAAATAGTACTCGCTAAGTGATCTCATTGACAAATACTGGATGAGTATGTATGTATTAAACCGGGGACCTAGAAACGACGGAGAGGCTTCGTCCCGCCGTAGCCCTCAGTAGTTCAGAACTCCATAGGAGGCCATAGCAGTCCACCCACCCCACCGCCGCCCCACACCAAACCCAGGGTTGTTGTGTGGTTCGGCCCCCAGTGGACCCCCCCTCCCCCCCCCCCCCCCCCAGGAACGTCTCATACCAGACGAGTGTAACCCCAAATGTAGTAGAGTAATTATGTATGGTGTACGCGTACGTGGAAACAGTGTTTGCGCATCAATCGCCGACACAGTGTAACTGAGACAGAATAAGGGGAACCAGCCCGCATTCGCCGAGGCAGATGGAAAACCGCCTTAAAAACCATCCACAGGCTGGCCGGCACACCGGACCTCGACACTAATCCGCCAGGCGGATTCGCGCCAGGGACTGGCAAGCCTTTCCGCTCGGGAAGCAGCGCGTTAGACCACGCGGCTAGCCGGGCGGGCCTGGATGAGTATAGTCTGAGTAAACAGCGCTCAGTTTTAAGCAAAAGCTAGTTCTTCACACGTCCGCCCCTCGTGGTCTCGCGGTAGCGTTCTCGCTTCCCGAGCACGGGGTCCCGGGTTCGATTCCCGGCGGGGTCAGGGATTTTTCCTGCCTCGAGATGACTGGGTGTTGTTGTGTCGTCTTCATCAGCATCATTCATCCCCATTACGGTCGAAGGAAGGCAACGGCAAACCACCTCCATTAGGACCTTGCCTAGTAAGGCGGTGCGGGTCTCCCGCATCGTTCCCCTACGCTCTGTAAAAGAAGCATGGGACTTCATTTCCATTTCAGTTCTTCACACATCTCAATGTTTATGACGTCACATATCCTGATCTATGTTTCGTACAGTGATATAATTTTCAAGGTACATTAAATGGTATACGTGGATTCTATCTGAGAAATGTATGACGAGTAGAGTCAGTAGCAAAGAAGTAAAAAATTAAAACGTCATGCTTGATGGTGAAGTTTAACCAGTTAAATAACGAAAATGTAGTAAACTATAAACGTTATTGGTTTCACCGCTTTGTGGGGATTGTCAGCGAGAAAAAGTTTCGTAAAGGTTTAAAATTATGTGTAAAGTCTGCTGGAAGTCGCTAAATGCTCCCATTTCAAATAATCGATGAATATATTCTGGGTATTTTTGCGAGCGTTGAGTTACGCTGCCTTACACATAACTTAATACTTCTCTTACTGTATTAAATCTCGTAATGAGCCGAAGAAGAAGGGAAAAGGCTGATGGGTACTAAAGTGGAAAGGGGACAGGGGAGATGTATGAAAGAAAATCATGACAGCATTTTAAATTTGGCGAATAATTAGGGGAAATAAGGATAATCATATTTTTGTTGTCCCTGAAAGCCATTATATAGGCAACCTGCAATAGAGCCCCGGCGATCGTGCCCTGGGTAGTCATTTAGTAATACAGGTGAATCTGCGAGAGAAGCTCTGGCACTGGAGAAGGGAGGAAGAAACGTTGAAGTTTATAACCCTGTAGACGATTCATTGCATAAATTACGAGATCAGATTGAAGAAGGATGGGAAGGAAAGCTTTGAAGAAACCATTCGATAAATGTAATTTAGGGAAACAGCGAAAAACACTCTCTCTGTTCGGCGATTTGAATCTCTCGTCTCACCATGACGAGTTCATTGTCAAGTGGCGTAACTAGTGTGGCACCCTTTCCTTGGGAAACTGGGAATCATTTTTGCGATAGACGGAAAAAAGAGGACGAGGAATGGAAAGGACTAAGAGGGATGTCGACATACAAGGGAGAAGAAGAAGAAGGCGAAGAAGAAGGGAAAGGACTCATGGGTACTAAAGTGGAAAGGGAGCAGGGCTCTTCTGAAAGGGCACGGCCGACTTCCTTCCCCATCCTTCCCTAATCCGATAGGACAAGTGACCTCGGTGTTTGGTCCCCTCCTCCAATTCAACCAACGAAACAACTATGTGAAGTGACCCATTGTAACGAAAGTGCACAGGGTATATTTTGTATCAGTTATTTTGTTCGTTATGCCCTTTGCATTTATCGCCAATGGAACGAGGAATAAGGAATCGCGTTATTGTTGCGAACTACGCTATATTGGACTGTGTGTTTTCTATGTTTTGAACTGTATCATGCACAAAAGAATTGTTCAAACATAAAGCTTTTACTTCATAGTGATGCCGTGTTGATCTCCATAACAAAATAGGCAGGCCAAGCAGCAATCAAGGTTAGGCAAACCTGGAATAGTATCAGCAGGAGGACGGGGTCCACACACAATCGAAGTTGAGCCTGGGCCTCAACTAAGATAGTTATGTCGCCGCAATTATCTTAACCGTAGTAGCTCAGAAGCGCCTCGGGCAAGGACAAGGAGTGATTTCACTCGTATCGACACTACACTTCACATCCTAAACATCAGTGACCTCCACTGAAGAGGTACACCGAAACCTTGCACATAAAACATAACACAGTCAGGTAAGAATATACACTACTGGCCATTAAAATTGCTACACCACGAAGATCACGCGCTACAGACGCGAAATTTAACCGACAGGAACAAGATGCTGTGATATGCAAATGATTAGCTATGTAAATGATTAGGCATCTTATCCGCATGGCTGTAACGGATCTTGCAGCCACATCTCGATCCCTGAGTCAACAGATGGGGACGTTTGCAAGACAACAACCATCTGCACGAACAGTTCGACGACGTTTGCAGCATCGTGGACTATCAGCTCGGAGACCGTGGCTGCGGTTACCCTTGACGCTGCATCACAGACAGGAGCGCCTGCGATGGTGTACTCAACGACGAACCTGGGTGCACGAATGGCAAAACGTCATTTTTTCGGATGAATCCAGGTTCTGTTTACAGTATCATGATGGTCGCATTCGTGTTTGGCGACATCGCGGTGAACGCACATTGGAAGCGTGTATTCGTCATCGCCATACTGGCGTATCACCCGGCGTGATGGTATTGGGTGTCATTGGTTACTCGTCTCGGTCACGTCTTGTTCGCATTGACGGCATTTTGAACAGTGGACGTTACATTTCAGATGTGTTACGACCCGTGGCTCCACCCTTCATTCGATCCCTGCGAAACCCTACATTTCAGCAGGATAATGTACGACCGCATGTTGCAGGTCCCGTGCGGGCCTTTCTGGATACAGAAAATGTTCGGCTGGCCAGCACATTCTCCAAATCTCTCACCAATTGAAAACGTGTGGTCAATGGTGGCCGAGCAACTGGCTCGTCACAATACGCCAGTCACTACTCTTGATGAACTGTGGTATCGTGTTGAAGCTGCAGGGGCCGCTGTACCTGTACACGCCATCCAAGCTCTGTTTGACTCAATGCCGAGGCGTATCAAAGCCGTTATTACGGCCGGAGGTGGTTGTTCTGGGTACTGATTTCTCACGATCTATGCACCCAAATTGCGTGAAAATGTAATTACATGTCAGTTATAGTATAATATATTTGTTCAATGAATACCCATTTATCACATGCATTTCTTCTTGGTGTAACAATTTTAATGGCCAGTAGTGTATATCAGGTTCATTATGATGTGCCCATCATTTCGTTAATGGTCATAGTTATTATTATATTTACAAGGAAGTAAGACACAGTGCGAAATTCGAAAAAGTTTGCAATGAAAAATAGGGGTCGCTATGATTTTGTGTTGGGTGCATATTACATAATATGTTTCTGCATATGAAATTTAGCTGACATATTGAATTTTCTTTAGACTTGGGTGCAGGTCTCTACCTATCATCAGTCAGGAGAAAACTGATCTTAAGTAGAGCACTGATCTGCGATCGCACAGCGCCAGCGATGAAGCCAGAGTGAAATATCCACAACATTCCTCATGAAACATACTGGCAGATTAAAACTGTGTGCCGGACCGAGATCAGCGCACACTCCGCTGCAGAGTGAAAATCTCATTCTGGGAATATTCCTCATATTTCATAAACGGTTGAAGATATCGAAATGAGATTTTGGCAAATGGTAGTACACGAAGAGGAGAGTATTTTTCTTATGGTTATTATGCAAAACTTCATTGTCTACCGTGTTATTTCACTACAGACTTTTCCGATGAAAGAATCTAATTTTTAAGCACTATCGTTAGTTGCTGAAACGATAAATGCCATGGGTTTTGGAACAACATAAGTGAAGTCATTACACATTTATCTTGTGCCGAGGATGTGCCTTTTCATACGACACTGACCTTATTTTTCTCAGCTCCTCTCTTAATAAACTAGTTGGTTCAAATGGCTCTGAGAACTATGGGACTTAACTGCTGAAGTCATCAGTCCCCTAGAACTTAGAACTACTTAAACCTAACTAACCTAAGGACATCACACACATCCATGCCCGAGGAAGGATTCGAACCTGCGACTGTAGCGGTCGCGCAGTTCCAGACTGGAGCGCCTAGAAACGCTCGGCCACTCCAGCTGGCAATAAACAAGTGTGCACAACATGTTGGTGAGGTGCGATAGTGTAAACGTCGCTGAGTTTTGGCAAAAGAAGCAAATTTTAACATGGCAAAAAGAGAAATATGTAGCTATTACTCAAAATTCCAGACTCGTGACAGTTCTTTGAATGTTACAAATGGTTAACAAACCAGGCGAAAATAAATCGCTTTATTTTCGGCGGAATTCTTTTTAGACACTACCGAAGAAGAGGTGACAAATCTTTTTGTATGGTCACCATACAAGTGCAGACGTGAAGGGGCCTCACTTAATATTTACAAAAAACGTGAGTATAGGCTTCAGTTTAGATCGGCACTTCCCCTCCAGCGCACGGTATTTCCCCTACAGCGCGTGCCCACAACTCCCACCATTACCGGTCTCTCCACATGCACCCTACCGTCTGCACATCTTCTGGCCACAGTATTCTGGGCGCATTATAGGAGTCATCTGTTCAAAAATGGCTCTGAGCACTATGGGACTCAACTGCTGAGGTCATTAGTCCCCTAGAACTTAGAACTAGTTAAACCTAACTAACCTAAGGACATCACAAACATCCATGCCCGTGGCAGGATTCGAACCTGCGACCGTAGCGGTCTTGCGGTTCCAGACTGCAGCGCCTTTAACCGCACGGCCACTTCGGCCGGCGAGTCATCTGTTGCGGAGATCACGTCCAACAGGGTGCGCTGAACGGTGATCTCCAAAACACTTGTGCTTGAACCAACACTGCACTATTTCGTCAGATCAGGCAAAAATCATCATCTATCCTGTTTTATAGAATGGGTAAGCCTTTGACCTCCCACCTTCTGTGATGAGGCGCGCATGGTGAATACCTTGTCCCGTACGCGGGGTTTCACCGACCTTCAACCACTTTCTATCGAGCGTCCGACCAGGTTCACCATTTCCGACATACTCGTTCACGGGTGCCTGCTATAACAATCTGTCCTTTGTTAAAGTCACTTATGTCAACGGATTTCCGCATTTGCAGCCCGTATCGTCGCTTGAATGAGTCCCCGTTCGTCTCCGTTCCAATTATATACTTTTCTTGGCACGTCACTTTGCCGCATCGCCACCTGACGGATTAATATCTCCACTGGGTATTGGTCATAATGCCCTGACTGGTCAGTGTATGTCTAGTGGATGTGGGTAAAAAATATTTTTCGTAATGAAGCTACTGGAACTTCGTAGCCATCAGTTCTATACGAGTTACTACTTTACTGATTCTGATAATGTCAGTTAGTTCTGTGACAACGAATGTAAAAATAACGTCTGAATCTAAGTCAAATATTAAGCAGTAATAACAGTATTTGATTTAGAGAGAATTTCTGTATGCTGCGTAAAGTAGCAATTGGCACTAAACAAAGAAAAGTGTGAGGTCATCCACATGGGTATTAAAAGAAATCCGATAAATTCTGGGTATACGATAAATTGCACAAATCTAAGGGCTGTCAATTCGACTAAATACCTAGGAATTACAATTACCAACAACTTAAATTGGAAAGACCACATAGATAATATTGTATGGAAGGCGAAGCAAAGACTGCGCTTTGTTGTAAGAACACTTAGAAGATGCGACAAACCCACAAAAGAGACAGCCCACATTATACTTGTCCGTCCTCTGCTGGAATATTGCTGCGCGGTGTGGGATCCTTACCAGGTAGGATTGACGAAGGACATCGAAAAAGCGCAAAGAAGTGCAGCTCGGTTCATGTTATCGCGCAATAGGGGTGAGAGTGTCACTGATATGATACGCGAGTTGGGGTGGCAGTCACTGAAAGAAAGGCGGTTTCCTGCGGCGAGATCTATTTACGAAATTTCAATCACCAACTTTCTCTTCCGAATGCGAAAATATTTTGTTGACACCCAACTACGTAGGGAGAAATGATCATCATAATAAAAAAAGAGAACTCAGAGCTCAAACGGAAAGATTTTGGTGTTCCTTTTTCCTACGCGACATTTGAGAGTGGAATGGTAGAGAAGTAGTATGAAAATGGTTCGATGAACCCTCTACCAGGCACTTAAGTCTGAACTGCAGAGTAACGATGTAGATGTAGATGTAGACATCGTAACATGGCAAGAAACATTACAAATACTCGTATGCTGTTAAAGCTAAGAGGAATAAATCGAACTGAATTGTGTAAGTGGAAGGTGGGTAATATGCATTCAGAGGCAACTATTTATTTTTAATGAAACCATGTACTTCTCAAAATGGCGCATGATAATTTTTGACAAAAGTACCTTAGAGTGATGCTCGTTAACAGTGGAAGAGGAACACAAGAAAATTCTGGGAAGATTAAAAGTGTTTGTGAACTGGGATTCGAACATGGAACTTTTGCCTTTTGCAGACAAGCGATCTAGCAACTGAGCTACCCAAGCACAACTCATGACCGCCCCTCAAAGCTCCGGCAGTACCTCATCTCGAACCTTCCAAACTTCGCGGAAGTTTTCCTGTCTAGCTTGCAGGACTATCACTCCTGGAACTAGTGATATTGCAGAGACATGCGCGTTAACTACAGTTGGCCACAGCTCAGGTGCTAGAACACATGTTCCTGAAATGCAAAGATTCCGGATTTGAGTCCCTGCCTGGCACACAATTGTAATCTGCCAGGAAGGTAAATATCAGCGCACGCTCCACTTGCAGCGAAAATGTCATCCTGGGAACAATCCGCCAATCTGTGCCTAAGCCGAGTCTCCGCAATATCTTTTCGTCCAGGAGTGCTAGACATGCAAGTTAGGCAGGAGAGGTTATGTGAAGTTTCGAAGATAGGAAATGAGGTAATGGCGGGAAAAAGGCTGTTAGGATGGGTCGTGAGTCGCGCTTGGGTAGTTTAGTCGGCAGAGCACGCCCATCGCATTTCGACTGATCCGCTTAAACACTTGATCTTAACCCCATAAAAAATGCCTGGGTTGTTTGGAAACAGCGGCTGAAACGCAGCAGTCATTTTCCCCGCAATCTGGTAGGACTACGGGATCTAATCGCCAATGAGTGGTTTCAACTGCATACCTAAGGAATCTTGTGGAACGCTCTTCCTCGCTGGACTGAGGCCGTTGTCAAGGCTGGCGGCAGTGTTACACGGTATTAGCTTGTTGTCTCCTGGGGTTGACCAATTTTTGTGTCCGACGTTGTTAGCGGAACTATGGAGTAGGAGTAGTTTTTGAAGAATGTAATAGTGACTGATGAAAAGTTAATTAAATTTACAACATGGACTGAATTACTGCTGCGTTTAATAACTACAAATGAACATTGGAGTTTAACGTCAGTAGAGTCAGACTGTAGCTGAGGAATGATGTGTAGTGGCTTAGTCGTATCCATGTTGAAAAAAAGAACCCAGATTTCGATTAACACTGTTTATGAAAAACTTGTGAAATCTAAAGCAGGTTGCGTCAAGGTGCTGTTCCCGAACGCAAGTCCACTGCGACACCGCGAAAGACCGACGATGATTCAAATAACTCACGTATTGACGAGTGTTTATTCGACAACTGAAGCAGGCTTTCGTATCCAATTCTTTGTCACTAAATTGTGAGTAGACACACAACGTTCGGTTCTGAAATTTTTGTCGATTTCAGACTTGGAGAAAATTGGCCGTGGTAGAGCAGAAGGTCCCGGGTTACATCGTGGGTAGGGACGGGGACTTTTCCTCGTTCCAGTCCCGACAGGACAACTACAGATCCACTGAGCCTTCTATGAAATGAGTATCGAGGATTTATCCCACGGGATAAGAGGCAACGGAGCGATGGGCCTAGTCCCACGACCTAGGCTGTACTCTTACCTACAGTCAGGTCAAAAGCCCGGCAACGGCCTTACGCCACAGACTTTATCTTTAACTCACTTGGACAAAACATCTTACAGACTGAAAGAAGTGGTTGACATCGTTAAAATATTGGGTTTACAATATCATAGTAAATTCAGTAGGGAGGAGCATACTTTTCTTACTTTCATTCCATAACGCCATGCGGCATTATGTTTTAAGGTGACTCATTAATCCGAGCGAAAGTTTTCCGGATCCAGAAGCGTGTAGTACGAATTATTTGTGGTGTGAACTCAAGAGCGTGCTTCGGAGGCCTGTTAAGGAAATGGTGATACTAACTACTGCTTCCCGAAACGTTCACTCATTAATGAAATTTGTCGTAAATAACACAGTATCTCTTTTTCAAACCAACAACCCATTTCATGGAATCAATTCTAGAAATAAGAGTAATTTTCACTTTTGGCCCAGCAACGTGTCCATTAGTCAGGAACATATATTTTCAGTATGTTGCCAGCAGCCTTAAAAAATTTAACTATGAATAAAGTTCAGTTAAAGCGGAGCTATAAATAACTAACTTGTGCTCAGCTCTTGCTCCACCGACTGATTTCTTAATAGAGTCAGTAAGGTATCACTGTGAATCAGAACTCCATCGACATACTTTCAGAGGTTGTTCCGGGACACCTTGTGAGTATTTGGGTATGAGGGCCCCACGGGCTCCGGATTATCGTTGCGGGCTTGTTGCATTTCGATTGGTTTTTTGCCCCAATTGTAAATGTATTGCTCTGAAAACAATGTACAATGTGGAAATGTCGACAGCATGCTCTGCGTGTCGTGTTTCCGCTCAGGGTACCTGCTGTCGACTACAGTACTGCTTCTTTAACTCGCTGCCGTCAGATCTGCATCCAGTAAGGCTCAGTTGTGTCTAGGGTTTGTATTGCGGTAGTGTTAGTTGCGCATTAACCCGCCAGGGTAGTAGCCGAGAGCTCTAACGTGCTGCTTCCTGGACTCGGGTGGGCGCGCCGGCCCCAGATCGAATCCGCCCGGCGGATTAACGAGGGCCGGTGTGCCAGCCAGCCTGGTTGTGGTTTTCAGGCTAGGCTGTTTTCCGCATCCTGTTAGGTGAATACTGGGCTGGTCCTCACGTTCCGCCTCAGTTATGAGGCTCGCAGACCGCACTATTCCATGGATTATACTAGCCGCAGACAGTTGGGGGTACACTATTTCCTTCCCAGGGGCTACAGGGTGGCGACAGGAAAGGCATCTGGCCACCCCTTCAAATTAACATGCCACACCCGGTTAACCAGCAAACACTGCAAGTCGGAATTAAATGCTAGGAAAGAGAGAGTGTTAATTGTGCGTTAACAGTGACACACAAAGCAGTACTGTGGATATGTTTACTGATGAAGAGTGGGCCGGACTGCACCTAGCGTGGGGTTCACTGAGCGCAATGCAAGAGCAGCACAACGACGCTATGCTGAGCGGTTCCCGCACCAATGCACAAACGGGTCACAGTACTTTTGTATCTGTCTGAGTGGTGTCAGATTACCCTGTGTTGTGTTGTACGTTTTGGTTTCTACACACTGCAGAGTTATTCACTGTTGTGAAGGTGTTTTAGAGAAACAAGGTTGACTGTGGTAACAAACCAAATAAATCATAGTTACATCATTAGTGAGTAACTAACTGCAGGAGACCATTCGCTTCTTACACCAAATTACTCAGAAACTACTCCTGAACAACCTCTGAAAGTTTGTCAGTGGGATCCTGATACACACTGCATATTATTAAAAGTATAAAATGACGTGAGTGTTTCGTTAAATCCGACTTCTGCACATCTACAAGCAGTTACTTGATCAATGTATGTAAGTGCTGCAAAACTGCTTTCTGTTTGTTGCATGGCTACAGTATCCGACGAACTGCTGTAGCATCTCTGTGTATATACATTAACAAGTTTTTTATTACCCTTAAATAGTGTTGTAGATTTTTTGTCTTGTTCTATACTACTGACGACCATTTCATTTAGGATCTGCTGAAAAAGACAATAACATATTTTTTTCGAATCTGTATTACATCCTCTTGTTTGATGACATAAATCCTTGAGGGTCTCCTCCCTGTGGATCTGTGGAACAAAAAGTATTTCTATTACTAAACGGTTAAAACGATCTCAAAGTTCAAATGGCTCTGAGCACTATGGGACTTGACATCAGAGGTCATCAGTCCCCTAGACTTAGAACTACTTAAACCTAACTAACCTGAGGACATCACACACATCCATGCGCGAGGCAGGATTCGAACCTTCGACCATAGCAGCTGTGTTGTTCCGGACTGAAGCGCCTGGAACCGCTCGGCCACCGTGGACGGCGATCTCAAAGTTCCAGTTGCAAGTTGCCTTTCTAACCGCCATTGGGATCAGCTTGTTTTTTAGTATTTCATATGATTATTTTCCTAATGCAAAAATTTAACATGTTGCCTAAATCTGTTCAATGAGACGTATAACCTTACTTAAAGATTTAACACAATAAATCGAGTGTTAAATTTAGAAACTGTGTAAATGTCTTGAGGCAGCATATCTGACGGTGTGCAATTTATCCAGACCACAGGGGGTGGACAAAAACTTGGAAACACCAACAACACCACACATTACCATGCCTAATACGGTGTAGGACAACTTTTCGCTTTCAAAATACCTTCCAGTCGCCTCCGAAGGGATAAATAAAGGCCCTGCATGGTTTTTAGGGAATCTTGTAGCATTATCCCTGTGAAACAGAGGCAAATTCAGGTAACAGGGGTGTTCAAAATGTCGATCGCGATTCAGTGCTGTCAGGTTGGCCATACACTTCTTTGCAGCATCTTGATCCAGTGATGTTTGTTGATCTGACAGTTCTGATTGTATTTGAGGAGAGTGTTCCACATTTAACTTCTCTGACTGTACTGCCCAAAGGTGAAGTCTCGTAGCAAGCACTGAACATTCTCCCCTGCTCATAACACGCCAAGTTACGGTTCGCGAGCAGTAATCTTACCATCAGGAGGAAAGTCTGTTGCTTGGAGGGAGTGTTAAAGGAACTGAAATACAGATTGAAACGAATGAGGCGGAGACAGATTTAAACAGATTTCGGACAAAGATTTTCAAAAAGCGACTCATAAAGCCATGTGCGATCGACTGGTCGATCGCGATCGACATTTTGAACACCCCTATTCTTGGGTATATAGTATCAGGGAAAATAATTAAATTGGACACTGGTAACTTCTACTCAACCCGATTCCTTAAGTAATCGATCTCCCATGTATAAAACTACCTCAGCCGTCTGATTACTTTGCAAATGACTTAACATGATACATATTTGATGTTAAGCATATAAAAACTTAATGTTTGTAGACGCAAAACTCGAATTATTTTGATTTTATCAGTTTTGGAAAAGTTGTCAAACTGTGTGTAAAGTTTTCTGGAACTAAGTCCACTCATTCTCACATACTGAATGAATATACAAGGACTGGACAAAAACACTGAAACACCGCGATAAATGCACGCTTCAACATACAGGGCGACGATTATTGAACTATATGAAGTAAAATCGTCATAACTTCTGAACTCTTTGTGTAAGGATGTTCAAGCTGCATGGTTGGCCACACGGCATGATGGGAATTAGTACGCGCATGTAAAGGTGTCTAGAAAATAGTGTCTCCCTCCAAGTACGAGAGCCTGGTGAGAAATTTGGCCTGAAGCTATGCAGCCCACATAACATAACTGTCATGTGTTTCCTTCTTCAAGACAATTCTCAGCTGCATTCTACAGGTGCAATGAAGATGCTACTGCAGCGTTTACAATGGGAAGTGTTTGATCACCCACAATACAACTTGTAACTGGTTCTCTCTGAGTTTCAATTCAGCTCACAGGAAACGCTGGTTATAAAGACAACATTTCGGCACAGACAACGAGCTTAATAGTTACCTGTGCAAATCTTATGGAACTTAACTGCTAAGGTCATCAGTCCCTTAGCTTACACACTACTTGAGGACAAACACACACACCCATGCCCGAGGGAGGACTCGAACCTCCGCCGGGACCAGCCGCACAGTCCGTGACTGCAGCGCCTGAGACCGCTAGGCTAATCCCGCGCGGCCCACGTATCTCCCTAAGCTTTTTAACGTTTATAATAGTGTATATTTTAATTTCTTTTACATGTGTATTATTTGAAACTGAGTAGTGGGCCAACAAATTTTGATGGAGAGAAAATTAAGTTTATGTTTTTGTGTGATTAAAATGATTAATTTTGGCTTCGGTGCTGTTTTGTGCTAAAATTTTACGAATTTTTAACTTAGTAGATCTCCCTAAGTGCACTAAACTGCATATAGTAGATCTCAAGCATAAAAAGGTTGATCACCCCTGCCCCAGAACAGTGGTTCCTAACATGGGTGTAATTACCCTTTCGGGGGTAAAAAGTTATTTTCTGATGGGTAAAAATAAAAGGTTCGACTGTGTTTGTCATGAAACTAAACTATATTTAACTATCATTTTCACTCTCACAATTTTGTAAGATTCTAATACTGATTATATAAATTATCAATAATAACATTTTTTCGCAGTTACTAACACTGACGCTTAAGAAGCATACTCCATGCTTTGTATCGAGCATCTATGACAGTAAAAGTGAAACATATACGTAACAAATGCTAAATATCTCAAGAAAAGGACTTCTCCAAGTTTTAGACAGTTCCTGCAGTGATTTAGAAATTGCCTCATTACGCATTCGAAACAGATAAATATACTGGTAGCACAACACAACAGTACTCATTTATCTTGACCACCCTAAGTAACTGTTTGTCCAGATGCAAATTACAAAATGTTTCTAGCAAATGTTCTTTAGCCGTCAGGGGGACGTCAATCAGCATGATTGCCTTCACTGTAGCTTTGTTTTTTTACAAAGATATGAGCAGCGGTATGACTTTTTTAAATGGCACCCTGATTTTTTTATTCGATAATTCATTTTCTCTTCTAAAGACCTATTCAAAAATGTATTACAGTGTACCATTCACTGAAACAACGTTATTAATTACGTAACACAACGTTGTCTTTGAGCCTGGGTCACAAACTCGTCCACTTGCTGGAGCTGTCAGAAAACAAATGAAAACCAAGAAAAAACATAACACAAAATTGACTTTGATTCTCGTGTACCATTGCCCAGGAGAAGAACTTTCAAAGGTGCTCAAAGTGGTGACCCTGGACACCGATAGACTGGTGCACTCGTTGAATGAAGGAATTATTCACATTATTTACTGCTTCCAGTGTTGCCTGCTGAAGAGAATTACAAGCAAGCACGATACGTTCCTGCATGTCTTCTGGTGTTGTTGGAATATCGCGATAGATAACGTAACGTCGTTAATGTGTCCCCAAAGAAAAAAGTCAAGAGGATTTAAATCAGAAGACATAGCAGGCCAAGTAACTGTTCCTCCTCGACCAATCCATCTGGCTGGATACCTTCGGTTCAGAACATGACGTGCACGCAAGGCATTGCGTGCTGGACATCCATCGTGTTGATACCAAATAAGCATCCTGGTTCTTAGCGGCACTTCATCCAGAAGATGAGGAAGAATTCGTCTGAGAAAGTTGGCATACGCTCTGCCGTTGAGATTACCATTGTCGCTGGATCAATAATGCATGTTCCTTGTATTTCCCTGTCCTTTGTTTGAGAACGAACATTCATCGGTAAATAGAACATTGGAGAAGAAGTTCGGTTTGGCGAGGATTTGCTGCTGTGCCCACTGACAGAACTGTACACAATTCTGTAAATCATTCCCATGCAGCCGGCCAATGTGGCCGAGCGGTTCTAGGCGCTTCAGTCGGGAACCGCGCTGCTGCTACGGTCGCAGCTTCGAACCCTGCCTCGGGCATGGATGTGTGTGATGTCCTTAGGTTAGTTAGGTTTAAGTAGTTTTAAGTCTAGGTGACTGATGACCTCAGATGGTAAGTCCCATAGTGCTTAGAGCCATTTGAACCATTCCCATGCAATTCTTGATGTAGGTGTACATGGTAAGGATGGAACCGGTGACGTATAAGAATACGACGTAAGCTGGTTTTAGGAATGCCAGTCTCGTGTTCAAGCTGCCGTGTGCTCACATGTTGATTCATAGCAACGGAAGCGAGAACAGTAACTTGGGCAGCTTCGTCTGTGCGACTGCTATGACGATTGCGTTGTCGTGAGTTTAAACTTCCCGTTTCGTGAAGCGTCGCAACAAGACGAGAAAGCACCCGTCGGGAAGGTGGGTTCTTGTCAGGATATCGCTCTCTGTACGGTTCCGCTGCCTGCGTAGCCTTTCGCCTACCTCAACAATAACAATAAAAGAAACGTTATGTCGATGAAGTTTGTAGGAAGGACAGCCTTTACTGTACGTCTACTCTACACAACAGTATTTAAAAGGGCCGGCCGCGGTGGTCTCGCGGTTCTAGGCGCGCAGTCCGGAACCGTGCGACTGCTACGGTCGCAGGTTCGAATCCTGCCTCGGGCATGGATGTGTGTGATGTCCTTAGGTTAGTTAGGTTTAAGTAGTTCTCAGTTCTAGGGGACTGATGACCACAGTAGTTGAGTCCCATAGTGCTCAGAGCCATTTTTTTATTTAGTATTTAAAAGGACTAAATTACTGTACTAAATGTACACGTACCTAAGAAAACAGAATTGCCATTACTGTTCTGCTAACTTACATTCCCCATACATGAGTAGCATTTCTACCTTCTCTTCGTTGGTGTACATTCTACTCACACAACTCTGCAACTGACGATGGTTGACCAAATGACAGGTGTGCATTCTACTGATGTTTACATTTGTCCTCTGTCAACATTAGCACGTGGATGTGTCCCATTACCTCAAGTACCTGCACTAGGCACTGGGAGTGTCAGCATCAATGCTGTGTTATGTAATTAATAAAGTTGGGTTTCAGTGAATGGTACTCTGTGATACATTTTTAAATAGGTCTTTAGGAGAGGAAATGAATTACCGAATAAAAAATACAGGGTGTCATTTAAAAAAGACATACCCCTGTTCATATCTTTGTAAAAAACAAAGCTGCAACGAAGGCAATCATGCTGATTGATAGCCCCCTGACAGTTTAAGCACATTTGCTTGAAACATTTTGTAATCTGCGTCTGGACAAACAGTTATTTAGGGTGGTCAAGATAAATGGGAGAACCTGTATACAGAACTCCAAACAGTACTATTATTATTGTTATTATTTCTTTCTTTTCTCAGACGTTCTGTCTGGTCAAAAATCCTTGATCAAGCGTGACTTCCTTTTAACTGTACGGTATATGTTATATTGCATTTAGGAACTTTCGGTTAATTGAACATGTATCAATAATTACGGATTTCTGTAGTTGTATATATAAGTTTGGATGTAGCTGTATTGCATTGATGTACTGTTGGATATTGTGTGGTATGACTCCTGTAGTTGATAGTATAATTGGTATAATGTCAACTTTATCCTGATGCCACATGTCCTTGACTTCCTCAGCCAGTTGGATGTATTTTTCAATTTTTTCTCCTGTTTTCTTTTGTATATTTGTTGTATTGGGTATGGATATTTCGATTAGTTGTGTTAATTTCTTCTTTTTATTGGTGAGTCAGGTTTGTTATGTGGTGTTGTTTTATCTGTTATAATGGTTCTGTTCCAGTATAATTTGTATTCATCATTCTCCAGTACATTTTGTGGTGCATACTTGTATGTGGGAACGTGTTGTTTTATAAGTTTATGTTGTAAGGCAAGCTGTTGATGTATTATTTTTGCTACATTGTCATGTCTTCTGGGGTATTCTGTATTTGATAGAATTGTACATCCGCTTGTGATGTGATCTACTGTTTCTATTTGTTGTTTCCAAAGTCTGCATTTATCTGTTGTGGTATTGGGATCTTTAATAATATGCTTGCTGTAATATCTGGTGTTTATTGTTTGATCCTGTATTGCAATCATGAATCCTTCCATCTCACTATATATATATTGCCTTTTCTTAGCCATGTGTTGGATGCGTCTTGATCGATGTGTGGCTGTGTTAGATGATACGGGTGCTTGCCATGTAGTGTTTTCTTTTTCCAATTTACTTTCTTCGCATCTGCAGATGTTATGTGATCTAAAGGGTTGTAGAAGTGGTTATGAAATTGCAGTGGTGTAGCCGATGTATTTATATGAGTGATTGCTTTCTGTATTTTGCTAGTTTCCGCTCGTTCTATAAAGAATTTTCTTAAATTGTCTACCTGTCCATAATGTAGGTTTTTTATGTCGATAAATCCCCTTCCTCCTTCCTTTCTGCTTAATGTGAATCTTTCTGTTGCTGAATGTATGTGATGTATTCTACATTTGTGGCATTGTGATCGTGTAAGTGTATTGAGTGCTTCTAGGTCTGTGTTACTCCATTTCACTACTCCAAATGAGTAGGTCAATATTGGTATAGCATAAGTATTTATAGCTTTTGTCTTGTTTCTTGCTGTCAATTCTGTTTTCAGTATTTTTGTTAGTCTTTGTCTATATTTTTCTTTAAGTTCTTCTTTAATATTTGTATTATCTATTCCTATTTTTTGTCTGTATCCTAGATATTTATAGGCATCTGTTTTTTCCACCGCTTCTATGCAGTCGCTGTGGTTATCCAATATGTAATCTTCTTGTTTAGTGTGTTTTCCCTTGACTATGCTATTTTTCTTACATTTGTCTGTTCCAAAAGCCATATTTATATCATTGCTGAATACTTCTGTTATCTTTAGTAATTGGTTGAGTTGTTGATTTGTTGCCGCCAGTACTTTTAGATCATCCATGTATAGCAAATGTGTGATTTTGTGTGGGTATGTTCCAGTAATATTGTATCCATAATTTGTATTATTTAGCATGTTGGATAGTGGGTTCAGAGCAAGGCAGAACCAGAAAGGACTTAATGAGTCTCCTTGGTATATTCCACGCTTAATCTGTATTGGCTGTGATGTGATATTATTTGAATTTGTTTGGATATTAAGTGTGGTTTTCCAATTTTTCATTACTATGTTTAGGAACTGTATCAATTTAGGATCTACTTTGTATATTTCCAATATTTGCAGTAACCATGGGTGGGGTACACTATCAAAAGCTTTTTGGTAATCAATGTAGCGTAGTGTAGCGACCTCTGTTTAGTTTTAGCTTGATATGTCACCTCTGCATCTATTATCAGTTCTCTTTACATCCTCGTGCTCCTTTGCAACAGCCTTTTTGTTCTTCATTTATAATTTTGTTCTGTGTTGTATGTGTCATTAATTTCTGTGTAATGACTGAAGTTAATATTTTGTATATTGTTGGTAGGAATGTGATGGGGCGATATTTAGCTGGGTTTGCTGTGTCTGCTTGGTCTTTAGGTTTCAGATAAGTTATTCCTTGTGTAAGTGTATCAGGGAATGTGTATGGGTCTGCAATGTAACTGTTAAATAATTTAGTTAGATGTGAATGTTGTTGAGGTGAACTTCTTTAACCAGAAATTTGCTATTTTATCTTTTCCAGGGGCTTTCCAATCGTGAGTAGAATTAATTGTTTGGGTGAGTTGGGTGACTTGTTATTATTATTATTATTATTATTATTATTATTATTACCATTATTAGTGGCAGTGGTCAGACAGAAAGAATTGGTAGCCGGAAGTGTCCCAGTTTCTGCCAGTACAGAAGTAAGGAGTCCAGCAATCAAGTGATGTACAAACAGTAAGTATAGTGCAACTTTTTAACTGGGTTGATATTAAATGTGTGCAAATGAAGTGATTTCAGGGAGAGAAAAGGTGCAGGGGATACATGTTTTGTAACAAGTGTCTATCCTCACAGCGAATGGTTAGCTTTCGTTTCTGAAAAAGGGTTTTAGGTAGGACACGTGATGCTCTGAGAATTGGACCATCGTTCATTGTATCACACATGTATATCATCCGAACATAGGACATGGAAAAGAAATACATTCAAGATTTGTAGATGTGAAAATAGGTTTTTCACGATAAGAATAATGCGCATAAAAACAAGGAATGGGATGGACTTGGGGCATGATTTATGATGTACACTGGCTGAGAAAAAAGAAAACAAGTAACAATTGTCTCATTGGCTCATTAGTTCGTGGTTTACTAAAACATCTACAAAAATAAATGTCATTTATCTTTGATTATTTTAAAAATAAAATTATTCAAAATAATTCTGTTCTATCATAAAGTATAGGCGGTAATATTGGTGATTGGAGGGGGGGAGGGGGAGAGGAGTGGCGGTGGATGGTGGTGGTGGGGGTAAAAGCCAATATCTGATTGCACTCGGGGCTCAAGGGTAATGCTTTATCCTTATCGAAGGTCTAAGACAGGTTGAGAACCACTGCCCTAGAATATGCTAGTTAATATTGAACTTCAAATGGCTCTAAGCACTATGGGACAACATCTGAGGTCATCAGTCCCCTAGGACTCAGAACTACTTAAACCTAACTAACCTAAGGACATCACACACATCCATGCCTGATGCAGGATTCGAACCTGCGATCGTAGCAGCAGCGCGGCTCCGGACTGAAGCGCCTAGAACTGCTCGGCCACAGCGGCCGGCAGTAGTGAACTACTGGGTGTTCAGATGACTTGTTTACATTTTCTGCACAATATTACGACGATAGATCCTGCCGTCTTGTGTTCTTCAGATGCTACGAGTTTTGCTGTAAGGTGTATTCGCTGGCTGGACTCCAACCAGACTGTGAGCTACTGTTGGTCTCACGCAGCCGTTTGTGTCCGAGTTCGATTCCCGACGTCCTCTGCGGCCGTTGATGCTCTTTTGTTTTACAGAGCAATAACTGACAGTCTTCGAAACGCAAATTCCCTCGGCGTTTCGCAGCTCTGATAAATGTGTTTCGCAGCTCTGATAAATGTAACGACGGGTGAGATTTTAATAAGATAATAATAATCATCATCATCATTTAAGACTGATTATGCCTTTCAGTGTTCAGTCTGGAGCATAGTCCCCCTTATAAAATTCCTCCATGATCCCCTATTCGGTGCTAACATTGGTGCCTCTTCTGATGTTAAGCCTATTACTTCAAAATCATTCTTAACCGACTCCAGGTACCTTCTCCTTGGTCTTCCCCGACTCCTCCTACTCTCTACTGCTGAAACCATGAGTCTCTTGGGTAACCTTGCTTCTCCCATGCGTGTAACATGACCCCACCATCTAAGCCTGTTCGCCCTGACTGCTACATCTATAGAGTTCATTCCCAGTTTTTCTTTGATTTCCTCATCGTGGACACCCTCCTGCTGCCATTGTTCGCATCTACTAGTATCTGCAATCATCCTAGCTACTTTCACATCCGTAACAAAATTAAAATAAAAAATAAAAAAATTTAATATAATCTCGCCGACCATCACATTCATCAGAGTGGAAAAACTCTGAGGGATCTGTGTTTTTCGGAGTACCAGTGCATGCTCTATAAAAGAAAAGAGCATCAAAGGGCGCAGTGGACTTCGGGAATCGAACTCGGCTATAAATAGCGGCGTGAGACCAACAATAGCTCACACTCTGGCTGGAGTCAGTCAGAGAATACACATTGCAGCAAAACTCGCAGCATCTGAAGAAGACAAGACGGCTGGGTCTATCGTCGAAATATTGTGCAGATAATGGAAACAACAATCCCGCTGAACATCCGGAAGCACACTATTAATCAGTCACGCCGGGAAAACCTGAAAGGTCACAAGATGTTATTTGATATATTGTCACGGACGGGGTTAGTGACAAGACGCTGACCGGACAACAATAACAAGGGGCTTGAAGGTCTGAGGGAATCCCCAGGGAGTGGCACCCCTGCAGCGGCCCAGCGCTCCTGGCGGACCGGCTTGGAGCCGCGCTGTAACTGGGTCAGGGATGTCTGCCCGCCAGCCAATCAGTAGGCGCGTGGCGGCGCGTTTAAAACGTTGCGCGGAGGCGGCGCCCGCCAGTTGCTCGCTCCACCATGGCACGCCTGCTGCGTAAGTACCAGCCGGCGCGCCGGCACACCCTCCGCTGCGGCCGGTCTCGTACGCCGGAAAAGTCACTTGCCACCGTCTTAATATTCCATATCTTAACCATCATTAAACCTTATTACTCTTATGTTCATTTCTCGTTTATAGACGCAGTACTGTTGTGTCAATCGTAATTTTTCGTCGGCGCGAATGACCGCGATTTTCCATGGCGTAGTGAGGTTCACGATTCTAACAGCTTGTATTAGCTAACTGAGGTGAAGAGACTGTAACTTTCTTCTCCATACTGAACATTTTTGAATGCTACGGATATTGTGTGAATAGTGTACAACTTTAATAAATACAGCCATCAATCGCTGCATCAGAGAACCTGCATCTTTATTCAGTGTAACCCTCTACAAAGTAAATAAAGCCCTGAAGTTCCAAGTGGCTCCCCGCCTCTCCTTCAGGCTTCAAGGGGTTGTACATTACGTATATGATATAAACACTGATTACCATTTTCTTAATACAGTTAATTCGTTTCGTTTTACCATGCTGTATGTCTGAGTAGCAAGTGTGTGTAATATAGAATCTGATACTAAATCTCTAGGGGAGCCACAGAGAGATTAAAGAAGTGTCGACACACCACCTGTATTATAGCGATACACTATATAGGTGTGTTCCAATCGAACATTGTTCTGAAAACGTTTGAAACCGATGAAGGAAAACCAAGTGCATTTTAAAACCTAAATAGCACCTGACTGCTGTAAATCCTTCCATTAGTAATATAGGTTTCATTCACGATTTTCAACAGTTCATTTTGGAACCTGATTGCACATGCAGAGATGCAGTCCGTATTTTCCGAGTGCTCCGCTTTTAATTACAAATGACCCTTTTTCAAAAAAAATCTGCCTTTAGCTTTCTGTTTCAGTTCCACGTTTTTTATGTTATCACTAGTTTCTGATGTGTACTCCAGTATAGACACGGGAGGTTGCTCACGCAGCTACATAGATCTGAAGATGGTCGAGTGTGATCGAAACTAGCCATACCGTAATAAAGTGTGATTAAGACAGAAAAATAAGCGATATACGAATATGTCGGATATAGCACAAATGAAACTGTATCTCAGACTTTAAGAAACTTTCTCAGATTCTTCTTCTTTGAACAGCGCTTTAGTAATAACAGCAATTTAAAGTTCTCAGCAAACACTCTTCGTACTGATGTTTATTTCATATTCGTTCCAGTTGTCAGGCACTTGAGTTATTTCATTTTTACGTAGTTTTTCTTCGGTGGTGTTAGGCTTTGCAAATGTGTGTGGCGCGCGAGCGAAACATGAACAGTCATTTGTTTTGCGCTTCTATGACAGCTGGTGAACGTTATCAATCTTAACGTTTAACTTGAGGGTTTTCCACTCTTCACAAAACTCGACTACGATTCGCCAAGTTCAGCAATGCTGAACAAGGAATTACCTAAATGAAAGCAACTCTAACGACTGCTGCATGGCACTCGAAACTAGTTTGAGATAGAAATTAACGCAAAAAGATTGATTGTTTGAGGAACGTTTAGGCATTACATCAAGGCAATTACCTAATTAAATATTTTAATTTATTACAAGATCGGTTTGCTAATAACTAATAAGATCTACAAAAATTTTGTGCTTATTTAAGTGTCCGATTCCCTGTAAAGTATGAATTTTTACCACTCATGCGATAAACCATGAAATCCGCTGTAAATGCGACCTTCTGCCAATGCACCCGCAGAAACTAGAAAACTTGCTTCATAAAAAACAACTTAACAGGATAAATCAGGACTGTTCCTCGTAGAAATATCTTTTAGGGACTGAACTGACGAGTATTCTTCGATACTTTTGCAACCACAACCACAACTTGCGTGTTAACTACCGATGGTTGTAAAGCAAAAAACCTGTTATGAACAATGAGGCTCTTTTAACAGTCGTTGTTCTGATTTTAGCGTATTACGTTGTTGCTGCTGTTATTCGGTAATCGTGATTCGTTTTTTTCCTCATTGGCGTATTTCCCGTTTATGGGCTCTTCATTTGTTGAGTATTCGTCTACCCTGAGTCGGAGCATGATTCGAATCCGGGCCCCTTACAGTTCGCGAGTAGTGGTTTATACTCTCGCTCTCTTTCAGGATCTCTCCAGTGCCGATGTATATTCCTTTATTTTCACTGTAGCTGATGTTTCCTGCTATGATTATCGAATACTTGAACCAGAGATTGTCTCCTAGGTTACGCGAAAATAGCATCGCTGGCAAAAAGATCCGGTGGAGGAACTTGTTTCACCAGTCACACGGACATATACCTGTTGAGTTAAATTCAGTGAAATGAAATTAATGCAATCAATGGGATGACATCAGCGAAATAAATGAAATGTCATTAAATAACATGACTGAAATTAATTCACGCATGCTGAGCCTGTAATGAAACTAAACATGGCCGACGAATGATATTAAAAACATTGAAGGTGCAGCGTTACCGAATGGATTTCATTAGCATTATTTCATGTCTATTCACTCATTTTATTTCAGTAATGTCATTCAGTTCATATCTTGTTAGTGTTGTCTGGTAAGTCTTTATATTCCGTACGCCTTTTAACGGTGAAAATTTCCATTGGTGTTGTCACGTTTTTAACTGTTTTTGTGTGAGGTGGAGATTGAGAACCAGGTTGGCAATTTTCTTGCCAGGTGTATGCAACCACCTAAAAGATATTCACAGAATGGAAAGTAAACTAAACTCCCCCACCCCCTCCCCCTTCACAGTCTGTGCATGTCTCGCTACCAATGACACTATACGAGAGGCTGTTGCAGAGATAAGGACAAAGAAATGACGAAGTGAGTTAGTGCTCAAAATGGCCCAGTAAGGTATTTTTTGCTGTTTTGGAAACAATAAAAGTTTCTTCCGTGCTCGGGAATGCACAAATGACATCTGAATAGTTATCGAATACTTTCGAAACGGCCAGGTATTGCGCAGATCAAACATCTGTGGGTGACCGAAGACCAAGGAGCGCAGCGGCGGTCAGTATGAATAGTTATTTGCAGTGGATATTCATCGAGGGTACCAAGGATAAGTGGAAAACCGTCGTTAACCGTGTTTAAAATAGTGAAAACAAAACTGGTTGTCGTTCTGCGGAAGTATTGCATACGAACGTTCTTGACAGAATTAGTACGAATATACAATAAATAACTTCGTTGCAGTACTTTTCGGTACTGAAATGAAGAAATGCTCGTGCACGTAATTTTACGTTGTTATTTTCCCTAATACGGTGTATCCCACGAGGAATGGTCAGTGTTCAGGGGTATGACAGAAAATATCTTTCGATGTAAAATAATATAGTGAACATGGCCTCTAAAATGCATACGCTAAGAATGATGAGCATTTCTTCGATACTTTGAAACACATCTCTTTTACTGCAAGCTCTTTGCTTTCCATATTTTGAGAGGTGGTAATATGGATCAAAACAAGAAAAAAATGCAAAGTAAACATGGACTCTGAAGTTCATACCGTAAAAACTGTCTTCAGTACTGTGGAACATATCTCTTCTACTGAACAAGTGCTCATAGCTCTTACAGTGTGGATTTTTTGCTTCGAGTGATCGTTCCTGTCATACCCCTGAATTCTCCTGGGTCATCCTGTGTACAGCATGTCTAATAAAGGTCGCATATTGACACAGAAGCTAATATTGGTCAAAACTAAAAGAGTAGTTCCAATAGTGATATGTCCGGAAACCAATACCTGTTGAGATAGAGGCCGTTTCACTTGTGGCGAGTAACGTGCAGTATTTGGTGGTGTAGGCTGTCTTGCTGTTGCATTTCATTGCGCATGTCTGAATTATAACTCGCAGGACAATGACGGTGGCGCTGAAGTTGTGCTGCCCTTGCACTACGTTAGCACCTCACCGCAACAGTTCATGGGAGCTGGATTGGTCGAGAGAGCCAGGTAGCAGGCTTTCCCTTTCACCAGACGTGAATCCGTTGGATTTCTGCCCAATGGGACATTTGAAGGCAGTGGTGTATGTGCAACCCATCGACAATGTACAGAGTTACAGAAGCGCGTGATCAGTGCATGTGACGCAATCCGATTGTAGCCAGTTGTACTTGAAAGAGTGCGTGATTCACAGCGAAGAAGGTCTGAAGGAGATGTCACATGCAGCTCTGCCTGTACTGTCCACTTCTACGTAACAAACAGATAGTAATGACAGGATAAAATGGCCCTTATATCAACAAGTATTAGTTTGCGGACATTTCGTTACAGGAACTTTTCTTCAGTTTTTTTCCCAGTACTATCTCTATAGAAATATTTGACACTTTTTTTTAACACCGTGCATAATATGCGTAGTTCTGTAGTTAAGCTGGCTAGGTCGCATAAAGAGTAATGCAGCAAGCTAAGAAAGACTTTATTGATCACAAAATATGCATGACGCGTTTCGGAATTCTTTCCATCTGCAGAAATACAAGTGCAAAGGTAGCCCAAGAACAAGAGTGCCGCCAGTTCTGCACCTTACATGAGGTGACAGACCTAGGTATCTTCACGAGCTATATGACTTTTTTACGACGTAGCCAGCTTAACTACAGATCTACGCATACTTACTAGAATGGTCGCTAGCGTCGTACGTGACTTTATATGGTTCAAATGGCTCTGAGCACTATGGTACTGAACATCTGAGGACATCAGTCCCCTAGAACTTAGAACTACTTAAACCTAACTAACCTAAGGACATCACACACATCCATGCCCGAGGCAGGATTCGAACCTGCGACCGTAGCGGACGCGCGGCGCCAGACTGTAGCGCCTAGAACCGCTCGGCCACTCCTGCCGGCTAACTTTATATCAAACTGTTATTACCGTGTCTAACTATGTCCGAAAAGCGTAATAACTTTGCAGTGAAGTTTTTCGGATATAACTACAAATAAATGTAACAGATTTTTTCGCTTGTCTTCGTAAGCTCTGAACCACGTACCTAGTGAAAAGTTCAAAGAAATCTTTGTAAAAGCTGTAAATCTCTTCAACCCGAAGATTGCTTTGACCACCACAGTGCTTATCAGACTTGTCCTTGCTTCAACCATAGAACTAACTTACTCAACTAGTTACATAGGTCGGCCGGTGTGGCCGTGCGGTTCTAGGCGCTTCAGTCTGGAACCGCGTGACTGCTACGGTCGCAGGTTCGAATCCTGCCTCGGGCATGGATGTGTGTGATGTCCTTAGGTTGCTTACGTTTAAGTAGTTCTAAGGTCTAGGGGACGGATGACCACAGATGTTAAGTCCCATAGTGCTCAGAGCCATTTGAACCATTTGATGATGATGATGTATACAGCAAAGTGGCAACGCCTGAAAATTGTTGCAAACTGGCGCTCTCACAGTTCTCCAGTCAACACGTTGAATAATTGATAAATGTACGGGGTTTGGTTATTTTGCTCTACTTTCGTTTTGTATCTTTCATTACCCTCGTCAATATTAATCGCTGGCTTGTCAGGACGCTTCTGGCTCCATATATCTGTGTAGGTACTAGAGATGTCTCTCAAGTTGAGAGATAAAGAGTGAAGCGCTCCCAGTAAAACCCGGTGCCTTGTGGAAGGGCGTTGAACTTGACGTCTCCGTGGAGGGATCTTACTAGCAAGCCTCTCGCATGAAATGCCAGCCAGGTTTAAAAAGAATCAAGGAGCTGGTTGTTTGGGACTGGGCTAGCTGTTGTACTGCAGCAACTATGATTTATAATCCACGAAACAAAGCCCCACTTGATTTTTCTGTGTGTCTCGGCTTGTTGGCTTTGCCACAGTGGTCCGCGGTTTAGACAGTCCTTTACTTCGTCACTTAGCCGCAGCTTGGGGGCGGATCTACAAGTAAGTGGGAGTGAGGGTGATTACGGTAACTGACATTGACTTTCTTTGCCGAAACATCGTGGTAATATACAGAACGAGATTTTCACTCTGCAGCGGAATGTGCGCTGATATGAAACTTCCTGGCAGATTAAAACTGTGTGCCGGACGGAAACTCGAACTCCGTGGCGTTAAGGAAGTGCATCTACCGCGTAGAAAAAAAAAATGGGTGGGTGGGGTGTATGTTTTATAGCTGTATAAGCAGCTCAGTAGGCACTTAGGCTCTACTACATTTAAAGGCAAGGCCCTGTGGCCTAGCTATCTCGACGAACTTCGACATCGGGCACCAGTGGATAGCAACTGCTAGGTCAGTAGGGTTCCGATTTCGGAAAAAAATGGAGGTTTAAGGTCATCATGTCTTCCTTTTAGAGGACGTCGCTGCAGCGTATATGCAACGTAGCACAACCCCGATGCGGGTATTTAAGCATCGACACGTAGCCAAGGGATCAGTGTAGCATTCGGGTCTTTCCGATGTCTATGCGATGAATGCTGAAACGTGAACTATGGCGATGTTATTACCAAATGCGTCTAAACAGGACCAACGTACCATTATTCTTTTCGTGTCAGCCTACGGACAAACAGCGGTAGACATCTGTCGGAGAATGAAGAATGTGTATGGGGCAGCACGCCTGTCGTAAACTGCCGATGTAGAATGATGCGCCAAATTCCGGCAATTGGGTACGAAAAATTTGAAAATTTGTGGTAAGTTCCTGTGGGACCAAACTGCTGAGGTCATCAGTCTCTAGGCCTACACACTACTTAATCTTACGTAAACTAACCAACGCTAAGGACAACACACACACCCATGCCCAAGGGAGGACTCGAAACTCTGACGGGGGAAGCCGCGCGAACTGTGTCAAGGCGCCACGGACCGCGCGGCTACCCCGTGCGGGGCTACCGCCAACCATGCAGCGCTACTGAGTCGCTGCTTGACTGCTGTTGATTCTCCGTGTTTTACTGTCCCAATTAATATATCTCGACAAAACAGATATTACATAAAACTAATATGCGACCACTCTATCGAATGGTCACGCAAAAAATTTCGATTAAAAATCATTTTGTTTGTGTGGTATCACGTGTCGATACAGTCCCATGGGATTTGCGAGATTGCTAACGGAATATAAATTTTCCCTTTAACACTGACAGCTGTCGTGCAGGATCCGGCGGACTCAATGGAGCACACCCGCTGAGCCACAACTTCTGTGGCTCTGGACTACGAACACCCTCTGCTGCCGTTATACAGGACGGCCGGCGGCGGCCGCCCACCAGCACTTGTAGTAACTATGCTAAGACACCTTCGTTTGTGCTTCAGTACAGACAGACTATTCCTTGGTAACTTTGATGAACTGGTCTCTGATTTTTGCTGCATTATTTGTATTGAGTCTTTGTTCACTTGGAGAAATACAAGTCGGATACATCTTCTGTTTACAGTGATCGTCTTGTTCGCTAATTATTTCTGCCCTCGTCCAGCTTCCCTACGGTGACAGTTACTGCACCACTCAGTAGTCCACCTCTCCTTACGATTGTGTACAATGCCGTACGCAACAGTTTGTATAGGTAAACAAACTGACACTTACTGCTGGCACTGTAGGCCGCTGTGGCCGAGCGATTCTACCCGCTTTAGTCCGGAACCGTGCTGCTGCTACGGTCGCAGGTTCGAATCGTGCCTCGGGCATGGATGTGTGTGATGTCCTTAGGTTAGTTAGGTTTAAGGAGTTCTAAGTCTAGGGGCCTGATGACCTAAGATGTTAAGTCCCACACTGCTTAGAGCCATTTGAACCATTTTTGTTGACTCTGGACGTCGCATGAAAGGCGTGATGAGCAGTGATTGTATGGGCTGACTCCAGCTCCACAATACAAAAATAAAACTGCAGATATCTGCCGAAATACCAGAGATAATGCACCTGACAATTGTTAGGACAGTCTCCCGGTTCATTGCTCCGCCGCAGCTTGTCATAATCGGTGTGTCTCAGGGTCTGCTTATAAGAGTGCGTGGGCGTTAGTTAATTTACATGCCAGGAGCAGGATGCGACTGGGATTTAGACGGTCGCTCACCAGTTGGCCCGCTGTACATTCAGGGCTTGAATCGAGAGTCGGTCTCGGCGGGCGGTAGCGTTCTCGAGGATTTCGGTCGTCGGCCGGCCGGCACGCACCCACGCGTCACGACCTCGTTCGCGCCGAGCAGCGCCGCGGTCGGTTGCGAGATGCGGACTTATACACTCACCTTGCGTAACGTGGGGTGCTGGGAGGCGAGCCACGGTCCGGTCCGGTCCGGCAGGCGCTGCCGTAATTACGGGAAGCATCCGCCCCCTGGCGAAAGTGGGCAGCCGCTCAACATCGCACTCCAGTGCAGCCGAGCGTGCGATGGCGGCGTCTTGCACACACGCTCAGCTTTTGCAGTGCTGTATCGCTCACGAGATTTCCAAGTCTACATTTACATACATCGCAAGCCACCTACATATATTGAAGAGCTAGGGAAACTGAAACAACACCTGCCTAATATCGTGTAGGACCCCCGCGAGCACGCACAAGTGCCGCAACACGACGTGGCATGCAGTCGACTAATGTTTGAAGTAGTGCTGGAGGGAATTGACACCATGAATCCTGCAGGGCTGTCCATAAATCCGTAAGAGTACGAAGGGGTGGAGATCTCTTCTGAATAGCACGTTGCAAGGCATCCCACATATGCTCAATAATGTTCATGGCTGGGGAGTTTGGTGACAAGCGAAAGTGTTCAAACGCAAAAGAGTATTCCTGGAGCCACTCTGTGGCCATTGTGGACTTGTAGGGTGACGCACTGTCCTGCTGGAATTGACCAAATCCGTCGAAATGTACAATGGTCATGAATGGATGCAGGTGATCGGACAGGATGCTTACGTACTTATCACCTGTCAGAATCGTATCTAGACGTATCAGGGGTCGCATATCATTCCAACTGCACACGCCCCACTCCATTACAGAGCCTCGACCAGCTTGAACAGTATCCCGGTGACATGTAGGGTTCATGGACTCATGAGGTTCTCTCCATACCCGTACACGTCCATCCGCTCCATACAATTTGAAACGAGAGCTGTCCGACCAGGCAACGTGTTCCAGTCATCAACAGTCGAATGTCGGTGTTGACGGGTCCAAGGCAGACTTTGTGTCGTGCAGTCATCAAGGGTACACGAGTGGGCCTTCGGCTGCTCGGAATGTGAAAGTGTTTTGTTGGCGTCCACCTACACAGCGAGGAATGATCATCATAATAAAATAAGAGAAATCAGAGCTCGCACTGAAAGATGTAAGTGCTCGAATTTTCCCGCGCGGTGTTCGAGAGTAGAGCGGCAGAAAAACAGTTGAAGGTTATTCGATGAACCCTCTGCCAGGCACTTAATTGTGAATTTCAGATTAATCATGTAGATTTAGATGTAGATGTAGGTACCTTGTACCACTACTAGTAATTTCGTTTCCTGTTCCAATCGCGAATACAGCGGGGGAAAAACGACTGTCTGTATGCCTCCGTAAGAGCCCTAACTTCTCTTCTTGTCTTCGCGGTCCTTCGGCGAAACATGCGTTTGCGACAGCAAAATCGTTCTCTAGTCTACTTCAAAGTTTACTAATTGTGTTGCGAGAAAAGAACGTTTTCTCTCCAGGGATTCCAGTTTGAGTTCACGAAGCATCTCCATAACTGCTGCTTGTTGCTGTAACCTACCGGCAACAAGTCTAACAGCCTGCCTCTCAATTGCTTCAATGTCTTCATTAAATTGGACACGGTGTGGATCCCAAACACTCGAGCAGTATTCTAGAACGGGTCGCACTACTCTTCTATACGAAGTCTCCTTTATGGATCAACCACACTTTTCTAAAATTCTCCCAATACACAGAGGTTGACAATTCGTCTGCGCTACTATCGGCCTTACGTGCTCATTCCATTCCATTTCGCATCGCTTTGCAACGTTACTTGCAGATATTTAATCAACAGTGTGGCAAGCAGCACACTACTAATGCTGTATTCGAACACAACAGGATTATTTTTCCTACTCATCTAAATTAATTTACATGTTTCTGTATTTAGATTAAACTACCACACCAAATCGAAATTCATCCTCCTACAGTCACGCAACGACGACACTCTCCTATATAACACAGTGTCTTCAGCAAACAGCCGTAAACTGCTGTTCACCCTTCCCATCAGATAAGTTATCTATATCTATACCAATAATAAAACTGTAAAACCGACATCTGTGTCTGTTTGAACACGGTAACCTCCAAAATTCCTACATGAATTTTCATGGGGTTTTCATAGGTAACTTGCACAAAGTTTGGGACAACGTATAGGCTGTATTTCATCAAAATCAGATCACGGGAAAAAAGATACCGTAATTGAAATTTTTTATTTAAAATGATCTGGTCAGCTTAGCAGTTCGAATCTTCAATCATCGCGGCATAGTACATCAAAATAAATCAATGGATGATGTTAGTTTTTTTTAACTCAGTGACAGGTGTATTTTCGCAAGTTTGCAGTCTTATCTTCATGAATACAAACTGGCAGTGAATTTACTTGGGTAGGATATATGGATTTGCTGATTTCGCTTTGTGTATTAAAAGCTTAACGACATTGCTTTACTTCTTTCAGTAGGTTTTATTTATATTCTTTTCTGGGAGAAACGAATTTATCAATCAATTATTATCGATTTTTCTGTCTTAAGCTTACAGCAATTAATTATCAGAATTTCTGACCAGACACGTTTCGCTGTTATTTACAAAGCATCTTCCGTGGTCATCCTGCAAATATGGATGCATATATTTGTACGTATTTGGTTGTTTCAGACTATAAAACAGTGTTTCTTCACAAAGGTGGTGTGCAATTTACGTATGGTGTTTCTGCCTCTTGTTCACAAGTTCTGCAGTCCACTGCTTCTTCCCTCTGTGTTAGCGGATGCTGAGGTTGAAAGAAACTTCGTTACACATATACAGTTTGCTGTTTTTTTGCCGTTTTGCACATTCTCTTACGCTGCATTCGCGTTGTTTAGCACAGTATTACAAGTCAAACCTGCGGGTGGCGCTGCTGAATTTGACCACGAACGGCCACGTGTAGTGTCCTCAACGCATTGCAAGTGTCGGTTGTAATCAGAATAGTGTTCGTTTAGTTGTGAGTGCATTATGTTGGAGATAAGTGAATTTGAAAGTAGGCAGATTGTCGCTGTTCATTTGGTGCGTGTTCTTGTACCCAAGGGAGTCAAAGTGTTTGTTATTTCAAGAAGCACCGTATCAAACAAAATGGTTCAAATGGCTCTGAGCACTATGGGACTTAACATCTGAGGTCATCAGTTCCCTACAACTTAGAACTACTTAAACGTAACTAACATAAGGACATCACACACATCCATGCCCGAGGCAGATTTCGAACCTGTGACCGTAGTGGTCGCGCGGTTCCAGACTGAAGCGCCTAGAACCGCTTGGCCATACCAGCCGGCGCACAGTATCAAAGATTTATACTGCAAACACGGAAGGCGGAAACACTTCATATGCTAAGTCGTATCGCGGACGAGAGTGTGTTGTGAGTGATGGTGCGACATGGTCATTGAAAAGGGGTGTGAGGAAGACAGCTGCAATGGTCACTGCAGAACTAAATGTCGCACTCGAGAACATGTAAGCTCCAAAACAATATGAAGGGAGCTGCAGAACTAGGAAATTGCAGGGAGAATAGGTATTCTGAAACATCTCAGCAGTGATGGAAATGCCCGTAACAGGAAAACGTGGTGCCGAAACCATAAAGTCTGGACTATGGAATAATAAAAGAAAATATTTTAGTCACTTGAGTCTTGTTGCACACTGTTTGCAACTTCTGGCTGAGTTGGGCAGTCAAATCGTAGTACTGCATGGGCCCCATGGTTACTCTGCATGTCACATTACTGACAAGAATTATGCGAATTTTGGCTGATCAGGCCATCCCATGGTAGTGTATGTTCCACAATGGTGATGCTGTGTTCCAAGAGGACAGGAGCCCTGTTCAGACAGCTCGCATTGTCCAGGACTGGTTTTGAGTATGAACGGTCGCGTCTCCTTTTTCCACCACAGTCACCAGATCTCAATATTACCGAGCCTTTTTCGTGTACTTTGGAGAGACATGTGTGTGGTCGCTATCCACCTCCATTATTGTTACCTGAACTTGCCACTATGTGATCAAAAATATCCGGACACCTGGCTGAAAATGACTTACAAGTTCGTGGCGCCCTCCATCGGTAATGCTGGAATTCAATATGGTGATGGCCTACCTTTAGCCTTGATGACAGCTTCCACTCTCGCAGGCATACGTTCAATCAGGTGCTGGAAGGTTTTTTGGAGAATGCTAGCCCATTCTTCACAGAGTGCTGCACTGAGGAGAGGTGTCGATGTCGGTCGGTCAGGACTGGCACGAAGTCGGCGTTCCAAAACATCCCAAAGGTGTTCTGTAGGATTCAGGTCAGGGCTCTGTGCAGGCCAGTCCATTGCAGGGATGTTATTGTCCTGTAACCACTCCGCCACAAGCCGTGAATTATGAACAGGTGCTCGGTAGTGTTGAAAGATGCAATTTGCAACCTCGAATTGCTCTTCAACAGTGGGAAGCAAGAAGGAGCTTAAAACATCAATGTAGGCCTGTACTGTGATAGTGCTTCGCAAAACAACAAGGGGCGCAAGCCCCTTCCACGAAAAATACGACCACACCATAACACCATCGCCTCCGAATTTACTGTTGGCTCTACACACGCAGGCAGATGACGTTCACCGGGTATTCGCCATACCTACACCCTGCCATGGGATCGCCACATTGTGTACCGTGGTCCGTCACCCCATACATTGTTTTTCCACTGTTCAATCGTCGAATGTTTACACTCCTTACACCGAGCGATGCGTGGTTTGGCATTTACCGGCGTGATGTGTGGCTTATGAGGAGCCGCTCGACTATGAACTCCGCCTAAATGTCATAGTACTTGCAGGGGATCTTGATGCTGTTTGGAATTCCTGTGTGGTGATCTGGATAGATGTCTGCCTATTACATATTACGACCCTCTTCAACTTGTCTCAAAAAAAGCTCAAATAGCTCTAAGCAGTATGGGACTTAACATCTGAGGTCATTAGTCCGATAGACTAAGAACTACTTAAATCTAACTAACCTAAGGACATCACACACTTCCATGACCGAGCCAGGATTCGAAACTGCGACCGTAGCAGCAGCGCGGTTCCGGACTGAAGCGCCTAGAACCAATCGGCCACAACGGCCGGCCCTCTTCAACTGTCGGCGGTCTCTGTCAGTCAACAGACGAAGTCGGCCTGTACGCTTTTGTGCTCTACGTGTCCCTTCACGTTTCGACTTCACTTTCACATAGGAAACAGTGGACCCAGGGATGTTTAGGGTTGTGGAAATCTCTCGAACAGACGTATGACACAAGTGACACCCAATCACCTGACCACGTTCGAAGTCCGTGGGTTGCGCAGAGCGCCTCATTCTGCTCTAACGATGTCTAATGACTACTGGGGTCGCTGATATGGCAGCAAGATGCACCTAATACGAAAAACGTATGTTTTTGGGGGTGTCTGGATACTTTTGATCACATAGTGTATTTTGCAGGAGAAATGATATGACTGAAAGCTATTTAGAATTCCGATGGTTTTGGAACACCGCATTATGGCTCTGAGCACTATGCGACTTAACTTCTGAGATCATCAGTCGCCTAGAACTTAGAACTAATTAAACCTAACTAACCTAAGGACACCACACACATCCATGCCCGAGGCAGGATTCGAACCTGCGACCGCATTATGCATGGTGAGTGTTGTGTTTTGGTATTTCTATATTTTTGTCCATCCCCAGTTGAATAAATTGTTTAAATAGAGCTGATGATGTTATTCGTACTACATGTAAGAGACAGTAAGGTCTGATGTCCCAAACCCACCAGAAAATGGATGTAAGGAAATCATATCGCAGCGAGATCACGTATTCACAACACGTGTCTGCAGAGTGCCCTGTACTGCTGTATGTATCATAGTAACTGAGCTGAAATTAGAAGGCTATTTGTCAGCGGCGGCCGCATTGTTGTGTCTAGGTAGGCGCTCTGCAGCGATGCCCTGCGGGACGCCAGGCGCCGCGTGGGTTTCACCAGCGGCGGCCAAACACGCTGGCAGCCTCTGGATTTACGGCGCGCCGTCACGGCCGGGCTAAACACAAAAATATTTTGTGACGCCCACTCTGGACGCGCAGCGAATCGAAATGCCTCGCGCGCAGGACTCTTCTGCCGGCCACGGGAGAATTCCCGGAAACAATTCACCTATCTCACAACACTAGGCGGGTGTAGCTGCGTCGTGCAATATCACCTAAGCGCATCCTCGCAGGAACAGAGCATTACGCCACTGCTGCTCACTCCTGGTGTTCGTAATTTGACTCTAGTGGACAGCCGAAAGAAAGTTTAAATAAGGAACGTGTACGACAAACTTACGAGTAGAGAGAATATTTTATTGGGACTTGGTGGTATTTTTTTACATAAAACTATTATTTCACTCGTTGGCTTCCTCACGGACGGAAGTGGACTTTAAAACGGTTCACAATGCCCTGCTCTTCAGGCAAAAAGCTTTAAATGGCTCTGAGCACTATGGACTTAACATCTATGGTCATCAGTCCCCTAGAACTTAGAACTACTTAAACCTAACTAACCTAAGGACAGCACACAACACCCAGCCATCACGAGGCAGAGAAAATCCCTGACCCCGCCGGGAAAAAGCTTTAAAATACATCTGATATACACTACGTGATCAAAAGAATCCGGACACCCCAAAAACATACGTTTTTCATATGAGGTGCATTATGGTGCCACCTACTGGCAGGTACTCCAAATCAGCTACCTCTAGTCATTAGACGTCGTGAACAGAAGAATGAGGCGCTCCGCGGAACTCACTGTCTTCGAACGTGGTCAGGTCACTTGTCATACGTCTGTACGCGAGATTTCCACACTCCTAAACATCCCTAGGTCCACTGTTTCCGATGTGATAGTGAAGTGGAAACGTGAAGGGACACATACAGCACAAAAGCGTACAGGCCGACCTCGTCTCTTGACTGACAGAAACCCACCGACAGTTGAAGATGGTCGTAATGTGTAATAAGCAGACATCTATCCAGACCATCACACAGGAATTCCAAACTGCATCAGGATCCACTGCAAGTGCTGTAACAGGAGGGAGGACAGAAAACTTTGATTTCATGGTAGAGCGGCTGCTCATAAGCCACACATCACGTCGGTAAATGTCAAACCACGCCTCGCTCGGTGTAAGGAGGGTAAACATTCGACGATTGAACAATGGAAAAACGTTGTATGGAGTGACGAATCACGGTACACAATGTAGCGATCCGATGGCAGGGTGTGGGTATGGCGAATGCCCGGTGAACGTCATCTGCCAGCATGTGTAGTGCCAACAGTAAAATTCGGAGGCGGTGGTGTTATACATGGGATCGCGAGGTGGACATATACAGATGAGAGTAATATCCCGTACACAAGGTATAAACGGGTATTGGCGGACTTGTTATTTCTACTCACAAGGGAACCTCCCCATCGCACCCCCCTCAGATTTAGATATAAGTTGGCACACTGGATAGGCCTTGAAAAACTGAACACAGATCAATCGAGAAAACAGGAAGAAGTTGTGTGGAACTATGAAAAAATAAGCAAAATATACGAACTGAGTAGTCCATGCATATCATAGGCAACATCAACGCTGACAGCTCAGGAGCGCAGTGGTCCCGTGGTTAGCGTGAGTAGCTGCGGAACGAGAGGTCCTTGGTTCAAATCTACTCTTCATTCAAAATTTTAATTTCTTTATTTTCGCAAAGTTATGATCTGTCCGTTCGTTCATTAACGTCTCTGTTCACTGTAATAAGTTTAGTGTATGTGTTTTGCGACCGCAACGGTAAACCGTGCGATTAGTAAACGAAAGGACGTGGCTCTCCAATGGGAACCGAAAACATTTGATCGCTAGGTCATAGGTCAACCGATTCCTCCACAGGAAAACGTGTCTGATATATTCTATACGACACTGGTGACGGCATGTGCGTCACATGACAGGAATATTTTGTCGACCCACCTAACTTGTACACTTGGCGAATGGGTAAAAAGATTCTTCTACTTTACCCAATTTCGGTTTTCTTGTGGATATGATAATCACTCCCAAAAATGTGATGAAAACATAAGAGTTTGTCACATGAACTGAAAAAAAATTAAATTTTTCAACATAGGGACGATTTGAACCAAGGACCTCTCGCTCCGCAGCTGCACACGCTAACCACGGGACCACGACGCTCCTAATTCTGAATTAGCCTTGATGTTGCCTATCTTGCACATGGGCTACTCGGTTTGTATATTTTGCTTATTTTTTCGTAGTTCCACACAACTTCTTCCTGTTCTCTCGATTGATCAGTGTTCAGTTTCTCAAGGCCTATCCACTGTGCCAACTTATAACTAAATCTGAAGGGGGTGCGATGGGGAGGTTCCCTTGTCAGATGATTTATGTGAAGACGTTTGCGACGTGATTATAGCCGCACGATCGGAATTATCAGACAATGTACGCGGAATGGTACTTGGAGCTAGACGTATGGACTTTCCATTTGGGAAATTTTTAGGGAATTCAATATTCCGATACCGAGCGAGGTGGCGCAGTGGTTAGCACGCTGGACTCGCATTCGGGAGGACGACGGTTCAATCCCGTCTCCGGCCATCCTGATTTAGGTTTTCCGTGATTTCCCTAAATCGCTTCAGGCAAGTGCCGGGATGGCTCCTTTGAAAGGGCACGGCCGACTTCCTTCCCCATCCTTCCCTCACCCGAGCTTGCGCTCCGTCTCTAATGACCTCGTTGTCGACGGGACGTTAAACACTAACCTCCTCCTCCTCCTCAATATTCCGATATCTACAGTCTCAATAGTGTGCCGAGAATGCCAAATTTCGGGCATTACCTCTGATCCCAGACAACGCAGTGGGCGAAGTCCTTTACTTAACCACCGAAAGCAACAGCGTTTGCGTATAGTTGTCTGCGCCAACAGACTAGTAACAGTGCGTGAAGACAAGCGTATCCCACCTCGTGGTCGTGCGGTAGCGTTCTCGCTTCCCACGCCCGGGTTCCCGGGTTCGATTCCCAGCGGGGTCAGGGATTTTCTCTGCCTCGTGATGGCTGGGTGTTGTGTGATGTCCTTAGGTTAGTTAGGTTTAAGTAGTTCTAAGTTCTAGGGGACTGATGACCATAGATGTTAAGTCCCATAGTGCTCAGAGCCATTTGAACAATTTGAACCAAGCGTATCCGCTACGACAGTGCTGCGAAATTTGGCGTTGATGGGCTATGGCAGCAGACGACTGATGCGAGTGTCTTTGCTAACAGCACATCATCGCCTGTAGCGCCTCTCTTGGGCTCGTGACTACATTGGTTGGACCCTAGACGAATTAAAAATCGTGCCCTGGTCAGTTGAGTTCCGATTTCAGTTGGTAAGAGCTGGTGGTAGGGTTCGAGTGTGGCGCGGACCCCACGAAGCAATGGAACCAAGTTGCCAACAAGGAGGCACTGTGCCCAAGTAGGTGGCGGCTCCATAACGGTGCGGGCTGCGTTCACACGGAATGGATTGCCAGTTACTTGGAGACCGTTTGTAGCCATTCATGGATTTCATGTTCCCAAACAACTATGCAATTTTTATGGATGACAATGCGCGAAGTCACTGGACCACAGTTGTTCGCGATTGTTTGCAAGAACATTCTGGACAGTTCGAGCGAGTGATTTGACCATCCAGATCGCTCGACATGAATCCCATCGAACATTTATGGAATATATTCGAGAGGTCAATTCGTGCACAAAATCCTGCACCGGCAAGAATTTCTCAGATATGGAAGGCTGCAGAGGCAGCGTGGCTCAATATTTCTGCACCAGACTTCCAACGACCTGTTGGGTCCATGTCACGTCGAGCTTCTGCACTATGCTGCCGAAAGGAGGTCCGTAACGACATTAGGAAGTACGAGGGCAGCTCAATAAGTAATGCAACACATTTTTTTTCTGAAACAGGGGTTGTTTTATTCAGCATTGAAATACACCAGGTTATTCCCCAATCTTTTAGCTACACAACACTATTTTTCAACGTAATCTCCATTCAATGCTACGGCCTTACGCCACCTTGAAATGAGGGCCTGTATGCCTGCACGGTACCATTCCACTGGTCGATGTCGGAGCCAACGTCGTACTGCATCAATAGCTTCTTCATCATCCGCGTAGTGCGTCCCACGGATTGCGTCCTTCATTGGGCCAAACATATGGAAATCCGACGGTGCGAGATCGGGGCTGTAGGGTGCATGAGGAAGAACAGTCCACTGAAGTTTTATGAGCTCCTCTCAGGTGCGAAGACTTGATGAGGTCTTGCGTTGTCATGAAGAAGGAGAAGTTCGTTCTGACTTTTGTGCCTACGAACACGCTGAAGTCGTTTCTTCAATTTCTGAAGAGTAGCACAATACACTTCAGAGTTGATCGTTTGACCATGGGGAAGGACATCGAACAGAATAACCCCTTCAGCGTCCCAGAAGTCTGTAACCATGACTTTACCGGCTGAGGGTATGGCTTTAAACTTTTTCTTGGTAGGGGAGTGGGTGTGGCGCCACTCCATTGATTGCCGTTTTGTTTCAGTTTCGAAGTGATGAACCCATGTTTCATCGCCTGTAACAATCTTTGACAAGAAATTGTCACCCTCAGCCACATGACGAGCAAGCAATTCCGCACAGATGGTTCTCCTTTGCTCTTTATGGTGTTCGGTTAGACAACGAGGGACCCAGCGGGAACAAACCTTTGAATATCCCAACTGGTGAACAATTGTGACAGCACTACCAACAGAGATGTCAAGTTGAGCACTGAGTTGTTTGATGGTGATCCGTCGATCGTCTCGAACGAGTGTGTTCGCACGCTCCGCCATTGCAGGAGTCACAGCTGTGCACGGCCGGTCTGCACGCGGGAGATCCGACAGTCTTGCTTGACCTTGCAGCGATGATGACACACGCTTTGCCCAACGACTCACCGTGCTTTTGTCCACTGCCAGATCACCGTAGACATTCTGCAAGCGCCTATGAATATCTGAGATGCCCTGGTTTTCCGCCAAAAGAAACTCGATCACTGCCTGCCCGTTGTTTGCAACGCACATCCGTTACAGACGCCATTTTAACAGCTCCGTACAGCGCTGCCACCTGTCGGAAGTCAATGAAACTATACGAGACGAAGCGGGAATGTTTGAAAATATTCCACAAGAAATTTCCGGTTTTTTCAACCAAAATTGGCCGAGAAAAAAAATGTGTTGCTTTACTTATTGAACTGCCCTCGTATCTCATGACTTTTGTCACCTCAACCCAAAAGCTTATATCAAACGTCGGGAGGTGATACACAGAATTAAAACAGGATAGATTGCTCCCATGAACGTATGTCGTACGAATGGTTGTTGCCGATTTGCATACTACAGCGTTACTGACTTGCAGTGGTCATACTACGGAAAGTGCTCAAAATGCCTGCTATGACTAGCATTGCAATCAATGTCTGAACATGCGCCAGCGAAGCCAGTCGAGCATGTTTTTACCTTGTGAATAGTCCCATACGTTTTATGGTTACTCCGTTTCAGTTCGTCGACACCGATGAACCAGAGAAACTGACACGTATCTCCATCGCCAAAAATGCCTAGTGGATTGAGATCAAGGGGAAAGCGTCAATAGACTAGACCTCGACGACGGGTTAACCAAAACGGGAAAGTGTTGTCCAAAACCAGCTGTACATGCAAACTGAAATGCACTAGTGCCCCGTTAAGCATGAACGGCATGGCGTTGCGAGCCTGAATGACGGCGTCAGCTGTCTGTGTATTACTTACCGAGACTTGTTGTGTTTTACTGCGCGTCGTGTTACACGTATGTCTCCGCAACATATTTAACCATGAGCTTCATTCCCGTAATGATACGTGCCACACGTACCTAGGCATAGTAGGAGATACAGAATAACACTCAACTCACAGATCACCATTGCAACCGTTTCGAAACACACCGAAACACACTGTACATAAAATCCCACTCCTTTCGAATAAGCAAAGTGCAGACATTTGTTTACTAAAGGACCTATACGAACAATTTAGTATTAATCTTTCTTGATCATCCTGCGTAACTTCGAACACGCAGTCCCATCAGAATGTCTTCGTTTCCCTGGCGTTCACAACGTTGAGAGAGAGAGTGTGTGTGTAAATATAATTGTTGAATACACTCTGCGGTCTACAGAGAATATTAACGACTCGCAGTGTATTCAGATTCGAGAGGCTCAAAGAACTGTTCAACAGTAGGTCGATGATCTAGCCCCAACGCCTACCTCTTCCCTCGAGTACGAGCCAAGTGCATTAAATCGCTGCGTCAGCTCGCGCAGTGAAAGTGCGAGCAGGACAGGCTATAGCCGCGTGGGCACACAACAGTGAGGCAATGGATTTTTGCTTCTGTATCAAAGTGAGAAAGCAAAAGATCATCGTTTGCGTCAACTGCGACTCTTACTGATGTAGATGATACAAACACAGTGGTCAAAGAGAGGCGCAACAGAAGCAAATTTCCTTTCAGCACTCAATCGAAACGTGGTTACAAATTCCAAATGCATTGGACATAGTGAAGAAAATTTTGGGCGAGTAGCGTAAGACGCATCACCCGTTTTTATTTCTTGAACGATTCAAAATATCGAAGAGACGGATTTGGCAAGCAGAGGGGTACGCAATTTTGTTAACGGTTAATACTAATAATTCTTGTATCAACAGAGATATTGAAGAAACTATGCTTTTGCAAAGGAACGGTGCAGTTTTTTTGCCGGCATTCGAAGACTTATGCAACGCTTGTTAATGCTGACTTCGAAGCATTTCTGAAAAGTATCTTAGGAATGTGCTGAAACTGATAGGCGAGGCAGCAAATGAAAACACCTCTATGTAAATACTTCTAATGTTTGTGCATGTAAAGTACCCTTGTATGGGAACCCCCCTTGACAGTTCATTTCAAGTTGTTCTGACACAGCCGGCCGGTGAGGCCGAGTGGTTCTAGGCGCTTCAGTCTGGAACCGCGTGACCGCTACGGTCGCAGGTTCGAATCCTGCCTCGGGCATGGATGTGTGTGATGTCCTTAGGTTAGTTAGGTTTAAGTAGTTCTAAGTTCTAGGGGACTGATGACCTCAGATGTTAAGTCCCATAGTGCTCAGAGCAATTTGAACAATTTTTTTTGTTCTGACACATACTGTTAGATACTGGATAGTTGCTACTGAGTCCAGGAACTGATCGGGTATTTTATTCTGTTTATAACCTCATATTAAATTTTCTTATGATGTACGCACCAAGTGCTTTTTTCTGCCTTCATCCATTTGTTGATCATTTGTATTCCACAAATGATTCAAATGGCTCTGAGCACTATGGGACTCAACTGCTGAGGTCATAAGACCCCTAGAACTTAGAACTACTTAAACCTAACTAACCTAAGGACAACACACACATCCATGCCCGAGGCAGGATTCGAACCTGCGACCGTAGCGGTCGCGCGGTTCCAGACTGTAGCGCCAGAACCGCTCGGCCACCAGCGGCCGGCTGAGTTGATACTTGATACATACGTCAAAGGAGCCGCGTGACGGCTTGTATCTGCGTTTTGCTGTTGGATGCACACTTTTTTTGAGAGATGTATGGTAAAAACATAATATAGGCCGTGGTTTGTTGTGCTTTCTCTCTGACACAAGTCTAAACTCGCAGGGGGAGCGCGTCTACTCATGATAACCGATTTCGTCCAAATTTATAGTACATGCGGAGCTTGGTCAGAATCGACAGTGACGGAAGTGGGAGATCCATATGGCCAAGCACTCGCGGGAAAAAATGGCGCAGTTGGGGCGAGGCATGAGACATTTATGTTACCGTAGTCTCGAGGCAGCGGATGGAAATTTGGAAATTTGTGGTAAGTTGCTATGGGACCAAAGTGCTGAGGTAATCGGTCCCAACGTTTACACACCACTTAATCTCATTTAAACTAACTTACGCTAAGGACAACACACACACACACACACACACCCATGCTCGAGGGAGGACTCGAACCTCCAACGCGGGAAGCCGCGTGAACTGTGACAAGGCGCCCTGACCGCGCGGCTACCCCACGTGGCGCAGCGGATGACCTAACGGAAGCAGTACAGGACGATAATCTGAGGGTCATGGAGTCGAGTCCCTGTGCGGAAACTTTTCTTTTATTTCCATTTTTACTTTACTTACACTGCAGACAAACCGAAATAAGGCTCAATATATTGTACTTATTAACATGTTTCTTTTTTTTTTTTTTTTTTTAAAGCATGGAAAGGAAAGGCAAACAAAAACCTTGGACCGACGATTCAAAAAACGGTAGCTGACGTGGCAAAGTGTAGGAATGTCGTCATTGTCTCGTCAGAATCTGGAAACTTGCAACAGCTCCACATAAAATTTTTGTGGCTGGTGTAATGAAGCCCTACGTGCAGGAGAATAATTTTATTCTGTTAACTGTCTCGTGGCGGGTACAGACAAATGCACAGTTATATGGCGAGATTTTTCAAGATGAAGAACGGTTGCCATCGGGCAGTATTGAATTGATTCCCCTTAAATGCACCACGCTAGTGCAATCCTGCGATGCCTATTTTTATGGTCAGATAACGAATTTGGTCGAAAACTTCAAAACTGCACGTATCTCATAGAGAGAGAGAAAAGAAATCACATCCCGAAAAGAATACGCCAAAATACATTTCATTGTATATCACATGCAGTCCTCGCCAATATTTGGTGGAATGATACGTTACGCCTGGTCTTGCTGCTAAATTGTGCGATAAGAGAGAACCTTTTATGATTCTAAACCAAGTCTGTTCTTCTGTAGAAACTAAAACAACCATGTAATTTTTAAAATTTGGTATTTATAACGCCTGCAAGATTCCGAGAAAATTATTGCTTCTCCTGTTTGTAAGATGAATACCACCAAAGCGTGCAATCATCAACTGTAAAATAATAATCTAGTTTTATATACGAAGTTTCTGTATGCACCTAACAATCTCTTCCTCGAAATTTATTTGTATTCACAAATTTTCCTTTGTCTTTCAGTTTCATGACATTATGTAAACATTAATTAATACAATATACTGAACAAATTTTATCCGTAACGGATGCAACTGAAATCCGTGATTCTTCCTTTCTAGGGCACGGAATGACAACCGCTAACAGTCACAATAGAAACATTTTATTTAATGCACAGCCCGCTTCTGGCTTTGCCTATCTTTAAGTGGTTTTACATTCAATTACATGTTTCGATGCTCAGTTTTGGAGATCAATACAGCTGGAGTATCCATGTCGTTTCCACATTGCGTTCATTACATTTTTTACAAAAATATCTCCAGTTCTTAAATATTAACTTTATGTTATACACCATGGCAAATATTTGTACTTCCACGTTATGCGTTCGATACAGTATTTCAAAAAATGCAAAACACTGTTCTGTCTGTTATACTGTTATTCTATTTTCCTACCGGTTTCGGTTATGGACCATTATCAACGGCAGGAAATTTATTACTGATGTGTCACATAGCACAGTAGACGTTAATAAGTTCAATGTATCTATCGTGTTTACTTAGGAAAACAGTTGTTTTCATACGTAAACGCATTAGAAGCACACACACTCAATAAATCTAACGCTTCTATTTTCCTACGTAAACACGTTACAAGCACATACTCTCAATATATCTAACTTGTCTACATTAGAAAACAGCTGTTTTCCTATGTAAACACGTTAGATGTACTGAGTGTATGTGCTTCTGAAGTTGTTAACATCCGCTATATCAAAAGCATAGCAAGGAAGTACAAACAGTTACCAGTTGACTTTATAGTCAAAACTAAACTAAACTGAACTCCGTCCGAAAAGGCCTTGAAGCCGACCGACCGCCGTGTCATCCTTAGCCCACAGGCGTCACTGGATACGGATATGGAGGGACATGTGGCCAGCACACGGCTCTCCCAGCCGTTACCAGTTTTCGCGACCGGAGCCGCTACTTCCCTATCACGTAGCTCCTAAACTCAACGGGCCTCGCAAGGGCTGAGTACATCCCGCTTTCCAACAGCGCTTGGCAGACCGGACGGTCACCCATCCAAGTGCTAGCCCAGCCCGACAGTGCGAGACGTTCTTGCAAAAAATGTGGCGAATGTAATGTGGAAACGACTAGGGTACTTAGGCTCTACTGATTTCCAACACTGAGCGTTGAAACGTGTAACTGAACGTAAAACTACCTGTAGATGGGCGCAAGACATTAAATAAAATCAACTACTATTGTGACTGGTAGGAGTTATTATTCAGCACGCTGCAATATATGTGGATTATTTCGGTTTATTTGCAGTGTAAAGTCAAAACTCAAATTAAAAAAATGGTTTCCGCATAGGGACTCAACCCATGGGATTTCGGACTACAGTTTTGTACTCTTTCCGCTGCCCCTGTCGCGTGCTAGGAACCTATGATAACAAAAAAGGCTCATTCCTCGTCCAATACGTGCCGAAAATGGTATTTCTTTCTAGACACTTGGCCATTTCTGTCACTTTGATTTCTGGCCAAGCCCTGCATATACCGTAAATCTGGACGAAATCGCTTATGATGAATAGCCGAGGTCCCTTGTCAAGCGCACCTGAACAGTAAGCGCTCGCCGCCCTGCTGTGCAAGTTGTGTTTCGTGTCTCGTTTTCCTTACGTTTTATTTTCTTACACAGAATTTTGCATCTTTTCCCGCTTTCTTTGCAAGTATGCTTCCATTTTACTAAATTTGTCCACATTCGTTTCTTTTAACGTGTGTCAGGGCGCTGACGACCTCGACGTTGAGCGCTCGTAAGCCCCAACACACACACACACACACACACACACACACACACACACACACACACACACACACCGGAGGACACAGCAATGTATATCGACAGTCAGCTGTTACTACACCTCGTTTTGATCGTTTTAAACCTTCCTGCATCATCGACGCTATTTCGCCGCATACTAACACAACTGCGCCATCTGTGAACACTCTAGGGAGCTAAAACCTCTCTCTGTTCTGCCTAACAGACGGGTCATCGATTCTAAGGTCATGGATTGCGGAAAATCTAAAAACTAAAGAATATAAGCGTTTGGAATATGCTGCAATAGAAGGATACTGAAAATTGTGAGGACTGATAACAAATGAAGGGGTTAGGCGCAGAATGGTCGAAGAAAGGAACATACGAGGTGTGGCTAGAAAAAACCGGACTAGTACTGGTGAAACAATAAAACGAATGCAATAAGGCTGAAAGTCGCGTGGCCTGTCACGTGACTCTCGCTCCGCCTACTGCTCGAGTTTCATCTGCCTCCTGCACTCAGTCTGCCCGTGGCGTCTGTTTTAAGTAGTTGACGTTTTGTCTGTGCGTCGGAAAATGTTGAGTGTACAGAAAGAACAGCGTGTTAACATCAAATTTTGTTTCAAACTAGGAAAATCTGCAAGTGAAACGTTTGTAATGTTACAACAAGTGTACGGCGATGATTGTTTATCGCGAACACAAGTTTTTGAGTGGTTTAAACGATTTAAAAAAAAAATGGCTCTGAGCACTATGGGACTCAACTGCTGAGGTCATTAGTCCCCTAGAACTTAGAACTAGTTAAACCTAACTAACCTAAGGACATCACATACATCCATGCCCGAGGCAGGATTCGAACCTGCGACCGTAGCGGTCTTGCGGTTCCAGACTGCAGCGCCTTTAACCGCACGGCCACTTCGGCCGGCAAACGATTTAAAGATGAGCGCGAAGACACCAGTGATGACACTCGCACTGGCAGACCATTGTCAGCAAAAACTGATGCAAACATTGAAAAAATCGGTAAACTTGTTCGACAAGATCGCCGTTTTACAATCAGAGCAGTGTCTGAGTTAACAGGAGTTGACAAGGAAAGTGTCTTTCTGTACACTCAACATTTTCCGACGCACAGACAAAACGTCAACTACTTAAAACAGACGCCACGGGCAGACTGAGTGCAGGAGGCAGATGAAACTCGAGCAGTAGGCGGAGCGAGAGTCACGTGACAGGCCACGCGACTTTCAGCCTTATTGCATTCGTTTTATTGTTTCACCAGTACTAGTCCGGTTTTTTTCTAGCCACACCTCGTATAGGAAACACTGACGAGAAACAGAAGGGACACTATGATAGGACATGTGTTAAGGTATCAGGGTACGGAGTCACTTCCTTTTTCAATTATACCAGCCTCATCCCTCCCTGAGGAAGGGACTACACACATCAAAAAAAGTTTTGCATCACCTCGGTTCCGAGAGTTCCGGAACCTCTGCAGAAAATTTGAATAGTGATCAACATAAACATCATTTCTGCCATTTTTATTGCTCATTACAACCACACCTTGCATATTGTACCACACCGGTACATCTGATACCCAGTAGCACGTCCTCTTGCATTGATGCATGCCTATATTCGTCGTGACATACTATCCACAAGTTCATCAAGGCACTGTTGGTCCAGATTGTCCCACTCCTCAACGGCGATTCGGCGTAGATTCCTCAGAGTGGTCAGTGAGTCACGTCGTCCAGAACAGCCCTTTTCAATCTGTCGCAGGCATGTTCGATAGGGTTCATGTCTGGAGAACATGCTGGCCACTCTAGTCAAGCGATGTCGTTATCCCGAAGGAAGTCATTCACAAGAGGTGCACGATGGGGATGCGATCATTCACGTTTCACACAGCCGTTACGGCGCCTTCCATGACCACCAGCGGCGTACGTCAGCCCCTCATAATGCCAACCCGAAACAGCATGGAACCTCCACCTTGCTGCACTCGCTGGACAGTGTGTCTAAGACGTTCAGCCTGACAGAGTTGCCTCCAAACACGTCTCCGACGATTGTCTGGTTGGAGGCATATGCGACACTCATCGGTGAAGAGAATGTGATGCCAATCCTGAGCGGTCCATTCGGCATGTTGTTGGGCCGCCTGAACCGCTCTGCCATGGACGTCGGGAGTGAAGTTGCACATCATGCAGTCTACTGCGCACAGTTTGAGTCGTAACGCGACGTCCTGTGGCTGCACGAAAAGCATTATTCAACATGGTGGCGTTGCTGTCAGGGTTCCTCCGAGCCATAATCCGTAGGCAGCGGTCATCCACTGCAGTAGTAGCTCTTGGGCGGCCTGAGCGAGGCATGTCATCGACGGTTGCTGTCTCTCTGTATCTCCTCCATGTCCGAACAACATCGCTTTGGTTCACTCCGACACACCTGGACACTTCCCTTGTTGAGAGTCCTTCGTGGCACAAAGTAACAATGCGGACGCGATCGAACCGCGGTATTGACCGTCTAGGCATGGTTGAACTACAGACAACACGAGCCGTGTACCTCCTTCTTGGTGGAATGACTTGAACTGATCGGCTGTCGGACCCCCTCCGTCTAATAGGCGCTGCTCATGCATGGTAGTTTACATCTTAGGGCGGGTTTAGTGACATTTGTGGAGTCAAAGGGACTGGCTCTGTGATAACAATATCTTCAGTCAACGTCTATCTTCAGGAGTTGTGGGAACAGGGGTGATGAAAAACTTTTTGATGTGTGTATTAGTTCTGACGGCTGGCTAGTGTGTCACTGTGACTTTTATATATGTGTATCGGCGGTACTATACATTACGCCTTGGAAAAACAACTACAGACAAGGAATTCTGTGTCATAATTTATTAAATTCTCTCTGTGCAGCAGTTACACCATCAGTGTTTCAGATGGACCCAGAGAGCTGGTTCAAGTGGTAAAGACACCGGAATCGCATTCGAGAGGCTGGAGGTTCATTACTAAATGGCTACAGATTGCCTATCTAACGGTTTCCAGGGGCAAGAAAAATTTTATTCTCGGTATTTCGTATAACTGTTGACCTAAGATGTCATCTTAATGTAAAATTTAATCTCAATACATGAAGCATTGAACTTAGAAACCATAAAAAGAAAAAAATGTTCAAATGTGTGTGAAATCTTATGGGACTTAACTGCTAAGGTCATCAGTCCCTAACCTTACACACTACTTAACCTAAATTATCCTAAGGACAAACACACACACACCCATGCCCGAGGGAAGACTCGAACCTCCGCCGGGACCAGCCGCGCAGTCCATGACTCCAGCGCCCCAGACCGCTCGGCTAATCCCACGCCATAAAAACATTCCCCATACCGTAACGCTTCGTGGACCCTTCCGACGATTGTTGCAGGACCTTTGCTTTCAGATGTTTCACGCCGACGGATCATAAAACTTGCTTCAGCTGGAAAGGCCAAATGTCAGTGGACGTCCAGCCGTGGTACTGGTGTGCAAATCCCAGCCTTCGTCGCCGATGAGCAATAGTCAGTGTGGTTGGATGAACCAGGTACCTGCTTAGCGGTCCATATGCAGCAACATTCATTGAACAGCTGTTGAGGAGGCACTGTTGGTAGCCCCTTGATCGATATGGGCGGTCAGTTGTTTAACAGTTGGACGCCTATTTGACCGTACACTCTCCGCGGCCGCCCTTTGCCTCTCTTATCTATGGCCCGTGGTGCTCATCTCTTCCCTAGGCGCCAGTTTTAGATAGTGTCATTTTGCCATGCACGGTCTTCTTGAACCACAGGGTCACGTGAACTGTTGACAGACTTAGCCGTTTCGGAAATGCTTTTACCCTTGACCCAATGATCATGCTCTTTTGGACGTCAGATTAATCGCTCTGTTTCTGCATTACGACAACGACTGCAGTGTTATTCGCGTCCCCCGGATACGTTTTATATACTCTCCACTGCTAATGCTGCTGCCTGCCATCTGAGTGGTTATTGCTCGTTGACGTCGAAATTAAGTGGTAGTCACATTAATGTGGCTCGACCGTGTAGTTTATGCTTTGTAAGTGTGGAGGCTTTCGTAACAATTGTTACTGAAGTTAAAATCCTTCAGGTCATTAGGTCGCATCAAACCGAGCGCGTTTCTTAGTACACTGGACAACTGTTCAAATCCGTATCCGGCCATTCAGATTTAGTTTTTCACGATTTTTCTACATCACTCTAGGCGAATGCTGGGATGGTTCCGTTGAAAAGGCATGATCGATTTTCCTTCTCCATCCTTGAAACATTCCGAGCTTGTGGTCCGTCTCTGATGATCTCGAAGCTTTCGGGACGTGGAAATCTAATCTTCCTTACTTCATTTGCCACATCAAGTTCCTCTTCAAATTTATTCTTCACAGTCGACGTTTCGATCCCTCTGCCGGGATCGCCTTCTGATGTCACCTGCTAGCTGAGCACCGAGAAATCAGTGACGCGTTCACTTATAAAAGGATGTTTTTCTGAAGAAGTGGGGTCACTGAGTGTAATTTTTCCGGCTACTATTGGTAGGCCGTGGTAATGGAACAGAGACCGCTGATAGGCAGATACGGAATGTTCACCAAAACATTACTTTTGTGCCGCAGAAGTGGATTGTTTGTGTTTGTTAATACTTTCCGCGCACCTTGGCGGGAATCAGTAAGCTGGAAGCCTATGGACGTCAAAAAAATGGCTCTGAGCACTATGGGACTCAACTGCTGAGGTCATAAGTCCCCTAGAACTTAGAACTACTTAAACCTAACTAACCTAAGGACAACACACACATCCATGCCCGAGGCAGGATTCGAACCTGTGACCGTAGCGGTCTCGCGGTTCCAGACTGTAGCGCCAGAACCGCTCGGCCACCAGCGGCCGGCCTATGGACGTCATCTCATTTATTTATTTTGGTTTTAGAGAACACAGACCAAGGCCATCAGTAGTTATAAACAATATTTGATTTGTAAAAAAAGAGGTCCCGGTACTGTGGCCTTCCGTGAGTGTATTTTTGAAATTTAGAAATCTTAAAACGTTATTTTAACGCTGTTTTTGTCAGAGGTACCAGAGCGGCGTGTCGGCGCATACCATCTCAAAACAAGTTCTGGTTATAACTGTACAGAGTTAATATAAAATTTTGAGTTCAAGTAATATGACAGCGTAAGCTTAGCTTTGTCGATAGTGCAATATACTAAGGAGACCACATTACACACGAGTCTATTCTTAGTGTGGTTTCATTTAGAGAATCGTTTTCGATATAGTTTGAATACAGAACGCATTATTCTAACTTCAGCCACGCGGACTTACGGAACCAATTTTAAATCTGTATATTACTTTGAAGTATTCCACTATCAAATTCTACTTATTTATATCGAAACTTCAGAGTAAGCAGCTAACACTTGTAGGTAGAGCAAAACCCCTGTGCAGGACATGCTATGCCTCCCTGCAGTTACCGCAAGCCAGAATTACACGATTCAGGTCGGCCACGTCAGTTTGATCCTGATCACAACGTTCAGAAACTAACATTTTTATTCGATATAAAGGTGCGGTGGTAACATCTATGTCCCAGCCTCACGCAAATCAAGGACATCACACTAAGTTTATTTCGTTTCACATAGTGGAACCACCGTCGAGGAGAAATACCCGGTTGTAGGGCAGCTAGGTATCTGCCCTTATGTTGCTGAGATACGTGTTGTTCAGGATTCCAATCATAGTAAGCGGCTTTCTTGGTCATAGGTTTGAAATCAGTATGAGGGATTAGAGTGAGATGAAAGTGTCCTTCATTAATGCTCGTCTTTGCTAGGTAGGTGACTACCTCGTTATGTAAAATTCTATGTCGTCTTGTTATGAAAAGTGGATGACTGCCGTTATTTCTGGCGAAATCGCTTTCGTTCTTACATATATTTCGACAGCTTCTCGAACTTTCCTTCTGTAAAACGTCGCACGTTATTGGAACCTATATCCTGAAATCTGCGGCAGCGAAACGTTTCCCAATAACCCCACTTTTTCTGAATGAGCGCAAGGAAACTGCCTTCTATAAATGAACGTGACACTGATCTTTCACAGAGTTCAGCCAACTGGGAACACCAGACGATCCTGAAGAAAGTACCAGCAGATGAGTTGAAACTTCGATTGTGAGGAAGAAATTTTCATTGTTTCTTGAGGCCTTTGTCCCGCTTCAACGCATGGTCGGCATTGTTATTACGGATTTGACAGTGTTAATTGCAGATGGTGGCCAGATGCCCTTCCTGACGCCACCCCGAACCCCCCGGATGTAAGGAGTGTACCCCAGCTGTGTGCATCTAGTGTAGGCCATGAAATAGTGCGAACGTCTGCAAATGTCTGAGTGTCGTGTAACTGAGGCGGAAAGTGGGGACCAGCCCGGTATTCACCTAGCGGGATGTGGAAAACCGCCTAAAAACCACATCCACATCCGCATGTGCGGATTCTATACGGGGCTGGCGCGCCTACCTGAGTCCAGGACACCACACATTAGCGCTCTCGGCTACCCTGGCGGGTGCTTGTGAGGAAGAAATCTGAAGAGGAAAATGACGCGGGCTAGTAATCTAGAAGGTCCTACCTTGAATATTCCACCCTCTTCGATTTAGACAGCTCATGTGTAAATGAAATGGTGGTGCCGGCCGCTGTGGCCGAGCGGTTCTAGACGCTTCACTCCGAAACCGCGCTGCTCCTACGGTCGTAGGTTCAAATCCTCCATCGGGCATGGATGTGTGTGATGTTCTTAGGTTAGTTAGGTTTAAGTAATTCTAAGACTAGGGGACTGATGACCTCAGATGTTAAGTCCTATAGAGCTTAGAGCCATTTTAGATCGTGTGGTACTGATGGCTGGGAGTCCCTGCTTGGAGAAGTTCGGCCGCCAAGTTGCAAGTCTTTTCAGTTGACACCACATTGGGCAACTTGCATGTCGATGACGATGAAACGATGAAGAGGACAACACAACTCACAGTCCCCGAGCGGAGAAAATCGCCGACCCAGCTGGTAACCGAAACCGGATCTGCCGCGTGGCAGTCACACGCCCTGACCAATGAGCTGATGGGGTGGACACCCATGTGTATTTCGCGTGCTTCACCTGTAGACCCCAGCTGCCGTCATAGCGCTCTGCGGTCGCGTGTATAGAGAATGTAGAACTTGACAATTAATTCGATCACGTCGCGGTTTAACTATCGCGTGAAGAAAGCCGGATCGTCACAGCACAGTGTAGGCCATATGAGCATGTTGCAAGTTGAATGGCACTTCCGCGTGTTCAGCGTAGCTCGATGTAAAAAAGACGCGCCGCTTGCTTTCACACCAACAGGAACACTGAGAGGCTGGAGGAGGAGGAGATTAGTGTTTAAAGTACCGTCGACAACTAGATCATCAGAGATGGAACACAAGCTCGGATGGTCTAAGGCGCTGCAGTCATGGACTGTGCGGCTGATCCTGGTGGAGGTTCGAGTTCTCCCTCGGGCATGGGTGTGTGTGTTTGTCCTGAGGATAATTTAGGCTTAGTAGTGTGTAAGCTTAGGGACTGATGACCTTAGCAGTTAAGTCCCATAAGATTTCACACACACACATTTTTGAACAAGCTCGGATTAGGGTAGGATGGGGAAGGAAATCAGTCGCGCCCTTTCAAAGGAACTATCCTGGCATTGGCCTGAAGCGATTTAGGGAAATCACGGAAAACCTAAATCTCGAAGGCTGCGCGCCAGTCTGAACCGTCGTCCTCCCGAACGCGAGGTCAATGTGCTAACTACTGTGTCACTTCGCTTGGTAGAACAAAGAGAAAATGAATACAGTGCCATCAAATATATTATGATACATAGGGCCACTTAATGCGTAGTGAGGCTAACATTCCGGTAATAATCTCCATCCCGGCCGATTCGTAAGTCCTTTACCGTCGCCTTTGTCCACACATGCCGAGGAAACATTTCTTCTTCTAGGACGATGTCACCGATTCTGATCTCCCGGCTTCTTCCGACGTTCTGAACTTGGTGAGAGTCCCTGAGTAGTGCGTAGTCTTTGCTCCAAAGATTCCAAAAGCCTTCTGTCAGTCTCTGCTGGAGCTTGAAGTCCTTAACACAGCAAGTTGACTTTGAAGGATGGATCCTCCTCGGGAAAGTAGCGCTGGCGTGACCACATCGTCATCAGTTCTGGAGACAAGTCCCGTCCAAGGTCTCACCAACGGAATGTTCGGTGTAAACGAGCTGCTCGTCCAGATCCTGAAGGCCCAAGGGATGTCGACCGATCGCCGTGTCGTCCTCTGTCATTCAGCCTCAAGCAGATGCTATATGGAGGGGCATGTGGTCAGCACACGGGGTTCCTTGTAGTTTTGTCGACTTTCCAAACCGTGAGGCCGCTGCTACTCAATCATGTAGCTCCTGAAGTAGCTCAGTTGGTATCCGAAGACCTGTGCACACCGTGCCAATCCTCCCACCTTCGGAGAATCCCTGGCAGTGCCAGGAATCGAACCAAGATCCTCCGCATGGCAGCCATCTACGCTGACCACCTATAAGGTGTACAACTTTGCTTCCGCAGTTTTTTTCCCAACATTTGTGGCTTTAATGAAACACATGTACCATTCAAAGTATTTACCATCGCTGGCCACTACTTTCTCCCATCTTTCGGGCAATTTACGAATCCAGCGCCGAAAAAATTGTTCATCTTTTGAAGCGATCCTCGAATCGATCTAATTTGTGACTTCTTCATGAGATCGGAAGTGTTCGTCAGCCAGGCCATGCGCCATTGATCTAAACAGGTGATAGTCAAAAATCAAATGGCTCTAATGGCTATGGGAATTAACATCAGAGGTCATCAGTCCTCTAGACTTAGAGCTACTGACACCTACCTAACCTAGGGACATCACACACATCCATGCCCGAGGCAGGATTCGAACCTGCGACCGTAGCAGCTGCGCGGTTCCGGACTGAAGCGCCTACAACCGCTCGGCCACAGCGGCCGGCTGTGATGGAGCAATGTCTGGAGAATACGGCGGGTGGGGTAGGACTTCCCATTTTAACGTTTCCAAGCGTGACCTCTTTTGCAACTTTGGGTCGAGTGCTGTCGTGCTGCAAAATCACTTTATCGTGCCTCTCTCTGTATTGCGGCCGTTTGTCTTTTAATGCTCTGCTCAAACGCATTAATTGCGTTCGATAACGAGCACCTTTGATTGTTTCACTTGGTTTTAACACCTCATAGAACACGACTCCGAGCTGGTCCCACCAAATGCAGAGCATGATCTTGGAGCAGTGAATATTCGGTTTGGCCGTCGACGTAGAAGCATGGCCGGGATATCCCCATGATTTTTTGCGTTTAGGGTTATTGTAATGAACCCATTTTTCGTCCCCGGTCACAATGCGATGCAGAAATCCCTTCCATTTTTGCCTATCAAGCAACTGCTCACAAACACAAATGCCATTCAACGTCTCTTGGTTTCGGCTCATACGGGACAAAAGTTCCTACTTTCTGAATCATGCCCATAGTCTTGGAACGTTTGGAAATGGCTTGCAGTGTCACTTCCACTAATCGTGCCAATTCTTCTTGAATTTGACGCGAGACTTCACTCAGCAATGTCTCCAATTCTGCATCTTCGAAAACATTCTCTCTTCCACCACTATGTCGGTCTACGACGTTAAAATCAACGTTCTTGAAGCGTTGAAACCACTCACGACACGTTCTTTCACTAATAGCGTCCTTACCATATGTACTTGAGAGCTTCGATGAGACTCAGCCGATGTTTTGTTCATATTAAACAAAAGAGTAACACCTCCCGCAAATGACGAGAATTAGGCTCGTTAACTGACATTTTCAATCACGAACAACTTTATGATGCAGACACAAATCGACTAATGTTTGAATGAGGTTATGTTGACCGAGGTCCAAGCTAACTGCGTGTAGTCTGCGTTCTGTTTCTTTCGACCGCTACTTACCGTTGTCGCCACCTATTGGCAAACAGCGGAAGCAAAGATGTACACCTTGTAGCTACGGAGGTGGCCTATGTTCGGTGTCACTCCAAGTAAATAAGACGCGTCGCTGTTTACACTAAAGAGTGAGTCTTACAAAGGCACTGTAGTACATAAATCTACCTAACCCAACGCAACACCGCGCAAAGGAGGCTATAGCGAGCGTCGACCACAGTAGTAGTGTCTGCTCGTGAGAGCGGCGGCAAGAGTACAAAAACACGAGTGCCCGGCCTCGGGCAGTAATTATTTTCTTTCGGCGGCCTGCAGACTTCCTCGTGGGAGAGATGGACATACGGCGGTAACAGCCAGCGCCAAGTTTACACTCAGGAACGAGGGAAGTAGGGGCCGCGATCTATTTCCGAACGCCACGGGGCCCGGTCTCGGCGCAGCTGTTGCTCTTGCACTAGCTACGGGTACGTAAGAGAACACTGCCACGTGGGGCGTCAGACAGTGATCCGTAAAGCTTCGACAAAGAGCCAATGCGAGATTAAACGACGGGACTGGGTACCGATCGATGCAGCGCGAGACATTTGTGATTCAGATCTACATCTACACATACATTCCGCAAACCATAATACGGTTCATGTCGAAGGGTGCCTTGAATCATTACTAGTCATTTCTTGTTCCACTCGCAAAGAGGGTTCCCGGGTTCGATTCCCGGCGGGGTCAGGGATTTTCTCTGCCTCGTGATGGCTGGGTGTTGTGTGCTGTCCTTTGGTTAGTTAGGTTTAAGTAGTTCTAAGTTCTAGGGGACTGATGACCATAGATGTTAAGTCCCATAGTGCTCAGAGCCACTCGCAAAGAAACGGGGGAAGAACGACTGTCTATAAGGCTACCTGCGAGCCCTAATTTTTCTCATCTTACCTTTCTGCTCCTTACGAGCAATAGTGCCTCGCGAGAACAGTGTGATCTTTCCTACAGGGATTCCCATTTGAGTTCACGAAACATTATCGTAATACTTGCGTGCTCATCGAACCTAGTGGTAACAAATCTAGCAGCACCCCCCTTGAACTGCTCTTCGATGTATTGCTTTATTCCGACCTGGTGGGGATCCCAAATACTCGAACAGTACCCAAGAATGAATCGCACTAGCTTTCGATATGCCTTCTCCTTTATAGATGAGCTACACTTTCTCAGAAATCCTCGTCCGGACGTCCAGTTTTTAGGCTGTAACTTCTGAGCCAGACTCGAACCTAGATCTTTCCCTTCGTAGGCAACGGTCTTACCGACTGACCTATTCAGGCAGGACGCACGATCCACTCCCACAGTGGCATTTCCGCAAGTATTTCTATCCTACATTCTAAACTTCACAAACGCTCTCCTGCGTTTTTTTGGTGCTTTTGGAAATGCTGTGTCCGTCGGTGGACACCTTACACACCCAAACGCACAGAGGGCGCCGCTCGGAAGGGCCAGTCTCCAGTATTGCACCCGCTTACAATGACATCGTCATCGAGTACTACGATCGTGTGGAGGAGAACAAGGAATTTCACAGCATACTTGTAGTTCCATTACACATTTCAGGTCGAACAGTCTTAACAGAAGCCCAAATTGTCTTTGCTGATAACACATAAATCTGGATAGCAAAGGACCTCGTAATGATTAAGGCAAAAACAGGCGAAAAAGCTTTCATCGAATGTGGTACTTATTAAAAGGTCATACCTCTGTAAGGCTGTCTGTTGTTTGTAATAAAATACTTTATTTCGTATCACGCTGACCGATTTTTCGACCATTCAGTTATTTTCATGGATGTGTATATTTGCATAAGAAACTGCAAAAAGGTGAGAATTTGAGGAGATGGGACCTAGATAAACTGAAAGAACCAGAGGTTGTAGAGAGCTTCAGGGAGAGCCTTAGGGAACGATTGACAAGAATGGGTAGCTTTGAGAGATGAAATAGTGAAGGCAGCAGAGGATCAAACAGGTAAAAAGACGACGGCTAATAGAAATTCTTGGGTAACAGAAGAGATATTGAATTTAATTGATGAAAGGAGGAAATATAAAAATGCAGTAAATGAAGCAGGCAAAAAAGAAATCAAACGTCTCAAAAATGAGATCGACAGAAGTGCAAAATGGCCAAGCAGGGATGGCTAGATGACAAATGTAAGGGTGTAGAGGAGCATAGCACTAGGGCTTGGATAGATACTGCCTACAGGAAAATTAAAGAGACCTTTGGAGAAAAGAGAACCACTTGCATGAATATCAAGAGCTCAGATGGAAACCCAGTTCTAAGCAAAGAAGGGAAAACAGAAAGGTGGAAGGAATATATAGAGGGTCTATACAAGGGCGATGTTCTTGAGGACAATATTATAGAAATGAAAGAGAATGTAGATGAAGATGAAATAGGAGATATGATACTGCGTGAAGAGTTTGACAGAGCACTGAAAGACCTGAGTCGAAACAAGGTCCCGGGAGTAGACAACATTCCATTAGAACTACTGACGGCCTTGGGAGCGCCAGTCCTGACAAAACTCTACCTTCTGGTGAGCAATATATATGAGACAGGCGAAATACCCTCAGACTTAAAGAAGAATATAATAATTCCAATCCCAAAGAATGCAGTTGTTGACAGATGTGAAAATTACCGAATTATCAGTTTAACAAGCCACGGCTGCAAAATACCAACACGAATTCATTACAGACGAAAGAAAAAACTGGGATAAGATCAAATTGGATTCCGTAGAAATGCTGGAACACTCGAGGCAATACTGAGCATACGACTTACCTTAGAAAATAGATTAAGGAAAGGCAAACCTACGTTTCTATCTTTTCTAGACTTAGAGAAAGCTTTTGACAATGTTGTCTGGAATACTCTCTTTCAAATTCTGAAGGTGGCAGGGGTAAAATACAGGGAGCGAAAGGCTATTTACAATTTGTACAGAAACCAGATGGCAGTTACAAGAGTCGAGGGGCATGAAAGGGAAGCAGTGGTTGGGAAGGGAGTGAGACAGGGTTGTAGCCTATCCCAGATATTATTCAGTTTGTATACTGAGCAAGCAGTAAAGGAAACAAAAGAAAAAGTCGGAGTAGGAATTAAAATCCATGGAGAAGAAATAAAAACTTTGAGGTTCTGTCAGAGACAGCACAGGACCTGGAAGAGCAGCTGAACGGAATGGACAGTGTCTTGAAACGAGGATATAAGATGAACATCAACAAAAGTAAAACGAGGATAATTGAATGTAGTCTAGTTAACTTGGGTGATGCTGAGGGAATTAGATTAGGAAATGAGATGAAATGTCGTGTGGCTAGGGCCTCTCGTCAGGTAGACCGTGCGCCTGGTGCAGGTCTTTCGATTTGACGCCACTTCGGCGACCTGCGCGTCGATGGGAATGAAATGATGGTGATTAGGACAACACAACACCCAGCCCCTGAGCGGAGAAAATCTCCGACCCAGCCGGGCCCTTAGGATTGACAGTCTGTCACGCTGGCCATTCAGCTACCGGGGGCGGGCAGGAAATGAGATACTTATAGTAAAGAAGTTTTGCTATTTGGGGAGCAAAATAACCGTTGATGGTCGAAGTAGAGAGGATATAAAATGTAGACTGGCAATGGCAAGGAAAGCGTTTCTGAAGAAGAGAAAGTTGTTAATATCGAGTATAGATAGAAGTGTCAGGAAGTCGTTTCTGAAAGTATTTGTATGGAGTGTAGCCTTGTATGGAAGTGAAACGTGGACGATAAATAGTTTGGGCAAGAAGAGAATAGAAGCTTCGGAAATGTGGTGCTACAGAAGAATGCTGGAGATTAGATGGGTAGATCACATAACTAATGAGGAGGTATTGAATAGAATTAGGGAGAAGAGAAATTTGTGGCACGAAGGGATCGGTTGGTAGGACATGTTCTGAGTCTTCAAGAGATCGCCAATTTAGTATTGGAGGGTAGCGTGGAGGGTAAAAATCGTAGAGGAAGACCAAGAGATGAATACACTAAGCAGATTCAGAAGGATGTAGGTACTGGGAGATGAAGAAGCTTGCAGAGGATAGAGTAGCATGGTGAGGTGCATCAAACCAGTCTCTGGACTGAAGACCACAACAAAAACCGATGGCATGCACGGAATGTACTGTCAGTTTGTGGGATGGAGTTCCATTCCCGTTGCACTTGGTCGGTCAATACGGGGAGCGGTAATGCTGGTTGCGAATGCCGCAAGAGTTGTCGTCCGATGTTATCCCTTACATGCTCGATTGGAGACAGATCTGATGATCGAGCAAGCCAAGGAGACATGTCCACACGCTGTAGTTCACTTTGTGGTACAAGTGAGGTATATGGGCGAACCCCTTGTCCTGCTGGAAAACACCCCTTGCAATGCTGTTCAATAATGGTCGCTCAACACGCCAAATCACCAGACTGTCATACAAATCTGCAGTCAGAGTGCGTGGGATAACCAGGAGAGTGCTCCTGGTCATACGAAATCACACACCATACCACAACTCCAGGTGTAGCTCCAGCGTGTCGTGTACACGGACAGGTTGTTTGCAGTGTCTCAACTGGCCTCCTTCTATCCAACACATGGCCATCACTGACACCGAGGCAGGACCAGCTTTCAGCAGAAAACTCAACAGACCTCCACCCTGCCCTCCAATGAGCTCTCGCTTGACACCACTGACGTTGCAAACGGTGGTGGTTTGCGGTCACTGGAAGGCACGCTACAGGATGTCTGGCTTGGAGCTGTCCTTGAAGTAACCGATTTGTAACCATTCGCTGTGTCACTGTGGTGCGAACTGCTACTCAACTTGCTCCTTCAGGTGCAATACGTTGCGCTAGAGCCAAACGCCGAACACCATGGTCTTCCCTCTCCGTTGAGCCATGTGGTCGTACGGAGCCCGATCTTCTTGTGACCGTACATTCAGTTGGCCACCGCTGTCAGAAATCATGTGCAGTGGTTACATTTCTTGTCCATTATAATTATCCGGGCTGTTATGCCGTGGTCGGTTGATGAATTCTGAGGTGATTCCCAACGTTTCGTCTCCGACTGCGGGAGACATCTTCAAGGGGGTCCGTAGCTTGATGGTCCAACACACACACTGGCTCGCTACTGACTGCCGCTAAATTCCGTGTCCGCGAGCCCCCGCGCCGCGGCGTGACGTCACGTGTTTTGAAAACGTCAGTGCAATTGGCCGCTGTCCGTCGCCGTCGATCGCCGTTGCCATCACCCAGTAGTGGACGAGTGGTACACATCTTCTTTAACACCGGCATCCATATACCGTTTAATTTGACGCCCTCCTCCTTTCGGTTGAAATTATTTGGGTGTTTAGCGATTTCGATTGCCTCCCTGTAGAGCCTTTCGTAGTATCCGCTCGTGGCCGCTAGTACTTGCGTCTCCTCGAAACGAATATTGTGGTTCCCTGGCTGGAAAGCATGCTCCGCAACAGCTGATCGTTCCGTTTCTCCTCTTCTACAATTTCCCTTGTGCTCTTCCAAACGTTTAGAAACAGTTCTTTTGGTGGTACCCACATAAACATCACCACAGCTGCATGGGATCCTATACACTCCAGATTTTTCCAATGGAATACCTTAGGCCTGCCAATGGAATACCTTAGGCCTGCCAAGGACGCTCGCAAACCATTGGAAAAATCTGCTGTTTGCTGTCCAGGAGGAGCACTTTGGGGACCGCGTTCTGGCTCTGGGCTGCACAGAAGCCACTGGCATTGGCCTCCATTGGCCGCCACATTCTTTTTGTGGGGATGCATTAAACACAAGGTGTACAGCAGTAACCCCAAAACCATTGCTGAGCTGAAAACAGCCATTCAGGAGGTCGTCGACAGCGTCGATGTTCCGACGCTTCGGCGGGTCATGACGAATTTCGCTATTCGTCTGCGCCACATCATCGCCAATGATGACAGGCATATCGAACATGTCATAACCTAAATCCGAATATCTGTAGTAATGTTTACATGCTGAATACACTGTGTGCATGCCGTAGTTTGTAGCTAATTTACATTTTTTTTTCATACACTTCAATAATCGTCACCCTCAATTTACGGCCTGTAGACTTGTTTGTACACCACTGGCCATTAAAATTGCTACAAAACGAAGATGACGTGCTACAGACACGAAATTTAACCGACAATAGGAAGAAGCTGTGATATGCAAATCATTGCCTATCGCGATTGCGGTTTATCGTATCGCGACACTACTGCTCGCGTTGGTCGAGATCCAACGACTGTTCGCAGAATACGAAATCGGTGGGTTCAGGAGGGTAGTACGGAACGCCATGCTGGATCCCTACGGCCTCGTATCACTAGCAGTCGAGATGACAGGCATCTTATCCCAATGGCTGTAACGGATCGTGCAGCCACGTCTTGATCCCTGAGTCAACAGATGGGGACATTTGCAAGACAACAACCATCTGCACGAACAGTTCGACGACGTTTGCAGCAGCATGTACTATCAGCTCGGAGACCATGGCTGCGGTTACCCTTGACGCTGCATCACAGACAGGAGCGCCTAAGATGGTGTACTCAACGACGAACCTGGGTGCACGAATGGCAAAACGTCATTTTTTCGGATGAATCCAGGTTCTGTTTACAGCATCATGATGGTCGCATTCGTGTTTGGCGACATCGCGGTGAACGCACATTGGAAGCGTGTACTCGTCATCGCCATACTGGCGTATCACCCGGTGTGATGGTATGGGGTGCCATTGGTTACACGTCTCGGTCACCTCTTGTTCGCATTGACGGCATTTTGTACAGTGGACGTTACATTTCAGATGTGTTACGACCTGTGGATCTACCCTTTATTCGAGCCCTGCGAAACAATACATTTCATCAGGATAATGCACGACCGCATGGTGCAGGTCCTGTACGGATCTTTCTGGATACAGAAAATGTTCGACTGCTGCGCTGGCGAGCACATTCTCCAGATCTCTTACCAACTGAAAACGTCTGGTCAATGGTGGCCGAGCAACTGGCTCGTCACAATACGCCAGTCACTACTCTTGATGAACTGTGGTATCGTGTTTAACCTCCATGGACAGCTGTACCTGTACACGCCATCCAAGCTCTGTTTGACTCAATGTCCAGGCGTATCGAGGCCGTTATTACGGCCGGAGGTGGTTGTTCTGGGTACTGATTACTCAGGATGTATGCACCCAAATTGCGTGAAAATGTAATCGCATGTCAGTTGTAGTATAATATATTTGTCCAATGAATGCCCATTTATCGTCCGCTCCCGGTAGCTGAGTGGTCAGCGCGACGGAATGTCAATCCTAAGGGCCTGGGTTCGATTCCCGGCTGGGTCGGATATTTTCTCCGCTCAGGGACTGGGTGTTGTGTTGTCCTAATCATCCCCATCGACTCGCAAGTCGCCGAAGTGGCGCCAAATCGAAAGACTTGCACCAGGCGAACGGTCTACCCGACGGGAGGCCGTCGTCACACGACATCATCATCATCGCCCATTTATCATCTGCAGTTCTTCTCGGTGTAGCAATGTTAATGGCCAGTAGAGTAGTATGCCAGTCGATCTATCTGTTGATGAAAACTGTATCAAAATCCTTGTCGTAGTTCCTAAGACTAGCCTGAACACGCAGACAGAAAAACGCCCCGCGGGACTTCAATTAATAATATGTACAGATATAGAAGAAGATAAAGACCGTTGTCTTAACTGCCGTTTGTTGTTCATGTCAAATGAACGTCTGCACGAACGCGGCGTCCCTGTGGTCAGAGAAGCCACTATTTCTGCCCCCCGCTGGCACGCCGCGCGACGCCGTTTTTTCAGCGCAGTCAGCGACCGCGGCGGCCTCGCGGATTTAGCGGCACGGCGGCTGGCATTTGGCAGCGAGCGCCGCCAGCTGGGCGTGTCCGCCTGTCAGTGGCAAGTAGCGAGCGGAGAACCCGCCGTCAGACGGCACGCCAGGCGCTGTCCAGGCCTCGCGCGCCGGCTCCCACATCTCGCTTGAGCTGGTACCTTCCGCAGCGGGCAGGGCGGGCCGCTGTGCAACTTGCGACCCCCACCTTCTCTCCTTCATCAACATCCTAACGAAAACTCTTCTATCACATTAAACTAGACAGGGTGGTCCATTCATAGTGACCGGGCCAAATATCTCACGAAATAAGCGTCAAAAGAAAAACTACAAAGAACGAAACTTGGCTAGCTTGAAGGGAGAAACCAGATGGCGCTATGGTTGTCCCGCTAGATGGCGCTGCCATAGCTCAAACGGATATCAACTGCGTTTTTTTTTTTTAATAGGAACCCCCATTTTTTATTACGAGGGCAGTTCAATAAGTAATGCAAGACATTTTTTTCTCGGCCAATTTTGGTTGAAAAAGCCGGAAATTTCTTGTGGAATATTTTCAAACATTCCCGCTTCGTCTCGTATAGTTTCATTGACTTCCGACAGGTGGCAGCGCTGTACGGAGCTGTTAAAATGGCGTCTGTAACGGATGTGTGTTGCAAACAATGGGCAGTGATCGAGTTTCTTTTGGCGGAAAACCAGGGCATCTCAGATATTCATAGGCGCTTGCAGAATGTCTACGGTGATCTGGCAGTGGAGAAAAGCACGGTGAGTCGTTGGGCAAAGCGTGTGTCATCATCGCCGCAAGGTCAGGCAAGACTGTCTGATCTCCCGCGTGCGGGCCGGCCGTGCACAGCAGTGACTCCTGCAATGGCGGAGCGTGCGAACACACTCGTTCGAGATGATCGACGGATCACCATCAAACAACTCAGTGCTCAACTTGACATCTCTGTTGGTAGTGCTGTCACAATTGTTCACCAGTTGGGATATTCAAAGGTTTGTTCCCGCTGGGTCCCTCGTTGTCTAACCGAACACCATAAAGAGCAAAGGAGAACCATCTGTGCGGAATTGCTTGCTCGTCATGTGGCTGAGGGTGACAATTTCTTGTCAAAGATTATTACAGGCGATGAAACATGGGTTCATCACTTCAACCTGAAACAAAACGGCAATCAATGGAGTGGCGCCACACCCACTCCCCTACCAAGAAAAAGTTTAAAGCCATACCCTCAGCCGGTAAAGTCATGGTTACAGTCTTCTGGGACGCTGAAGCGGTTATTCTGTTCGATGTCCTTCCCCATGGTCAAACGATCAACTCTGAAGTGTATTGTGCTACTCTTCAGAAATTGAAGAAACGACTTCAGCATGTTCGTAGGCACAAAAATCAGAACGAACTTCTCCCTCTTCATGACAACGCAAGACCTCACACAAGTCTTCGCACCCGAGAGGAGCTCACAAAACTTCAGTGGACTGTTCTTCCTCATGCACCCTACAGCCCCGATCTCGCACCGTCGGATTTCCATATGTTTGGCCCAATGAAGGACGCAATCCGTGGGACGCACTACGCGGATGATGAAGTTATTGATGCAGTACGACGTTGGCTCCGACATCGACCAGTGGAATGGTACCGCGCAGGCATACAGGCCCTCATTTCAAGGTGGCGTAAGGCTGTAGCATTGAATGGAGATTACGTTGAAAAATAGTGTTGTGTAGCTAAAAGATTGGGGAATAACCTGGTGTATTTCAATGCTGAATAAAACAACCCCAGTTTCAGAAAAAAAATGTGTTGTATTACTTATTGAACTGCCCTCGTACATATTCGTGTAGTACGTAAAGAAACATGAATGTTTTAGTTGGACCACTTTTTTCGCTTTGTGATAGAAGGCGCTGTAATAGCCACAAACATGTGGCTCACAATTTTAAACGAGTAGTTGGTAACAGGTAGGTTTTTTAAATTAAAATACAGAACGTAGGTACCCAGAATGAGATTTTCACTCTGCAGCGGAGTGTGCGCTGATATGAAACTTCCTGGCTCGCGAAAGGCTAAGGTCCCGAGTTCGAGTCTCGATCCGGCACACAGTTTTAATCTGCCAGGAAGTTTCAAAACGTAGGTACGTTTGAACATTTTATTTCGGTTGTTCCAATGTACCTTTGTGAACTTATCATTTCTGAGAACGCATACTGTTACAGAATGTGATCGCCGTAAGCTTATTGACACCAGTGCTTACTAATTTAAGTTATATATTACAGCACTGAAGATGGTCACTAAGTGACAGAAAATCGATTTTCCGATAATAAACAAAAATATACGACGAATGCTGTCTCTCCTTTCAGGTATTCAATGTTACGGAATGATTACCTGTAAATACCACATTAATGCTATAAATGATCAAAATTATGTCCGTCAACCTCAATGCATTTAGCAATACGTGTAACGACATTCCTCTCAACAGCGAGTAGATCGCTTCCGTAATGTTCGCACATGCATTGACTATGCGCTGACGCATGTTGTCAGGCGATGTCGGTGGATCACGATAGCAAATATCCTTCAACTTTCTCCACAGAAAGAAATCCTGGGACGTCAGATCCGGTGAACGTGCAGGCCATAGTATAGTGCTTCGACGACCAATCCACCTGTCATGAAATATGCTATTCAATACCGCTACAACCGCACGCGAGCTATGTGCCGGACATCATCATGTTGGAAGTACATCGCCATTCTGTCATGCAGTGAAACATCTTGTAGTAACATCAGTAGAACATTACGTAGGAAATCAGCATACATTGCACCATTTAGATTGTCATCTATAAAATGGGGGCCAATTATCCTTCCTCCCATAATGCCGCACCATACATTAACTCACTAAGGTCGCTGATGTTCCACTTGTCGCAGTTATCATGGGTTTTCCGTTGCCCAGTAGTGCATATTATGCCGGTTTACGTTACCGCTGTTGGTCAATGACGCTTCGTCGCTAAACAGAACGCGTGCAATAAATCCGTCATCGTTCCGTAATGTCTCTTGTGCCCAGTGGCAGAACTGTACACGACGTTCTAAGTCGTCGCCATGCAGTTCCTGGTGCATAGAAATCTGGTACGGGTGCAGTAGATGTTGATGTAGCATTCTCCGACGTTTTTGAGATTCCCGATTCTGGCACAATTTGTCTGCTACTGATGTACGGATTAGCCGCGACAGCAGCTAAAACACCTACTTGGACATCTTCATTTGTTGCAGGTCGTGGTTGACGTTTCACATGTGGCTGAAAACTTCCTGTTTCCTTAAATAACGTAACTATCCGGCGAACGGTCCGGACACTTGGATGATGACGTCCAGGATACCGAGCAGCATACGTAGCACACGCCGGTTGGGGATTTTGATCACAATAGCCATACATCAACAGGATATCGACCTTTTCCGCAACTGGTAAACGGTCCATTTTAACACGAGTAATGTATCACGAAGCAAATACCGTCCGGACTGGCGGAATTTTACGTAATACCACGTACTTATACGTTTGTGACTATTACAGTGCCATCCATCACAAAGCGAAAAAAGTGGTCCGACTAAAACATTTCTTTACGTACCACACGAATATGTAATAAAAATGGGGGTTCCTATTTAAAAAAAAAACGCAGTTGATATCCGTTTGAGCTATGGCAGCGCCATATAGCGGGCCAACCACAGCGCCATCTGGTTTCCCCCTTCAAGCTAGACAAGTTTCGTTCTTTGTAATTTTTTTTGTTTGATGCTTATTTCGTGAGATATTTGGCCCGGTCACTATCAATGGACCACCCTGTATAGTTCCGGAGTCTTTTCCAAGTCTCAGACTTCTGTTATGTGTACATGCAACTGAATCGACGAACGAACATTTGTACCGAGACCGGAATCCGAGCCCCGATCTCCTGCTCACTAAACATATATGCTAACCGCTACGCCATTCAGGCACAGTAGCTTTGCTCAGCTACTAGGACTAACGTAGCACGCCTCCCTCCTCAGGCCAAATTCCTATTCACTACTCATCCCACTTCGTAATCCCCTAAACTCGAAAAGCACTTCATAAGCTGTCCAAGTGTACTGGAACAGCATTGTATGCAGACTGTACCAAGGCAACTGCTGATTTTTTCCTCTTTTTTAGATACCGTCGCACCAGGAGTTAGTTCATAATTAAATCCACTTTGGTCAGTGTTCCAAATGCAGTTTCGCTGTATCTGGACACTTGGCAGTTTTCTGGTTTTTTCTTCGACCAAACTTGCCCCAGACTGGCGAATAGCTTGGTCTTCCTGTACATCCCTTGCTGTCATGAAAGCAGCGGTGTGCCTATGGCACATCTTCTATTCTTTCTTGAGATGTGCTATGAAAGCTCCAGAACATTTAAACTTTGTGTGCCCACTTTCGATTGCTTTTTCCATTGCCCAATGTTTCAGGTGCCAGCACTTGAAACATTTTCCTTCATTACTTTCTCTATCAAACTGAGATGTTCGATACGCTTTCTATAGATAGATGTCTCTTCAATAACGAGCTGTAGGTTACAGCTTTACGTGGAGGCCTGACCAGAGAACAAACAGTGATGCTTCCAGAGTATTTACCATGTGACGGACTATGTACAGGCCAAATCCTGCCTTCTATCAACAGGTCTACGCTACGTAGACCTGCAAGGTTCTCGAGTGTTATGCTTTTAACATATACTAAAGAGGCAAACTGGTACACCTGCCTAATACCGTGTAGGGTCTCCGCGAGCACGCAAAAGTGCTGAAACACGACGTGGAATGGGCTCCACTAATGTCTGAAGTAGTGCTGGAGGGAATTCACACCATGAAGTCTGCAGGGCTGTCCATAAATCGGTCAGAGTACGAGGGAGTGGAGATCTCTTCTGAACAGCACGGTATAAGGCATCCCAGATATGCTCAATAATGTTTGGGAGCTTGGTGGCCAATGTTTAAACTCAGAAGAGTGTTCCTGGAGCCACTCTGTAGCAATTCTTGTCGTATAGAGTGTTGCATTGTCCGGCTGGAATTGCCCAAGTCTGTTGGAATGCACAATGGACATGAATGGATGCAAATGGCCAGACAGGATGCTTACGTACGTGTCACCTGTCAGAGTCGTATCTAGACGTATCAGACATCCCATATCACGCCAACTGCACAGGCCCCACACCATTACAGAGCCTCCACCAGCTTGAACAGTCCCCTAATGGCATGTGGGGTCCATGGATTCATGAGGTTGTCTCCATAGCCGTACACGTCCATCCAAACGATACATTTGGAACCAGACTCGTCAGACAAGGCAGCATATTTCCTTTTATCAACAGTCAAATGCTGGTGTTTATGGGCCCAGGCGAGGCGTAAAACTTTGTGTTGTGCAGTCATCAAGGGTACACAAGTTGTCCTTCGGCACCGAAAGCCCATATCCATGATGTTTCGTTGAATGGTTCGCACGCTGACTCTTTTTGATGGTCCAGCACTGAAATCTGCAGCAGTTTGCGGAAGGATTGCACTTCTGTCACGTTGAACGATTGTGTTTAGTCGTCGTTGGTCCGGTTCGAATTTGTGGTAAGATCTTATGGAACCAAACTGCTCATGTCATCGGTCCCTAAGCTTACACACTAGTTAATCTAACTTAAACTAATTCACGCTAAGGACAACACAGACCCATGCCAAAGGGAGATTCAAATGTCTCTGAGCACTATGGGACCAGTCCCCTAGAACTTAGAACTACTTAAACCTAACTAATCTAAGGACATCACACACATCCATGCCCGAGCAGGATTCGAACCTGCGACCGTAGCAGCCGCGTGGTTCCAGACTACAGCGCCTAGAACCGCTCGGCCACACCGGCCTGCGCCCGAGGGAGGACTCGAACCTCCGACGGAGGGAGCCGCGCGGACTGTGACAAGGCGCCCTAGACCGCGCGGCTACCCCGCGCGGCTCTCTTGCAGAATCTTTTTCCGGCCGCAGCGATGTCGAAGATTTGATGTTTTACCGGATTTCTGATATTCATGGTGAAATGGTAGTACGGGAAAATTCCCACTTCATCGATACCTCGGAGACGCTGTGTCCCATAGCTTGTTCGCCGACTAGAATACCATATTCAAACTCACTTAAATCTTGGCAACCTGCCATTGTAGCAGAGTAACTGATTCTAACATCTGCGCCAGACACTTGTTGTCTTATGTAGGCGTTGCCGTCCGCAGCGCGCTATTCTGTTTACCCATCTCTGTATTTGAATACGCTTGCCTATAGCAGTTTCTTTGGCGCTTCAAAAATGGCTCAAATGGCTCTGATCACTATGGGACTTAACATCTATGGTCATCAGTCCCCTAGAACTTAGAACTACTTAAACCTAACTAACCTAAGGACATCACACAACACCCAGTCATCACGAGGCAGAGAAAATCCCTGACCCCGTCGGGAATCGAACCCGGGAACCCGGGCGCGGGAAGCGAGAAGGCTACCGCACGACCACGAGCTGCGGACGTTGGTGCTTCAGTGTAAGACGTGAGCACATACTTGCTTCGATGTATTTTAGTATATATGACGAGGGCAGTCTGTTTTTGCGGATGCCCTAACCGTGGCACTATACTAGTCGATGTGAAGATATACGAGTCTTAGGCGAAACGTGCGTCAAGAATAAATAAAGCAGTAAAATCAATTCGTCAATCAAGATCTGTTTTCGGCATGTTCTGCACATTGACTGCTGTACTAACACGCCATGAAGTGGAGGTCCCTTTATGATAGCAATGATGCTTTAAAAATGATTTAGTTTCGTGACCAAAGTAGAGTCGAACAGTGTTGTTTTGACCCCTCAGCTAATTTCATTTTACTCCTCAAGGGAGAATTACGCCCCATATTGGGAACCACTGGTCTAGATTGTACATTCCTCAGTCCCTTATGAGTCCAGCAACACTTGCTGGGCAGAGAGCCGAGAGTGAAAGTGGAGCGCAACCTATAGCAGCCACGCAGGCGACGCCTCTCTGGGCCAGCGTGTGGGGGCGGGACAAGACTGCTTCCCACGCGGCGACGGTGGCGAAACTGAAAGTCTCCTGCGGCGGCTGGCCGAGGGTGCGTGGGCACCTGACTGGGTCACGCGTGGGCGGCCGGTGGCGGCCCGGAGGACTCGGCTCGGCCTTGACCTGACGCACCCAGCTGTGCTGAGTGCGTAGCCCGGTCACGTGGTCAGAAGGCTCTTCGCAAGGAGCGCGAGGGACGCCGGCTCCATCCAACCTCAAAGGGAGTTGCGACAGGCTCCGGACGCGAGTAGCCTGCTAAGTCGTTGCCGAGGCCCTGCAGAAGGCTGGTGTTGTACGTCGTCACTGTAGTAAATATTCACCAGCTCTTCTGACCAGTACAGGCTCCCGACGACACGGCTTTGTTTAAAAGCAGACAGAATCATTAACCTACAGAAAGGAAAATGAAGAGACCTCTGGACGCTATTACCAATTGAAAATCAAAATTAGGCAGGATAAACCGAAAGAAAAACACAACTTCTAACCTCAATTTTCCTTTATTTACAGCAGGGCTTCACAACATACGTGCTCGCGGAGCAAGCTGTGAGCAGCAAGGTGCGAGCACGGAGCCAGAGCGGAGAGTGGGGAGAGTCACGTGGGGCACACAACAGCTGCCGCCAGTCAATGTAAATCCGCGGCCACCTGCAGGGATATCACTCACCAATTACTACTGCGACAAATGAAACAAATAGAGGAGAATGTACATGTGCCACATAATTTTATTAGCTTAGTGTATGCCTCTACCATCTGTAGACACTGAAACTAAAGAATTCCACGACAATCCTAAATTTTCAACACTTTCTTCAACACTCCGGTTGTAGTGATCTTGATGGCTACTACATCGAGGAGCTCCTCCCTCAACTGAAGATCTCTATTAACACCTCTAATAAATAAGGCAAGCTGCGCTGTTCCAGTGATATCAACACTTTCGTCCAGAGCTAGAGAATACGCCATAAAATCTTTACAGATATTTACAAGTTGGCTCTGGACGTCGTCTGCCATGTCCTGTATGCGACGCATAATGGTCATGTTAGATAATGGCACAATCCGATACTGTTCAACTTGAGATGGACACAAATGTTCCGCTGCAACTACCAAACATTCTTTTATTAAATAGCCATCAGTTAAGGGGTGCAGGGATTTTGCTAAAAGCAAAGCAATTTTGTAACCCACTCTGTGAGCTGCCTCAGTTGATTTTTCTTCGTCGTCCAGATCTTCTTCAGATAGCTTCCTTTTAAATTTAATAACGTCCGCATCTCGTGGTCGTGCGGTAGCGTTCTCGCTTCCCACGCCAGGGTTCGCGGGTTCGATTCCCGGCGGGGTCAGGGATTTTCTCTGCCTCGTGATGGCTGGGTGTGGTGTGATGTCCTTAGGTTAGTTAGGTTTAAGTAGTTCTAAGTTCTAGGGGACTGATGACCATAGCTGTTAAGTCCCATAGTGCTCAGAGCCATTTGAACCATTTTTAAATTTAATAACTTCCTGTGCACGATCTGGTCAATCACATTTTCCACGTGGTACGACATATAATGTCGCTGCAAATTAAATTTCGTAAAAGAATTCAGCGTTTTGTGACATACTAAACATTTTGCAACACCATCTTTTTCTGTAAACAGATACAATTCCTCCCAATGGGGGTTGAACTGCGAAAGCATGGTTGGGGTTACACAATGGCAACATCACATGATTCTTAACTAGCGAAGTGACTGTTAAGAGCTGATCGTAGTACTTTAAACGTTACACAGTCGGCGCGAATTCAATAGGCACGCAGCGGCCCTATTCAAACGTGCGCGCGCATTTCCCCTCCCTCCCCTCTCTCCCTACTCCGCGACCTTGCACCTGCTCGCGAGCACATGCCTGAGCAGACGCGAGTACTCGCGCTCAAAACCGGCCAGTTGTTAAGCCCTGATTTACAGTGTATGATCAGAGGTATCGGGATACCACTATGTAATGCGGAATTGACCACCAAGTGTTGGGTTGATTTGGGGGGGGGGGGGGGAGACAAAACTGCGAGGTCATCGGTCTCATCGGATTAGGGAAGGATGGGGAGGGAAGCCGGCCGTGGCCTTTCAAAGGAACCATCCCGGCACTCGCCTGAAGCGATTTAGGGCGATCATGGAAACCCTAAATCAGGATGGCCGGACGCGGGATTGAACCGTCGTTCTCCCGAATGCGAGTCCAGTGTGCTAACCACTGCGCCACCTCGCTCGGTCCCCACTTAAGGGGCTCCGGAAAGGCTCAAAATCATGAAAAGTTCAATTTTTACTTTTTTGCGTTTTCTGAATCTGCAGACTATTACCTTTTAATAGATATATAATTTATTCAATTCCGAAGACTACAACTATTTTTAAATTTTTTTTGAAATGTGTTCTACATGGGCGTCACCCACTGTGGCGCTGTTAAACTGCTGTCAAATGGTGTTATTATTAACGTCCGTGTTCATCAGGTACATTTTAGTGATGTGAGATAAAGTATGTGTTGTGGCTAACCTGTGATGGTTCCATATATATCGCTGGTGTGATTGTCGATTGTTTATTTACTCTGTCGTTATCTCGAAAATATTCGTAATTAATTCTGTTTCTTGAGTCTCTGTTTTGTTGAAGTATAATAATGAGTAAAAGTAAAGTTATTAGAAATCCTCTGAAGGCTTTTAAGAAAAGGAGAAATGTTGGAAAGCCAAAGGTATTTAGAAATATGGGAATGAAGATAGGTTCTAACATGGTACGAGCAATGCTTGCTTTAGACAAGGAACGCCTTCGGGCTGCAGACAGGGCTGTAAAGAGTCTAGAAATACAAGCAAGAGTAACCAGGAGGAGGAACAAGAGGAAGCTGGAGGAGGAGTTTGCAGAGGATGAAGATAATCCATCCTATGGACCTGGAATGCACTAAAAAGTTAATCCAATCTTTGTCGCTTGATTCCCAAATGGTTCTGAGCACTATGGGACTTAACATCTATGGTCATCAGTCCCCTAGAACTTAGAACTACTTAAACCTAACTAACCTAAGGACAGCACACAACACCCAGCCATCACGAGGCAGAGAAAATCCCTGACCCCGCCGGGAATCGAACCCGGGAACCCGGGCGTGGGAAGCGAGAACGCTACCGCACAACCACGAGATGCCGCTCGATTCCCAAAACTTTTATTTTCTCATACTAATTACATGTTTTCTAAGGATCTTCCAAACATATTTGTTTCAAACTTTCAGTAAATGTTACACAGTACCTTCTGCATAATTTAACACAGCCTTTTTCCAAAAAAACTTATATTTTTGAATATATAAATAAAAAATTGCAAAAAAATGTTGTGAATTTTCATTACAATTGAAAAAAAAATCATCTTTAATAACTGAACTAAAATTTTGTAAAATCCCTGTGTTAAGTTGTAGCCCATATTCCAATAAATAATCTGTAAAAAGTTCGACTTCCTACCTCAAATACTTTGTGAGGAAAGATGTAATTTATAAGCGTTATTTTAACATTGCAAGTATAGGGCGTTCCGGAGCCCCTTAAGTGTCAGGAGAGGCGGATCGCCAATATAAAAGGGGCAGGGGGGGGGGGGAGTATTTTGCTGTCAGTAGAGAAACAGTAACGGCAGTATGGGTGCATCAGAAGATTTGACTGGCCACGAACGTGGGCTAGTCGTTGGATGTCACCTGAGTAGCATAAACATCAGGGACATTTGATACCTTCTAAAGCTGCCCAGGTAGACTGTTGTTGATGTGACTGTGAAGTGGAAACGTGAAGGAACAATTACACCTAAACCGAGACCAGGCAGCCTCTTGGACTGACGGACAGGGGTCATCGAGCATTACGGAGGGTGGTTGTAAAAGACCACATCAAATAAGCAAAAGGAATCACTCGTGAGGGTTACCAGCCGTCCAACTAGCACAATGACTGCGCGTACAGAGAATGGTCGAGCAGATCCTCATATCCCACACGTTTCAGAAATTAATCAGCGCTAATCGACGCTTGAGGAGGTGTAAAGAGCGACGCCATCGGATAGTGGATGAATGGAAGTGAGTGATTAAGAGTGATCAGTCATGCTATACCCTATGGCTCAAATGGTTCAAATGGCTCTGAGTACTAGCGGTCGCGCGGTTCCAGACTGTAGCGCCTAGAACCGTTCGGCCACACCGGCCGGGTATACGCTTTGGCATTCCGGTGAAAACATTTAGGTTTTCCGAATGCCTGGAGAACGTTACATACCGTCATGTGGTAAATGAGTGAGCTGCGGAGGTGGTATTGTTAGGGTACGGGGATGTTTCTATTGGTTAGGGTGTGTTCCCCACATTGCACTTAAGATAACGCTAAATGCGGAACCATAGGAACACATTTTACAGTGTTGTGTACTGTGTAAAGTAGAGGAACAATTCGGAGACCGATGATCGTTTGGATGAGCATGACAAGGCACCCTGTCAGTGTTATATTTCGCTCCTCCTGCCTTAATAACAATGTAAGTTTAAAAAATAATAGGATAAAAGCTGCGTTCCATTTTAAATGCCCTACCAGCATGATTGTCATTCGGCAAATCAGTATTAAATAAGTAGCAGGCTACTCGCAGTTTATCGTGCCATAATGTATCATTCACATATATTAGATAGCACAATAGTTAAGTTTCAAAATTTCGAGTGAGTACATTCTGGGAAGCGTTGGATAACATACGAGGGCTATTAGGAAAATTAGGTCCGACTGCTCGCGACTTGGAAATTGCAGTGAAAATCCTATGAAGCTTTGCACAGATGTATTGGACAGTGTGTCTAGTATGATTGTCGATGGCGTCACGTAGCTCTTTTCAGTTCTGAGCATACAGAGAGCACGTAAAGATGCCTAGAAAATAGTGTTTTCCCCCAGCTATGAGCGTCTGTGACAGATTTTGTGGTACCATGTGTCGATACCATACTACCGGTGCTTTTATGTTGGCAACGGAACTGCAAATTTCCGTCTGATGTCTGTAACGGTTGTACGGGATCTGGCTGAGCCAGTGGTGTGCGCCCACTGAGCCACGCATCCAGTGGCTCCGTACCACGAGCGTCCTCTGCTGCCACAGTATAGGACTATAGTCTGTCTGTAAACTCAAGAGCGAGCAGCGCTTTTGGTGGGGGAAGTGGCCTTTCCCGGAAGAACGCTGCCACCGGCCTACAGGGGCACCCAAAATCTGTTGCCCGTTATCTGTCTAGCAGTGTAGTTCGGCGTGCAGTGATATACGTCGTTTCTGCTCGTGGGATCTTAGTTGCCAGTGTCAGTGAGTTAACTTTGTATACTTACTGATGTACTTCGATATCCGGAAGTGATGGATAATCGTCTAGCATTGCAAGAAAATGTGCAGAATACGAAGAAGAGGAGGTATTTGGGGAGTTTATTACAGCGTGTATTAAAGAGGCGACCTAAAAAGAACTGTTGGCTTATATTACCAGTCCCAATCAAAGGGCTGCAATTTATGCAAACGTCAACCTCACCTAATAGGACGCGTAAGTAAGGAATTGAAAAATAAGCCGCATTGTTTACTGGAATCGCCACGAAGGAAAACTAATAATTTTGGGAGGAAACCCATCGTTATAGACAGTTTCAAAACCACGTAAGACCTTTGATGCTTATGGAACACTAAACATCTATCTCGGTCGCTATTCACCTGATTCTAAGACATATTGCTTAAAACATGTGCGCAATAGCTATTCTAAACACTGCTGAAATTTCCTTCGAAACATGTACGCTCATTCTGGACTTCTAAGCAAAAAGCTTGACATACGAGGTGTACTCACATATTAATTTTTATTTTTTTGGTAAGAACTTTATTTGTTAATCTACAGCAATGTTATCCTCTTCAAAATATTCCCCATTACATACTATACACTTATGCCAGTGCTTTTTCCAATTCCCGAAACAGTTTACGAATTCTTTCTTCGGGATAGTTTATAGGTCTCGTAAGTGTGCATTTTTAATCTCATCCATGCTTGTAAAACCGCTGTCCTTTAAGGCCTGCTTTGAAATGTTTATACCACTTGTCTGCCCTTGCTTTACTCATAAGAGGCTCACCAAAAGCAATATTTACCATTTCTAAAAATTTCATACACTTTATTCCATTCTTATAACAAAATTTAATACAGATTCTGTAATTTATTTTTATACAAATCAAATAATCGTTAATGCTACCAAAACACATGTTACTTTTCTGACAGCTGACAACAGAGTAAATACCCAATATGCATAACATTGAACACATACTTTTGAGGCATGTTTACGAAGACAGTGACAAAAAAGTAGTGCTAATCGGACTAATACAACACACAAAATTATAAATTTCTGCTTACTTTTTAAAAACTCTTTGTGTTGCAAGCATTGTTAAGTTTCAGTGCAGTCCTTCAAAGAAAACTTCTACCTTTTAGTAGAAACACAAAGTAAGAACAAGTCTTAAATTATACAGACTGATTGCACTATATTGGGTTCGTTTTACGAATAGCAATAGAGGAACTTACATTCACATGAACAGGCATTTGGTTCTACGTTTGTAGTAGAATCGTGACTTCCGTTCGTATGTTAATATCATTTACTCTATAATGTTGTGTTTCGGAAGAAGCTATCGTTTTTTGTATTCCTTATGGTCTTAATGCATTTGTCTAAAAATAAACGCAGCCTAGACGTATCTGTACACGGCTTCGCTACAGATTTGAATCGCGCGCCGCGGCAGGGCCGGTACTACGTTGTGAAACAGCCTGTAGAAGCGCCTCGTGACGTAGCTGGGTTGGCAGAGTGGGAACTCGCTCGCTCGCTCTTCTGTTTACCGACAGACTACACCAGCGGCACCCACTCAACCCATACGCGCTAGGAGTCATTTCCCTATGACACCATCGTTTGTGTTTACTTTAGGGAGCTTCATCTACACTCCTGGAAATGGAAAAAAGAACACATTGACACCGGTGTGTCAGACCCACCATACTTGCTCCGGACACTGCGAGAGGGCTGTACAAGCAATGATCACACGCACGGCACAGCGGACACACCAGGAACCGCGGTGTTGGCCGTCGAATGGCGCTAGCTGCGCAGCATTTGTGCACCGCCGCCGTCAGTGTCAGCCAGTTTGCCGTGGCATACGGAGCTCCATCGCAGTCTTTAACACTGGTAGCATGCCGCGACAGCGTGGACGTGAACCGTATGTGCAGTTGACGGACTTTGAGCGAGGGCGTATAGTGGGCATGCGGGAGGCCGGGTGGACGTACCGCCGAATTGCTCAACACGTGGGGCGTGAGGTCTCCACAGTACATCGATGTTGTCGCCAGTGGTCGGCGGAAGGTGCACGTGCCCGTCGACGTGGGACCGGACCGCAGCGACGCACGGATGCACGCCAAGACCGTAGGATCCTACGCAGTGCCGTAGGGGACCGCACCGCCACTTCCCAGCAAATTAGGGACACTGTTGCTCCTGGGGTATCGGCGAGGACCATTCGCAACCGTCTCCATGAAGCTGGGCTACGGTCCCGCACACCGTTAGGCCGTCTTCCGCTCACGCCCCAACATCGTGCAGCCCGCCTCCAGTGGTGTCGCGACAGGCGTGAATGGAGGGACGAATGGAGACGTGTCGTCTTCAGCGATGAGAGTCGCTTCTGCCTTGGTGCCAATGATGGTCGTATGCGTGTTTGGCGCCGTGCAGGTGAGCGCCACAATCAGGACTGCATACGACCGAGGCACACAGGGCCAACACCCGGCATCATGGTGTGGGGAGCGATCTCCTACACTGGCCGTACACCACTGGTGATCGTCGAGGGGACACTGAATAGTGCACGGTACATCCAAACCGTCATCGAACCCATCGTTCTACCATTCCTAGACCGGCAAGGGAACTTGCTGTTCCAACAGGACAATGCACGTCCGCATGTATCCCGTGCCACCCAACGTGCTCTAGAAGGTGTAAGTCAACTACCCTGGCCAGCAAGATCTCCGGATCTGTCCCCAATTGAGCATGTTTGGGACTGGATGAAGCGTCGTCTCACGCGGTCTGCACGTCCAGCACGAACGCTGGTCCAACTGAGGCGCCAGGTGGAAATGGCATGGCAAGCCGTTGCACAGGACTACATCCAGCATCTCTACGATCGTCTCCATGGGAGAATAGCAGCCTGCATTGCTGCGAAAGGTGGATATACACTGTACTAGTGCCGACATTGTGCATGCTCTGTTGCCTGTGTCTATGTGCCTGTGGTTCTGTCAGTGTGATCATGTGATGTATCTGACCCCAGGAATGTGTCAATAAAGATTCCCCTTCCTGGGACAATGAATTCACGGTGTTCTTATTTCAATTTCCAGGAGTGTATATGAACATTGTGATAGCCAGACTCTGTTTATTACGTTAATTTGTTCGCTTATCATTTCTGCTCCCATCCAGCTTTCCTACAACGACAGTTGCTGCACTACTCTGTAGCCCAACTCTCCTCATAATTATGTATGAAGTCGTACACAACAGATTTCGCCTGATTTCATACAGCCCACACAACGTAATTGTCAGGCATTTCCTTCTTCATTGCAATTCTCGGCCGCACACTGCATGGGCAAAGAGGATGCTGTCGTATTTAGACGTATCAAGGGTCCCATATCACTCCAACTGCACACGCCCCACACCATTACAGAGCCTCCACCAGCTTGAACAGTGCGGTGCTGACATGCAGGGTCTATGGATTCATGAGGTTGTCTCCATACCCACACACGTTCATCCACTTGATACAATTTGAAACGAGACTCGTCCGACCAGGCAACATGTTTCCAGTCATCAACAGTCCGATGTCGGTGTTGACGGGCCCAGGCGAGGCGTAAAGCTTTGTGTTATGCGGTCATCAAGGGCATGCGAGTGGGCCTTCGGCTCCGAATGCCCATATCGATGAAGATCCGTTGAGTGGTTCACACGCTGACATTTGTTGATGGCTCAGCATTGAAATCTGCAGCAATTTGTGGAAGGGTTGCACTTCTGTCTCGCTGAACGATCACTCGTCGTCGTTTCCGTTTTTGCAGGATATTTTTCCGGCCGCAGCGATGTCGGGGATTTTATGTTTTACCGGATTCCTGTTATTCACGGTACAATCGTGAAATCATCGTACGGGAAAATCCCCCCTTCATCGCTACCTCGGGAATGCTGTGTCCCATCGCTCGTGCGCCGACTATAACACCACGTTCAAACTCATTTAAATCTCGATAACCTGCGATTGTAGCAGCAGTAACCCATCTAATAACTGCGCCAAAAACTTGTCTTATACAGGGTGGTCCATTGATCGTGACCGGGCCAAATATCTCACGAAATAAGCGTCAAACGAAAAAACTACAAAGAACGAAACTTGTCTAGCTTGAAGGGGGAAACCAGATGGCGCTATGGTTGGCCCGCTATATGGCGCTGCCATAGGTCAAACGTATATCAAATGCGGTTTTTCTAAATAGGAACCCCCATTTTAATTACATATTCGTGTAGTACGTAAAGAAATATGAATGTTTCAGTTGGACCATTTTTTTCGCTTTGTGATAGATGGCGATGTAATAGTCACAAACATATGGCTCACAATTTTAGACAAACAGTTGTAACAGGTAGGTATTTTAAATTAAAATACAGAACGTAGGTACGTTTGAACATTTTATTTCGGTTGTTCCAATGTACCTTTGTGAACTTATCATTTCTGAGAACGCATGCTGTTACAGCGTTATTACCTGTAAATACCACATTAATGCAATAAATGCTCAAAATGATATGCGTCAACCTCCATGCATTTGGCAATACGTGTAACGACATTCCTCTCAACACCGAGTAGTTCGCCATGTTCGCACATGCATTGACAAAGCGCTGACGCATGTTGTCAGGTGTTGTCGGTGGATCACGATAGCAAATATCCTTCAACTTTCCCCACAGATAGAAATCCGGGGACGTCAGATCCGGTGAACGTGCGGGACATGGTATGGTGCTTCGACGACCAATCCACGTGTCATGAAATATAGTATTCAATACCGCTTCAACGGCACGCGAGCTATGTGCCGGACATCCATCATGTTGGAAGTACATCGCCATTCTGTCATGCAGTGAAACATCTTGTAGTGACATCGGTAGAACATTCCGTAGGAAATCAGCATACATTGCACCATTTAGATTGTCATCGATAAAATGGGGGCCAATTATCCTTCCTCCCATAATGCCGTACCATACATGAACCCGCCAAGGTCGCTGATGTTCCACTTGTCGCAGCCATCGTGGATTTTCCGTTGCCCAGTAGTGCATATTATGCCGGTTTACGTTACCGCTATTGGTGAATGACGCTTCGTCACTAAATAGAACGCGTGCAAAAAATCTGTCATCGTCCCGTAATTTCTCTTGTGCCCACTGGCAGAGCTGTACACGACGTTCAAAGTCGTCGCCATGCAATTCGTGGTGCATAGAAATATGGTGCGGGTGCAATCGATGTTGATGTAGCATTCTCAACACCGACTTTTTTGAGTTTCCCGATTCTCGCGCAGTTTGTTTGCTACTGATGTGCGGATTAGACGCGACAGCAGCTAAAACACCTACTTGGGCATCGTCAGTTGTTGCAGGTTGTGGTTGACGTTTCACATGTGGTTGAACACTTCCTGTTTCCTTAAATAACGTAACTATCCAGCGAACAGTCCGGCAGCATACATAGCACACGCCCGTTGGGCATTTTGATCATAATAGCCATACATCAACACGATATCGAACTTTTCCGCAATTGGTAAACGGTCCATTTTATCACGGGTAATGTATAACGAAGCAAATACCGTCCGCACTGACGGAATGTTACGTGATACCACATACTTATACGTTTGTGCCAATAACAGCGCCATCTATCACAAAGCGAAACAGTGGTCCAACTAAAACATTCATATTTCTTTACGTACTACACGAATATGTAATAAAAAATGGGGGTTCCTATTTTAAAAAAACGCAGTTGATATAAGTGTGAGCTATGGCGGCGCCATCTAGCGGGCCAACCATCGCGCCATCTGGTTTCCGCCCTTCAAGATAAACGAGTTTCGTTCTTTGTGGTTTTTTTTTCGTTTTAGGCTTATTTCGTGAGATATTTGGCCCGGTCACTATCAATGGACCACTCTGTACAGGCGTTGCCGATGGCAGCGCCGTATTCTGCCTGTTTACTTATTTCTGTATTTGTATACGCATGCCTGTACCAGTTTCTTTTGCGCTTCAGTGTAATGTAGGTATTTGTGGGCAGCTGATAAACGCCGTACTGGCTGGTGTGTTTCAGGTGTAACGTTGTGCCTGACTTCGCTGCTGGCGTCATCCAGAGCAGGCGAGGACGGCCGCTGGGTCTGGGGTAGCAGCGGCCGCAGCTTCGTCTCCGATCGAGACCCCTACTACAACAGGGACCGCTACCCGCCCGTCACCGGCAGCTACAGGTGGGACTCGGTCGCAGCGCCGAGCTCTCTGACGTTACCCTCAATCACGTCCTGTTTCCCTTCCTTTACCCTATGGTATCACTGGTCTGCATTTAACCTTTTTTTCTGAAGTCAAGAATTTTGTAGCTAACCTTAAATATCGTCACAGGCCTCGCACTGGATGTACTTATTACAGTTTACTGACTTCGACTCTGTGGTCATTTAAAAAAAATAGCTAAAAGGCAAAATGTGAATTTTAAACAAAACATTAAAAAGGGTGAAACTGTAAACCTGAAACGTTTCTGCAATGTGTCATCCAGACTGTCTTAAATATGACAATACTGGGGCTGATAGTACACTCCTGGAAATTGAAATAAGAACACCGTGAATTCATTGTCCCAGGAAGGGGAAACTTTATTGACACATTCCTGGGGACAGATACATCACATGATCACACTGACGGAACCACAGGCACATAGACACAGGCAACAGAGCACGCACAATGTCGGCACTAGTACAGTGTATATCCACCTTTCGCAGCAATGCAGGCTGCTATTCTCCCATGGAGACGATCGTAGAGATGCTGGATGTAGTCCTGTGGAACGGCTTGCCATGCCATTTCCACCTGGCGCCTCAGTTGGACCAGCGTTCGTGCTGGACGTGCAGACCGCGTGAGACGACGCTTCATCCAGTCCCAAACATGCTCAGTGGGGGACAGATCCGGAGATCTTGCTGGCCAGGGTAGTTGACTTACACCTTCTAGAGCACGTTGGCTGGCACGGGATACATGCGGACGTGCATTGTCCTGTTGGAACAGCAAGTTCCCTTGCCGGTCTAGGAATGGTAGAACGATGGGTTCGATGACGGTTTGGATGTACCGTGCACTATTCAGTGTCCCCTCGACGATCACCAGTGGTGTACGGCTAGTGTAGGAGATCGCTCCCCACACCATGATGCCGGGTGTTGGCCCTGTGTGCCTCGGTCGTGTGCAGTCCTGATTGTGGCGCTCACCTGCACGGCGCCAAACACGCATACGACCATCATTGGCACCAAGGCAGAAGCGACTCTCATCGCTGAAGACGACACGTCTCCATTCGTCCCTCCATTCACGCCTGTCGCGACACCACTGGAGGCGGGCTGCACGATGTTGGGGCGTGAGCGGAAGACGGCCTAACGGTGTGCGGGACCGTAGCCCAGCTTCATGGAGACGGTTGCGAATGGTCCTCGCCGATACCCCAGGAGCAACAGTGTCCCTAATTTGCTGGGAAGTGGCGGTGCGGTCCCCTACGGCACTGCGTAGGATCCTACGGTCTTGGCGTGCATCCGTGCGTCGCTGCGGTCCGGTCCCACGTCGACGGGCACGTGCACCTTCCGCCGACCACTGGCGACAACATCGATGTACTGTGGAGACCTCACGCCCCACGTGTTGAGCAATTCGGCGGTACGTCCACCCGGCCTCCCGCATGCCCACTATACGCCCTCGCTCAGTCAACTGCACATACGGTTCACGTCCACGCTGTCGCGGCATGCTACCAGTGTTAAGGACTGCGATGGAGCTCCGTATGCCACGGCAAACTGGCTGACACTGACGGCGGCGGTGCACAAATGCTGCGCAGCTAGCGCCATTCGACGGCCAACACCGCGGGTCCTGGTGTGTCCGCTGTGCCGTGCGTGTGATCATTGCTTGTACAGCCCTCTCGCAGTGTCCGGAGCAAGTATGGTGGGTCTGACACACCGGTGTCAATGTGTTCTTTTTTCCATTTCCAGGAGTGTATTTGAGAACATAACTTATTAGTATCAATGGATCGGTTTGTCTTCTATTTTGTTGGTACTAGCTAATGCTAAATCGGTTTTACCATCAAAGAAGTAACACATCATTCAGCTATTAGACTTAGGGGCTAAATATAAGGCAATGTGTTATATCGTTTTTTGCAAGCAGTGCACCATAACTGCAGCTACGCCATACGTTACGTAAGAAATTTACGTCAATAAAGAGCGCTAGTATGCTTTTATTAATAGCATCTGATTAAAGAAGCCTTGTCATGTTGATCTTCAGTATTTTACTATGGCGTTAATAAATCTTTAAAAAACTATTTGTATGACCTTTTATATTTCTTTTAAATTATTTATTTTGTGGATGACTTAACCACTACGATACTAGCGATTTTAGCTTTTGGCGAATTCTATTTGAGATCTGACAATATGTTACCAAGAAGAGCTTCAAAAAATGTTTAAATTTTTGTTTCGATTGTGATGTAACAATTCTGTAGGGCACAATTGTATGAACCAATTAAGGATCTTTTGTATAAGATGTGGTCGATCGCTTCACCACTAACATATGAATAAACACATAGTTCAAATGTTCAAATGTGTGTGAAACCTTATGGGACTTAATTGCTAAGGTCATCAGTCCCTAAGCTTACACGCTACTTAACCTAAATTATCCTAAGGACAAACACACACACCCATGCCCGAGGGAGGACTCGAGCCTCTGCCGGGACCAGCCACACAGTCCATGACTGCAGCGCCATAGACCGCTCGGCTAATCCCGCGCGGCAAACACATAGTAAATCGGTGTTTCTTTATATACACTCCTGGAAATTGAAATAAGAACACCGTGAATTCATTGTCCCAGGAAGGGGAAACTTTATTGACACATTCCTGGGGTCAGATACATCACATGATCACACTGACAGAACCACAGGCACATAGACACAGGCAACAGAGCATGCACAATGTCGGCACTAGTACAGTGTATATCCACCTTTCGCAGCAATGCAGGCTGCTATTCTCCCATGGAGACGATCGTAGAGATGCTGGATGTAGTCCTGTGGAACGGCTTGCCATGCCATTTCCACCTGGCGCCTCAGTTGGACCAGCGTTCGTGCTGGACGTGCAGACCGCGTGAGACGACGCTTCATCCAGTCCCAAACATGCTTAATGGGCGACAGATCCGGAGATCTTGCTGGCCAGGGTAGTTGACTTACACCTTCTAGAGCACGTTGGCTGGCACGGGATACATGCGGACGTACATTGTCCTGTTGGAACAGCAAGTTCCCTTGCCGGTCTAGGAATGGTAGAACGATGGGTTCGATGACGGTTTGGATGTACCGTGCACTATTCAGTGTCCCCTCGACGATCACCAGTGGTGTACGGCCAGTGTAGGAGATCGGTCCCCACACCATGATGCTGGGTGTTGGCCCTGTGTGCCTCGGTCGTATGCAGTCCTGATTGTGGCGCTCACCTGCACGGCGCCAAACACGCATACGACCATCATTGGCACCAAGGCAGAAGCGACTCTCATCGCTGAAGACGACACGTCTCCATTCGTCCCTTCATTCACGCCTGTCGCGACACCACTGGAGGCGGGCTGCACGATGTTGGGGCGTGAGCGGAAGACGGCCTAACGGTGTGCGGGACCGTAGCCCAGCTTCATGGAGACGGTTGCGAATGGTCCTCGCCGATACCCCAGGAGCAACAGTGTCCCTAATTTGCTGGGAAGTGGCGGTGCGGTCCCCTACGACACTGCGAAGGATCCTACGGTCTTGGCGTGCATCCGTGCGTCGCTGCGGTCCGGTCCCAGGTCGACGGGCACGTGCACCTTCCGCCGACCACTGGCGACAACATCGATGTACTGTGGAGACCTCACGCCCCACGTGTTGAGCAATTCGGCGGTACGTCCACCCGGCCTCCCGCATGCCCACTATACGCCCTCGCTCAAAGTCCGTCAACTGCACATACGGTTCACGTCCACGCTGTCGCGGCATGCTACCAGTGTTAAAGACTGCGATGGAGCTCCGTATGCCACGGCAAACTGGCTGACACTGACGGCGGCGGTGCACAAATGCTGCGCAGCTGGCGCCATTCGACGGCCAACACCGCGGTTCCTGGTGTGTCCGCTGTGCCGTGCGTGTGATCATTGCTTGTACAGCCCTCTCACAGTGTCCGGAGCAAGTATGGTGGGTCTGACACACCGGTGTCAATGTGTTCTTTTTTCCATTTCCAGGAGTGTATTTCAAAGGTGATATGCAAATATACTTGTTGATTTTATTCAATAAAAATCGATTTTCAGCTACTATATCGGAAAGAAACTGAGTTAGTTAGTTTTTGGATTATAGACAGCGTTACCTACACTACATGACGCAAACTGAGGCTGCTGTATTGTTGTAAACAACAACTTCAGTTTCCTTCTGCCTGTATACCAGTAAACACGTATTGTGACATATACTGCTGAGAGTTTGTTGGATTATAACTCACTCAAATGGTATATCGACTAAAGCGGATCATTTCTATTGGATAACATGGTGTTTTACTTATTGTTTTATGTAAATAAATTCAGGTTCTGTAAGTTCCTTGTATTTTAGCACTGAAGATATCTATTTATATCTGAAATCTGGATATGCAATAATAACAAAAAAAGAATGGGGTTGCTACTGATTGCTGTGTCGCTGCCCTTCCTTGCCATCCAGTGGCTGTCTCGTCCAGTCCTTGCAGAGAAAGATTAATTAATTACGCGATTAATAATATTTCGAATAAACGATTCACACAGGAGGCAAAACTATAAATCTAATGACCATGGGCTGATGGCATGAATACATAACAAATTGGAAACGTAATATGCAAATTTGTATTACAATATTAATTTTTCTCGCTATTTGGTCCTGCCGATTTCTTGCCTTGACATGGGACAGTCGGATGGTGGGAACAAAATAAATTGATATTCGCTGAACATAGAATTTCAGGATGTCACAAGATGACGTACATTTATGAAGAACAGAGCCATTGCATTATTCAACTACCGCGGGGAGTGGCTTCTTTGTTTGACATGTACCGGCTCCACTACTTAGGAGCCAGTCTTGTGTAGAGTCATATCGGTAGGAATACAGTTCCACCGCACGGCTACCTAGAGCCGTACTCCCGTGCGAACGCGGCTTCCTCTGCGAGCTGACTGCACACCACTCACCAGTGCTGACGCGGTGCGATTTTCCGTGTTTTCCGGCCTTTGTATTCGAATCTCGTATTCTCTCATGGTCAATTAGATCTCCCATCTGTTTCTCAAGATGATTTGCCGTGCTTTACTAGTTACACTGGCTGGACAAACATTTAGTTTCTTGTTTCACTGTTTCTCTTGTAACTTCTAATTTCCTTAAAGGACTGAGTAGACTCTTATTCAACATACCAATAAACGGGACACAGCATACCTCTGCAAAAGAACGAAAGGTAATTCCTAAAGAAGATGTACTTAGTAGTAAGCAGCCCAACAAGCCTGCATCTGACGCGTCTTCCTATCGCCCTACATGTCTCACCTCGGTGTTCAGCAAGCTCTTGGAATACATCCTTACCCGGCGCATCCATCCCACCTCCACCGAAACCACCCCCTCCCCAACACCCAATGTGGCTTTCGACCTTCCTTCTCTACCGATGACCAACTCCTACGCCTCACTCATTTCCTCTCCCTCCAGCTTAACTCCCTTCGCTCCGCCATTTTTGTTTCCCTCGACCTCGAAAAGGCCTACGACCGTGTCTGGCATCCCGGTCTCCTGTTTAAACTTCAACCTACGCCCTTCTTGTGAGCTACGTCCGTCTGATGGCCTCCTTCCTCTCCCGCCGCCCCTCCTACGTTACCATCTATAACGTCGATTCCCGCACGTTCTACCCCTCTGCAGGTGTGCCCCAGGGCTCTGTCCTCTCCCCTCTCCTCTACCTCCTGTACACAGCAGATATGCCCCCCCCCCTCCAGTACACCTCCTGCAGTATGCCGATGACACCGCATTCCTCGCCCACGCTCCTACCCTCCAAAGTTCCCAACGCCTTCTCCAGAATCACCTTTTTGCCGCATGGTGCAAACAGTGGTTACTGAAAATCAATCCTTCCAAGACCCAGGCAATCATCGTAGGTCATATCACTCACTCCTTCCGGCTCCTTGACTTCTCCCTTACCATCTGCACGCGTCCTGTCCGCCTCTCCCCCACCCTCACCTACCTTGGCCTCACCATTGACCGTCACCTCACCTGGATCCCTCATCTCCGCTCTATCCAATCCAAAGCCCACAACCGCCTCAAACTCCTCTCTGGCTAGACATAGGGGTTGAACACCTCTACCATCATCCACACCTACAAATACTTAATCCGTCCCATCCTCTGTTATGCCAGTCCCACCTAGATATCCACCCCGCTAATATTCTGTAAGTCCCTCCAGATCCTCGAGCGCCATGCACTCCGCCTCACCTTCTGTATCCGCCTCCCGCCCCCACGCGGATCGTCTACGACGTGATTCTTTTCCCCCATCTGCTCCTATTCCTCTAACATATCCACATACTCTACACCTCTCGCCGCCTTGATCCCCCTCACCCCCTGGTTGCTCCTCTCCTCTCCAAGCCCCACCCCCTGCCACGCCTTCACTGCTGTGTCCCCCCTGCCCTCCATCTCTACACCCTTCATCTCCTTTCCCAAGGTGGCTTCTGTCAACTCCCCCTCCCAGATGCTGCCCTCTCTCCCTCCATTTATCCCTTCTATCAACTCTGATCCTCACCTCCCCCTCCTTTCCTTTGTCCTTTACCCGGGCTCCCTCTTCCCTCCCCCCCATTGCATCCTGTTTTTCCCCTCCTACCCTCTCTCTGCCTCCTCTCTCTCCCCCAAGTCCTAAGTCCTTTTGCGTTTCCTTCCTCTGCCTTTCCCCATTCCCTCTCGCGTCTGCCCTACTGCCCCCTTCTGAGTTCTCTCCCTTCGTCGGTTCCCCCCCCCCCCACCCACCTTCTCCTCCCCCCTTTTTTTCCCCTCCACATGCCCTTGCCTGTGATGTATCATCTTCGTGCAGACTTTTTAGTGCAGTGTTTCCAGTGCTTGTTAAGTGTTGTGCGTCTTTTCTGAAGTGTTGCAAATGGACATCATACTGTTGCAGGGTGTGATTTTTATATCTCTTGCGAACATAAACCAGACTGTCGCCGTGTTTTTAATTGTCTGTCTACTATTTTCCCTGTCTGCCTCCTGTGTATTTTATTATCATCGCCCACCATTTGTTTTATGTTTTAACTTTCCACAATTTTCCGCCGTTTTACAATTTAAGTCACCATTTTATCGCCTGCTTTTATTGTTTCTCATATTCTTATGTTTTAAAAATTCTGTAGGCTGAAGAGCAGCGTACTAAGCTGCTGCCAGCCCACCCCCTTCGGGGGAATCGAAATCCAATAAAGGAAAAAAAATAGTAAGCAGTGGGGAATTACTAGGTGAAAAAGACTGCGTGGCGGGGAAAATAGACTAAAGAATGGTGCATGATGCTTTCGGCAAAGTCAACGATCTTTCAGAACCAAGCTTCCTCTGTGTCTCTAACGGCAAGTATACCATCAGCGTGGGGTCCAGTTCTGCCTTGTAACAGTGAGACACGAATTTTTGTTGTGAAAACGATTTATAAATTGAGAGTTGTTGAGCAAGCAGTGGAGAGACGAGCGGTGATAATTAATAGGAGACAGGAAAACAAATAAAAGTGCAGTGAACTGTAGTTAAGCAGGGGAGATGTAAACAAAAGTGTTCCTGAATTTGTGCTGCGTTGCCGCAGGCCCCCGCCGCCAATCTACGAGCCGGAGCCGGGGCCAGACCCTTCGCGGCCGCCGCCCCCGCCGCCGCCTCCTCCGCCCCCGTACGGCCGGCCCGACTACCGGCCAAGGCCCCCTGGCCCGCCCCCACCGCCCCCGGGCACGCCCGTGCTGACGGGCCCCGTGCCATCCTGGGAGCAGCGGCCCACGCCTCCTGGTGGCTTCAAATCGTACGACCGCTGCAAGTGCGCCCACTCCTTCAACTGCAACTCGCCTGGCATTGTCTTCGTAAGTACCGCAGCCTCGCAGCATAGGAGAAGTCCAGTGCTAAATAAAAGTGGAAAGTGCCTCTGTGTGTGTGTGTGTGTGTGTGTGTGTGTGTGTGTGTGTCAGAGAGAAAGGGAGAGACAGGGAGGAGGGAAAGAGAGAGAGAGAGAGGGGGGGGGAGAGATTATTCACAGTGGATGAAAAGCACTGATACACTATCTCATCCAAAGTATTGGGACAGATGGATTGGTTGGTTGATTTGGGGGAGGGGACCAAATGGCGAGGTCATTGGTCCCATCGGATTAGGGAAGGATGGGGAAGGAAGTGGGCCGCGCCCTTTCAAAGGAACCATCCTGGCATTTTCCTGAAGCGATTTAGGGAAATCACGGAAAACCCAAATCAGGATGGCCGGACGCGGATTTGAACCTTCAGCCTCCCGAATGCAAGTCCAGTGTGCTAACCACTGCGCCACCTCGCTTGGTTTGGGACGTTATGGGTGGACATTAATTGGGTATGTGTCAAACCTTTGCCTTTAAGACGGCTTGAACATTGTTGAGGATGGTGAATGGTGGAGGAATGGCAGCCCATTCTTCCTCAACAGCCGTAATGTGGGACGGTCGGATCGGGAGCGAAATTGACGTACCAGCTTATCCCAAAAGTGTTCCATTAGTCAGGAAAGTCCATTTCAGGGATGTTATGGTCCACAAACCATTGTGTCACAGTTGCTGCTTTATGACAGGGTGCATTGTCATGGTCATACTAACAATCATCGTATCCGAACTGTTCTTCTGCAGTGCACAGACATAATGCTCAAAACGTGTTCACATCCTTCCGCATATAGTGTTTTCTTAAGCGCAATAAGGGAACCACACCCTAGGGTGCATTGTCATGGTCATACTAACAATCATCGTATCCGAACTGTTCTTCTGCAGTGCACAGACATAATGCTCAAAACGTGTTCACATCCTTCCGCATATAGTGTTTTCTTAAGCGCAATAAGGGAACCACACCCTAAGCAAGAAAAATAACCCCTTATTTTAACACCACCTTCTCCATACTTCACTGCTGACACTACACATGATGGCAGACAACGATCTCCAGATAGTCACCAAACCCTAACTCTCCGATCGCATTGTAGTAGTGTATAAAGTGATTCATCCCTGCAAATCACTTGTTTCCAGTCATCTACTGTCCAATGGTGTCACTCTTTAGACCGCCTCAAGCTTCGCCCAGCATTGAATTTAGAAATGTGCGGCTTACGAGCAGCTGCTCGACCATTGTACCCCATTGTTTTTAAGTCCCCACGGACAGTCATTGTGATTTCTGGGCAGCTGGTAGCACTTTGGAACTAACGAATGATTTATTCAGCTTACTTCATTCGATTTCTTTTAAACTACCCTGAACAGTGCTCGACAATCTCTGCCTGTCAGTACATGAGATCTGCCAGGTCTTGGTTTATCTTCGGTTGTCCTTTCTCATTTCCGCTTCATAATCAAATGACCGTCGACTTGGGCAGCTTTAGAAGGTTTTAAATGTCCCTGATGGATTTGTTACACAGGGGTACACAATGACTAATCGACGTTGGAAGTTAGTGAGTTCTCCTGATCGACCCGTGGGCCGGCAGGTGTGGCCGTGCGGTTCGAGGCGCTACAGTCTGGAACCGAGCGACCGCTACGGTCGCAGGTTCGAATCCTGCCTCGGGCATGGATGTGTGTGATGTCATTAGGTTAGTTAGGTTTAAGTAGTTCTAAGTTCTAGGGGACTGATGACCTCAGAAGTTAAGTCGCATAGTGCTCAGAGCCTTTTGAACCATTTTTTTTTTTTTTTTGATCGACCCGTTCTGTTGTTACTGCTTCTCTTCCGAGAACACGACAATACCCACTGGTAGACGCACGAAGTGATCACGTCATGCTCTGTGGATCATCTTATTGTGGCTCCGACAATGACTACACGCAGATGGATTTTATCCGATTTGCTTTCGTCAAGGGGCCTAATGACTACATCACGTAACATCGAAATCGGTAGCTTAGTAAGGAGCTCAAAATGTATGGCTGGAGGTGTTGTACTGTTTGACCAACTGTTGACCAATCGAAGTCGCAGTCACCATATTCAACAAAGATGGACATTCAAAGATACGTCTTTCCCAAAGTTTGTCTGAATCACTAATTTCTTTCATGAAGGCTATAGTCGACTTATTTCCCCAATTAGCGAGTACCCTGTTTCTAATGACCAAGGTGTCACCATGACGTTAGACTAATCTTTCCTCCACACAAACTGTGCTGTAAAACGGACACTCATAGCTTGTTGTTTTGAACTGTATTGTAAAAACCATGGTGCTTCGTACTTTGTATTGCTGTGTTCCACCTGTTCTTTCGATGTCGTCATACCATCCTCCTTTTTTTCCTCAATAGTCTTCTGACTGGTTTGATGCGCCCCGCCACGCCTTCACTCCCGTCTATCTTACTTGCAATCAACTTCTCAGTCATTTGTTGGATATATTACAATTTCTGTCTTTCCCTATAATTTTTATTCTCTACAACCCACTCTAGTACCTTGGGTATAATTCCTTGATGTCTTAACACTTGTCCTGTCATCCTTTCCCTCCTTTTTGTCCCTGTTACAACGTGTTCCTTTCTTCGTCGATACTGCGGAGAACCTCCTTATTTCTGATTACGCCACCTAATTTTCAACATCCTTCTATAGGACCACATCTCAAATACTACTATGCTCTTCTTTTCCGGTTTTTCTCACAGTTCATGATTCACTTCCGTATAATGCTGTACTCGAAATGTACATTCTCATAATTTTGTCCCTAAATTAAGTGACATCTTTTTTCCAGGAATATCCTATTCTTCTATAATGAAGTGGTTTCTAATATCTTCTGCATCATCATATCATTGATAATTACCGATTCTTCCGCCTTTTAGGATCAGTTTCCCACCACAACGGCAAGAGCATGTGCCGAAACTCTGTCCATTTCTCTGTCCGCCTTGATAAAGCAATTGACAGAACGAGAGTGACTTCTTGTACAGGTTGCCATTGTTATTGGTTTTTATTCATAATGGAAGCTGTGGGATTGAACCTGAGAACCAAGGCGTTTTTAATTAGTCGTCGAAGGCGCTACTCCTACACCACAGAGACCCATCCTTTCATGTCACCTATATTTGTTAACCCGGTGATGATTTAAAATCAAAAATAGTGGAAAGTAAACGAGATATTAATATAACAGCTTGTGACATTTCCTCCATTTCCCTCTATTCTCGCACAATCTCTTCATTTCCACAATTTTTTTCCTACGGATTTATCCCAGTTTCTCCAACCTGTCCCCCTGAATGATGTAGGATACTCCTCGTCCAGCTCCTCCCTGTACACGCATTTAAGATATTTATTCAGCTTTCATTTCCTCTCACATTTTCTTAGTATGCTCACACCACTTCAATTCATACTCCTAAACCATCACACTCATTGGTTTCTTTGCCCAATCTCTCCTCGATTTTTTCATTTATAACTCTATTTCTTCTGATCTTTCCTAATTTATCCTCATAAACTTTATTTCTGGGGCAATGATCCTGCGTAGGTGTTCCCCTTGCAGTGTTAAGTTCTCCATACTATGCACTGTAATTAGTATTCAAATAATTGCATTGTAAATCTGCATTTTAGTTTTCGTACTTATCGCTTCCTTTCCTAGTATCGTGTTATTCATGCGATAGGACGCTGACACTACTTCCGTAATTGTTGAAGTGGTTCAAATGGCTCTGAGCACTATGGGACTTAACATCTGAGGTCAACAGTCCCCTAGAACTTTGAACTACTTAAACCTAACTAACCTACGGACATCACACACATGCATGCCCGAGGCAGGATTCGAACCTGCGACCGTAGCAGTCGCGCGGTTCCGGACTGAAGCGCCTAGAACCACTCGGTCACAGTAGCCGGCTTCCGTAGTTGTATTTAGCACATCTTGTTCTATTCTCCCATCACTATTTAGTGTGGTGACAAGACATTCAAAATTGCCTACTTTTGCAAGAGCCTTTCCATTACATAATATACTGAGTTCTTCTTCCTTTGCCGGCCGCGGTGGTCTCGCGGTTCTAGGCGCGCAGTCCGGAACCGTGCGACTGCTACGGTCGCAGGTTCGAATCCTGCCTCGGGCATGGATGTGTGTGATGTCCTTAGGTTAGTTAGGTTTAAGTAGTTCTAAGTTCTAGGGGACTAATGACCACAGCAGTTGAGTCCCATAGTGCTCAGAGCCATTTGAACCATCTTCTTCCTTTCTTGTATTCTGAAACCACATTACTTTCTTTTATCTGTATTCACCATCATTTCCTTCCACTCCAGTTCTTCAAACCATTCCACTATGGCCTAGTAAACTCTTTATGATGTATCATCTGCGTAGAGTAATATTTGCAGATAGACTGGTCGTAGCCTCCAAATTCCAGGCTTTGTTCTGTCAGTTCGCTGCTTGCAATAGTGCTGGTTCAAATGGCTCTGAGCACTATGGGACCTAACATCTATGCAATAGTGCTGATTATACGCAGCAAAATGTAATTATTTGTCAAACAAGAAACCAGATTCAAAGTTCCGACTGTACCAATTCTGGAGGTGGTAGTCCCACAGTGTAATGGAAGGGCTTCCGCGGACTTTAGAATGATTGGTAAGAACATGGTACTAAATGAAGCTTTCAGAGGATGTCTGTGGCGTGCACATCGCTCAGAAACTAAGTTTTGTTTCGCAGTGCACACGCGATAGAGCGAGAGAAAGAGAGAGACTGGTTTCGGGACCTTGTTCTTCAAACATTTTCAACTTGACACGTTTAACCCGGTTAGAAAATGTCGCTAATATTTTTGGTGTTCTGTGTACAGGGCAGCTGCGACGCTGGCAAGCAGTACTGCTGCTATGACCTGAAGCCGCAGGGCGAGGGCTTCGGCATCGACCGACCCTACGGCGGCGGCGGTGAAGGCCCCGTCACGTTCGGGGGTCGACCTGACGGTCCTCGAGACATTCCCGAAGTGCTGGTGGGTCCTGGCGGGCCCACAGGGATCATTGGCGGCCGACCGAGGCCAGAGTATTACGACGACGACGACTATGACGGGTTCGGCAGGTCCGCCAAGAAGGACAAGAAGCTCTGAAGCACCCACCCCCTGAGAGCGACCAGCGACTCGCCTACAGCGTGTGCCGCTCCTAGAAGTCACATCCGTCTCCGAGGCAGCCGGAACACCTGTCAGTTGAATGAAATCACCAATGCATCTTAGTCAAATGTACATTCCATACTCCAAAGCTGTTCATCGATTAACACAGCTTCGTGATTCACGCTTGAGAAAGTCCAGTGGTGGGACAAGCTGCCATCCACTTGGCGGTCCTTCCCTGACCCACAGTTGTAACAGTGTTGCCAGTTTTACCGAGAAACTCGCGACCTTGAGAATGCGCTAACGAGTGCATCCCGTATCGCAATGCTGCTTTTCTCCACCTGTACACATTGCTCACGAAGTTATTTTAATCAACTAAATACCTCCCTTGTATGTAATTCAGCCGTGGGTCTAATAATCAAGACATCACCCTGGTGGTGAAGGAAATGTGTTACTCTTCCATCTGATAATGGGGGACATTTTAGTGACAACAGTTTTTTAGTAACAGCTGTCTGACTGTTCAGTGATTGTCGTCACAGAAGCTTATGGACCAACAGTTTCTACCTGTTTTTCTTTTTATTGTTGCGTGTGTGTATGGGTGCAACTTTCAAATGTATTACGAAGAACAAGAATCAGGCAGAAACCTCAGTCTCCATCCACAAAATATTTGTATTCGAGACATCAATGGATCTTGATAAGATCCATATCAGTCCATTTCATGCCATTTCATTGTGCTCCCAACGTGTAATCAGAAGAACTGCTCCCTCTTCATCTCACATACATAACGAACAAAGAACACAGAATTTCTTCTTCAAGTCACGTCAAGAGATTTCATTCAGTGCAGGGATTCACAAGGGTCCATTAGGCGAAAGCTACCTTAAATGTAAACTGTATATTGTGTATATTAGTATTAAAGGTATCTTTCTCCTTGTAAGTCCAGCTGAGAAAAATGTGCATTATTTATTCTTAAATATTCTAAATAAATAAGTAAATACAAAGACAGATTTGTCTGATTTTCCACACCTACTTATTATCTCTGATCTTTTGCTGACAGAAAACTATAAAAGGGAAAAAAAGAGCTGTTAGTGCAGAGGTATGTTTCAGTAAGTACTAGTTCTAGTCACTGATATTTTGCTGCTTAGAAGGTATTGCAGCATATGTTTGAAACCAACAGTTGAAACTTAAAATGCTACGTAGTAGCCGGTGGTTGTAATTAAACTGACTGTGTGCCGGCTGCAGTGCGGGCTGTATACATCGTAGGTGTGTACATTAATGAGAGCACTCACAGAGTATGCTGAAAAAAATTATAGTTCCACTTTCTGCCACCAGGTGAAAATATGGCATTGTAAGCAGTCGTAATGTGGTGAGGATGCAGGAAAAGGGGAGGAACGATCAAACACATGATAACAGGTGTCTGTCACGTAATTAGGACATGGTCACAAGTTATAACACGTGTTCAGTATGATATCCCGACTCAGCAACATGCTGTAACACGGGATAGACAACAGTTTCCCGCAGCATATCCATTGTAATCAGAGCTACATGTAGTCGTATGCTATCTTTCATATCAGGAAGAGCCTCAATACGTCCCTGATAGACCCTATCTTTCCGATATTCCTACAACCAGAAGTCACATGGATCTTGCTCGGGGAATCTGAAAGGCCACACTTACTGAAATTACCTAGAGATGATGCTGTCGTTACCGAAAGTTTCTCGATGCAGATGTCCCAGCTGGCAAGCGAAATGTGCTGTCGCACTATCTTGTCTGCGCCACTAGTTTCAGACACAATTGCATTCTTGCAAATCTGTAATCACATGTCGCACAAGGAGCCCTTATAAGGTGCAGATGTCACTGTACACCTACCAGGCACGCGAGCTGTGCTCGAAGAGAAACGAACTGAGAATGATGGAGCTTGTGGCACTCATCACACAGTCATATAAGATGAGCGCAGTGGGTACTCCTGCACAGCGTGTGGTAGAGTAGAACCCCAGATGCGACAGTTCTGTGCATTCACGTCACGTCACTGCAGAGCAAACCGAGCCTCTTCTGTCCTAAGAATATTCCGTAGCCGCACTTCATCCATTTCCATGCGTGCCAAAAAACGATGGACAAAGTCACGGCGCGTTAGCCTATCTTGGGGTTTCACTCGGTGCACATTCTTAATCTTGTATTGTAGGGGTACCAGTGTAAAACGCGCCGCAAAATCTTTTGAACTGTTAACTAGTGGAGAGACAATTCCCGTGACACATCTCGATCACTGGCTGCACAATTTGAGGCATGCGCTGTACGGTCGGCTAAAGCTACAGCAACTTTATCAACAACTGTCATGGGGATTGGAAGCCTCCCTCTCCCTGCTGCAAGCCACCTAATTCACTTGTTTCTTCAAATTTATCATATTCTTCGGCCCATTTATTATTGACATGGGACCTCCTCGCAGATGTTGCTGTCGGCAATATTCTCACAATGCAGCGTTGTTATTGCTGCCGCTCTGATAAAACGAACTTTACTACTAGTGCATGGTCTTCCTTCTCGACAGCCACTGCGTTTCGTTCGAAAAACTTCAACCCTCCTGACCCTTTACACCAAGAGTCACTTTACAATATGTGGTGCCACACAACGTGGCACTACACAAAATTGGCACTAATAGCATAGGCACATAGGGGACACATACGACACAGATCTGTAAGTCCACGGTATTGGTGATAAGTTGAGAAAACCGTCCCGAAACACATGTGCTACAAAACGCTACTGTTTCCTGCGCATGTACCCCGACATAAATATGAGATATGATTACGTACATAGGCCGCACAACGGGTTGGCATATTCTGGATCAGGTGGTCGAGCAACTGCTGGGGTATAGCCTCCCATTCTTGCACAAGTGCCTGTCGGATCTCCTGAAGTGTCGTAGGAGTTTGAAGACGTGCAGCGATACTTCGACCGAGAGCAGCCTAGACGTGTTCGATGGGGTTTAGGTCTTGAGAACAGGCAGGCCACTCCATTCGCCTGATATCTTCTGCTTCAGGGTACTTCTCCACGATGGCAGCTCGATGGGTCCGTGCGTTATCATCCATTAGGAGGAAGGTGGCACCCACTGTACCCCTGAAAAGGTGGTCATACTGGTGCAAAATGACGTCCCGATACACGTGACCTGTTACAGTTCCTCTGCCAAAGACATGCAAGGGTGTACGCGCACCAAGCATAACCCCAGCCCACACCATTAAACCACGACCTCCATACATGTCCCTTTCAAGGACATTAAGGGGTTGGTATCTGGTTCCTGGTTCACGCCAGTTGGAAACCCGGCGAGAATCACTGTTCAAACTATACCCGCATTCGTCCGTGTACATAACATGGGACAACTGTTCCAATGACCATGTGCTGTGTTCTTGACAGCAGTCTTTACGGGCTCTCCTGTGCCCAGGGGTCAGCACCTTGTACGTCTCCGGGCGAATAAACCATGTCTGTTCAGTCTCTGTAGACCGTGTGTCTGGAGACAACTGTTCCAGTGGCTACGGTAAGGTCCCGAGTAAGGCTACCTGCAGTACTCCGTGGCCGTCTGCGGGCACTGATGGTGAGATATCGGTCTTCTTGTGGTGTTTAACGTCATCAATATGTGTGTGTTCTTTGAGCCATTTTCAACACACAGTCACCATTAGCACGTCTGAAAACGTGTGCACACTTACTCGCTGCACCGTACTCTGACATGCGCCAACACACCTCTGCGTACGTGGACTGCTACCAGCGCCACAGAGCGACGACCGCAGGTCAAATGCACCGCATGGTCATACCACGGCGTGATTTAAACCCGCAAACCGCCCACCTGAGCCTTGTTTCACCATGTATCAGCATTATCCTTAATTTATGAGCATGAGTGTAAATCAATATGTGTCGCCAAGCGAGAAACAGCATCCTGACGTCAAAACGAAACATTTCACATTCTGACTTCTTACAGCGTCATATTTTCACCTGGAGGTAGAAAGTGGAGTTTTATTTTTCAGCTTATTCTGCAAGCGCACCGATCGATGAACCTACCTACGATTTTCAGCGTCCTGCGATGTATACAGCACGCACTACAGAATTCGGAACTTCAAATGGTTCAAATGGCTCCGAGCACTATGGGACTCAACATCGGAGGTAATCAGTCCCCTAGACTTAGAACTACTTAAACCTAAGGACATGACCCACATCCATGCCCGAGGCAGGATTCGAACCTGCGACCGTAGCAGCAGCGCGGTTCCGGACTCGGAACTTCATAACTTTAATTATAATCGCCCTGTATTACGAAGGCCTTTGCGCTGTTTCCGTCGTTGACCAGATGCGTCCTTTCCTAAATGGAGTGATATTAACTTTAGGGCATTGAAAGTTTCTGTATTTATCTCACAATTTAGATAAAACTCTATCTCATTACTTTTGTCATCCCAGTGTATAATGCTAAAGCAAACTAAGTTATGAAAAGAAAACGCCCTCTTCAGATCTATTTTTGTCCAGAAATCTGTATGAGACATCATATTACTGGACCATACGAACTGGATATCCGACGATCAGGGCAGAAGATGGTTCAAATGGCTCTGAGCACTATGGGACTCAACTGCTGAGGTCATTAGTCCCCTAGAACTTAGAACTAGTTAAACCTAACTAACCTAAGGACATCACAAACATCGATGCCCGAGGCAGGATTCGAACCCGCGACCGTAGCGGTCTTGCGGTTCCAGACTGCAGCGTCAGGGCGGAAGAGAACAGAAAGATATTTATATAATTTAAGGCAAAATGAAATACGAATGACTAAGCATAACACTTAATAGAGCCCCTTTATCCTCCTGTGCGGAGAAGGAATATAATACGAGGGTTGGAACTTTAATAGAGGCAACTATTTATTTACAGCTCGTTTGGCGTCATTGGCCGGAAGGTCCCGTGCGGGCAGGTCCGACCGCTTTGGTGCAAGTCTTATTACATTAGACGCCATATTGGGCGGCCTACGCGCCGGATGGGGATGAAGACAACACAACACCCAGTCTCTGAGCGGAGAAAATCTCCGACCCAACCGGGAATCGAACCCAGGCCCGTAGGACGGCAATCCGTCACACTGACCACTCAGCTATCGGGGCGGACACAATGCTGGTGACTACTTTGAACGTCAATAACACTTCTGTCTCTATGCCGTTGATTTTTGGAACACAACCTACCACCAGCTTAGACAGAAGTGATGACACTTTCTGCAGCACTTGACCATCATTTTGCGGGACAATGCTTGAGCACGTACAGTGCAAGCTGTTACTGATTTGTTTGAATGATGGGGCTGCTAAGTGCTATACCACCGACTGCACTCCCCTGACTTAAGCCCTCGTGAGTTCAACTCGATTTATAAACTGAAGGAAACACTTCACGGCATTCGCTTCAGAACTGCTACAAATTCGTCAGGCACTACACCGCGCCGCTCGAACTGTCAACACAACTGGTACTGCTAAGAGTATCCTACGACTTCCACATCGCTGGCAATGGGTTTGAAACACGTAACTATTTTGTTCGAGCTGTAAATAAATAATTGCCACTATTAAAGTTCCAATCCCCCGTATAATAATGACAAAGATGCTCGCTGTATGTTGGGTCTCAACTACACTGGTGTGCAAAACTTAAGGATGTAAATAACTTTTGTATGATGTGTCACTGCCAAGTAACTTAGCTCAATGAAACTTTGACCACACATAGAAAGAACTTCTGCAGTATAGCACAAAATGTAACTGAAAGAAACTCGCAATCAGACGAACAGAAATGACACTTTTATTCAAACACAATAACTACAGAACTTACCGCGACTCCTGACGGTCGCCTTGACATTACGAATGGTCCTTAATATGGTGTGTGATGATCATGGTCGGCAATGCATGCTCAGCAACGTGCTCCCATGCTGTCCACAAGACTGGTAACGAGTTAGTTTGGTAGGACGTTCTATTCCTCCACCAGCGCGGTTGAAAACTGTGGATGGTCGTTGATGCATCTGGACTCGCTGTAGTACGTGTCTCCAAAGCAGCCCATACGTGCTCGGTGAGATTTAAATCTGAAGAATGGGCGGGAAATTCCATTCGCAGAATATCATATCCTTCGATGAGCTCCTCCGCGTGTGTTTACGTTTTGCACACCATTGTATTTCAAAACCCACCAGTCTATTCAGACACGCACTGTGTTTGGTAAGGGTGTACTATCGTATTTGCAGAGAGCTTCTTACAAAAAGTGTAAACACACATTTTCGTCAGGCGACAATGAGAGCTGAAGTTACGTTGTTAGCTGTCGCCACGCCGCTGTATGACAGTTTGCTTATTTTCCTGAAATGAATGTTTTCCAGCATGTTTATGTTGGCTCTGTTCTCAATCTGCCGTAATGGCTTCAGGCAATGGACGGACTGCAGGCTGTATCTTCTTGTCCAAACATCCTTGACATCGTATAAGAAATCACACTGGATACCGCAAGTATGTCGTAACGGCTAAAAAGACTTCTGCTGACAAAGTAAACTTCAGTTACGCGTGCACTGACTACGTTTGCGTTCGCCGGTATCAATGATAATGGCCTGGGCGTTCAGAAATCTTGCGGGGCTTCTCCGTACCTAACTTGCTAATGGCTACATTTTTCTTTCGTTATAAGCTTTGTTGTACGTATTCTTTCTACTCTAACGATATTACACAGAAATGTAAAACATCAAGAATGATCTCCTCGTATTCAAGACAGAAAGTAGTTATCTCAAAGTAGTTCATAAATCCCAAAGTACACTCATGCTCATAAATTAAGGAAAATGCTGATTCATGGTGAAACAACGCTCTAGTGGGCCGTTTGCGGGTTTAAATCACCTCGGGGTATGAGCATGCGGTGTATTTGACCTGCGGTCGTCACACGGTCGCGCTGGCAGCAGTCCACATACACAGAGATGCGTTGGTGCATGTCAGAGTACGGTGCAGCTAGTAAGTGTGCAGGCGTTTTCAGACGTGCTAATGGTGACTGTGTGATGAATATGGCTCAAAGAACGCATATTGATGACGTTATGGGGGGGGTAGAATACTAGGGCGACTGAAGGCTGGTCAAACGCAGCAGGTCGTATCACGGGCCCTCCGTGTGCCACAAAGTGTGATCTCACGAGTATGGCAACGATTCCAGCAGACAGGAAACGTGCCCAGGCGCTACGGTGCGGGACTTCCACAGTTTACAACAACACAAGAAGACAGATATTTCACCATCAGTGCCCGCAGACGGCCAGGCCACGGAGTACTGCAGGTAGCCTTGCTCGGGACCTTACCGCGGCCACTGGAACAGTTGTCTCCAGACACACAGTCTACAGACGACTGAACAGACATGGTTTATTCGCTCGAAGACCTGAAAGGTGCATTCCACTGACCCCTGGTCACAGGAGAGCCCATAAAGCCTGGTGTCAAAAACACAGTGTATGGTCATTGGAACAGTGGTCCCAGGTTATGTTCACAGACGAGTCCAGGTATAGTCTGAACAGTGATTGTCGCCGGGTTTGCATCTGGCGTGAACCAGCAACCAGATACCAACCCCTTAATGTCCTTGAAAGGGACATGTATGGAGGTCGTGGTTTAATGGTGTGGGCTGGGGTTATGCTTGGTGCACGTACACCCCTGCATGTCTTTGACAGAGAAACTGTAACAGGTGACGTGTATCGGGAGGTCATTTTGCACCAGTATGTCCGCCTTTTGAGGGGTGCAGGGGACCCCACATCCCTCCTGATGAATGATAACGCACGGCCCCACAGAGCTGCCATTGTGGAGGAGTACCTTGAAATAGAAGATATCAGGCCAATGGAGTGGCCTGCCTGCTCTCCAGACCAAAACCCCATCGAGCACGCCTGGGATGCTCTCGGTCGACGCATCGCTGCACGTCTTCAAACCTTTACGACACTTCAGGAGCTCCGACAGGCACTGGTGCAAGAATTGGAGGCTATACCCCAGCAGCTGCTCGACCACCCGAACCAGAGTATGCCCAATCCGTTGTGAGGCCTGTGTGCGTGTGCATGATCATATCCCATATTGACGTCGGGGTACATGCGCAGGAAACAGTGGCGTTTTGCAGCACATGTGTTTCGGGACGGTTTTCTCAAATTATCACCAATACCGTGGACTCACAGATCTGTGTCGTGTGTGTTCCCTATGTGGCTATGCTATTAGCGCTAGTTTTGTGTAGTGCCACGTTGTGTGCCACCACATTCTGCAATTGTCCTTAGTTTATAAGCATGAGTGTATGAAGCTATCCCTATGTGCATAGCTAAATGAACGCCGACACGTCTTACACTGGGGAATTATTGCAATTTCGTCGTACAACAAACAAAATTGTTCAACGCGACCTCTTCCTCCACCCTTATCGTAGCTGCATTGCGTACCACCGCCCTCAGAAATATCCTCTGTATTGCGTACTGAGAACAGGCGGCTACAATACAAAGGGAGCAGTCGCAGCAGTCCAATGAGGGACAGATCTTAGGTGTACCCAAAGGTAAAGCTCCACGTTGGGTTAATATGTGAAAACATGATGGCCAGGCAGTCCGACCACCTATTCAACACCCAGCATTCTGTGCGTTAATAAAGGTCTGTGCAGGCGTAGTGTCTCAAAAATGCAGGAGAACCATCATGAATGAAGTAGAAATGGCAACATTATGCTAGTGGCACGTACCACAAGTAATCAAGATACATAGTAAATAAGAAATTTATTTACTTATGCCCAGTAATCTTGTTTAGAAGATTATGCTGTCCCAACAAACACCTTCTAACAGGCACTGAACAGGTGAAAATAGGAAGATCCGTCGGCAGAACAACTGACCTACAGACGCTGTTTCTGGAAACTGTAAGGTATGCTTCGCATTTTATTGTAGAAAACAGTGTGTGTTATTCATTTATATATAGTCCAGTCAAATGGCTCTGAGCACTATGGGACTCAACTGCTGTAGTTATCAGTCCCCTAGAACTTAGAACTACTTAAAACTAACTAACCTAAGGACATCACACACATCCATGCCCGAGGCAGGATTCGAACCTGCGACCATAGCAGTCCCACGTTTCCGGACTGCGCGCCTAGAACCGCGAGACCACCGCGGCCGGCTATAGTCCAGTCATATTGTTTTGTATACACTGATTACAAAAATGATTCTAGATTGCGGTTCCACGTGCGAAGCAGTAAGCTATTGTCTGATGCGAATCGCCAACACGAATTATATCCTAACAAAGTTCCGTCGACAGTAATCTGAAGTGCTAATGATGAATCAGTTATTCAGAATGTAATTTGGAGATTAACAAAATGCTGGTTTTTAAAAACAGCCGACCCCTTTTCAAGTAAGTAAATAACTGTTAAGGCACAACTACGAATTCATCACCTAGTACATGTGCTGCACGTTCTCCTTATTATTCCTTCCTATAACGTCTACGTCTACGTTAACTTAGAAATAGGTTATTAAAATGTGAGGCCTAGTGTAAATCTGTTATTGGCGTCCTCGTGGAGAGAATCATTTTGGTGGGGAAAATGGAGACCGGCCATGCATGTATTAACTGCCCAACTTTCGTTGTTCAATATGGCTGGGATAACTGGATGAACAAAGAGCCATCTGGGAGATTTGGCTTGGCTCTGAGCACTATGGGACTTAACTTCTAAGGTCATCAGTCCCCTAGAACTTAGAACTACTTAAACCAAACTAACCTAAGGACATCACACACATCCATGCCCGAGGCAGGATTCGAACCTGCGACCGTAGCGGCCGCGCGGTTCCAGACTGTAGCGCCTTTAATGGGAGATTTGATTGTGAGTTTAATGACCTATGGCATTTGCTGGAGCCTCCAGGTTAAGGTATACAAATAAAGTTTTTGTTTATTTTTTACACAATCACTTTTTATGATACAATTATAATCGGTCTCGGCCCACTATGGTTATCTTCAGATGCTACGGGCGGGCATACGGTGAACAAACGTTCATGCCTTGACAATTCAAGAATATTTGTTCACACTATGCCACGCATAGAATCTGAATATGGCCACTGATGACTGAAACCAGTTATGTCATTAAATGCGATCGTCTCAAAAATAAAAAATAAAACTTTATAACAAACCGGAATATCGTCGCCCCCCCCCCTCTCTCTCACTCTCTCTCTCTCTCTCTCTCTCTCTCTCTCTCTCACACACACACACACACACACACACAAGGATAGAAGCTGGGCCGGCCGCTGTGGACAAATGGTTCTAGGCGCTTCAGTCCGGAACCGCGCTGCTGCTACGGTCGCAGGTTCGAATCCTGCCTCGGGCATGGATGTGAGTGATGTCCTTACGTTAGTTAGGTTTAAGTAGTTCTAAGTCTAGCTGACGGATGACCTCAGATGTTAAGTCCCATAGTGCTTAGAGGCATTTCAACCATTTGATAGAAGCTGGAGAGAAAGATACAACGTAGCTAGAAGCAGATATTCGAAACGTAATTCAACGTAGTAAACATGATAAGAGCGGAATGCAAATGTCAACAAAGAATACGTCCACACACCAGAAGGAAAAACGCAGCTGCCATTCGACGAAGGGAGTCCAGTTCTAGTCGTCAACTCGTATTATCGCCGCCACACACCTCCAACGTCGGATAAGGCGAGAGCAGAACACAACCGGAGACTGTCGCAGTTGATGATTTCAGTGCTAACGAGTGGGAAACTACTTTGGCTCTCGTGCTCTTTAGAGATCATGTCTGCCTTAGTGGCCTAATAAATCAAAGACTTTAACGTAACCTTAAGATGCTACTAATTCCGATCTCTGGTGATCTGCAGAGAAGCCCCCCCATAATATCATGCAAATTTAAGGGAAATATAACGTCGCACAACGGAAAAGTCTTATTGTAGGAGATGGCTCAATCAAGCGCGAAAATGCGAGTACCGCACCACACATGATAATATTAATGAAGCGTCATCCATCTACAACATAAAAAAGCGGTCACTTTAACAATTGGGGGTGGTTTGTTAGTATAAAGCATCAATATATGACTGAGATACATGTGAAAATTTAATAAATACATAAGGGATTGTAATTGTGAAATCTAGCTTTGGCACAGGTGGATGAACACCATTCGTGAAACTAATTTATGGATATGATCGGTGACTGCAAGTTAGTGGTTTAAAGAGAGAACAGGGGAAAATAAGTACGAGCACCAGTAGAATCGCCAAAGTGCGTGCTGGGAACAACTAGCCGCCTGCGAACCTGATAGCTGTGCAGTTAGCTCCTAGTGAGAGTTTACTACCCTCGTGTACCCTTCAGTTCGGTGACTGTATCGCCGGCTCATTCTTACAAGGGAACCTCCCCATCGCACCCCCCTCAGATTTAGTTATAAGTTGGCACAGGGATAGGCCTTGAAAAACTGAACACAGATCAATCGAGAAAACAGGAAGAAGTTGTGTGGAACTATGAAAAAAATAAGCAAAATATACAAACTGAGTAGTCCATGCTCAACGTAAGCAACATCGAGGAGAGTGTTAGCTTACGAGCGCCGTGGTCCTGTGGTTAGCGTGAGCGGCTGTGCAGCGACAGGTCCTTGGATCAAATCTTGTCTCAGGCGAAAATTTTAATTTTTTATTTTCAGATAATTATCAAAGTTCAGCCACTCACACATAATCAACTTCGCTCTCCAAAATTCCAGGACATGTTCAGATTTGCTTGGACATATACAGAATTTGACGGTCTACTCACGGAAACATTTGAAAACGTAAAAAAACATGTTTTGACAGAGCACAGGGAAAACTGTGCGACTCTGAAACTGTTGCATTCATTTGATGCAGTTTATGTGACAAACTCTTATGTTTTCATCACTTTTTTTGAAGTGATTATCACATACACAAGAAAACCTAAATCGGGCAAGGTAGAAGAATCTTTTTACCCATTCGCCAAGTGTACAAGTTAGGTGGGTCGACAACATATTCCTGTCATGTGACGCACATGCCGACACCAGTGTCGTATAGAATATATGAGACGTGTTTTCCTGTGGAGGAATCGGTTGACCTATGACCTTGCGATCAAATGTTTTAGGTTCCTATTGGAGAGGCACGTCCTTTCGTCTACTAATCGCACGGTTTTGCGGTGCGGTCGCAAAACACAGACACTAAACTTATTACAGTGAACAGAGACGTCAATGAATGAACGGGCAGATCGTAACTTTGCGAAAATAAAGAAAGTAAAACTTTCACTCTTGGGAGGACTCGAACCAAGGACCTTTCATTCCGCAGCTGCTCACTCTAACCACGAGACCACAGCGCTCATCAGCTATCGTTGTCCTTTTTGTTGCCTATCTTACACATGGACTACTCAGTTTGTATATTTTGCTTATTTTTTCATAGTTCCACACAACTTCTTCATGTTTTCTCGATTGATCTGTGTTCAGTTTTTGAAGGCCTATCCACTGTGTCAATTTATAACTAAATCTGAGGGGGGTGCGATGGGGAGGTTCCCTTGTTAGCACTCTTACACAGCGTGAATGTGCAAGAAGGGCTACAAATAATGGCTGAAATTTCTGAGCCCAGCTTGCTCTCCGTATTGAGTACTAAAGTGGAAACATGCTTCAGTGCGACCGCAAGTCTCCTCTCATCAGTCGTATGAGACAAAGTCTTTACTCTTCGATCGTCTGTCCGCGTTTGTTTAATCGATCTCTGCCTTAACTTTCTGAAATTCGACTGTTTTTACCAGCCTAGGAGTCTCGCCAGCGAGATGCAGTGCAGCAGACCTTGAGAGTTCCGCCCAATAACAAGTTAAAGGAACTACTACTGTAGCGGATTTTGTCATGCTGAATCAATTATGATCTGGCAAGTGGCGGAAGGTAGCAAATTTCTCCCACTGCTTGGCAGGTTTTTAAACCAGGCCTGTCCAGTGACATGTAGTTACACGTAGGAAAGCACATATTACAGAAATAATTATTGTGGACCAATCAAAGAGCCCACTGCAAGGTTTTAAATGATCCAGTTTTTGTGCTAACTGTGAGACTGTAGGATAACAGCAGATCTTACACTTCTGCCTTTCTGGCGTGTGCACCTGGCCACACACATTATCTTCCCAAAAGATTTATTTGGGCGTCGTACAATGGAGTTTTATGACAGACAGGCTAGACCTTGGGCTACGCGGTGTGCAGAGATGGGTCGAAGCGAATTCTACGCTGTCTACCTACACTCAAGGGCAGCTTTCAGCTCTGAACACGTTTATAGCTCCCACTGGTCCTTTTAAGCGAACTTACATGTCGCCCAAGCCAGCTAGGAAGCTTTCAATGCTACAGGCCCCCAACTGTAATAATAGGAAGGGCAGAGATGAAGTAATTAGCTGGACAGTCACTGGTATTATTGAATATTGTCTGCAGTCATGATTCAGCATAAAAGGGTCGATTACATTGACCATGGGGATGTGCATATAACATTATGAAATATAATGAAGCGCCAAAGAAACTGGTATAGGCATGCGTATTCAAAACAAATATATGTAAACAGGGAGAATACGGCGCGGAGCTCGGCAACGGCTATATAAGACAACAAGCGTCTAGCTCAGTTGTTAGATCGGCTACTGCTGCTACAATCTCAAGTTTTCAAGATTTAAGTGAGTTTGAACGTGTTGTTATAGTCTGCGCACGAGCGGTGGGACACAGCATCTCCGTCGTACCGATGAAGTGGGGGATTTCCCCGTACGACCATTTCACGAGTCTACCGTGAATATCAGGTAAAACATCAAATCCCCGACATCGCTGAGGTCGGAAAAAGATCCTGCAACAACGGGACCAACGACGACTGAAGATAATCGTTCAAGATGACAGAAGTGCAACCCCTCCGCATATTGCAGCGGATTTCAGTGGCGAGCCATCAAAGATTGTTAGCGTGCGAACCATTCAACGAAACATCATCGATAAGGGGTTTCGGAGCCGATGGCCCACTCGTAAACCCTTGATGACTGCACGACACAAAGCTTTACTCCTCGCCTGGTTGCGTCAACATCGACATTGGACTGTTAATGACTGGAAACATGCTGCCTGATCGTACCAGTCTCGTTTCAAAGTGTATCGAGCGGATGGACATATATGGGTATGGAGACAACCTCACAAATTCATGGACCCTGCATGTCAGCAGAGGACTGTTCAAGCTGGTGGACCGAGCGAGGTGGCGCAGTGGTTAGACACTGGACTCGCATTCGGGAGGACGACGGTTCAATCCCGCGTCCGGCCATCCTGATTTAGGTTTTCCGTGATTTCCCTAAATCACTCCAGGCAAATGCCGGGATGGTTCCTCTGAAAGGGCACGGCCGACTTCCTTCCCCATCCTTCCCTAATCCGATGAGACCGATGACCCCGCTGTCTGGTCTCCTTCCCCAAAACCAACCAACCAACCAAGCAAGCTGGTGGAGGCTCCTTAATAGTGCGGGGCATGTGCAGTTGGAGTGATATGGGACCCCTGACACGTCTAGATACGACTGAGAGGTGACACGTACGTAAGCATCCTGTCTGATCACCTGCATCCATTCGTGTCCACTGTGCATTCCGACGGACTTGGGCAATTCCAGCAGGACAATGCGTCACCCCACACGTCCAGAACTGCTACAGAGTATCTCCAGGAACACTCTTCTGAGTTTAAACACTTCCACTGGGCGCCATACTACCCAGACATGAGCATTATTGAGCATACCTGGGATGCCTTGCAATGTGCTGTTTGGAAGAGATCTCCACTCCCTTCTTCCCTGCAGGATTCATGGTGTCATTTCCCTCCAGCACGTCCTACACGTTATTACACCGGTGTACCAGTTTCTTTGGCTCTTCAGTGTATGTTGCATGACAGTTTCAGAAGATGATGCCACATAATACCTCCCACACACCTGGAGAGGCGCTAGTAGCCATGGCATCCATCCAACATAGAGAGTCCAGATATAACCAAAAAATCTCAAACTCTGACCGAACAGGAGTCGGAAAGCTCAATGGTGCTAACGGACCGCCGTGTCATCCTCAGTCAATAGGCGTCACTGAATGCAGTTATGGTGGGGCATGTAATCAGCACACTGCTGTCCCAGCCATTGTCAGCTTTCTGTGACCAGAGCAGCTACTTCTCAATCAAGTAACTCCTCAATTGGTCTCTCAAGGGCTGAGTGCACCCCGCTTGCCAACATTGCTCGGCAGAGATATGATAAATTACAATAAAATCCACTCGCAGATTCACATGACAGGGGAAATTACGAATCCAATGGTCACAAACATGCATGCATAGTAAGTGATTTAAAAAGCGTATTTGCCTGTTAAATGAATTCCAGATTCTAGACCCACCTAAATATCGCGAAAGTGTGGGAACATCAGATGATAAGATCAGAATAAGTTTGTAATACCTGTAAAGCATGTTATTAAAATGGCGTCGACCTTTAAAAGGAAAGAAAAGCTGTTTGGTTCAAATTTGCTTCATGGCCACGTTCTCACAAAAGAATACACTTTTTCCCTTGGGGCCCACCCTCGAGTTGGCACCGCAATGGAATAGTTAACCTAAGAGCTTGGAAGACACCGCCGCCCCCACCATAAAAAAGCAGTGGGTGATATCAGGACAGCCGGCCGGAGTGGCCGAGCGGTTCTGGGCGCTACAGTCTGGAACCGCGCGACCGCTACGGTCGCAGGTTCGAATCCTGCCTTGGGCATGGATGTGTGTGGTGTCCTTAGGTTAGTTAGGTTTAAGTAGTTCTAAGATCTAGGGGACTGATGACCTCAGAAGTTAAGTCCCATAGTCTTCAGAGCCATTATCAGGACAGCCTCCCCCTTTAAAGATGGCTGTGCAGACTACGTTTTAGAGGCAGAGGTACTCTGCCTAGATTAGTGGTTCTCAGCCATTCGAGTCTATTTCAGTCATGAAACTAAATTATTTTCAAAATATCGTTATTATTACCACAGACGCTAATACTGATTATTAATTATCTCGATTAGTAGCATTAATGCAGTGGAGATTACAGGTTCAAATGGTTCAAATGGCTTTGAGCACTATGCGACTCAACTTCTGAGGTCATCAGTCGCCTAGAACTTAGAACTAATTAAACCTAACTAACCTAAGGACATCACACACATCCATGCCCGAGGCAGGATTCGAACCTGCGACCGTAGCGGTCACGCGGTTCCAGACTGAAGCGCCTTTAACCGCACGGCCACACCGGCCGGCGGAGATTACAGGTTCCTCATATAGTTCACTCACTATAAACATATGTTGTGCTTTCCTCCGTACAACGCTGATGATAAAAGTGAGACATATACGTAACAAATGTTAAATATCTGAAGATAATGTCTTCTCCAAGTTGTAGATAGTACCCGCAATAGTCCAGAAATTGTACACAGTATTATTATTACTATTACTATTAGCGGCTGTGGTCTGACACAAAGCATTACCAGCCTAAAGTCTTCCAATTTGTGCCAATTCAGAAGTAAGGATTTGTGAACAGTAAGCATAGTGCTCACATTTTAAGTCAGTTTATTTTAAATGGTGTTGCAGTGTGCATGTCAAGGAAGTGACGCAGTGGAGAGGACTAAAGCAGATGAAGTATGTTTTGTAACAAATGTCTCCCCTCACTGTGAATAATTAGCATTTTATCTGAGAAGGAGTTTTGGGTAGCACTTGCGATGCGTCATGACTTCCTTTGTCATTTAATCTACCCCCCCCCCCCCACACACACATAAACTAAATATAATACATATTTTAACATTTTATGAATAGAAATGTCCTAAGAAAAGCCTTTCATTCTGCAGGTTAGTTAGGTGCTAATGTTGATGATAATGGGGGAAAGGGGGGGGGGGGGGGGGCGGAAGAGACACGGGGATACTAGCTAAAGTCTGATTGCACTCCGGGGTAAGAAAGATTTGGAACAGCTGACCTAGTTGAATAAAACTAGCAGAGACACACTCTCCTGCCCACTCCAAAGCCGTCTTCACATGCAATGAGGGAGTTGACACTGACATGGTCAGGAAGTCCAACCTCACGAAACACAGCTCCAGTGTCACATGGGACTTGCTAATTACCATGATGGTTTTTCGTGATTAGTGTGTGACCACATATTGCGCTTAAGAAAACGCTAAATGCAAGTGATACGAACACATTTTACGGCTTTGTGCACTCCGTACAGTAGAGGAACAGTTTAGGAGTGAAAGGTGTTTGTTTCAGCAAGATAACGGACCCTGCTATAAAGCAGCACCTCTGAAGCAATGGTTTGTGGACAGTGACATTGCTGAAATGGATTGACCTGCCCAAAGTCCCGGCTTGGACTAAATAGAACGCCTCTGGAATGAGTTAAAACGTCGACTTCGTTCCAGACCTGAACTTCAAATATCACTACCTACTCTTGTTTTGGCTCTTGAGAAAGAATGGGCTGTCATTCCTTCATGCACTTTCAGACACCTCGTTGAAATTGTCCCCTGCAGAGGTCATGCCGTCATAAAGCGGGGGGGAGGGGGGGGGGGTGGACATACCCCAAATTAATGTCCACTAACAGCTGTCCGAATAGTTTTGATCAAATAACGTATCAAGTTGTTAAATTAGTGTTTACATAAAATACCAACTACTGCGTCATTTCTCCCCTTATCGTACAATCTCCTTTTGGCTACATGTACCTGTTATGAGACACAACAGCCACTACATTCTTCTTTAGATTCCTGGTAACTCCAGAAGACTGGTACCAACACGTTTTGGAGCTAATATTGTCTCTCTTCCATGTTTTCCGTGGCATATTATCACTCAGCAGCAGTCTCACAAGTACAGAAGCTGCACCACAGATCGGTTTAAGTACGTAAGTACCCAGCACAAAGCAGGAGCATTTGCCACTCCTCGTCCATTGCGAATAGCAGTGTCAGTGATTTGAGAGTTAGCGACAGACTGTGCATCAGTATCTGTGGTAGAAAATGTGATGATTGGGTACAGTTTCATGATGTTATAAGGAACGCATCTGAGTCTGTGACTGAAACCATCTGGTGACATTCGTCTGTAACTTGTCTTTCCATGAAAGTAATCACACTCACTTATTATACAAAGATTTGTAAAGACCTATGACTACTCAATTGAGTGCTCCTCGGAGCTTCGGCTATGCATAACTGAGATTTCAGAAACAAGGTTAGATCTCAAATGTGGTGACAGATTGATTCGCAGTGTGATTACAGATTTAAGTGGAATGTAATAGTCTGAAGCCAGTGAACGTTAACTATGAATTATTAGTCGAATGACAGGCTGAGTTGTAACATATACCGTGGTGTAGGTTGTCACCTAACTCAGAAAACTGATGAGTATCTGTCATTTTTTCCGTTTCCTCCTAGCTCGTTGTCACTTATGGATACTTTATTTTTCAGAAAATCATAACTTTGATAATGATACAGTTGTTTACCCACTTTAGAATTTGATAAGCTGAAATATGGTGAAGATATTGACATCATAAAAATTAGCTCAATGCTACAATATTTAATATACACTACTGGCCATTAAAATTGCTACAGCACGAATATGACGTGCTACAGACGCGAAATTTAACCGACAGGAAGAAGATTCTGTGATATGCAAATGATTAGCTTTTCAGAGCATTCACACGAGGTTGGCGCCGGTGGCGACACCTACAACGTGCTGACATGAGGAATGTTTCCAACAGATTTCTCATACACAAACAGCAGTTGACCGGCGTTGCCTGGTGAAACGTTGTTTTGATGTCTCGTATAAGGAGGATGAATGCGTACCATCACGTTTCCGACTTTGATAAAGGTCGGATTGTAGCCTATCGCGATTGCGGTATATCGTGTCGCGACATTGCTGTTCGCGTTGGTCGAGATCCAATGACTGTTAGCAGAATATGGAATCGGTGGGTACAGGAGGGTAATACGGAACGCCGTGCTGGATCCCTACGGCCTCGTATCACTAGCAGTCGAGATGACAGGCATCTTATCCCAATGGCTGTAACGGATCGTGCAGCCACGTCTCGATCCCTGAGTCAACAGATGGGGACGTTTGCAAGACAACAACCATCTGCACGAACAGTTCGACGACGTTTGCAGCAGCATGGACTATTAGCTCGGAGACCATGGCTGCGGTTACCCTTGACGCTGCATCACAGACAGGAGCGCCTGGGATGGTGTACTCAACGACGAACCTGGGTGCACGAATGGCAAAACGTCATTTTTTCGGATGAATCCAGGTTCTGTTTACAGCATCATGATGGTCGCATCCGTATTTGACGACATCGCGGTGAACGCACATTGGAAGCGTGTATTCGTCATCGCCATACTGGCATATCACCCGACGTGATGGTATGGGGTGCCATTGCTTACACGTCTCGGTCACCTCTTGTCCGCATTGACGGCACTTTGAACAGTGGACGTTACATTTCAGATGTGTTACGACCCGTGGCTCTACCCTTCATTCGATCCCTGCGAAACCCTACATTTCAGCAGGATAATGCACGACCGCATGTTGCAGGTCCTGTACAGGCCTTTCTGGATACAGAAAATGTTCGACTGCTGCCCTGTCCAGCACATTCTCCAGATGTCTCACCAATTGAAAACGTCTGGTTAATGGTGGCCGAGCAACTGGCTCGTCACAATACGGCAGTCACTACTCTTGATGAACTGTGGTATCGTGTTGAAGCTGCATGGGCAGCTGCACCTGTACACGCCATCCAAGCTCTGTTTGACTCAATGCCCAGGCATATCAAGGCCGTTATTACGGCCAGAGGTGGTTGTTCTGGGTACTGATTACTCAGGATCTATGCACCGAAACTGCGTGAAAATGTAATCACATGTCAAGTTCTAGTATAATATATTTGTCCAATGAATAACCGTTTATCATGTGCATTTCTTCTTGGTGTAGCAATTTTAATGGCCAGTAGTGTACATAAACAACAAAATACGACGAAATCAGTATGGTGTTTCCAAAGCTGTCAACCGTGGTAGGAATGAGTAACACGTGATTCTGACATCACTTCTGACAAGGGAACCTCCCCATCGCACCCCCTTCAGATTTAGTTATAAGTTGGCACAGTGGATAGGCCTTGAAAAACTGAACACAGATCAATCGAGAAAACAGGAAAAAGTTGTGTGGAACTATGAAAAAAATAAGCAAAATATACAAACTGAGTAGTCCATCCGTAAGATAGGCAACATCAAGGGCAGTGTGAGCTCAGGAGCGCCGTGGTCCCGTGGTTAGCGTGAGCAGCTGCTGAACAGGAGGCCCTTGGTTCAAGTCTTCCCTCGAGTAAAATTTTTAATTTTTTATTTAGAGACAATTATTATCTGTCCGCGAGGTAACTGCGCCGTAGTATGGGGACGCTACACCTAAACAAACATCGAAACACACGACGTCAGTCGACTGCAGCGCACGGAAGAAAGAGTATTCCTGCTATCGAGGCTCCCTGGCTGGCAGTTGACTGTTCGCTACTTTGGACGAGAGTGCATTAAATACGTGAGATGTATTCCGTGGGCAATATGAATCCATTCAATGACGAGGTCAATGAATATTTTTCGAACCCATACTACGGTGCAGTTACCTCGCATCGGACGGATGGACGGACAGATAATAGTTGTCTGAAAATAAAAAATTAAATTTTTCACTCGAGGGAAGACTTCAACCAAGGACCTCTCGTTCCGCAGCTGCTCGCGCTAACCACGGGACCACGGCGCTCCTGAGCTCACACTGCCCTTGATGTTACCTATCTTACGGATGGACTACTCAGTTTGTATATTTTGCTTATTTTTTTCATAGTTCCACACAACTTCTTCCTGTTTTCTCGATTGATCTGTGTTCAGTTTATCAAGGCCTATCCACTGTGCCAACTTATAACTAAATCTGAGGGGGTTGCGATGGGGAGGTTCACTTGTGAGTAGATGGAGCGTGTCACGAACATGACCCATGAAGGGGATAGCTGTGTCCCAGAAACATGGAACGATCCAGACTGTCTGGAATAGCTAGCCAGTCGGCATCAATATCGGAGCGCAGCCTTACACCGGCGAGACGATACTGTGCCCGGGAGCGTGAGGCGCCGCAGCGGTACTCACCGATGGTGGTGATGACGATGATGGAGTAGAAGAGGGCGCCGATGAGCGTCCACTGGACGGCCTTCTCGTCCTCGGTGCCGTCCCAGCCGTCCCGCTTGACGCAGCGCACCAGCTCGTGCTCGAACACCTGCAGCCGCTTCACCACGGCCCTGGTCCAGTTCTCCTGGTGCAGCACCGGCGGACCGTCCGTCAGCCGCCACAGGTCCGCCGTCACGTTGCTGCGGATGCGGCTGATGTTGCGCTTCACCTGCGCAACACACATCGCCGCCTTCCTTAACCGGTGTGTGACTCATGCTGCTCGTGTTTTATATACCAGTTGTAGAAGTATGAAACCCGCCCAAATGTGTAACGTTGACACTGGATGTCCTTACGCCATCACCGGCTTGTGCTGACGTCAGTATACTTTGGCCTTTAACTCTCTTTGGGTAACTACTCACATAGAACATGTTGTTGTGAAGGTGAACCAAAAATTGCACTTTACTAGCGGAACACTTAGAAGATGCAACAGGTCTACTAAAGAGACTGTCTACACTATGTCTGTCAGTTCTCATTTGGTTGTAAGTAGGCTGTTTAGGTTTTTATGTTGGTAACGCCACGTAGCGCTCTATATGAAAATCACTGGCTGTGCTGTGTGCAGTCTCTGGCTGGTTGGCATTGTTGGAATATTGGTTGGTTGGTTGGTTTGGGGAAGGAGACCAGACAGCGTGGTCATCGGTCTCATCGGAGTAGGGAAGGATGGGGAAGGAAGTCGGCCGTGCCCTTTCAGAGGAACCATCTCGGCATTTACCTCGAGTGTGTTGGAATATTTGCTACTGTAGTGTTGGGCAGTTAGATGTGAACAGCGCGTAGCGCTGCGCAGCTGGAGGTCAGCCGCCAGCAGTTGTGGATGTGGGGAGTGAGATGGCGGAGTTTTGAGAGCGGATGATCTGGACGTGTGTCCATCAGAAAGAGTAAATTTGTAATACTGGATATCATGAACTGATATATATATATATATATATATATATATATATATATATATATATATATATATATATATATATATAATGACTTTTGAACACTATTAAGGTAAATACATTGTTTGTTCTCTATCAAAATCTTTCATTTGCTAACTATGCCTATCAGTAGTTAGCGCCTTCAGTAGTTAGAATCTTTTATTTAGCTGGCAGTAGTGGCGCTCGCTGTATTACAGTAGTTCGAGTAACGAATATTTTTGTGAGGTAAGTGATTTGTGAAAGATACAGATTATTGTTAGTCAGGGCCATTCTTTTGTAGGGATTTTTGAAAGTCAGATTGCGTTGCGCTAAAAATATTGTGTGTCAGTTTAGTGTTGATCAGAATAAGTAAAGAGAGAAATGTCTGAGTATGTTCAGTTTAATGAATTACTGTGCTGATAAACGCCTTACGTTATTTGATTTTCCTATATGTTTCATGAATCACTTACCCCACAAAAATCTTCATTACTCGAACTACTGCAATACAGTGAGCGCCAATACTGCCAGCTAAATTAAAGATTCTAACTACTGAAGTTACTAACTACTGATAGGCATAGTTAGCAAATGAAAGATTTTGATAAAGAACAAACAATGTATTTACCTTAATAGTGTTCAAAAGTCATAGTATATATATCAGTTCATGACATCCAGTCTTACAAATGTACTCTTTCTGATGGACACACGTCCAGATCGTCCGCTATCAAAACTCCGCCATCTCTCTCCCCACATCCACCACTGCTGGCGGCTCACCTCCAACTGCGCAACGCTACGCGCTGTTCGCATCCAACTGCCCAACACTGCAATAGCAAATTTCAACAATGCAAACCAGCCACAGACTGCACACAGCACAGTCAGTGATTTTCATATAGAGCGCTACATGGCGTTACCAACATAAAAACCTAAACAGCCTACTTACAACCAGAGCTCTAAGGCTCTATTAATTTACTTTGCCTTTTTGTGTTTTATTTAGCACTCTGTAGCTAAACTGTTGTAAATATTGTTTGATTATATCAATAACACAAGAGTGTTCGCTTTTTCCACGAAAAGGTTGTGAATTATGATGGTGCCGAGAGGGCCTTTTTGTGCCGTTTTCCAATGTGCAAAAGCCTGGAATGGATGCAGTAACTAGCTGGAATTTTGTTGGAATTGATATCTATCATCGCCACCAAGAAATGATAGATTCCAGCAATTCTACCTGCAAATCCACCTACCAACATGCACTCGCCACCACATTGCGCAATAACTGTAATGGAACAGAAGAACTATAGTAATGTACAGTGAAGGATCAGCTCATTGGATGTTATAGTGTGCTCAAATATAAGTTAAATTATACCTGAACTCTTGTACCTACTGTGATTTATCCTCAGTCACGTATCCACTTAGGGTCCCTCCCATGCTAAAGTGCTTACCGAGTGTCCTTTATTGAAAGCATATTAAAATTAATGTGGCAAAAGAGTGTGCAAAAATTAATATTGTTTGTTGAAAGGATCTTACAAATATCTCAATTTTGCGTTTCGCTGCAGTAAAAGTTCAGAACTGTAACTGTTGAGAGTTACATGTTAATGCTTCCTAAGTGCTTGTTTCACTAATGTAATGAAAGTGCATTTAGTTTGCTCTACTACAGTGGTCAAGATTAAGCTACCTCCCCCCCCCCCCCCCGATTGAAAGTAGTCCAAATGCAAAAAGTTACTTAATTATAGAAAGTTTCAATTACTCTTGCTATTCCTGTCAAGTTCCCTACAGTATTGGGTTCCTCTTGTGTATTGAAAGTGCTTCTTAATAGTGTAACAGGACCCACAGTTTGTCTATTGTGCTCAAACTAAATAACGATTAATAGAAAGACCACTATCTATGAAAACTGCAACTTCTTTTATTCAAAGGTCAGTGAGAAAGTGCTTGTTAGTGAAATACATTTAACTTTCGTTCTAAATAGAAAAGTATTTAGCTGAGAGAGACTTAACCTATGCCCAGTTCATAATTTTGCAATGAATATTAATAGTAATATTATTGAGACCATTTAGTTTGATTAAGCCCTGAAGGTAATAGTGTGCATCGTTACCTGTTATATTTATGCAAATAGTTTGTTCTGCTTTAACTGTCAGCTCCAACCTTAACATATGCAGGTGCCAGAGTTCATTGAACTCTCGTATGACAAAGTATAGGCTGTGTTTGCCCATTGAAGTCACCTATTTTCAGTTTCTTGAATAAGAATGTTACTCATTCTTATGCCTAATTAGGCTGGCGACCGTTTTCATTATCATTTGGACAGTGTTGATAGGAATATTATTGTTTGTTACTGTTTAAATATTGACGTAATTCTGACTTTCACTTCCGATAAGCCACCTCCGTTACGTATATCACGGTCAACTCAACAAAATTCCTTTCTGAGGGTAACACGGCACTGTTACTTTGTACCATAGTAGGTTTAACAAAAATAATTTCATTATACTAACTGCCTCCAGCTTAGAGGTTATGGTATAACAGTAGCGGAAGGTAGTGTAATAAATGTTTTGACATGGAGAAAGCAAGCCAAATGGTATATGCGTTTCAATAAGACCACTGATGTTATTTTATTTCAATAAAACAAAACACGTTTACTGACAAAAATACGCATTTCTTTAGAATCGAAAGACAGATTTAAAATAGCTTCACTGATTTCACGAACAGCCTCACAAAAAAGTAGGCCTCTTGAAAGAAGCGCATAAGGCGGGGAAGAATTGTGTAAACCGACACTGTAGGTGACCGCCAATAAAATGTTGGTTCTACTATATTCGTTATTGTTTCTTATTTCCCACTGTGTTATATCTATTATTCTACAGGTATTTTGTGGTTTTCTTTGGAAAAATATATGAGTACGTAGCGTACAAACCCCCAGCAACTGACACAATTTTCTTCTTCTTATCGTCCATAATGAATAAACCATGAAAATGCGCTGCATTACGCCACACACAAACAGACCTCGCCTGTGGGCAGATCAGTGATACCAGATCCACTACATCTACATCTACATCTACATCCACACCCCGCAAACCACCTGACGGTGTGTGGCGGAGGGTACCTTGAGTACCTCTATCGGTTCTCTCTTCTATTCCAGTCTCGTATTGTTCGTGGAAAGAAATATTGTAGGTATGCCTCTGAGTGGGCTCTAATCTCTCTGATTTTATCCTCATGGTCTCCTCGCGACATATACGTAGGAGGGAGCAATATACTGCTTGACTCCTCGCTGAAGGTATGTTCTCGAAACTTCAACAAAAGCCCGTACCGAGCTACTGAGCGTCTCTCTTGCAGAGTCTTCCACTGGAATTAATCTATCATCTCCGTAACGCTTTCGCGATTACTAAATGATCGCCGGCCGGGGTGGCTGAGCGGTTCTAGGCGCTACAGTCTGGAACCGCGCGACCGCTACGGTCGCAGGTTCGAATCCTGCCTCGGGCATGGATGTGTGTGATGTCCTTAGGTTAGTTAGGTTTAAGTAGTTCTAAGTTCTAGGGGACTGATGACCTCAGAAGTTAAGTCCCATGGTGCTCAGAGCCATTTGAACCAGTTACGGTAGTCATCTCCTCACGGTACACTCGTGAAATGGTCGTACGGAAAAATCCCAAATTCATCGCTACCTCGGAGATGCTGTGTTCCAACGCTCGTGCGCCGACCATAACACCACTTAAAACTCACTTTCATCTTGATAACTTGCCATTGTAGCGGCAGTGACCGATCTGTAACTGCGCCAGACACTTCTACATCTACATCTACATCTACATCCATACTCCGCAAGCCACCTGACGGTGTGTGGCGGAGGGTACCTTGAGTACCACTATCGGCTCTCCCTTCTATTCCAGTCTCGTATTGTTCGTGGAAAGAAGGATTGTCGGTATGCCTCTGTGTGGGCTCTAATCTCTCTGATTTTATCCTCATGGTCTCTTCGCGAGATATACGTAGGAGGGAGCAATATACTGCTTGACTCTTCGGTGAAGGTATGTTCTCGAAACTTCAACAAAAGCCCGTACCGAGCTACTGAGCGTCTCTCCTGCAGAGTCTTCCACTGGAGTTTATCTATCAACTCCGTAACGCCTTCGCGGTTACTAAATGATCCTGTAACGAAGCGGGTTGCTTTCTGTTGGATCTTCTCTATCCCTTCCATCAACCCTATCTCGTACGGATCCCACACCGGTGAACAGTATTCAAGTAGTCGGAAAACAAGTGTACTGTCACCTACTTCCTTTGTTTTCGGACTGCATTTCCTTAGGATTCTTCCAATGAATCTCAGTCTGGCATCTGCTTTACCGACGATTAATATTATATTGTCATTTCATTTTAAATCACTCCTAATGCCTACTCCCAGATAATTTATGGAATTAACTGCTTCCAGTTGCTGACCTGCTATATTGTAGCTAAATGATAAAGGATATTTCTTTCTGTGTATTCGCAGCACATTACACTTGTTTACATTGAGATTCAATTGCCATTGCCCGCACCTTGCGTCAATTCGTTGCAGATCCTCCTGCATTTCAGTACAATTTTCCATTGTTACAACCTCTCGATACACCACAGCATCATCCGCAAAAAGCCTCAGTGAACTTCCGATGTTATCCACAAGGTCATTTATATATAATGTGAATAGCAACGGTCGTACGACATCCCTGCGGCACACCTGAAATCACTCTTACTTCGGAAGACTTCTCTCCATTGAGAATGACATGCTGCGTTCTGTTATCTAGCAACTCTAGGGCCTGCACGTTAGTGGGAACCGAATGGCTTCAGATCAGCAAGTCCGATCCATTACAGCTACCCACAGAAACGGCCTGGGATCTGGCCCATCGTGGAAATCCACACGTGTGGCTAGCTACTCTCACAAGCCACAGACAACATGATGAAATGAGATCACAGTGATCAATCCTTGTAACAGATAACTTGTTCAAATACTCTGAGAATCAGTAATAAGGAGGATAGGTAGCAACTCACCGTAAAGATGACTGCTGAGTCGCAGACAGGCATATAGAAATGGCAGTCACACTCCGACAACTACATTTTCAGCCTTAGCTTTTGTCATAAAACGAGAACGCACACAGATTCACGTAATCACTCAGACACAACTTATGCAAACATGACCACCGTCTCTGGCCACTGTGTCTATAGTCTCTGAGAATCAGATCCAAACAAACTACTCCTTAAGTCTCCCTGCCTCTTGTCAGCAGCTGCTAGGCTAGTAGCAAGAAGTGGTGGCAGCACTGACTGAAAGCTGAGGGGAGTGGTAGGAAACCAACAATGCATGACACCTCAGTAAACAAACCATTTCATCTACTGAGACAAAAACAAGATTTTTCCAGTGTTTTTTCAAATTACCCTGATACGGGGTGTTCAAAAAGTCCCTCCGCAGTGCCGTATGATTGTTAGCCGCGCTTGCCGTATGATTGTTCGCCTGCCTGGGTTACTTCCCTTCAAGTGGACTCTCCCAACATTCTACATCTACATCTACATCTATACTCCGCGAGCCACCTTACGGTGTGTGGCGGAGGGTACTTATTGTACCACTATCTGATCCCCCCTTCCCTGTTCCATTCACGAATTGTGCGTGGGAAGAACGACTGCTTGTAAGTCTCCGTATTTGCTCTAATTTCTCGGATCTTTTCGTTGTGATCATTACGCGAGATATATGTGGGCGGTAGTAATATGTTGCCCATCTCTTCCCGGAATGTGCTCTCTCGTAATTTCGATAATAAACCTCTCCGTATTGCGTAACGCCTTTCTTGAAGTGTCCGCCACTGGAGCTTGTTCAGCATCTCCGTAACGCTTTCGCGCTGACTAAATGTCCCCATGACGAATCGCGCTGCTTTTCGCTGGATCATGTCTATCTCTTCTATTAATCCAACCTGGTAAGGGTCCCATACTGATGAGCAATACTCAAGAATCGGACGAACAAGCGTTTTGTAAGCTACTTCTTTCGTCGATGAGTCACATTTTCTTAGAATTCTTCCTATGAATCTCAACCTGGCGCCTGCTTTTCCCACTATTTGTTTTATGTGATCATTCCACTTCAGATCGCTCCGGATAGTAACTCCTAAGTATTTTACGGTCGTTACCGCTTCCAATGATTTACCACCTATGGCATAATCGTACTGGAATGGATTTCTGCCCCTATGTATGCGCATTATATTACATTTATCTACGTTTAGGGAAAGCTGCCAGCTGTCGCACCATTCATTAATCCTCTGCAGGTCTTCCTGGAGTACGTACGAGTCTTCTGATGTTGCTACTTTCTTGTAGACAACCGTGTCATCTGCAAATAGCCTCACGGAGCTACCGATGTTGTCAACTAAGTCATTTATGTATATTGTAAACAATAAAGGTCCTATCACGCTTCCTTGCGGTACTCCCGAAATTACCTCTACATCTGCAGATTTTGAACCGTTAAGAATGACATGTTGTGTTCTTTCTTCCAGGAAATCCTGAATCCAATCACAAACCTGGTCCGATATTCCGTAAGCTCGTATTTTTTTCACTAAACGTAAGTGCGGAACCGTATCAAATGCCTTCCTGAAGTCCAGGAATACGGCATCAATCTGCTCGCCAGTGTCTACGGCACTGTGAATTTCTTGGACAAATAGGGCGAGCTGAGTTTCACATGATCTCTGTTTGCGGAATCCATGTTGGTTATGATGAAGGAGATTTGTATTATCTAAGAACGTCATAATACGAGAACATAAAACATGTTCCATTATTCTACAACAGATTGACGTAAGCGAAATAGGCCTATAATTATTCGCATCTGATTTATGACCCTTCTTGAAAATGGGAACGACCTGCGCTTTCTTCCAGTCGCTAGGTACTTTACGTTCTTCCAGAGATCTACGATAAATTGCTGATAGAAAGGGGGCAAGTTCTTTAGCATAATCACTGTAGAATCTTACGGGTATCTCGTCTGGTCCGGATGCTTTTCCGCTACTAAGTGATAGCAGTTGTTTTTCAATTCCGATATCGTTTATTTCAATATTTTCCATTTTGGCGTCCGTGCGACGGCTGAAGTCAGGGACCGTGTTACGATTTTCCGCAGTGAAACAGTTTCGGAACACTGAATTCAGTATTTCTGCCTTTCTTCGGTCGTCCTCTGTTTCGGTGCCATCGTGGTCAACGAGTGACCGAATAGGGGATTTAGATCCGCTTACCGATTTTACATATGACCAAAACTTTTTAGGGTTCTTGTTTAGATTGTTTGCCAATGTTTTATGTTCGAATTCGTTGAATGCTTCTCTCATTGCTCTCTTTACGCTCTTTTTCGCTTCGTTCAGCTTTTCCTTATCAGCTATGATTCGACTACTCTTAAACCTATGATGAAGCTTTCTTTGTTTCCGTAGTACCTTTCGTACATGATTGTTATACCACGGTGGATCTTTCCCCTCGCTTTGGACCTTAGTCGGTACGAACTTATCTAAGGCGTACTGGACGATGTTTCTGAATTTTTTCCATTTTTGTTCCACATCCTCTTCCTCAGAAATGAACGTTTGATGGTGGTCACTCAGATATTCTGCGATTTGTGCCCTATCACTCTTGTTAAGCAAATATATTTTCCTTTCTTTCTTGGCATTTCTTATTACACTTGTAGTCATTGATTCCACTGTTTCGTTTATCTCAGCCAGCGTCAGTAGTATCGTTGGTGTGTGTCGTCACGTGTTGACGTGAACGTTTAAGTTTAGTTCCTTTGTTCGTTTCTTTCGTTTTTGCATACGAACTTCATAGACAATATTTCATAAATATGGACAACTACTTCGTATCGTATTTGTGCAGCATGTAGTACACATGTCAGCTAAAGATTTAAAAAAAATATATTTACTATAAAAAACGTCTTAATCACTATTTATTTATTAAGGTGACAGGTTTCGACCACTACTGTGGTCATCTTCAGACCACTGAGTGGGAACCTCTTTCTGCTGGAGAATCACTACTAAACAGTGATTCTCCAGCAGAAAGACGTTCCTACTCAATGGTCTGAATATGACCACAGTAGTGGTCGACGCTGGTCACCTTAACAAATAAATCGTGATCAAGACTGTTTTTATACTAAATCTTTCGTTTTTGTCATTGTCAAAATGCTAACCATTGAAGAGCGTGTGTTTTTAGTAGAAAAAGTGTTCAAAGCTGGCGGTAAATACACAGTTTCAAAAAAATGGATCTGAGCACTATGGGACTTAACATCTGAGGTCATCAGAACTACGTAAATCTAACTAACTTAAGGACATCACACACATCCATGCCCGAGGCAGGATTCGAACCTGCGACCGTAGCAGTCGCGCGGTTCCGGACTGAAGTGCCTAGAACCGCTCGGCTACCACGGCCGGCATACACAGTTTCAGTTCGTCAAACATTTAAGTCAGTTTTCCCGGAGACAACACTCCCACATCGCGATACTGTGTGACATTTGATTAAAAAATTTCGAAGTACGGGTTCAATGACAGATGCACCGAGAAGTGGTCGTCCTAGCTTTTTGTCTGGGGATAAACTACTCGCTATCTCCGATAAAATGTCCATGGGTCCGAACAAGTCAGTAAGAAAACTTGCCCAGGAAATCGATGTCTCGGAACGGCCCACACAGCTGTAAGGAAAAAATAAAAACTTTTCCCATATAAAGTGACGGCCGTACAAGAACTGAAAAATATTGATCATGGCAACAGACTGCATTATCGTCAATGGTTCAAAAATTTCGTTCAACAAAGTGGAAGGGATATTCTTAATGAAACGTTTTTCGCTGATGTAGTGTGGTTTCATTTATCCGGGTACATGAACTCGCAAAATTCTCGTATGTGGAGTACTGCAAATCCATTGTGTATTCACGAGGAACCACTTCATTCTGTGAAAATAGGAGTTTGGATCGCAATTTGTAGACGTCGGATTGTGGGTCCCATATTTTTCAACGAAATAATAAACGCACAACGATACTGCAGCGATATTCTGTACCCATTCATAGGAGAACTTGTGAAATACTGAACGGTTATTTTCAACAAGATGGTGCAACCGCGCATACAGCTCGCGTTTCAATGTCACTGCTTGCAGATGTTTTTGGTGATCGCATAATTTCACAGGGACTTTGGCCTCCACGATCGCCTCACTTAACACCACCTAACGTTTTCTTCTAGGGTGCAGGGAAAGCAACTGTCTATAAAAACCGCCCAAAATCCAAGGATGAATTGAAAACTGCTATATCCACTTTCACTGCTTCTGTTACAGAAGAAATGTTACAGCTTGTGTTTGGAGACATGATTAGACGAATTGAATTGTGTATTCAACAACAGGGGGGACACTTTCAACATTTAATGTGAAAATTTATAAGTAAAAATGAATATTCAATAAATTAATAACTTGTATTTCACCGAGTTTCATTTCGGTATATTCACTGCGGTATACGGTACTGCGGAGAGACTTTTTGAACACCCCGTTTCGCCTGATTTCCATGACGTGTTTGAAATTCCCTGATTTCCCTGATCTCCAGAACATGTGGCAACCCTGACTTTATATAGCAGATGTAGAAGTATGAAACCCTATAGAAGGTGCTAGCAGTCAGTGTACTGCCCGTGAGGCCGCGTCTGCAGCGCCATCTGCTTCCTGTAACGGCTGCCGACGAATGTCAACACACAATAACCCAGTTCCAAACATCGCTATCTGTTTTAAACCCGTAAACATGTCGAGTTTTGTGCCTACGAACTACGATTTGCGGACAGCATTGGTTTTCTGTTATCATTTGAAGAAAACTGCTGCAGAATGACATCGCATGCTTGTCGAAGCTTACGGCGAACATGCTCTTGGGAAGACACAGTGTTTGGAGTGGTTCAAAAAATTCAAAAGTGGTGATTTTCACGTGAGAAACGACGATCGCGGGAACCCACCGAAAAAGTTCGAAGACAACGAATTGCAGGCCTTTTTGGATGAAGATGATACTCAAACTCAATAGGAACTCCGGGACAATTGATTAGTGGTGCAGAAAGCCACTTCTCTTCGGTTGAAAGCTATGGGAAAGGCGCAGAAAGTGAGAAAATGCATTCCGTATGAACTGAATGAAAGACAGCAAGCATATCGAAAGACCAATTGTGAAATGTTGCTCACCAAATATTTTGAGATTCATAAGCGTCGTAAATCATGGGTGAATGCAGGCAAGCCGTCGAGATCCACAGCAAGACCAAATCGCTTTGGAAAGAAGACAATGCTCTGTGTCTGGTGGAACCAGAAGGGAGTCATCTATTATAAGCTGCTAAAACCTGGTAAAACCGTTAATACTGATCGCAACCAACAGCAAATGATCGATTTCAGTGGAGCATTACGTGAAAAACGACCGTAATACGGAAAAAGGCAACACAAAGTTCTTATGTCCTCCTTGCTCTGACCGTCAATTACCATGTTGCGCTATTTCCTCAAGACGACGATAAATTGCTTCAAGCATCGCTTTGTCGGAGCACTGTCGTTCTCGAAGTCCCTTCCGATAGAAAGATTGACAGCCACGGCCGTTACCATCTGCTAATCCATACAGCATTTGTCAATTCTGTACACTGTGTGATCAAAAGTATCCGGACACCCCCAAAAATATACGTTTTTCATATTAGGTGCATTGTGCTGCTACCTACTGCCACACATTCCATATCAACGACCTCAATAGTCAGTAGACATAGTGAGAGAGCAGAATGGGGCGCACCGCGGTACTCACGGGCTTCTAACGTGGTACAGTGATTGGGTGTCACTTGCGTCATACGTCTGTACGCGAGATTTTCACACTTAAACATCCCTAGGTCCACTGTTTACGATGTGGTACTGAAGTGGAAACGTGGAGGGACACGTACAGCACAAAAGCGTACAGGTCGACGTCGTCTGTTGACTGACAGAGACCGCCGACAGTTGAAGAGGCTCGTAATGTGTAATAGGCAGACATCTATCCAGACCATCACACAGGAATTTCAGCCTGCATTAGGATCCACTGCAAGTACTATGACAGTTAGGCGGGAGGTGAGGAAGATTGGATTTCGTGGTCGAGCGGCTGCTCATAAGCCACAAATCACGCCGGTAAATGCCAAATGACGCCTCGCTTGGTGGAAGGAGCGTAAACATTGGACGATTGAACAGTGGGAAAACATTGGGTGGAGTGACGAATCACGGTACACAATGTGGTGATCCGATGGCGGGGTAAAGGTATGGCGAATGCCCGGTGAACATCATCTGCCAGCCTGTGTAGTGCCAACAGTAAAATTCGGAGGCGGTGGTGTTATGGTGTGGTCGTGTTTTTCAAAGTGGTTCAAATGGCTCTGAGCACTATCGGACTTACCGAGCGAGGTGGCGCAGTGGTTAGACACTGGACTCGCATTCGGGAGGACCACGGTTCAATCCCGCGTGCGGCCATCCTGATTTAGGTTTTCCGTGATTTCCCTAAATCACTCCAGGCAAATGCCTGGATGGTTCCTCTGAAAGGGCACGGCCGACTTCCTTCCCCATCCTTCCCTAATCCGATGAGACCGATGACCACGCTGTCTGGTCTCCTTCCCGAAAACAACCAACCAACCAACCACTATGGGACTTAACTTTTGAGGTCATCAGTCCCCTAGAACTTAGAACTATTTAAACCTAACTTACCTAAGGACATCACACACATCCATGCCCGAGGCAGGATTCGAAACTGCGACCGTAGCGGTCGCGCGGTTTCAGACTGTAGCGCCTAGAACCGCTTGGCCACTCCGGCCGGCGTGTTTTTCATGGAGGGGGCTTGCACCCCTTGTTGTTTTGCGTGGCACTATCACAGCACAGGCCTGCATTGATGTTTTAAGCACCTTCTTGCTTCCCACTGTTGAAGAGCAATTCGGGGATGGCGACTGTATCTTTCAACACGATCGAGCACCCGTTCGTAATAGACGGTCTGTGACGGAATGGTTACGCGACAATAACATCCCTGTAATGGACTGGCCTACACAGAGTCCTGTCCTGAATCCTATAGAACACTTTTGGAATGTTTTGAAACGCCGACTTCGTGCCAGGCCTCACCGACCGACATCGATACCTCTCCTCTGTGCAGCGCTCCGCGATAAATGAGCTGCCATTGCCCGATAAACCTTCCAGCACCTGATTGAACGTATGCCTGCGAGAATGGAAGCTGTCATAAAGTCTAAGAGTGGGCCAACACCATACTGAATTCCAGCATTGCCGATGGAAGTCGCCACGAAGTTGTAAGTCATTTTCAGCCAGGTGTCCGGATACTTTTGATCACATAGTGTATTTGAGTACACTGCTATTGCACTGAACCGGAAACCTAGTCTGCGATGAACACTAAAGAGCTGGTACTATATTCTTGCACAGTCCGTGACGAAAACTAAACAGCTAGAGCTACGTGCTTGATGCTAATCTTAGTCGGCGACAATATTATTGTTGCTGGCAGTGAGGGTGCTTCGGTCGGCTTATTGTGAATTTTTATGGTGATATTTCACGAGGACACACTCAAACACTTGATAGTACACGCACAACTGTCTTGAAATAATTCACAGTGCCATGCGTTTTCCTTATTCACCACTGTACTTACTTGTTCATCATTATTCAGTGACCGCGTGGTTCCTATAACGTCCACGGGAGGGCAAAAGCAATAATGATGTGGTGGCGTACTAAAGCAGTGGAATTACTCGCATGTCAATATTGCCTCAATTCATTTGGACCAAGAAACACTGGCCGTGAACCTAAGAATTACAGCTTACTGTACATTCTGACTGAAAATATTTTGAATACTTGCTGTAAGAAAATGTTTCGCGTAATTCAGGTATGTACTGTTTCTGTGAATTTCGCATGATTTATGTCATTATGAAGAGAAGGAGAAAAATGAGGTCTAAGGTGTTTTCGGGCCTCTATCCATGCAGCACATTTTATTCCTCCATGTGTGAGGAATGTTTGCTGAATGTTTGGCCAAACATTTTTGTTACCCCTTGTGTCTCGGGTTCCAAAAGGAAGTGTTATAGGCCCTCCAGTGTTCTTAATGTATATAATTTAGTGCACAACCACTAATCCCCACCAGAGTTTCCTTAAGGCAGTGGTTCCCAACATGGGTGTAATTACCCCCTGAAGGGTAAACCGAAATTTTCTGAAGGGTAAAAATAGGGTCCCATTGTGCTTCGGTCAGGAAACTAAATCGTTTACAAAATACCGGTATTGTTACTATTTTCACTATTTTGCAAGACTGTAATTCTAACTACATAAATTACGAATAATTACATTTTTTCAAATACTAGCATTAATGGGTGGCACAATGTGGTGGAGGTTACAGCTTGTGAAACGAATGTATGAACATCTCCCTCATCATGACAGCAAAATTGAGACATATATATGACATATACTTAAATATCTCATGTAAATGCCTTCTCAGAGTTGTAGGTAGTTCCAGCAACAGACAAGAAATGGCTTCATTATTCATTTCACAACAATAAATAAACTGACAGTGCAATGCAACAGAGATTACAATTATTATTATTATTATTAGTAGTAGTAGTAGTAGTTGTTGTTGTTGTTGTAGCAGTGTCAGACAAAAAGCATTGGCGAGTCCAGCAGTCAAGTGATTTATAAACAGTAAGTACAGTGCACATATTTTAACTTGGTTGATTTCAAATGGAGGTGCAGTGTGTGGGTGAAGAAAATGTCACTAGGTAGAAAAGTAGGTCATATGAAGCATGTTTTGGAACAAGTGTCTATCCTCAACGTGGTTTTCTTTTCTGAAAAAGAATTATTGGCAGCACTCGCGATGTGTTGAGCATTGCTTCATCACTGTACAGAAAGGACTGTTAGAAATAATCAGTACCATCTGTCTCGTCGACCCATATTGTCCGTTTAATAAAAGGCACAAAAAACTTAATTTTATTTATCTTTCAGCATTTTAAAAATAAAAGTCTTAAAAGGAAATTCACTTTCGTTCTAAAGTTTACAGACATGATAATGCTGATGATGATAGGAGCAGCAGGGTGGGCACTAGCTAATATCTAACTGCACTCAGGGTAATTCTGATGGTGGTTCCTTTCGGGGGAAATGGTCTCAGAAAAGTTGGGAACCACTGCCTTAAAGCATCAGACTCCCATTTATCAAACTGATTCAAATGTCTGATTATTTAACTCATTATGAAACGGTGGAGGAGTAAATCCTGTGTAATTTGCGCTCAGTTTTTAGTAGAAGCTAGTTTCACGCGAATCTTATTGTTTATGACGTCATATCTCATGAAATGTACGTCGTACAATGATACAGTTTTGCAGATACGTTCAGTGGTATATGTGGATATTATCTGCAAACTGTGTTGCGAATAGTATTAGTAACAAATATGTAATAAATTAAAACATTGTGCCTGCAGCTAAAGTTTTACGGCATGAAGAGCGAAAAGGTAGAAAACGGTAAACTCTTTTCCTTTCATATTTTGTGTGGCGTCTCCCCGAGAAAAAGTTTGAAATTATGTGTTAAGTTTGTTGGAAATAGCTAAGTGCTCTCGTTCTCAAACACTGAATGGGTATAGTCTGGGTAATTTTCGCGCCGTGATTTAGCGCTACCTCAACACATATGCACAGTTTCCAACTTTAACATGCATACCTTTAAAGTAAGGTTACACCTCTTTAAGAGAAGATTATGACAGCATTTGAAAATTTAAATTCGGTCAGTAATTATTTCCTAGAAGCCGCTGCATAGGCAATCTGCAACTAGAACCAGGTGATTATTTGAGCCGTTCACTAATGTAGGTCTGAGCACAGCCCTGTTATATTGTTTGCACATGATGTCGTCCAGTAAAGCCGTCAGAAAATCAAAATGAATGACAAAATGATTTAGATCAGATATCTGCATGGTGCATAAAGTGGCAGCTCGCCTTGAACAATGTAAAGTTTGATGTCCTCCACATGAGTACTAAAAAGAATTGCACTAAATTTCGGTTACACTATATCTCACAAATTAGTAGGTTGTCGATTCAACTAAATAGCTACAGATCACAATTACGAACGACTTAAATGGGAACCATCACGTAAGCACTTACGCAGGGACTGTCCAAGGCCAAAGAAAGCTGATGTCAGCACAACCTTCTGATAAGATAAGGGCTGCTTGGTGCCCCACTCCCTCCCTCCTGAAGAACCATCAGAGATTCATCACGTCAGCCAAGCGACTCACCCAGGCAGTTGTGTTATATGACATAAATACGGTGGGAGTCTGCTCTGGACCAACAACGATCACATATTCCCCTTTTTCTATCCCATATTCATCTTTTATAACTGGAACACTTATGTGGGAGAGGTTACTCAGGAGCTGGACAACAAAGGGAGAAAATATGTCTGTTTGTGAATACCAATTTTACGTGACACCAGCAGAGACCACAACCACACAGATTTGTAAGTACTATCATTTTTATTTACTTTTCCATATTTTCCCAAATTTTAGGTATCTTCCTCAATTCTTCTATTTTGTAACTGGAGGCACTCTGGAGTATAGGGAGAGACTGTGTCTTCTTGTTCATAACAGATTACGTCACTCTTGGTCTATCTCTTAATAACAATATTATGTGGCACAAGCAGGGTCCTCGTCTACGCAGAAATGTAAGTCTCTCAGTTTTACAGGTTTTTAAGTATTTTTACCAGGTTTTTCACAAATTTACGTATTTTCTCCAATAAAGTAAGACTCTTCCCAACGTCCCATCGACGTCATATTGTTCTCACGCAGCCAAAATGGAGAATTAGATATCACTGATACTGAGGCACACCTCCTCAAATCCATCTTTCAAATCTTGGACGCTCTGGAGCTGGGCAGCACAGGAATAGTCCGGGAGTCTGTTTGTTAATAAAATATTAGGTCACTTGAGGTCTGTTTGTTTAATATTTTGAGACATCAGCAGAGGCCTCACACAGGCAGATAAGTAAGTACTCTCAGTTCTACGTATTTTCCACAGTTTTGTGTATTGTACCCAATTACACGATTTACGCGTCAGCATAGCCTCGCATGACATGACATCATATCGCAGTGTCGCGTCGCGTCGCATCACACCGCGTCGCGTGGCATCGCTGCACATCATTTCGACATCACGATGCTCTCAGCATGGTCCCAATTTATGTATCATTGCTAAGCCATAGTCCCGTTACTAGTTTATGACGTCATAATATTAGAAATGAACAAGTTGGTAGAAATAATGACGTCATATCGACGCCGCCACAGATAATTCTATAAGCACTTTCAATTTTTAACCATATTGATAAGAAATAATAGATTATGTGACGTCATTGTATTATTCTGATGCTTCCAACCAAAGATAAAGAGATTCCAGCTGCAGCTGCGACAGCCCCAGCGAAAATTATATCGCTTGCAGATCACCCCTCAGACTCGAACGTGTGGGTGTGTAGCCGTGAATGCCTATGATACGCACACAGTGCCGAAAAAGTTGCGGTTTGTGCCTAACATTGCTGCTGTATCATTTTTCACTGAGAGATCCCTCAGTCGCTGTAATGACGGCAAACAGATCCCAAGACGTAGTGAATGACAGCGGTACGATATGGAAATATACGTGTAATAGCGAACGGGAGAACTTCAAACGTCTGCCTAACACTACACCAGACCATATCCCCAAGTATGGTAGAGAAATTTACAAAATTTATGTGTAACCACCTGCGACCTAGTAGCTGGCACAAATGACGTTCAATCGTCCAGGGAGAGGTCATCCAGCCACAGCAAAACATGTCGTAACTTGTTGATACTATTGCAGATAAATACTGTAAACAGTCTAAGTGCCAAGCACCACTCTCCCTTCTCGTTTCTCTACAATTGGTCTATGGAATACTAGACAAACCAGTCTTAACTCTTGCACACATACACGCTCACTAAAGAAAATATATGATCTCGTTTGTGAATAACCGCTGATAACAGTTCAATAGCCAAGTACACCTCTCCCTACTACCACCTTTCTTTCTGGACCAACCAGAAACATACTCCCCTCCGCCCATCGGTCATGCTTTTGAAACTACCGTGGGTGACTTCATTTTCTGCTAGGCAGCACTCCCTGACGGAATGAAGACTTGTAATAGAATAAACAGAGTATATGCGATATTACCATAAGCTACGTATATTAATCACGAGAGAATCCGAGTATGGTACGTAATTTCGACTGCTCCGCAGAGTTCCAAAGACACTCACCGGACAGGTAGCAGGCTGTTGTATTTTCCACAAAAACTTATCTGCATATTAATAGTGAGCAGGATCGGCACAACAGACACCCCTCCGCCCCCCCCCTCCCCCCTACCGATCACTCCGGCGAAACCATCGCTCTTGAGGACTGAGCGTCATTTGTGGCAGCTACTGGGCCGGATGTGATTACACATACATTGTTCACATTTCTGTACCACCCCTGTGGGAGATGGACCAGCGTAATGTTAGACATGTGGATCTCTACCGTTCGCGATCTGGTGGCCACGATCGTTCAAGGAGTTCCATACCTTATTGGCACTACCCGGCGAATGCAGCTGGGAGAGCGGTTTGTATTTGCAAGTCTTCGATATTTCCACCTACGACTTGGAATCTCTTTGCCGTTATTACTGCGAACGCGAGATCTCTCGGTCATCAATGTTAATCACGAACCGCAACTTTCTCAACAATTGCTGGGGCACTGTGTCCGCGATCATTGGCGTTCGCGGCCACACACCCACACCTCGGAATAAGAGAGGGATGATCTATCCTCGAGCAGGCGAGATGATTTTCGCAGGGTTGTTGCAGATATTGCTCGCCTCGCTGTAGAGGAGCGTTTTTGTAGCGCTGTGCTACACGTGAAGTGTGGTTGAAGGCATCAGAATGACGTTACACAACTTAGTGATGTAGCGTGGTGTTCCTTACACAATAACTTTGGCTTCCAGAATTATCTTTGACGACACTATTTCTATAAACGTGTTCGTTTATAACACTATAATATCACACACAAGCACTGGAGCTATGGCTTATTAGTTATACTCAGTTATACGAGGTGCGACAATAAAGTAATGAGACTGATTTTCTTTGCAAGATGTGGCAGCCCTGCAGGCTTGCGTAGGTACAATATCTTTGACCTAGATCTATAAGCTACTTCTAGTCCAAGTGGCACATCGATGCAACTGCTCAGTCGTGAGTTGTGCTGTAATAAGTTAACACATGTTTGTGTCTCTCGTTACGGAAATGGAACCGCATAATATTGCGCAATGGTATGCCATTTCTTTTTGCGTCAAATTGGGTGAAAACGCGACGACAGCTTACGCTAAGCTTCAGAAGGCTTTTGGAGAGGAGGTTATGTCGAGCTCAAGATTTTCGTTGGTATAAAATGTTTAGTGAAGGCAGAACGAATGTTTAAGACGAAGAGACTGCAGTGGACGACCATCAATCTCACGGACGGATGTCAACTTGGCCAGGGCGCATGAACTCGTACGATTTGATCAAAGAATATCTGTGAAAATGATTGCAGAAGAACTGAACATCAATCGAGAAACGGTTCGTTTAATAATAACTGAAGATCTTGGTATGACAAAGATTTGTGCAAAAATGGCCCCCAAAAATCTCACACCACAACAGCGAGAAACACGGAAAAATGTGGTGCCCGATCTGTTAGAGCAAACGGAAATCAATCCATAATTGTTGAGTCGTGTTATCACTGGCGACGAAAGTTGTTTTTTTCAGTACGATCCAGAGACAAAACGCCAAAGTTTGCAATGGTGCTCAAAGGGATCACCCAGACCAAAAACAGCTCGCATGTCAAAGTCAAAAGTGAAATGCATGCTTGTGTGCTTCTTTGATTCCAAGGGAATTGTTCATAAAGAGTGGGTGCCTCCTGGATAAACAGTCGGCACCATCAACATTTAGCCATACTGTAAATCCGAAAAAGCAAGTCGCAATTTTTGACATTACGTGAAAGAAGTGCGATGATTTTCCTGACAGGTGGCATGGTTAAATATTTTCAGTGATCTTATTAAAATCCCACAAGCCAAAATCACAGAGAACTTTGGCTTGGAGTGGACTTTATTACGGAAGATGGCTTGGTTCAAATGGCTCTGAGCACTATGCGACTTAACTTCTGAGGTCATCAGTCGCCTCGAACTTAGAACTAATTAAACCTAACTAACCTAAGGACATCACACACGTCCATGTCCGAGGCAGGATTCGAACCTGCGACCGTAGCGGTCGCTCGGTTCCAGACTGTAGCGCCTAGAACCGCACGGCCACTCCGGCCGGCTTTATTACGGAAGACATTTATTACTATAAATTATGGAATAATACAATTATTTTCGCATTAGCATTTCATACGAAAAAAATTTTCCTGGCAACAGTTTATGAAGCAAAGATATAGCACAATCGCATTCCAGCTTCGAGTAGGATTTCATTGTTATAGCTAAATAAAAGTAATCATGATCTCCTACGATGTGCAATATTTAGGCGTTTGAAATAAAATTTATATATACGCTTAGAAGCACCACTGTGGCTAATATTTTGGACATCATCCATTCAACGAATGCGTCATTTTCCGCATCAAAAGCTCAAGTCGCTTAACTCCAAGCATCGGCGCCAGGGTGGCAGCGGTAAAATTCAGGAGCGGGCCTAATGTGCGAGATAGCGCTCCTCATCCCCTGTAAGATCTTCTCTGTCCTCCAAACTGTTGCGATATCGTGTAATTCCTAACTGGGCCTAACGTAGACGTGATTGGCTTCTTATGCCGTCCGCAAGATACATTGTGTCCCATATAAAACCGGTACGCCTTACGTACCGGTTAATCATCTCTAGTCGAATTGCTTGTGAAGTGGCAACACTGTCTCGAAAGTTAGCTTCACTGCATTGTATCGGAAAGTTGAGTGCTGCTGTGTGTGTTCTTGAGTCAGTTGTGAGAAGATCGTATTGTCCAGATGTTACAGAAATGAAACAGTGTGTATTACAACAGGTAACTGATACTGTGGACTGTTACATAAAGACAGGTTCCATCAAGGAATGCAAAGAAATGTTTTAAGCGAAGTATACTGATAGGACACTCCCCACGACCAGCACTATTCAAGATCTATACAAGAAATGGAGGGCTGTCTGATTCGTTCAGAATGTGCAGATTTTTAAGTGAGCGACAGGGGACAGAAATAGCATGGACATTACACGAACACGCAAGATCGTAAAGAGGTTATCGCAGCAGGTTCGTGTATGTCGTATATCGTGTCATCGTGTACTAAAAAATATGAAATTGAAAGCCTATCGTAGAGTGTGGTACAAGAGTTGAAATTAGAGGGTCAGGCAAAAAAAAAAAAGAGTTCGTTATTGTGTGATGTCCTTAGGTTAGTTAGGTTTAAGTAGTTCTAAGTTCTAGGGGACTGATGACCATAGATGTTAAGTCCCATAGTGCTCAGAGCCATTTGAACCATTTGAAGTTCGTTATTGTTACTGGCTATTATCATCCGTTGCTAATGGTTACTTAGCCCCCTCGCTTTACGTCATGTCGGATGAGGCTTTGTTTCATTTCTCAGGTTGTGTGAACACACAGAATTGCTGATACTGGTCGCAGGACAACCCACATTTTCTGCGTCAAGAATCTCTCCGCTCGGAGAAGACAGGTATCTGGGGTGTGTTGTCCGACATGTGCATTATTGGCCCCATATTTTTCAATTGCACCTTGAGTAGTGTCAGATATCTAGAGCTCTTTGACGCTTTCTATTCCCTGTTAACAGACAAAGAGAAGCTATATGCAGTGTTCCAACAAGATGGAGCAACCGCTCACACGTCCAACCAAAGTATGGCGCACGTCAACAACGTGTTCCCTGAAGACAGACTTGTCGATAAAGGCCTCTGGCCCCAAGGTCACAGCACTTAACATCGTGTGATTTTTATTTATGGGGCACACTAAAAAGCAAAGTGTATGCTGACAACTCTCACACAACAGACGATCTTAAACGGAACATTACTAGAGAAATTAACAATATGACGCCTGCAGGATTACAAGGTGTTGTTGGTGACATCACAAGAAGTCAGCGATGCCTTGATGCCCATGGACACCACTTCTAGCATCTCTTACAAACAGGTAACTAATGTCTTTTAACATTACTATTATCTATTCATTTTTAGTTAGTTAATTGTTGTTGAATGTGAACCGGAGACCTAGAAACGACGGAGAGGTTCCATCCCTGCTGCAGCCGTAGTGGTCCACAACCCCACGACAACTACCACAGTCCACTTCACCCCTCCGCCGCCCCACACCGAGCCCAGGGTTATTGTGCGGTTCGGCCCCCGGTGGACCTCCCCAGGACACGTCTCACGCCAGACGATTGTAACTCCTATGTTTACGTGGTAGAGTCATGGTTGTGTACGTGTACATGGAGAACTTGTTTGTGCAGCAATCGCCGACATAGTGTAGCTGAGGCGGAATAAGGGGAACCAGCCCGCATACGCCGAGGCAGATGGAAAACCGCCTAAAAACCATCCACAGACTGGCCGGCTCACTGGACCTCGACACAAGTCCGCAGGACGGATTCGTACCGGACCAGGCGCTCCTTCCCGCTCCGGAAAGCCATGCATGCGTTAGACCGTTCGGCCTATCGGGCGGGCCTAGTTCATTGTTACTTGAATCTCGGGCGTGAGGCGTGCTGGTTTTATGTGCGAAACCCTGTATTACGAGTATATCCGACAGGCACATTTGCCAAGAATCTCAGGACATGGCTTATGCTGGGCTAAGCGGCGTCTCACATAAAAGTGTGGGTGCCCGGACCTCGTACGCTAACATAGGGGGGTTTGGGATGGGCGCGACCGCTACGGTCGCAGATTCGAATCCTGCCTCGGGCATGGATGTGTGTGATGTCCTTAGGTTAGTTAGGTTTAAGGGGACTTATGACCACAGATGTTGAGTCCCATAGTGCTCAGAGCCATTTGGGATGGGGAGACAGGATCAACCATGCTACTGGCGACTCATTTATCTGGTACGCCGGCGAATCCCCACATTCTGCGCTCCAGGAACGCTTTACCTCCCGCGGCTGACCGAGAGCCGCATCAGCACTCACAAGGAACCGCTTGAATGCGAAGTCGCAAGTTCAGCCTCTAGTAAGGCTTATATGAAAGTGCTGTGTTATGACAAGAAAAATATTAGCTTGTAATTACTCACCATGTGTATCAGGAGGGCGACAGAAAATGAGTGTCCGCCCGGTGCAGAGATAAACCTTCTACAAGATTTATGTATTACACTTCACAAAATGGACACTGTCGACATTCAAGCAATGTTCAAAACAAACCATTAACTTGCATCAGAAAACTGAATGAAAATTGGTGCGCCACAGTGACAGCAAAGGTTCGCACTATCAAGATCGAAGCCTAACCGTGCAAGATGTTCAACTGATTTGTACTATCGTGAAATAAGAGAGAGAGTGCTACGGACATGATAAGTTTAATGGTTGACACCCCAACCATTAAAATCAGTGCGTATTTCGTTGCGGCAGGATCTTCTCGTGAAATTTCTCCTCCTCTTGGCGCCCATCTACATAGGGCGACATCATCGTCATGATAAAATAAGAGAAATCTGAGCTCGCACAGAAAGATTTAAGTGTTCGTTTTTACAGTGTTCGAGAGTGGAGCGGTAGAGGAATAGATCGAAGGCGGTTCGATGAACCCTCTGCCACGCGTTTAATTCTGAACTGCAGAGTAATCACGTAGACGCAGACCACCTGCATCCATTGATGCTTGATGTCTTTCCCGACGGCGATGGCGTCTTGCAGCAGCTTAACGGTCTGTGCCGCAATGCCAGAATCATGCTACAATGGTTTGACGAGCATGTCTTGACTACCAAATTCGTCTGACAACGGACCCGATGGAACACGTCTGGGACGCAAATCAAGCACTAGCTCCATGGCCACAAACCAACGGGCGTAATTTACAGGAATTGTGTTACCTCTACGCAGTTATCATTGTGTACTCTACTATCTGCAACAGACTGTTTCGATGTTGTGTTCAGATTTCCCTCATAAGCGCATCTAGGCATGAAATTCGGGAGTTACACATGGGGTGTCTTCAAATGGGATAACCATTCCCGTGATTTTTCGTCGTTCGGTTTATAATCATGCAATGCATTAGTATGTAAATTCACAGGTTACAATTTAGTACACAATTATATCAGAAGCTTTCTGAAATTCAGGGAACACATTATTCTCATGACTGGTGTACGTATGGTCTTCCTGATATCATGAATGAAAGAGTGGCGTAGGCTTTACACTATTAGTATTCAGAACATTTTGAATAATTTAAATGATAACATCAGCGGAGCAGATGGCCGAGCGGGTTAAAGCACCGCTTACAGGATACGGGAGGCGAGCATACGGATCAAATCCACCTCTGGTTTGACAAGAATTGATGAGCCGGCCAGCTTGCATGGAGTGTTTAGGCGGTTCCTTGTGTACAGCAAGGTGAACACCGGGCTGGTACCACCAGTTACAAAACGGGAAAAGGCAGAGGCAGAAGAAGAAGACGAAGAACACGAGCGGAGCATCCAACACGCAGAAATTAAGCAAAAGTCATAACGGAAGCGAGCTGTTACACTTTATCAGTTTTTATTAGCTCAGATGTAATTTATTCCTAAAGATTTCCACCCGAGAGAAAAACGGTTAGCTAAAAACGAAATAGACGACTGATTATAAGTGGACGGTTTGACTGTATTAAGATAAGGCCCTTATGTGCGACAGACCCATAAAAAGGCACATTCTGATATAGCGTAACAATAATCAAAACAAAAACGAGCATCTAGTACATGTTTGTCGTATAAGAAAGTGTGTCATTTCGACCATCGCAAATTACGAGAAGAAGCGTGAATGGAAATTGTGTTTTTTGTACCAATTTTATTGAAATACTGACTGCACCAGGCTAACAATATCTCAGTGCATTGCGAATCAAATGTTTCAGCTACGAGCAGAATTAAACACTTGTCGAAATTATTATTTTTTTTTAATTCTTCACAGCCATGTTACGGCGAGTGCACAGTAAGAAAAACAGAAAGAGCCACATGTTAAGATTAGTTTGACCACTGACTGCGATTTTACGTATCTTAAATCTTTAGATAATTAGCAGAAATGAAAAACTAATAACTATTTCAATCTTCAGAGTGAATAGGAAACTGTCTATGTCAAATCGAGCACTGGTCAGTATGAAATGCACATGTCTGTGATACTTACCTCCAGTTCGTTGTCGGCTTCAAGATGACGGAACGTAAAGGCACCGAGGATACAGTAGGTAACAACCATAGACACGAGGAGCACATGTGAAAACAAACATGTGCAGACTTTCCAGGTGTAGTACAGAATAGTACTACACCGGCTGGGACCTTCTTCTTCTATTTCCTCGATCATTTGCTGGCGCTGCATAGTACACGAAATACTACGTTGATGCACAACCCATTCAAGTCACAGTAACCAACATTTATTTATTTAAATCAGCTTTGCAACACCGCAAAAAAGAACACTAAAAACACGTAAGCTACGCAATTATAAGTCCGTTGTGTCAAGCAAGTGTGTGTCACTTGGGTACATAGACAGGTAAAAGATCCCTTTTCATCAGGTCCCTATTGTATGGGAAGTATTACTAACGCTGTACGTATCATTGTCATCTCGTGCCAGGCTCACTCGGTCTTTTTAGTTTCTTTGGCATAGCTGTCAGAAACGTGTTAGTCAGTTTTCGACCACGAGAAACAGTCATACTTCCCACACGCTTTCACCGTTGTTATAATGAAGGTAAAAAAACATTGACATCTGTCCGTTGGTGCTGCTAGGTAAGCTTAACATTTAACACTTGTGAAAGATGTGCAGAATGATTATAAAGTATTTGTTGCTGCAACTAGCAGCCCGCGCTCGCCAATAAAGAGCATTCGTTGCTCCTCTGGCTCTCCCTAGGCAACTAAAGAGGAGGCTCACGAACTTCGTCTTTACCCCTACTATATGTATTTTTAACTGCGCGCCTTTTTTTTAACGTATGCCACACCATCTGTTTTTAAGAAGCAATGTGTTGTTTTTTTCTCAGTCACAGTTTCAATGATTTCTACAAAAGGGTTTAGCAATATACTTCAACAAGTTCCCTGTTTGCTGCTACCTTGTCAGTTTTTTGACAGCAGCAAAGTTTGCATCCAAGCTGCCATCATGAACTTTGGTGAAGCAGCCAGAGATACCAAAGATTGTATTTTACGCACCAGTTCATTCGGCGGCCACACCACATCAAGTCTGTTAAATATCGCTATAGTTAGTCTGAGAAGTACTTCCTTCGGGTAGACAAAATAAAGTGACTCCCCTTAAAAGTACTAATGTGGCGCTACTATTGGAATTTCTGCAGTGCCTAAAAGCATACCGTCGTTTTGTTACATTCAGTTTATCATACTATCTCTGGATCACTGTATAAGCAACATCCTTGTCCATGTTGCAGACAGGCGTCTAAAGCTAGCGAAATGAGGGATGCTCAACTACCGGACTTACCGATAGATGGCTCTACCAGCTGATTACTGTCGTCTGTATTGACCGCCATATTCGAATTTGGCAAGAAGTTTCTCTCGGTCTGTACGGTGTATAAGGAATTAAGTATTATCGAAATGGTGATTTCTTGTTCCGCTTTCAATTGTACGAAGCGATTGAGTAAGGAAAGTGACTTACCATTTCACAGGTAATAGGACTACCGATACAATACGATAAAAATACAGACTTAGTGCGTTTGCTAATGCGATGTTTTTGAACAGGTTTCTCCTAAAGCACCCGGAGCTGCTAAAGAAGTGTATTACTTCCGTGAAGCGGAAAGTTTTTAATCCTACGTCTTGCAGTTCTCTTTGCGGAAACCATTTGCGACAAGATGATTACGTAGTGAGCCCTAGAACGTGGAAGAAACATCTCAAACCCGAAGCAGTGCCATCAGTTTTTGACTTTCCGGCTCATTTGATACCACCAAATAAACAGCGACGATGACATGTTGTTAGGATTTTGAGTGACAACGAATGCTTCTCCATTTGAGGTAGCTAATTAATTTCCTTGCTATGTGTGTGCTTTTTACTTTTGTGAATTTATTTCGTACGAACGCAAATGAGCTACATAGGTCTAAGCAATGTTGTAATACAGGTCCATATTTTTGTTTTTAGCGTTCTGTCATAGAATCTGTGCTCGATTTGCCAGCTGCAGAACCTACTGATTGCGTGGAGAATGTTGTCAATGAGAATTCTTCCGTGGAAAGCATGTCCCAATTATCCAATGCAGAAGCTGCGAATTGTGTCAAAAACGTTAGTATAAGGATGTTTTCACACGCCCAAAGTTTTCCTATAATATTTTTTCATCAAGCCTTGAGATATTTCAATCATATATAACGAAATTATTTCTTTGTTTCAGAGTGCAGTTGGTTCTTCAGTAATTGATTGTGGTATACAGTCGAAAGTTGCAAGTTTCGGTCGCCTTGTCTTCCATTTCTATTTTTTCTCAGACATTGTGCACGAATTAAAACGTAAAGTGAAGTGCGTCTGTGAAAAACTTCGAAGAAGAGAGAAGAAAGTATGTTCCATGGATGACATCATAAGTTCATTGAAGGAGAATGGGCATCTTCCTAAGAAGTTACATAATTTCCTCAATCATCAGAAAGGAACACAAGTGGAATTAGTGTGCAATTTAGTGAACAACTCTCTCTCGTCAAAGGGTAATAGATACACAACAAATGTGAAAATGTTTGTGATGACTGTGTACTTTTATTCATCAGCAGCATGTGATTACCTGCAAAAATTAATGCCTCTGCCCCATAAATCATTGATTTCCAAATGGATGGCAAGTGTAGACTGTGAACCTGGCTTCTTAAAAGATTTTTTTAAGTACATTGATTTAAACCCAATTGTAAGGGACCAGTTCAGCGATTCATGTCTAATTGTAGACAGTATGGCAATTAGGAAGCAAGTAGTTTGGGACCGAGGAACTAAGCAATACACAGTTTTTTTTTAGACTCTGGTGGGGAAGTTTCTCAGTCAAAAGAAGTAATAGAGGCATCTAAGGCTCTGACTTTCATGCTTGGCTCTATTAAAGGCAAATTTAAATGCCCAATTGCATATTTCTTTATCAACGGTGTACAGGCAAATAATCAGGCCACACTGATAAAATCTGCTTTGAGAGGCTGCATAGTTCTGGCATTAGGGTTTGGTGTGTTACATGTGATGGCTGCAAGGTAAATATAAGCACTTGGCTGTACTTTAAATTTTTCCAAGGGTGATTTTAAAAGCCACTTTCCTCATCATGTGGAAAAATACAATGTTTATTATATCTTTGAGATGTGTCATATGATTAAGTTAGCCATAAATGCTGTAGCAGAAGTATCTATCGAGTCTCCAACTGGCATTATTAGATGGCATTTCATTGAGCAATTGAAGAAGGTACAACAAGAAGAAGGTATGACATTTGCCAACAAACTATCAGAGCAACATATAAGTTATGTAAATAGAAAAATGAATGTTTCATTAGCTACACAGACTTTGAATTCTAGTGTGGCAGATAGTATAGAGTTTTTGAGGAGGATTGGTGAACCAAATTTTAAAGGAAGTGAAGCAACAGTAGAATTTTTGTATTATATTGATAGGATTTTTGACATTCTGAACTCCAGAAATCCATTAGGTAAAGGGTATAAGAGCCCCCTGAGACTTGACAACAAATCTTATTGGCTTGGTATTTTCAGACACTAAAAATTATATCAAAAGCTTAAAAATTATTGGTGTTCCGTTGCTGCTCCATGCAAGAAGTACTTTTGTTTTTGGGATAATTTTCGATATGCAATCAGTCGGGCACATAGCTCTGTCAAGTATGCTTCGTGTCGAATCTCCTCTGAAGTATTTGCTGACACATAAACTGTCACAAGATCACATAGGGCTTTTTTTTCCTGCTTTCGGCCCAGAGGTGGTTGGAACAACAATCCAAATGCATACCAGTTCAAATGTGCCATGAGAAAGTTTCTCTGGGGTAACAGTGTCACTGTAATGAATGAGAATTGATCAAATTTTAATGTGTGTTGTGTGCCACCTGTTTATGATTTTCATGCAAGAAAGCATGTAGTAGAAAGTGATGAAAGTGTTGCAGAAAATTAAATAGAGAAGTGGTGTGCACTTCTTGATGATAAGATTAAGTTCTCATTTTACAAGCAAAACATAGTCTATTATATTGCAGGATATGTGTCATTGCGCTTGTCAAGGCAGATCACATGCAAAGACTGTCTTCACATACTGAAGCCACCAGTAGTTAAATCTGCATTAGAATGTGATGCTCTCTATGCTTTTCCCAATATGGCCAGTAAAAATGCATTTGTAAATTTTGTTAACCGGGGAGAACTGGTTAAAACAAATGGCTGTGTATACTCTGTTGTAGAATACTCAGATAAACTGTTTCAGATGTTTGTGATTGCTGGGGATATGCGACGGAAATATATACAGGCCAAGATTTTGCATTCTGTTAAAAATAATTTTGTAGATTACCCATTTCCTGCTCTTGGTCATGATTACCATTATGAAATTGGGATTGAGGACTTACATCAGACTCAACTTGTTTGTAAGATTGCATCCCTGTACTCCTGCATACGCTTAAAAACATATGGGAAAAAATGTCTGCTGAGAAAATTTTAAACAACAAATCAAGTATAAGGCAGAAGTTAAATAAACTCATATTGTTTAATCATGTATAGTGCGCAAATTGGAAAAGATTATGTAATGGAACATTCCATGCAGACGGGTGTGACATTTTGACAGCTTTTTTAAAACTTTGTCCATAGATTTGTTGTTGTGTAATTATGAACTTCAAAGGACGAATCACATTGAAGTAAAATTAACTCTTTACGTCCTGTGTAGATATTGTAACAAAATTGTAATTGTTTATTATATAAGCTTATTTTAAGATGTTTGGTGTTACAAAATATGCACTTGCATTAAAAACAGGTGATTTGTGTGAAATTAAAAAAAAAAAAAAGTTCTGAGACTTATTTGACAGATGGCTTTCAGTGTGAGAAAATATTTCCCTCAATAACCATGTTAACTTGAATTTGATCTAATGGAGTATGCAGTGGCCCTATGTTTCAAACAGTAATGTTTGTGGATACTCTGCAACATAAGAGCAATAAAATTGTTACTCTGTCAGTTCTTGTTTTAATACTTCCTAGAATGAACACAATGTTCCAATTGATCATAAGCATTCTTTTTACTTTAGAACCATTCTAGAATAAGGGAGCCTGAGTCAGGTGAAACCTAATTCTCTGAATTTTGTCTTTATTTTGCTAGGAGGTCTTTCTATTATATTTTCCTGTGTTGGAGGGGGGGGGGGGGAGATAATGCAAATAGAATTATCTTTCTAGCACTACAAAGTACAGAATACAGTGATTGCAGTTGCACTTGGCAATATAGGAAATTTCAGTACTTGTTACATACCTAATTTTCATCATTTACCTTAATTATATGGTTGCACTTTTTGCTGATTTGAACTGTGTACTAAATGTTAAAAATATTTTGTTTGGTCATAGTAATAAAAGCATTTCATTTTGTTAGTTCATATGTCCCACATGGAACTGAAGTTATGACGACAAAGGAAGGAATTAACATTAAGGAATCTTACTTCACAGAAATTATGTAACAATGGTTACACTTTTTGCTAGTTAACGTTAACATAAACCATTTAGTTTTCCATTAAGAGTGAAAGCAGTTGCACGAGTCACGTGTAGAACAAAGTTACCCATAGGGAACTAAAGTATTTTACGTTTGAGTTGTTGCAGGCCCAAAGTATTGTGCTCTTCATATTTCTATTTAAAAAAGTTTGTAACTCAAATTACCAGACAATTTGGAATCTGTACATACATGTGTGTAGCAAAGTACTTTTCATGTGCCATGTGGAATCTTTAATTTTCTGGTTTAAATATAATTTATTTCATGAATTACCTTTAATACCAACAATGTCTGAATGCATTATTTACCATTTAGAAGAAGCAATATTAGTGTACAGGATAACAAACCTCATGAAAAATGGGATAGATTGTTCTGTAGAGAACTTGGAATGGCTCTCTATCAATAGCAGGTATAAAGAAGGCTTCTATTAAATGTTCAAAGAAACCAGTCAACACCTCTTAATTATACAGTAATAAAACAATTTACTTTTTTCAGAATTTCTGGTAAGTATTAAAAGTGTGAAGATCTATTCAATTAGTATTTGCTTTACCAATAACCTGTAGTAAAAGCACACATAGAAGCATGTAATTATGGGAGTAAAGAGTTATGTTAAAATTAAAGATACTGACTGGTATTACTTGCTCACAGAACATTGTAGTTGCTGTACAGTTAATGCTGTAAGTGGTGTACCCAATGTGATTCCTGGAGGATATAATATTCTGTTATCCTATGGGAGTGCACTGGTACCACACCTATTGAAAATAAGTTTTGCTGTGGAATAGTTGTATCAGACGTCTGTACCAGAAAACAAATCTCCACTGTGACACCCTTATGTTCTTGGTATGCTATTAGCTATTTATTACAGGAATACTCTAAACATGGAGGAGGGAGGGGGAGAGAGAGAGAGAGAATGTAGAGAATGTTACTCTCTTTCCAGATACTGTTCTATTTCTTCAAACCAATAATGAATTTCTCAGGTTATTACATATTATTTACTGTACATTGTCCAGCAATACTTCTGTTGTTACCGGATAGTTTGTAATTTGGCACTACCTTTGTGCCACTGGTATTGGCTAGTGTACTTTTGCAGATAAGAAACTCGGCTGGACTAGAATGTCCTGTCAGTATAGAACAAATTCAGACAATATGGAACTTTTTACACTAAATTTGCAATATAATGACACCCTTGTCTCACACAGATTGTAGCAGCCATTGGGGTGCCTGTCTGGCCAGCTTCTGCAGCTTTCGCTTTCAGGTTTGGTGTTTGCTTGGGCCCTATACCGACAACCAGTCATTCCAGTGACAGACACCATCTCAAAGACTGGAACCAAGATTCACAGAAATAAAATTCCATGGTTATAATTCATAGTGTAATTAATTTTGCTCACTCACATGTTTTGAATTCCATTTTAAAATAAAACCATGGTACCAGTCATTGTTTGGGTGTCAGACTGGAAAATTGGTTTTAAGACACCCCAACCATAAAATTAACAGCTGTGATCGATGTTATTTTCAGCAAGTTCCTTCACTTCCTACATCATCATGGATCAGTCCAATATAATATTAGTACTAGACTTAACTTCCAAATGATACAATTCATGCATTTAAGTGACGCCTTAACGTTGGCCTTTGTGTTTGTCTCATTTAAATGTATTTCTTGTCTCGTATCAAAGACTGAAGCACTGTCAAAAACTGGTGCTTCTACTTTATCACGTAGTTAAAATACACCAATCACGTACAGCAGTTAATAAAATCATGGCATTTAAATTTCTGATCAAAGAGAGAGCCAAATTCGTAAGTGCATGTTGCAATTACAGTGTCAGCATATATGTAGATCGGTAATGCATCACTTCAGATAAAGAAAATAATAAATTTTTACGTTTATACGTAAGTAATACATTGACAGTTCAGTTGTAATTTCTGTTGTCAGTAAAGATACCCCTAAGCAAACGCAAACGATGTCAACTTTTTATTTGAAGAGACGTCTTCACTGTTTTGCACACTAGATTTTTCGAATTATACCTGTAGTTAATAGCTTTGGCAAGTAAGGTAATTTGTTGACCTCCATTGAATCTTAAATAGTGTTTTAAAACGGGCAAATAAGTAAAGCACTCATAAAATTAATAGTAAATGATTTATAGGGCAGCTTGTCAAACTTCCAAAACACACTCGAATTTAGGAATTTCATAGCAGAACTGTCACTGTTTTTTCTCGCTAGATTAGAGACACTTCATTATGTTGATGTGTAGATATCTAGAACATCCAATATAAAAGACTTATGAGGGCGCAGAACGAAAAACATTTTCATCCGTGTTTTGACACTTCGTTTCTTGCCAAATTCAGATATGGCGGACACCAGTGATCTCTGGCGGACACTCAACGATATGAACTTTGGCCGGCACGCGCTAGAGCCATCTATCGGTAGTTGCGGTAGTTGAGCATCCCTCATTTCGCTAGCTTTAGACGCCTGTATGTTGCAGCACGAGGGTGCTACGAGAGGAGTGTTTGTGGTGGTTGTTATGTGTTGAGTTTGTTTGTATAAATTTTGGTAGGTATTAAGCGGATTGAATTATTATTTTGTACAACTTACATTCGTGTTCAAGTTTATGCAACTCTCAGTGCAATATATGTTGCCAAATTTACATTCCATATTGTGCAGTGAGGTTATGTGTTACTAAATGACAGGCGGGTTATTTATTATTTAGATTATTAGTACACAGTTTTGTTTTCCAGTATAAAGTCTCTAAAAGCTACAGAAAATGAGTCGGTTTTTCGCGACCGGAGGTTCCGATTCGGAGACGGAGAGTGCATCTGATGATGAGCAGATTCAGCGCCCAACTGCCACACAGTTTACGGTGAGTTTGTGTGTTACGGTAGCAACTACCCAATATGTCGGTGTAGTTTTTCTTAGCAGTAATCACAGTCATAAATTGCTTTCTGCTTAGTAGCTTGTTCTAACATACAGTTGTTCATAGTGATCTACAAATGGGAAAATTAAAGCTCGTCGTTTGTGCGCACGAATAATACAGCAATTGACCCGACTTTAATGTTGCAGCAATGCCCTAACAACAACAACAACAGAAACACACACACACACACACACACACACACACACACACAGAGAGAGAGAGAGAGAGAGAGAGAGAGAGAGAGAGAGAGAGAGAGAGAGATTCTAAAAGAATGACTTGAACTCCATATTTGATGAAAACATACTAAAAATATAGTATAAATTGCAAAATATTAACTCTTTAGTTATGCTATTACAAATTCTGTGTGTGTCCACCAGCAGGAGCACAAAGAAGGTCTAAATGAAAACTAAATTCGTCATAACTCCACACAGTGGTTCTAATTTTACAAAAGTTATGGCTGATTTTTATCTGTTGTTCATTTCATGTGTGTCATGAGGTAAGGTGAAGATGAACAGACTCTTCTTCACATATCTCCAACTCGTATGGGGTCATGTTTGGCAGTCTTGAAGCAAAGAATGCAGGACAGTGTCTTGGAGTCTTATGCACCCTATTGAGCTATATTCATGGGACACTAAGACACTGCCCTGCATTCATGGCCTGCAGGATCGCCAGGCATGGCCCCATGCGACTTCTTCATGTGGGGATATGTGAAGGAAAGTGTGTTCATCTTCCCTGTACCTCTTTACATAGAAGAAGTGAAGGACAGAATAAGAGTTGCTGTAACTTCTATGAAAGCAGATACGTGTTTAAAGCTTGACAAATTTAGTTATTGTCTAGATGCTCTTCATGCTGCTGCTGGTTAACATACAGATGATTTGTAATAGCATAGCTAAAACTTCAATATTTTGTGACATTTTGCTATTCGTCCCATGTTTGTAGTATGTTTTTCTCACTAAATAATCAATAAGTCTCATCAGTCTTGTGCTTTGTGATGACAAAATTTGGATGTAGTTGCTATAGAGATTTGAAAAGCCACTGTTATCAAGTTTTTTTATTTTTTTATTTTTTTATTTTTTTTTTTTTACCCCTCAGTGTTCTTGTTGGAGGGGAACAAAAACTATTTACACACATTTCTTTTCCAGCAGATACTCCATTAAAGATTTCAGTCAGAGTGATAAAATAAATTCACAAGTGATAAATATTCTAAGCCATAGAAAAATTTTGCAGCTTTTAGATCAAATACTGCTAAAATAGAATATGTTACATGACAAAATTAGGTAGTTGTCGGTGAATGATGCAGCAACAGTTATGATGAAGTATCTAGTATTATTATGTAAACCATCTGTATGAATAAACAACTTACTCATTATATGAGAGTTTGTATAAATGATTGATAAAATTTGCAACTGTTCAGCATTATGGATAAATTTAGTAACTAGTAAATTTAATACCGAAATATGGGTGTAATTTTATTAATTAGGCTGGACCTGAACTTGTGGTTTGAGTGGGGGATTGACACCTGTCTCCATAAATTTTTTGTTGTGGTGATAAACTGATGTCAATACAACCAGAGGCCAATATTTAATGTGCTTTTATGTGTAAATAACTAAAACTGTATCAGTAGAACGCCTGTGGTACATAATAAACAGATGTCGGAAAGTATTTTGCGGGATACATGTATCATAAATCAACAACAACAAAATAAGAGAGGGAAGGCATGGTGTAACCCTTACCAAATTTCAAGGAGCTGAATTCAAATAGCTCATTTAGCTATTCTGATTTACATTTTTCTTGGTGTCCATAAACTACTTTAGGTGAAACCAGTTAAGTTCTTTAAATGAATTAATGGTTCATGTCTGTTGTTATTGGAGCATTAATGTTTGTGCATAATTTGGATTTACCCATATAATTTCCTTAGAGGTAAATTTGAGTAATGTGTTGTTAAGTGAGAGATTATATTTTATGATTATAACTTTTAACTGGTATGGCAATAAAGAGAAGCTATGTTCCATTTTTGTACAACACTTTTGAAACCTTAATAAGGGCTGACTAGTTTAAATTCAGTTAGATATTTAAGCATATGTACTAGAGTTGTCAACTATAATAGTTGGATCATTCTTCTGTTTTCCCCTAAAAAAAAAATTGACTTTCAATTGAAGGTGGTAAGTCTGTTTCTTTGTCTGAGTAAATCTCAGACAAAGAGCATAATTTTTAAGCTGAGTTTGGTATTGTTCATTTTCACCCAGTTTAGATGTCACTTTGTCTTTCTCTCCATTAAAATCAAATACATTAGTGGAAAATAGTTGTGTGTTCACAGATTTACCCAAATTTATAAACTCCTTAAATATATTGAATTATTAGTAATTTCCTTGATACTTCTTCGCAAATGATTAGAATATGTGGCATTGCAGAGGCATCTGATTTCATCCATCAGTTTTGAGTCATGACATCATCAGTTTGGTGGGAATGGCTATTTCCAGCGTATATAAAATGACAGTGACATCACTACATAAACATGCCAACAAATGCAAACAAAACACAATAACATCTCATTGAAAAATAAAACAAAATTAATGAGACAACTGTGGAAAATTGGGGGTTTAGGGTGGGGACAAGCTAAATATACAATAATAAAAAAGATACTGCACCATCCCAAAACAAATAATGTAAAAACTTAAATACCAGCATTCCACTACACCAGCAAAATTACAAGAATCGAACATTTTCCTTGACCTACAAAGCTCAACCACAGCTATAACCAAAAAGCTAATACCTACAATTCTGAAAAGTGGAACCAAAACTCCAGCAACTCAAAAACCCAAGTACCCCATAATCACTACATCAGTTAAAACACAATCAACGTACCATAAATATACAACACACAAAACAATTAGAATGAAACCAAAACAAAAATTACTTACCAACAAAAGCTTCCGGCGGCAAGCCACCTACGTAGGTCACCACCTGCACACGCCCACTCGCGAAGGTGCGCACTCCTACACACTCACAGACAAACTTTTTTTTAAAAAAAAAAAAACACTGAAAATGCTTCAACAAGCACTGTTACTGCACCAACTACCTAAACTCAAAACCACATTAGCACAGTGACAACCAAAACTCAAATGAACCCAATACTACACATCAAACTTGCCACATCCATCACCAGAGGGCACCATCAAGTACAACACTAAATCTTCTTACACAACCAACTCAAACACTCCGCGCCTTAGTGACGTCACCCACTACAACACCATTATGTCACGAATCAGAGAAGACTGGCAGAATCGGATTCTTTCGTTGGCCCAAATATGTTACACCATTGTCAGGCCAGGGGAGAGATTTACTTTTGTAGCATCCTCAGTGTGAAACAGTTCATGAATGTAATAAATGTAAACAGGAAGTTAACTGGTACATACTTAGTAGTATCTACATTAGTCACAAGTGTCTGTTCACATAATTTGTTGATATTAAAAAGAAATTAAATAGGTTTGTAAGTACTGCGAAAAGAGATATTAGATGAACCTCGAGACCACGTCATTTTCAGTGTGTGTGTGTGTGTGTGTGTGTGTGTGTGTGTGTGTGTGTGTGTGTGTGTGTGTGTGTGTGTGTGTTTTTCTATATATACCCACAGTTCAAACATACCATGTATGGACTAGGGAAGGCTGAAACAGCCGGTAATCAATGAGATGTTCATAAATTGAGAAAAAATGCTCCAAAACCAATTTACAAAATGTATTATGAGAAGTGTCGTGTTATCGTTGTTATTGTCTTCAGTCCAGAGAGGGGTTTGATGCAGCTCTTCATGCTACTCTGTACTGTGGAAGGTTCTTCATCTCTGAGTAACTACTGCAACCTATATCGTTCTAAATCTGTTTAGTGTATTCTTGAGTTATATAACCATCTTATAACTATTACCTGATATGTTCCATTAATTGATACTATTGTCTTAGTATCCGTCGGCTTTTGGTACGCCAAACTGTTTTATTCTCTTGTTATTTCCATCTATAGTAATTGCATCAATTTGAACAATTTCTGTGGGTTATGTAAGTTTTTGGACTTCATCAATTTAGCGATGTTCTTATAATTTTGAGCATATCATGTTGGTCATGATTTAGACATGGAAACTTGTAATATTGTTGTTATATTCACAATTTTTGCTGAATAATATGTTTGAATATGACTTAATGTATGTTTTGAACAAAAACAGACAATTTGGACTCATTTATGGTGCTCTGTTTGATGTTTTAAACATTTTGTGGCCTTGCACTCAGCAACCGTGCATGCAGTTATATTAAATGTAACAGTCAGCTAACTGGTTGCACACAACTTTTTTTAAATACCACAAAAATGACTGACTGTTACATTTCATATAGTTCTCTGTTTTATTATTCATTAGATTCATATTTATGTTCCCTCTTTTGTACAGTAAAATTAAATACCACGTACAGTTCTGCATTGGTGATCCATAAATAATTGTTATCATAAAGTACATTTTGTTTGTTATTGTGTGGACAGCTCTCCCAGTGGCATCATAGTGTGTGGTATTTTTCTCTACTGTTCACTTAAAAAGACCTAAACTTTGTGTAAACCGAGCTGTGTAGTAAACTTCCATTTGTTTTTTTTTTTCCCTAAACGTTGCAGTTTAGTGATGAAGAAGAAGATACAAAACGAGTTGTCAGATCTGCCAAGGAGAAAAGATATGAAGAGCTTACCAACATAATAAAGCAAATAAGGAACTATAAGAAAATCAAGGATATGAGTAGCATGCTGTCAAGTAAGTGTTTTAGTGAGCTGCATAAATATGTAAATGTAGCCCATATAAAAAAAATTGAGTTATGTTTAATGTAAGGTATAAAATTAACTAAAAAGCCATAGTGATGCTGTTGCTGATAGCATAAAGGGCAAACTTTTGGAGAAACCAGATTTTTTTCCCCACTACCAAGGGTATATCCAGTGACAGGCAGGGAAGGGCAGCTGCATCCTCTGCAATCCTAGGGTGAGGATGGGAGGAATAATATATGTTGTTCACAAACTGTACTCTTATCATGTCCTGCCATACAGACAGGTGTATCAGTTCAGTATTGGAAGAAACTGACTATGTAATAGGTACTTACTAGTTGCAAATGCATCCAGAACTATTTGTTGTTAAACCTCAAAATGATTTTACATTTCACCTCTATTCTTGCAACTGAAAATGCCGGTTGGTTTGTGATTCTAAAGAATTGTAGTGGCACTGTACTTACACTTCGTGATGTTTTTCCTAATGTTCCCAACCCTTGTCAGAAAATGTGAATATAGAAAATATTAGCATATATCTGAATATTACTTGCCTGACAGTAAAAATTATATATCCTACACAAACTATGATCTTCCAGCTAAGTACATTCTAGGTTGTAAGTACCTATTATAAAGTGGTAACATTACTTTGTTGGGTGATTAATAAACACAGATTTCAGTTTTTTAAGTAATTGTGTTGTGATTTTGAGAACACTTTTGTATTCCACCACTATTTGTGTTGACATATGAAAATGATGGTCGTGGTGGTTAGTGCTAGAAGAAACAGGATGAAGATGAACAGACATAGTACTTGGTTGTTTCCATAGAAAATATTTATCCTTTAGATAGGTGTATGTAAATTTTCATAGATGTTTGGAAATTTTTCATCTTAGTCAAACTAAATTTTTTGTGGCAGGTTTTGAAGATCTACAGCGAGCCCATACGAAAGCTATCCCTGTTATAAATAAGGAAGAAAATGGACAGAATCCCCGATTTTTTATTCGTTGTCTTGTTGAAATGGAAGATTTCATTAATGAAATGTGGGAAGATCGTGAAGGAAGGTATAAACCTCAAAATATTACACCCTGGTTACATATTTCCTAGAAACTATCATTTCCACTAAAATGTAGGTAGACTCCTCTGAAGCAAAATGTTAATTACAGGAAAAACATGTCAAAAAATAACTCAAAATCTCTGACATCTCTTCGGCAAAAATTACGAAAATACAATAAGGAATTTGAAGATGATATTTCCAAGTTCAGAGAAAATCCAGATCAGGACGATGATGAAGAAGAAGATGTTAAAGGTGAGTTTATTGTTTTAAATATTATGATGTTTATTTAAAGTTTCTTTTCTTCTTACGCTGAACAAGTGCTTTATACGAATGGTATTTTTCCCCACTTGTTGCCCCCTTTCAATAACAAGATTTCTATATACCTGAGCCCATCTATATCTTACGGTAAGGATTTTTCATAGATGCCTTTCCTGTCCTTTTCTTTCTAGTACCTCCTGTAGAACAAGTTATCTGTTACTAAATTTTTAATTTTTTTTTTGTTTCTGCAGTGCCACATATCAAATGTTTCCATTTCTTTTCTTTTTTTTATTGGATTTTCTGTCAGTCTGTATTTCACTTAGTAACATTGCTGTTGTCTTACCATACAGTTTTGGAAACTACTTTCTCAAAAGAAGAATGGCTTCTTATCAGAATGAGATTTTCACTCTGCAGTGGAGTGTGTGCTGATGTGAAACTTCCTGGCAGATTAAAACTGTGTGGCAGAGCGAGACTCGAACTCGGGACCTTTGCCTTTCGCGGGCAAGTGCTCTACCATCTGAGCTTTAATCTGCCAGGAAGTTTCTTATCAGCGTATACTCCGCTGCAGAGTGAAAATGTCATTCTGGAAACATCCCCCAGGCTGTGGCTAAGCCATGTCTCCATAAGATCTTTTCTTTCGGGAGTGCTAGTCCTGCAAGGTTCGCAGGAGAGCTTCTGTAAAGTTTGGAAGGTAGGGGACAAGGTACTGGCGGAAGTAAAGCTGTGAGGACGGGGCGTGAGTTGTGCTTGGGTAGCTCAGATGGTAGAGCACTTGCCCGCGAAAGGCAAAGGTCCCGAGTTCGAGTCACGGTCCGGCACACAGTTTTAATCTGCCGGGAAGTTTCAAAGGCTTCTTAGTCAGTGCTTGTACTCTTTTTCTTGCCTCAACTTAAATATTTCACTCTCTTACTATATCTTCTTAATTTTATCATTTAGCGGCTCACCATTCTCTGTCCTAACACTATCGATCAATATTGTCTTTGTTTTCTTTAGCCTTGACACAGTTTACGTACAAAGTCAGGGGTCAGTTGCATTGACAGGTTTTATAACTCTTCTTTCGTTGAGACCGGGGGTTTCCAGACTGCAGTATGCAAGGACATTTCAGGCGGTACACGTACAAGTAAACAAACCATTCTGGTATAAGTAAAATCATTCTCTTATTTCTAAAGGAAAATGATAGTGAGAAAACTGATTGGTAAAAGAGGCATGTATATAATGTTAAAGGAAATGGATTTACTGCAGAATGTTTGTTTCGGACTGTACATAGGATACAGGAAGGTCGGATTGTACCCTCAGCACCCTCCCTTCATTGATCGTCATTGCCTTGGCCAGGAATTATTCATCTTGTATTGATGTTGGTGGTATTTTTATGGGGTCTTGTCTGTATGAAGCTGAAAGTTTTCGTGGTACTTTGCAACTGCTCCCAAATTATATGGCGTACTAATGTGTGGCACTGCAGCAATCATTACACAGTAAATATTTTATTTTTGTTGTTGTCACTTCGTTATATGTGGCCCTATGATACCAACTTTATTGTGCGACTTGTACACGATTGTGTTTTTAAATTAACTGTGAAGTGATTTTAAAGCCATGGAGGCCCCTACCTCCAAGGATGCAGTTAGAAAACATAAACCAACACCAGACTTCAAGTATGATGAAAGCTACTGAAAATGTGACTTTGTAGAAAAGGCTGGTACAGAAACCAGTGACGAAACAATTCCCCAGCATGTAGTACGGTTAGAAATGCTTTCAAATCAAAGCACAAAGTATTTTTTTAATGTTATCCATGTTCCATTTGTTATCCAAGTTCTCTGAGTTAGTTGATAAACTTACTTTTTTCTGAGAAAATCTGTGTTTTATGAAAAGAATCAGAATTTATGGTAAATTCTGTCAACACTCATACTAACTTCATAAAAACCTCAGACTTTACTAGGAAGGAAGAACTCACACAATTGGTGAGTGTCTCTTACCCATATCTAGCAATGTGGTTCAAGCAGTATTGATGGAAAAGGTGGCCAAAGAAATGGGAAAAAGGAGAATTGAAGACATGTCTTCCAGTAGTGAAGAAACATTGTTATTACAACTGCAAGAGTGCGTGTATTTCATCGCCTAAAATATTTGAGAGTACAGATGTCACAAAAATGGCAGGGTTACTTGTTTTGGTATGTTTTCATATCATCAAAATATAAGAGAAGAGTTTTTATTTTGCAAATCACTTGAGTCAAATGCTACAGCAGAAAACATTTTGAATGTAATTATTTGTTATAAGTAGTTATTCTTTCGCAAATATATGTTAGCATTTGTACAGAAGGGGCCAAGGGAAATGTTTGGTCACTTAACTGAGATGGCAGCAAAAGTGAAGAAAATTGGGCCTGATTGTCAAAGCAGATATCGTATGATACAGCAAAAAGCATTGCCTTTTAAGGATACACCCGAAACTCTTCATATTGTTTTGACAGATGCTGCAAAGGTAATAAACTTCATAAAGACAAGAGCTCTTAATCTCGTGGATATTTACACTACTGTGTGAAGATATGGGAGGTAAATTTAAAAGTTTGCTTCTTCACACTGAAGTAAGATGGCTCTCTCATGGCAAGATTTTTAACTAAATAATGGAACTGAGATCGGAAAATTTTATGTTTCTAGGTGACAAAAAGAAACACACGAAATTTTTTCGCTAATTATCAGTTGTTATAAATGTTGGCCTATTTAGAAGGTATCTTTGACAGGCTGAATGTGGAGTTTATTTCTCTCCAACTGGTTTATATCATTTGTGTTGTAAAAGTTTAATAAGTATTTTAAATGTTAATTTATTTCTTATTCATTGAATATTTGTGTCTCAACCAGCTTAATTTAACTTTATATCACTTGCTACAACTCATTACTTATGTGTGTCACACTTCTACCGTACATAGTAATTGCTCGGCACTGTACTGGTATGCGTTGTCAGCACTGAGTGATACGGTGAAAAATTATTCCCCGCATGCCGTTCCTCATCCCTGTGGCAGTCATTGCTGAACCTTACACCTCAGGGTTCATTAAATAGTGAACGGGCTGTAGTGGTGCACCCCAATTTTTTAATGATGTCAAATGCTATGCAGTGACAAAGAGTATGGGAATCCCTGCTTTTACAGAGCTAGGTGGTTAGACACTGGACTCGCATTTGGGAGGACGAGGGTTCAATCCCGCGTCCGGCCATCCTGATTTAGGTTTTCCGTGATTTCTCTAAATCGCTCCAGGCAAATGCCGGGATGGTTCCTTTGAAAGGGCATGGCCGACAGCCTTCCCTAATCCGATGAGATCGATGACCTCACAGTTTGGTCTCTTTCCCCCAAACAACCCAACCCAATCCCTGCTTTAGGCCAGAAAGGCTATATTCGTTATGAACTATGACACTGCTGTCTCTTTCCGTTGCACTTTTGTTCCTAGTCTGGAATTACTTTTTTTGCTTCATTGTTTCTTTGATGTTAAAGATAAATAATAGTGGTGATAATATGCAGCTGAATCTTTTTGTTATCAGTTTTCTGTTTCATATGCTAGGGCCTGCCACAACTTAATCTCAACACTTACAATGCCGTCAGTTATTTGTTGGATTTTCTGGGTGTTTCAAAATGAATCCCAGGGTTTTAAGGCTTTGTGGCACTTATCACATTCAACTTACAATTATAAATAATATGTCAAATGAAAGAGCAACTCTAGCAGTTGTTCTTATAAGTGTTAAATGTCAGCACCATATGTCACATGGCATAAATAATCAGTAGGCGAGTTCTTCCCAAACCTTGATCAGTGTGTCTGGAGTAATTGTTGCAAGAGTTGATTCAATCCTGTTTATTAAATCAGCTAGATTAGCTGATAGCGGAGCCACATACACAGGACTTTTCATGGGACGCTTAAGATAAAAATTGCGTGGTGACAGATTGGGTGAACATGGTGCCCATGTGAAAAAGGCTTTGTCATCCAGCCCCTTGCAACCAATCCAGCAGTCGGATATAATGTCATTTAACCAGTTGTGTACTGAGTTACACCAGTGAGGCAGTGTACCATCTTGCTGCCAAATAAAGTTCTATGGTTCTGTTTCTTCCAAATGAAAGAAGATCCAAAGTGCTAGTGCAACAAGGTAAGAAATTTCAGTTACTGTTGCTTCACCGACAAAGAAATGTTAGAGCATGGCAGAAAAAACATTCAGTTTAGGTGATACTGATTTCATCTGTACCATCTCATGGTTATTTGCTGACCTCCAGATGTGCACATTGTGTACGTTCACTTTTCCACATAGCTGAAATGATGATTTACCATTGAAGATGACAAGATCCAGAAAATCTGTATCGTGCTCAAACATTTTGTTTGTGTATTTGGCACGTGAAGCTTAGCTTTATGATTTAGAACTTGTAACATCTGCAAGTAATAATGGCATAGTTGTGAATGTCTTCATAAAAGTCTCCACACATACGTCACTGGAATTGCTAATTCATAAGTAGTCTGAGTTTTGGGTCCATGCGTGAAACTCTATCTCACTTGTTCAACACATTTTTCAGTCACTCTTCATTGTTCTGCACTTTTCCCTTTCCCAAGACAGCTGGCGTCTTTAAACTGATGATGCCATCTATACCTGTTATCACTTATAGGATTACAGTGGAACTTAATACAGAACACACATTGCATTGTAACAGCAGATTCAGTCCTTGCAAACATAAAATACTTTCTGCTCACCCTAGTCACCATCTTTGTTACTAGCACTTTTTAGTGAAAGGCAGAGGAAATGGTGGATGTGCATGCGTACAGGTATATGAACAAAATTGAGTTGCTCTTCCATTTGATGTATTATTTACCATATTTTATGTACTATAAGACACTATGGATTATAAGACACACCTTAATTTGTAAGCAGTTTTTAAAAAACAACATTTTTAACATTTTTGCTACTGCCAGATTACAAAAAAATTCTTGGTTTATAAATCCGAACTGACCTTTAAAATCCCTGAAAATCATTATCTGAGCTTTTTTCTTCTCCTTCTTCTTCTTTGTCGTCGTTATTGTCCTCTTCATATATAAGGTGGTTTTCATTGCCATCAGAATTGTTACTTATGCTGCACTTCTTGAAAGATTTAACAATAATGTCTTCTCTCTCTCTCTAGACCACAACTGTTTTGCCCACTGATTCACTTGCTTGAGTGTAGGTCATTTTAAAGCTCCCTTCAGTGTGAATTCATGTTGGGTTTCATCCATCTGCCATTTGGTCCTTCCCTCTCTCATACACACTTTAAATGTTTTGTTTATCGAGACATCAGGAGGTTGCGTTTGCGAAGTAAGTCCTTCTGGAATAACAGCAAGCTCTGTGTTTCCCTCTCTCAATTTCTCTTTCACAGAATTTTTCAAATGACTAATAAACTGATCTAGCGCAAGAAGAGAACTCTACTACAATAAAGCACATTTCCTTCTCTCCCACACTCTGTTGATCGTTAGGTTAGGTTATTTTATACTAGCCTGATGCACCCAACCCTTGGGACCATCAGCACAACATGGAAAGACAACAGAGTAGTGCATTTTTTCATGTCCACTTTTTTATAATTGCAGTTTTAGCACTGCAACAGTTCCATTGCTTGACACATCAAATGTCCGAGAAGTTTTATCCATATCCGCTATTTGGCTTAGCATCACACTGGGTTTCATTCAGTGTTGAATAAAAAACGAGAGAAAACTAATATTCTCTTCGTACTCTTGTGGCATTTTCTGAGATTTTTGGTTTTGTTTCGCATGCTAAGTCCATGATGCTTCATAAATCTACAGCACCAATCAACTCCACTCTTAAAGTCTGTTACGTTCAGTAGTAGCGCTAGCTTATGAGCATGTATTTGAATCATTTTTGTATGAATTCCAGTGCCATTTTGATGGTGTCCGTGAATCAATTTCAGTTCATAATTTTCTTGTTTTGGCCACTTTGCATTCAGTCCTCTATTTCCACATTTAGTCTTCATTTTCCTCAGGTCTTCTTTACTTGCCTACCAGTCAGTGTTGTTGTTGTTGTTGTTGTTGTTTTTTTTGAGGGCCAAAATGCCGCTTAGTTGCTCTGTTCCCATGTTCTTCTGCATATGCTGTTACTTTCAATTTAGAGCCTGCATCAGATGAAAACCTCTTATTTTTTCCATTATGAAACTAGCTACAAACAAAAATGTTGTGCTGTTACCAATAACACAATTCGTTTTCAAAATAAAGTTCACTATCACTATAGACTGCAATGACACATTACAGATGAGACAGTGTTTTGGGTTTGTGATGGTGGAGCAGGACGGAGACCCCCCCTGCGGGTCCAGGGCAAGAATAGGCGCGAGGTATTCCTGCCTGTCGTAAGAGGCGACTAAAAGGAGTCCCTCCCCCTCAAGGGGGTAGTTAGCGCCTGCGTCCGGAGACGGACGGTTCCACGACCTCTATTTGCGGTCATTTTGCTTTTTCACTTCTCGTTTCTTCCTTCCTTTGGTTGGTTCCTTTCTTTGCTCTTCTCCACCTCACTGTCTTCCTTACTCTTTCCCCTGCATAATCTCCTTGCCTTCTCATTGCCTTCTTCTCCTTGCCTTCTCATTGCCTTCTTCTCCTTGCCTTCTCATTGCCTTCTTCTCCTTGCCTTCTCTGGTCTCCGCCTCGGCGTTTGAGACACTGTCCTCTCTCTCTCTCTCTCTCTCTCTCTCTCTCTCTCTCTCTCTCTCCCCCTCTCCCCCCCCCCCCCCCCCCCCCCTCTCTCTCTCTCTCTCTCTCTCTCTCTCTCTCTCTCTCTCTCTCTCTCTCTCTCTCTCTCTCTCTCTCTCTCTCTCTCTCTCTCTCTCTCTCTCTCTCTCCTTTTTCCTCTTCTTCCCTCCTCCCTGTGCGCGCCTGAAGGCCGACCCACGCGTTCGCACGCGTAGCCGGTGACGGGGTAACGCGTAATTCCCCGCCCTGGGTAGACATGTAAGGCACGCGCGTACCCCCTGGTAAAGGCCAGGCCCGGGGAGGGGTGATTGCCTGAGCTGATACCTTCTGACCATGCCGATTGGTCCCTCCGTCTGTTTCTCGGGAGGTGTGACCTGAGGTGTAAACATTCACCTAAGGCGGGAGTGCCCTCTGAGAGGGTCCCCACAAGGAAGGAGCGCGCCATCGGAGACGCTGGCAATCATGGGGGATTCCTCCGCAATGGATTTCACTCCATCTCTCTCGACTTCTGCCCAAAAACGGAAACGTGACCAGCTACCAGTGACAAAAGTACTACCGCCTGCCCCACAGTTCCTCGTCGTTTCTCGATCTGAGGATGGAAAGGATTTTTCCTCTGTCAACCCTTTCGTTATCCAGAAGGGCGTCGATGCCATAGCCGGATCTGTCAAATCTTGTACCAGGTTGCGTAACGGTACCTTATTACTCGAAACTGAAAGCGCCTTTCAGGCACAAAAACTGCTTCGGGCCACACTCCTGTACACATTCCCTGTCCGGGTGGAGGCTCACCGAACTTTGAATTCGTCTCGTGGTGTGGTCTATACTAGATCCCTCGACAGCTTGACTGACGAGGAGATTCAATCCTTCCTCGCTGAGCAGGGCGTGACGGCTGTCCATAGGGTCATGAAAAAGGTCAACAATGACCTTGTACCGACCCGGACACTTTTCTTGACCTTCGATAGTGTTCAGCTGCCATCGCGCATCAAAGCGGGCTACGAGGTTATTTCTGTTCGCCCCTATGTCCCGACACCTACGCGCTGCTACCAGTGTCAGCGTTTCAATCACACTCGACAGTCTTGTTCCAATGCGGCTAAATGTGTCACTTGTGGCAGGGATGCCCATGAGGGTGACTGTCCACCTCCGTCTCCTCGTTGTGTGAACTGTCAGGGTGACCATGCCGCATCCTCCCGCGACTGTCCTGTCTATAAGGAAGAACGCTGTATCCAAGAAATTCGGGTCAAAGAGAAAGTGTCCACCTCGGCTGCTCGCAAGCTATTGGCTAGTAGGAAGCCCACGCTGCTCCCAGCGGGGAAATACAGTACTGTCCTCGCCTCTCCTCAGGCTACCAGGGAGGTGGCAACACAGACATGCGATCTGACCTTCAGCACCACGGTCGTCCGTTCGGCCAGTGCTAAGATCACGCGGTCGACGTCTCCTCTTCCTCCCATCACCCCACAGACACCAGACCCTTCATCAGCTTCTGCTAAGACGAAGACCCAGAAGTCAGATGCACGGGCCTTCAAGAAGGAACCGTCCCGTGCAGACTTCCTACGTACCTCGACCTCCCAGCCTTCGACCGGTGCTTCCACCAAACGACCTTCCAAGAAGGCTAATAGGAAGCACAGTTCTCCTTCTCCGCCACGGCGCATTTCTTCTCCTGCGCCACCCAGCGGTTGCCGCCCCAGGCCGTCATCCGTTTCGCCTGGCCGCACCGCTGGTAGCCGAACATCTGGCCGTTCACCGGCGGAGGAAGCTCCCCCTCCCGGCCATCTTCCCAAGATGGCCGATGAACCTATAGACCCAATGGACGATGACTGTCCGCCTACTGATAGCGGCGGCAGTGCTCGCTCGAAGCCAGGCCCTCAGCGGCCTTCGAGGTGACCCCTTCTTTCATCTTCCCTTTTTTTTTTTTTTTCTTACGATGGCACTTCTTCACTGGAATATTCGCAGCATTCGCTCCAACCGAGAGGACTTGAAGTTGCTGCTCCGCTTGCACCGTCCGCTCGTCGTAGCCCTCCAGGAAACGAAGCTACGCCCATGCGATCAAATTGCCTTGGCACACTACACCTCTGTGCGTTTTGACCTACCCCCTGTGGTAGGTATCCCAGCTCATGGAGGGGTTATGTTGCTGGTCCGGGATGATATTTACTACGATCCCATCACGTTGCACACCGGCCTGCAGGCAGTTGCCATCCGCATTACTCTCCCCACTTTTACATTTTCCATTTGTACCGTTTACACTCCATCGTCATCTGCCGTTACCAGGGCAGACATGATGCAACTTATTGCTCAGCTACCAGCACCATTTTTGTTAACTGGAGACTTCAATGCCCACCATCCCCTTTGGGGCTCTCCAGCATCCTGCCCGAGGGGCTCCCTGTTAGCAGACCTTTTCAACCAGCTCAATCTTGTCTGCCTCAATACTGGCGCCCCTACTTTTCTTTCGGACACATCTCACACCTATTCCCATTTAGATCTCTCTATATGTACTCCCCAACTTGCACGCCGGTTCGAGTGGTATGCACTTTCTGATACATATTCGAGCGACCACTTCCGGTGTGTTATCCATCTCCTGCAGCATACCCCCTCTCCGTGCTCATCTAGTTGGAACATCTCCAAAGCGGACTGGGGGCTCTTCTCTTCCAGGGCGACCTTTCAGGATCAACCATTCCCAAGCTGCGATAGTCAGGTCGCACACCTCACGGAAGTCATTCTCACTGCTGCTGAATATACCATCCCTCACCCTACTTCTTCTCCACGTCGCGTACCGGTCCCCTGGTGGACCGCAGCATGTAGAGACGCTTTACGTGCTCGTCGACGTGCTTTACGCACCTTTAAACGCCACCCTACAGTGGCGAATTGTATCAATTATAAACGATTACGTGCACAGTGTCGTCGTATTATTAAAGAAAGCAAGAAAGCCAGCTGGGCTGCTTTCACAAGCACCTTCAACAGTTTTACTCCTTCTTCTGTTGTCTGGGGTAGCCTGCGCCGGCTATCTGGCACTAAGGTCCACTCACCAGTTTCTGGCTTGACGGTCGCGAATGACGTCCTTGTGGCCCCTGAGGCTGTCTCCAATGCCTTCGGCCGCTTTTTCGCAGAGGTTTCGAGCTCCGCTCATTACCACCCTGCCTTCCTCCCCCGCAAACAGGCAGAGGAGGCTAGGCCACCTAACTTCCGCTCCTCGAATCGTGAAAGTTATAATGCCCCATTCACCATGCGGGAACTCGAAAACGCACTTGGCCGATCACGGTCCTCCGCTCCAGGGCCTGATTCTATTCATATTCAGATGCTGAAGAACCTTTCTCCTGCGGGTAAAGGTTTTCTTCTTCGTACTTACAATCGCATCTGGATTGAGGGACATGTTCCCGCATGCTGGCGCGAGTCTATTGTTGTCCCGATTCCTAAGCTGGGGAAGGACAAGCACTTGCCTTCCAGTTATCGACCCATTTCGCTTACCAGCTGTGTCTGTAAAGTGATGGAGCGAATGGTTAACTCTCGATTGGTTTGGCTGCTCGAGTCTCGACGCCTCCTTACCAATGTACAATGTGGATTTCGTAGGCGCCGGTCTGCTGTTGACCATCTGGTTACCTTGTCGACCTTCATTATGAATAACTTCTTGCGGAAGTGCCCGACTGCGGCTGTGTTCTTTGATTTGGAGAAGGCTTACGACACCTGTTGGAGGGCGGGCATTCTCCGCACCATGCATACATGGGGCCTTCGCGGTCGCCTCCCTCTTTTTATTCGTTTCTTTTTAATGGATCGACCGTTCAGGGTACGTGTGGGTTCTGTCCTGTCAGACACCTTTCGCCAGGAGAATGGGGTGCCACAGGGCTCAGTTTTGAGTGTCGCTCTCTTCGCCATAGCGATCAATCCAATAATGGATTGCCTCCCAGCTGATGTATCAGGCTCCCTTTTCGTGGACGATTTTACCATCTATTGCAGCGCGCAGCATACGTGTTTCCTGGAGCACTGTCTTCAGCGTTCTCTTGACTGTCTTTACTCCTGGAGTGTCGCCAATGGCTTCCGTTTTTCTGCCGAGAAGACGGTCTGTATTAACTTCTGGCGCTACAAAGAGTTTCTCCCACCGTCTTTATGACTCGGTCCCGTTGCTCTCCCATTCGTGGAGACAACAAAATTTTTAGGTCTTACATTTGACAGGAAACTTAGTTGGTCTCCACATGTGTCTTATTTGGCTGCCCGTTGTACCCGTTCTCTCAATGTCCTCCGTGTTCTCAGTGGTATGTCGTGGGGAGCGGATCGAACCGTCCTACTTCGCCTATATCGGTCGATCGTCTGCTCCAAGCTGGATTATGGGAGCTTCGTATACTCCTCTGCACGGCCATCCATCTTACGCCGCCTCAACTCCATACAACATCGGGGTTTACGACTTGCGATCGGAGCGTTTTATACTAGTCCCGTCGAGAGTCTTCATGCTGACGCTGGTGAGTTGCCACTCACCTACCGGCGCGATATACTGCTTTGTCGGTATGCCTGTCGGCTACTGGCAATGCCCGACCACCCGTCTTATCGTTCCTTTTTTGATGACTCTCTCGACAGTCAATACGGGTTGTATGTCTCCGCCCTGCTACCCCCTGGAGTTCGCTTTCGTCGCCTCCTTCAACACCTTAATTTTTCACTCCCTGCCACCTTTCGAGTGGGCGAGAGCCACACGCCACCTTGGCTCCAGGCTCAGGTTCGCGTCCACCTTGACCTCTGCTCGCTCCCGAAGGAGGTTACCCCTGGTTGCGTCTACCACTCCCGTTTTGTCGAACTTCGTTCGAAGTTCATTAATATGACCTTCATTTATACAGATGGCTCTAAGACCAATGACGGGGTCGGGTGTTCTTTTATTGTCGGGGCACAAAGTTTCCAATATCGGCTCCATGGCCATTGTTCGGTCTTCACAGCTGAGCTCTTTGCCCTCTACCAGGCTGTCCTTTACATCTGCCGCCACCGACATTCTGCATATGTCATCTGCTCCGATTCCCTGAGCGCTATCCAGAGCCTCGGTGATCCGTACCCGGTTCACCCTTTCGTGCACCGGATCCAACGCTCTCTTCAGCAGCTGGTGGACGTCGGTTCTCTGGTTAGCTTTATGTGGGTTCCTGGCCATGTCGGTATCCCTGGGAACGAAGCTGCAGATGCCGCGGCCAAGGCTGCGGTCCTCCAGCCTCGGACAGCTTCTTGTTGTGTCCCTTCGTCAGATTGTAGCAGAGTAATTTGTCGGCGCATTGTATCGCTGTGGCATGCCGATTGGGCTGCACTTCCAGACAACAAGCTTCGGGCCTTGAAAGCTCTTCCCGTGGCTTGGACGTCCTCCTCACGCCCTTACCGGCGGGAGGAGGTAGTTTTGGCCCGGTTGCGAATTGGCCACTGCCGGTTCAGCCATCGCCATCTGCTGACGGCTGCGCCGGCGCCGTTCTGCCCATGTGGGCACTTGCTGATGGTCCGCCACATTTTAACGTCGTGTCCGGATTTTAACACCCTGCGTCTTGATCTTGGCCTGCCATGTACTGTAGAAGCCATTTTAGCGGATGACCCACGAGCAGCTGCTCGCGTTCTTCATTTTATCAATTTGACAACCCTCTCAAAGGACATTTGATTATGCTGTTTTCTTTTTTAATCCTATGCCTGTCAGTATGTCTTTCATCGTGTTTTCCGTTTCGTTGCTGTTTTAAACTTGTGACTCGCGGTGCATTCCTAAAGTAGTCTGGGCGCTAATGACCGTTGACGTTGTGCGCCCTAAAACCACAAAAGGACGGAGACAGTGTTAGCAAGCTTGTGAATCCCTACAACTAATGTTCGTCACATCAGTGCCCTGCTGCTGCCAGTTGAATCCAATTTTGCCAGATAGAGAGAGGTTTCCCACGGCATCAAATACATAGCCACTTTTAAGACTGGCAGGAATTTTAAATCAATACTCAAAATTTTGAAATTTTTATATTAATTTAGAGTATAAGATGCACCTAAATTTTGGAGGCAAGTTTTTGAAGCAAAAACTGCATCTTATAGTCCTTAAAATAGGGTACAATTGTAAATTGAAAGTAATAAATGCTGCACATCCCTAAAACCCCAATGTTGTTGTGGTCTTCAGTCCAGGGACTGGTTTGATGCAGCTCTCCATGCTACCCTATCCTGTGCAAGCTTCTTCATCTCGAAGTACCTACTGCAACTTACATCCTTCCGAATCTGCTTAATGTATTCATCTCTTGGTCTCCTTCTACTATTTTTACCCTCAGCACTGCTCTCCAATACTAAGTTGGTGATTCCTTGATGCCTCAGAACATGTCCTACCAACCAATCCCTTCTGTGAGTCAAGTTGTGCCATAAATTCCTCTTCTCCCCAATTCTATTCAGAACCTCCTCATTAGTTACATGATCTATCTGTCTGATCCCCAGCATTCTTCTGTAGCACCACATTTCGAAAGCTTTTATCCTCCTCTTGTCTAAACTATTTATTGTCCTTGCTTCACTTCTAAACATTGCTACACTCCATACAAATACTTTCAGAAAAGACTTCCTGACACTTTAAATCTGTACCCTGTGTCTTTCTCTTCTTCAGAAACACTTTCCTTGCAATTGCAAGCCTACATTTTATATCCTCTCTACTTCGACCATCATCAGTTATTTTGCTCCCCAAATAGCAAAACTCATCTATTACTTGAAGTGTCTCATTTCCTAATCTAATGCCCTTAGCATCACTTGATTTAATTAGACTACATTCTATTATCCTCGTTTTGGTTTTGTTGATGTTCATCTTATATCCTCCTTTCAAGACACGTTCCATTCTGTTCAACAGCTCTTCCAGGTCCTTTCCTGTTTCGGACAGAATTACAATGTCATTGGCAAACCTCAAAGTTTTAATTTATTCTGTGTATTTTAATTCCTTCTCCAAGTTTTTCTTTTGTTTCTTTTATTGCTTGCTTAATATACATATTGAAGAACTTCGGGGATAGGCTACAACCATGTCTCACTCCCATGCCAACCACTGCTTCCCTTTCGTACCCATTGACTCTTATAACTGCCGTCTGGTTTCTGTAAAAATTGTAAATAGCCTTTTGCTCCCTGCCACCTTCAGAATTTGAAAGAGAGTAATATTCATCTGGTATTCCAGTCTCTGCCTTTCTCTTCAGCTATTATCCTTCACAGCTCCCTGAAGTACTATATCTCATGTCATTAACACATCTTTTAACCCATTCCCTTCATCTAGTCGGCATTTTCCATGTTCCCTTTCTGTGCCAGTTCCTCAAAAAACATTCTTATTTCTTATTATTCACATAATTTTTAGCATTCTTTCATCATACTAAATCTCAAAAGCTTTGAGTCTCTTCTTTTCTGGTCTTCACATATTTCATGATTCACTTCCATGCAATGCTGTGTTCCATATGTACTTCCTCAGAAACTAAGCCAGGCAAAGGTGGCATAGGCATGATAATGCATGTGTGAGAATACTTTAGATTTTTAAAAAATAATGGTATAATTGAATTGGTATTAAATACCATCCCAAAATACCAAGCTAGAATAAAAACTCTGTTTAACACTCCAACTATCTTCTAACATCCAATGAAGCCATTAACTGCATAACAATAAATCCTGCAGCCCAAAGCTCAGATACAGCCGAAAATTCGCAACGCTTGACACCCAGTAAGCCCCAATTTTCAATTCATTAAATGGTCCTGGATTCAGTATCACTAAAAAAATGAAATTCTCAGAATATCCTAGACATATACAATCAACTACTCCATAAAGAACAGTTATCAACTGACAGCATCAGAGACAGCGCCAAACCCAGGTCAAGAAGGTTTACATACCTCTGCCTAATTAACATGTACGCTAACATACCTATAACGGACACAATTTGAATAATAAAAAATAATGTATTAAGCCATAAGAAGTTAAGTAATATAGAAATGTACATGTGAATGGATTTGCTCGAGATTATATTATCCCACAGTTTGTTACTGTTAATAACAAAATCTGCATCAGAATGATTGTTCAGCAATGGGCAGTAGCTGGCCTCTATGCTGATGGAATAACAGGCTCTAGCTGCAGGAGACTGTGGACATGTGTGTGTGAGCTGCACTTGTGTGTGTGTGTGTGTGTGTGTGTGTGTGTGTGTGTGTGTGTGTGTGTGTGTGTTTTTTACTATTGACAAAGGCCTTGTTGGCCGAAAGCTAACTTTCCCACAGTCTTTTTCTTGTGCCTTTCTACGACTCAGCATCTCAGCTATATGGTGAGTAGCAAGTATAGTTTTATTAAATAATTTATTATCAATGCTATGTTGTTGGTAACATCTTGATGTTGTACAGTGGGACAACCATTGATGTAGAGAGCTTAGAGAAGAAATAATAATACACATCCCAAAATACAGTTTACAGTTAAACACCAAGTACAGAATGGAATTAATTTTCTTGCCTTAAACATTATGTCACAACAACAAACATAATTTCCAAATTTGTAGGGAACCCACCACTTCGGATGTCTTTGTAATGGCATCAAAATCAACACAAACTAGTGTCCTTTAGGTCAACAGTCACTGTTAAAACAAAATTCAAGATATTGAACCTACTGCAAAATCTAAAGAAGTATACACTTAAAAAACAATTGCCTACAACAGTGCTTATGACCCATCCATAGTCAAAAAATTAGACACAAAAGTTAAAACATATCAAACAGCTTAAACACACCAATCTCAGTCACGGAAGAAACTACAGTGAAATCTAAATTGGAAAGGAAGTTCATCATGAAGTACAACACTTGGCACTGGAAGAACTTGTAGTATGTACACCGACATAGAATCAAAATGCAACAAAACTCCTTTAAAGAGAGTGCTGGTATTTCTAAAACACTGAATATTCCAGAATTTACAACATAAGAAACATTGAGGACAGTCTACAAATAGTAAATCATAAATAATTGCTGGTGGTTGCATTTGAACTGGTGACCCACAGCACACTAGCCAGCAGTGCTGAGCTCTATGCCGTATGGCATGTAGCACTGCATACACCAATATATCTGTGTAGCTTTTCTTGGTGATGGCTCATATCAACTCGCAAAACTGTTTCAACCACATAGTCTGTATAAATTTTCACATTAACAGTAAAGTACAACAATTCTGAAAATAAAATGTAATTGGATAGACAAAACATCTGCTCACCAAGTGGCAACAGGAGAAAAAAACTGGGTGTGTGTAATTGTGCAAGCTTTGGGAGCCAGTGGCTCCTCCTCCTCCTCATGGGTTGCAAGGCAAGGAAGAGGAATGAAGGAAAAGGAGTGATGAGGCTTAAGAAATGGGAAGAGTTCTGGAAAATTGCCCAGAATCCCAGGTCAGGGGAGCCTTATTGGACGGGATGAGAAGGAAAGACTGATTGTTGAGGAATGCTCTGGATTTTAAAAAATGAGAGCTTAAAAGGTGGAAGATAGGATAATAAGACAGAGATTACCAACAAATCATTGCGCAAGAGTTACTAAGAGCGGAAAGCTAAGTGCATTGTATGTTGTATAGGTTGAGGGCAGTGGAAAACAGGTCATAAAACAAAAGACAGAAATTTAGAAGGTTGTGAAAAAACGGAATAGTAACTGAGAACAAATAAATTGACATAAATTAAAGCTAGGGGGGTGGTTAGAACCAAGGGCATGTTGTCAACACAAGTTCCAACGTGCAGGGTCCTGAGAAACTGATGTCTGAGGGAAAAATTCAGATGGCACACATGGTGAAATGGGCACAGATTTCACGACTGTAATGTTGTAGAGCATGCTGTGCAACAGGGTATTGTGTGTTGCCAATATAAACACTCTATGTCCATTCATTCTAACTGAGAACTTGTTGGTGGTCATACCAATGTACCACAAGGTTGAACAGTGTTTACGTAACAGCTGGTACATGACATTTGTCATTCCACAGGTGACTCCCTCTTACATAGTCTATGTTTTGCCAGTTATAAGGTGATGGTAGGAGGGTGCTTAGAGCACGTCTTACAGTGTGGGCAGTTCCAGGGGTATGGCAATGGGTGCATAAGGAGCACAGGGTCTGACCAGGATATTGTAGGAGGGGAGGGGGTGCTGAAAGCTGTTCTAGGTGTGGTGGACAAAATCAAGCCCTGCAATAAGTTCCATTCTGTCCAGCATTCCTTAATGTCGTACTCTATGGGAACTAATACATTATAGATGAGTTCATATAAATATTTTATTCGCGGGGTTGCTGCTAATGAAAACGCGGCGGGACCTATGGGAGCGGTCCACGAACAAACAAGACGGACAAATGGGAATGGAAGGACAAGCACGACGACAGACAACCGAGCAAGACACCAAGATCAACAACAAAGTATTAAGCGACAGGGCCACAAGAGACAACCTCGCGAAACTGAAATGACGCACACTTGTAAAAGGGAAGTAAGCACACACAACGTAAACACAATGTCTGTAAGCAAGATGTCAACGCGAACACCAGACTACCTCGCTGAGTGAGATGCAGCTGCCTAAATACACGACAGGGTATGTCGCTTTTGGCTGCTGGGACCACGTGCTCCACAGTGGCGCCCTCACATTAGACTCGGGGCCAGGAGAGCCCACAGTCATGGCTTACTGCATGACTGCTGCAGCAACTTCTAGTGATCATTGAGTTCCATGCCATCTAGCATGGATTCGAAACCCATGGCACTTGGTACCATACCAACCAAAGCATCCATGTGCAGCTTTCCAAATTGCAAGTGTTGACCGGAACATTAACTTAGGACCTTGATTTGTTTACACCCTGTTAAGCACTTGGAAGTTGTTGCTGTGCGAAGTTTGTATAGTGCTGTGTACTCAGCATAAGTAGAAATTATATTTTTCAAAGTATTTTGTGCACCAGGATTAAACCAATGGATTCTACTAACTGTAACTTCTAATTGAATGAAAATATTTGATAGATCATTACTTTCAGTGCTTACTTGTTTTGTTTTTTCCTGTCTTGCCCTTGCTGCAGGACAAACCCCACAGTGCTACAAACTATCAGTAAAATAGTATACCATCTGATTATGAATTGCTAGGCAACTTTAATCCAGGTATAATAAAAACTGAACTATCACAAAAGGCGATTGGTTACAGTTGTTTCTGAAAATCTGTGTTTTAAATTGTAATTTTTGTAATTTCATCTAGGGTTTCAGAGCATAGTGGTGGTGGTGTTGGTGGTGGTAATGATGATGTTGTGTCCAACGAATTATCTCTATTTTTTCTGCTATCTTTAGAAGATGAAGGAGATTCTGAAGAAGATGAGAAGCCCTCGGCTACATTTAAGAAAGCTGGGTCAGAAGGAAGCACTTTTGATTCTAGCAAGTTCTTGAAGGTTAGTTTTATTTGATTACTATATTTATACATAGTATTATATCTCTAATGAACACATTTACTTATAAGAATATTTTTTTATTTTACAGAAATCTGGCGATGAAGATGAAGGAAGTGATAGTTCCACTGACTGGGGTTCAAGTACCGAATCTGAATCGGAAAGTAGCGATGATGATGATAAGTATAATGTGAATCTCCGAGAACGCTTCTTGAAAAAGTATGTATGAAAGAAAAATGGGAATAGGAGATATCTGATATTCTAATAAGTGTTTGTATTTGGGTCATTGCCTACTGCACTTTATTTATTCCTATTTCTTATTAGAACTACAGACAAGGAGGAAGAGGAAAAAAAGGAACGCAAAGACAAAAAGGAACGAAAGGAGAAAGAGAGAACACGGAGGAAGGAAGAAGAAGAAGATGCCGAAGGAGAATGGGAAACTGTTAGAGGGGGTGTTGCAATTCCTTCAGTAAGTTGTATTTGCTTTAAAATAGCATGCACGTTTCATTAATGAAAGTAATAAAAATATCAGAATGAACTAAGCACTGTCTGTAAGTAAGTTTTGGATATTGTCATATCTGTTTGCGGTATACAGAGTATACTTCCCAGGAATCGTCAGGTGCAGCAGATATTCGTAATTTTGATTTGGTGTGTGGAGCTGGATTCGCATCTCCCGTGTGACACCCACTGTCGATATAAAGTGTCATTTTGTTTCCCAACAAACAAACAAAATTATTATTATTTTTAAAAGTATACATGCCCGTTCAATAGAATGGTCCCAAATTAGTCTAGTGTGTTATTTGTATTATCTATGTAAGTTGACAGGGACAGTAAAACACAAAGGGTAACAAGTATTCTTGCAACAACTCACATGCTGCCCTGGCCCATGCTGTCTGCTAGCACCATGCAACAGCACTCAGTCATTGCTAGAGAACTGATTCTTCTTCATGTTTTACTTTCACTGTTGATATATATTGATAAAACGAATACTCTAGGCTAATTTGGGACCATTCCATAGAATGGGCACATAAAATTCTGCTTTAAAAATTACTTCGTTTGTAACAAGACACAAAATAATGCTTTTCTTCGATACTGGGCATCACATGATGGCCAGTGTTCGTTTGTGCTGACTCCAGGTACATATTGTATACATCTGCCGAAACGAGAAAGTGCACCTGACAAGTCTTAGAAGGGATATCCATTGTAATGAACTAAGGAGTTTTACCTATGAATCTAAGATATATCATTATATTCTTCATAGGCAAATTAATGTTTAATATTACTTTCTTTGATACTTCCTGCAGGTTGGAACTCTGTTGCACACTAGTATTATAACCTGGAGCATTGCCTTTTGTGGGCAGCACTATTACTGAGTGAGTTATCAAGGTGCTACTCACACCCTGTCTCCACAGCTTCAATGCTGCCAGTATCTTTCTCCTACCTTCCAAACTTCAGTGACGTGCTTGTGTGTATTTTGGCAGAATAATGTTTTTGAAGGAAAATGTTTACCAATTGTGATATGTTATGTTGATTTATTCCCACCTCATAGTTGAAAGCATCTGATGGGGACAAATTGAGTAATGTTGCATATTGCTCCCAAGGTCAACTACTGTAGTAATTGTGGAGACATTGTCTTTTCAATTATTTGACAAGAAAATAAATAGCATAAGCATCTTCAGCTAGTTCAGTAAAACAGTTTTCACTTTAGGGATGTTTAGCTGAAAGTACTTGCTCTGGCAGGGAACATAAAATATTTAAATTTTGCCATCTTATTAATATTATACAGAAGTTTTTCAGAAAGAGAAATTTACTTCCTTTTCTGAAACTGGTAAAACATGTTATAAATGTTACTACCCTGTTCTGAATATTGATTAACAATATTGTTGATACATCATTACCCCTTTTGGGTAACTGCCCTTCTGTATGCAAGTTACAGTTCATTTTAGTATTTAGAATTTGGGGATTGCTCTTCTTAACATTTGTTTTGGACAGCACAGTTAAATTGAAGACAGGTTGAGCAATCTCTAGAACTAAGTGTTTTGTGGAAGCACAAATTTTCAAATTCCAGAATGAAGTTTTTTCACACCACAGTTCTTTGGCAGGATCATAAGTTTCCTCGCCTGTCAGTCACACTGGCATTACTAAATGCAGTCTCGACTGTTTTATCAAGGGAAAGCTTCATTGCTCTAGTGAAGCAAACACAGACTACAATAAATTGGAATCGGACTGAAATTAGCAGTGACCATCAAGTATTGCCACACTAGGAAAAATGAAGTGTTGGGTTCACAGTAAATGTGCTTGATATCTGGTCATATCATTGTCTCCTGTTCACAGCTATGCCAGTAAATGTGATATGCCATAGAAGTAGATCATATCTGCTACAGGATCAGGCATATGGTTGGCCCAAGCATTTGTTACTCACTAGGTAAATGTTAAAAGATTACAAAAAGCCACAAATGAAACGTGTATAGTATTGATTTTTTACTGGCATTTGGATGACACTTTTTCATTCTAGTTGCCCAGGGAAGTGGCACAGGCCAATGGACTCCTATGTGAGAGGAGTGAAATTTGAATCTCTGTCATGCCATCTGATTCAGGTTTTGTGTGTTTGCTAACTGGTTATGGAAAATGCCATGATAGTCCCTTCGAAAAGGACATACCTATTTTCTTCCCCACCTTTGTCCATTTGAAACTTGGGCTGTTGAACCCTGCTTTTCCCTACAAACTACAGTTCATATTTTTGCGCCTTCATAAACATATATGAGAGGGTATTGATGGGCATGAGCTTCTGGTTTTCTACAACAGACATAAATGTTAAAACTTTCTGGAAGATTAAAACTGTGTGTTGGACTGAGACAGAAACCCTTGACCTTGACCTTTACCTTTTGTGAACAATTGTTCTATAAACTGAGCTATCTGGGCAAGATTCATGACCAGCTCTCACAGCTTTAAATCTGCTGGTACCTCTCTCCTACTTTCCAATGGAAGTTGTCCTGCATACCTGGCAGAAGTAAAGATGTGAGAGCTACTCATGAGTCGTGCCTGGGTTGCTCAGTCAGTGAGCAATTGACTGTGAAAGTTTCCAGGTTCACATCCCAATTTTAATCTACCAGGAAACTTGAAACCAATGCACACGGCTATGCAGAGTGAAAAGTCATTCTGAAGATGTATATGTTCTCTGCTATGGAGTTTGTTTCAAATAGTCTTTCGCTGTTTGTTTCTGAATGATGTTTATAGATTATCATCTAAATTCACTTTGCCTTAGTCATTGTAATATAAAATGTACTTGACACACATTTTCTTTTGTTACAGGAGAAGCCAAAAATGTTTGCAAAAGATGCTGAAATTGATACAAATTTAGTCCTTAAGAAGTTGAATGAGATAATAGCAGCAAGAGGCAAAAAACGCACAGATCGACGAGAACAAATAGAACTTCTGCATGAACTGCATAGCATAGCTCAAGTACACAACTTGGGACATGCTGTATATGTCAAAATAGAACTTGCTATTGTATCTGCAATCTTTGATTATAATCCGAAAGTTTCAGATGCAATGAAGCCGGAATATTGGGCAAAGTAAGCAAGCAAATATAGATTTCTGCCAAACATTTGCTTTATTTGTCAGTGATAACATTCGGGTTGGTTACCAACACCTTGGAGGAGGGATAACGAGAGTAACTTAACATAGTTGTAGAACTAAAATACATTATCTGGTAGGAAAATTGAATTTCTCATACAGATTGTGTTCAGTTAATCATCAGCAGACCACTGTACCTTCGGTTTTCAGATCCAGAATCTTGTTTCAGAACTGCATATTACCAAGTACAGTAAGATTGTGCTTCATCTCTAATGGTCTTGTTGTGAACGAGACGTCTATCTGTAGCCTTCCATGTTGTATCAAACAGCAGAAAGTCCAGGATAGAATAACAACAGTCTTATGAAAAGATAGACTGCTATACACTATATAGAGGAGACATCGTGTCACAGACAGGCACAACAAAAAGCTTTTGGCTGAAAGGCCTTCTTCCTCAGGAGAAAACATACATTCACACAAGCACAACTCACACATATGTCCACTGTCTCTGGCCGCTGTGGGTGGACTACGGGCTACATCTGTGCCTGATGACAGAAGAAATCTAGTGGGGCTAAGGAGGCAGCAATGGGGCAGGGAGGGGGCGGGAGAGGGATAGCAAGGTAGGTGCGGCAGAAGATGTAGCACTAGCTGTGGGAGCTACAGGGACATGGTACTGTGAGGGTAGGGCAGCTAGATGCACATGGCTGCTAACTATTATGGAGTGTCCATAATTAATGATTTGCCAAAAAATACTCAAATAGACATATTACAATTTGATGTTTCAAAATAATGGAAAAGGTACTGTATACATTTGCTAATCATATGCTACTAAAATGTTTTATAGATAGTAATTGTTTCCTTCAAGAGTATGCAATAAACCTGTCTATAAATGATTTTGTCCTCATGGCGTACTAAATGCACATTTACACTGAGTTTGTAACATGTTTTGCCACATTGTTTTGCTGCTAATATTAGACTATCAATGTACGCAATGTATTGTCAGTACCTTGACAACACAAAACCAGTGTTCCCCAGTTGTGTCAGTTTAGGTTTGAGGAACATTTTTCCTGACCTGCTATCATCAAATGCTACTATACAGTGGTAGTGTTTATTTTTGCTCTGTCTGTAGTGTTACATGTTGTCTTTACATGTGTTCATTTACAAAATGGAGTGGACAAGAAGCAGAATGTAGGAAGTTGTCACACAATGTGAGGCAGGGGAGCATCTCTGCAATGTTTGAAGTCAGTTAAGAAGAATTATACAGAAACATGACTCCCTACAAAAAATGCTGCATTGCTTCGCACCGGCAGCAGTGACACAGATAAAATAAGTTCCCTCATTTTTCAGTACATCGACAACAGTGACAACAGGATTCATTATCTGTCTCCGGAAAAATGTAATCAGCTCATTACTTGGGCTACCACCATACGGAAGGGCAGTGACAACAAAAAAAGTGTAAGATGGTTCCTGTGAGACAGAAATGAAGCAGCAGGCAGCAGTAAACAGGGATGGGTGGCAGGATCATCAACTGTAGATTCCCCCTTCACGTTCATTGGAAGCATGATTGACATTGAGGTTGAACTAGTTTCCTTGACTGAAGATGATAATTTTGATTAATTTTAATATGAAAACAAAAATAAATATATGATCAATTAAATATATCTTCTATGTTTAGAATCAGAAATGTCTGAAGTAAAGTGTTTAAAGCTCTAACTCAGGCCTCTAATTTTTTAAATTTTCTGGGGCCCATTGGGGTGGACAGAAGGGGGGGGGGGGGACGGATTTGGTTGGACACCCCTCCATATTTGCCATTTAATTACTGACAACCTCTTCTCAAGGTTGGCAGCTATGGGTGCAGTCAGGATGTTGGTGGAAAGGGAGGGGAGGGGGAAGATGATAAGCAGAGAAGGGGGAGCAAAAAGGCTAGTGAGTTTGTTAGTGGAATAGAAGGCTGTGTTGTGCTGGAACAGCAGCAAGGAAGGGATTAAGAAAGTTGAGGAAAGGGACTAATGTTGGTTGAGGCCAGGAGTCTTACAGGTACTGCAGGGCAAGTTCCCACCTGCGCAGTTATGAGAAGCTGGGGTTGATAGGTAGGATCCAGATGATGCAGACTGAGAAATAGTCGTTGATGTGAAGCACAATGTGTTGGGCAACATGTTCAGCTACTGGAGGGTCCAACTGTCCCTTGGCCTAAGTTTGTTGGTGGCCATTCATGTGGACAGACAGCATGTTAATTGATGAGGAAACTGGATAATTTTGTGTTTTATCCAGGAAATTGGATAATTTTGTATTTCATTCATCTCAGTTGCATTGGTATAAAATTTTTGCTGCAGTGCTTACTGGTTTCAGGCTGCCAACCCATTCTCAGACTGCACACATTGTTATTAACTAGAACTATTTGTACAGTATGGCACCGGAATGCACCAGTAGCTTCTGTACAGAAAAATATACTGTGTGCAAGTACCCTCGTGGATATTAGCCTATGCGTCTGTTGCACCAGACTGAGAACCAAACTCTAGTGCAACAGACACAGAGGCTAATGTCAGTGAGGGTACTTGTTCGCCACACAGGTACAACTGGATCATGTGGAAAAACCTGGGGATTTTTTCATCCGGGAGATAACTGGGAAAAACCTGGGATTTTTTTAGAATTCCAGGAATTTTTCATTGTTTTAGTTCTCATTTAAATTTTTCTAATTTTGACTGATAAGAACTGATACTCTAACAAGGAGTTTTACTTTAGCCCGCTATTGCAGAGTAGTACTGCAGTATTAAAACATTAGCGAGAGAGAAACACCAAACTGAAACTTAAATCGAAAAGAAAATGCGCCATTCACAGCTAAACACAGTGTACACACAAGCATCTGCCGACAGCAAAATGTGTCAGAGGTCTTTTGAAGAAAACTATGCAATACTTCATAACAATGAACTGCTTTTGATGAGTGTGATGTCACAATGTTTACATCAGTTGCCAGCAGGCTTAATGTGTATGCACGGAACTGAAGTCACGTATGAGATTAACATATGTTACTAGTTTCAGTTTTCTGACTTAATTTCCATGTTATTGGCAATCAAATGTTAATTGTCTTGCAGAACAATGTAGTTATTTTTGTCAGTTTTCTAAAGAAGCTTGGCTTTTATTAATCTTTTCCATAGTGGCAGCCAGTTTATTTGAAACAAAATGTTTCTTTCGTAACCATTGGCTAGTTTCAACTGTTCACTGAATTTCAAGTGCATGTTTTCGTCTTCTGGCACATTTGGCGTAATGCCATAATAAAGAACCAAACATGTGACAATACAGCACTGGTACCTCAAGAAAATTGGCATCCTGAAAACCACACTGAAAAGCTTAATACTAGGCAGAGGCCTACTTCAGTTTGAATCTGGACAAATGAATGTGCACTTTAAGCCGAATTATGCATTTTAATACGGTTTCCAAAATCCTAATGCTGTTGAAGTATTCTGATGCTCTGTTTCTTTTTTGACGTAAGGTTTCTTAATGCTATCCCATATGAGCATACATCAGTGTTCAGTTGAAGATGATGAAGCAGGCAAATTTGGTCTGTAATATTGAATAACATATTTTGTTTCAAAGATATTGACAGCTTTAGCAGAATTTTGACAAATCTACCTTCTGTGAAACACAGTGTTTTTCTGTTGTTTGTGTCATAAATTTACAAAACACCATTATGCGGTAAACTAGAGACTGGCAGGACATTGTGTTTTATCATTGTAACTTCTCAAGAGGCTTTATGTTTACACCTGGAATAGCATATAAACTGCCAGTTATCAGTTTCTTGGCTTCACAGGTAATCTTGTTAATTTTTTATACCATTTTAAAAAGTCATGGAAAAACTTGTTTTCCATAGTTCTGGTGTATACAAACAATTTTTTTCATTTTTGCCAACAATTAATATTCCTTTGTAGTAGCTTCTTGCAGTGCTGTGTGGCTGTGAACCTGATTGGAAATGCTACATAACAGTATTGTAGAATACAAAAATGCTACAGTCACAACATAGCAAAATATTAGGGTACTTTGAGTTGTAGAGTCTAGTTTTGAAATGAATATTTTGCCAAGGGCAGCTTTCTTATTTTGCATTTCTTATCTGGATAGGATATGATGAAACAGTTGCCCTCAATACAATAATGCTTTATATCCCTTCCAAACAACATACTGCAGTGTTGCACGTGGTCAAGTAATGGCCCACTATTCTTGAAATTCCTCTCTCCAGAACACTTTTTTTCATATCCTAAAGTGCCAGGAAGTTCTGGCTGGTTTATAAAACATGTTATCATTCGAGTTCTTGATATGTTGTACAGCTGCGAGGGAAAGTATGCTGTCACTTAACATGGAAATTAATATGGAAAAAGTGTTTCTTCACTTTGGAAAAGTGTATTTTTAACTGGGAAATACGGGAGTTTTTTTCCTTGCCTGTATTTAAACTCTGCCACAGTATCCTATTTTACAGAAGACATTTGTGCCTTTTAGCACCATATTGTATGAAAAGTTACCATTAATAACAAGGTATGTGGTTTGAGAATGAGCATGTTAGCCTGAAATCAGTAACCATTGCAGCAAAAATTTTATGTCAGTGCAATTGAGATGGACGAAATAAAAAATTGTTCATTTTCCTTGGTACTGAACAGTTGCAAACCTACCACCCTGTGGTAGCATGCCTCAAATGAGCAAGCTTGTTAGTTGTCTGCCCATGTAGAAGACAGCATTGTGATTCTACCTTAGTTTGTGGATCGCATGACTGCTTTCACAGTTGGCCTTGTCTTTGATGGGGTAGGAAATGCCTGTGACTGGACTGGAGTGGGTGGTGTGGTGGGGATGATTGGAGGATGTATGGGACAGCATCATGGTATGTTGCAGGGATGTGAGCTATGAAGCAAGGGGTTGGAAGCAGGGATGGAGTAAGGATAGACAATGATATTGCATGGGTTCGGTTGGCCAGTGGAAAACCATGGTGTGCAGAATATTCCCTCATTTCAGGGCATGATGAGAAATATTTGAAGCCTTGGTGGAGAATGTGATTCAGTTTCTCCAGTCTTTAGTGGTACTAAGTTACAAGGAGAATGCTTCTTTGTAGCCAGACACTGATTTTGGGGAGGACAAGAAATGGGAGAACTATTTCTGTACAAATCTGGAAGGGTAATTCTCGTCTGTGAAGGCCACAGTGAGATCCTTGGAAATTCCAGAAATCCAACTGGATTCCAGTCCTTGCTCAAATCCTTGGATCCAGCTCAGGACTTCTTCCCTTCCCCACTCTCCTGCCATCTACATGCTTCCTGAAGTCCAGAAACCCCACTAACCAAGACAACCTGTTGTGGCCGGTTACTGTGCCTCCACTTTTTTATGCTAGCATGGACCAACATTGTCAATTTATTATCTGTAGCAGTCCATCGTGTATAAAATATATTAACCATTTCCTCCCCCTCTCCACCCCTTGCTGCCTCCTTAATTCCACCACCCATGCTAGATTGCTTCTCCCATCATGCAGACCGCAGTCTGGCTTGGCAGCCAAAGACGGATGTCGTGTAAGGGAGTTATGCTTGTGTGAATGTGTATGTGAGTTTTCTACTTTCGATGAAAGCCTTTTGGCTGAAAACTGAAATGTTTAGCATTCTATTTCTTACTGTATATTGTTTCTCCTTTTTAAATTGTCTTAATGGTATGAAATGATTAACATAATTCTTCTGTTTTATGCAGACTTCTGGATAGCATAGAGCTTTCAATAGCCACTTTGCTATCATCACAGGACATCATTATTGGAGAAGGCGTGCTCGAGGAAAATGAGCAATACGATAAGCCTCCTTACCGAGTAAGAGGGTGTATACTTACAGTAGTTGAGCGACTTGACGAAGAATTCATTAAATTATTGAAGGAGTGTGATCCTCATAGTAATGAATATGTTGAAAGGTATGTATTATCACCATGAAAATTATACAATATGGTAAAGGTCAATTTTGCTTGTATTTTGCACAAATGTCATATCCAAAAGATGATATTTTTCACTGTCTTCCTATTTTTCATGTATATTATCTTGCCTTGACTGCTCACATGGGTAAGAGTCATAATATAAGTGGACATTATTGTTTTGAATAGCTTGAAGAGTATATTCCAGACATGTTTAGATGGTGTAAGGTGCAAGTTTGAGGAGGATATTTTGAGACCATCAGCAAGATCATCAGTGTGATTCACACACATCAAAGAATCCATAAGGTTATTGACGGACTTCAGAGAGAAATTGCTTGATACCAGTTCTTAGAAAGTATGAGGTTGTAAGGAGAGAACGTTAAATGAGAAATTGTGGTAACTAGTGAATGGAGGAAACTTTTTCATATTGGTAGACTTGGTGTGGGCAGTAGTCTGGGGGGTGACCATCTTATGTTGGATATCAACACTATCACAGTACTGCTGGACTTAAAAACATAGAAGGAATTGAACTACCCTGGGCTATTAAATCCTTCTTAAAAAATCATTAATACAGTCTCAGTTGCAGGAGTTCACGCTTGATTACTAGTTTCGATTGTAAGTGGTGATCGTCTTCAGATGTAAAATAAAAAATTAACTGAAACATATTAACTGTTTCTTTAGATGGCATAAATAGAAAAATATTTAAAATTCAAGACATTAAAATTGGACCTGCATACTGAAATTGTATAGATCGACATTGTTAAAAATATACACAAAACAGTATCTGATTAATCATAACTTGTGAAAACTCACAATTCTTTAAAAAGAACAACATCTCAAAGTTGTACAATAAAGGTAACAGTGCAAACGTATGCTTGCGAGAAGATTCTATGGCACCAAGCATTATGCTGAGCCCACTATGTATGATACAAATCCTTGACCATGAATGTTGGGTAGGGGAACCATGAGTGACCCGACAGATGTCAATACGGTAATCGAATTCTTGCCATGCCTGTCCCAGCATGGCATTGTCGACTGTGGCAGTCTTTTCCATATTCTCTCCTGGAGCTCTGCTATATCACGTGGTTGAGGTGGTACGTTCACCAGATCTTTAATGTGTCCTCTCAGAAAAAGTCACACGGGGTAAGATCTGGTGATCAGGGAGGCCATTTCATGAAACAGCTGTCCCCTTCCGTAGCATGACCAATCCTTCAATGCGGCAGCTCCGTGTTCAGGTACCTACGAATGAGAATGGAGTGGAGCCCCTAGCCTGATGAAACATGAACAGAGAGTCCGATTGCATTTGAGGCATCAGCCATTGCTGCAACATGTCCAAGTAGGAATATCCAGTGACAGTGCTCTCGGTGAAGAAGAATGGTCCGTACAGTTTTCGATGTGACAAGACACAAAAAAAATTTACCTTTGGTGAATCATGCTCAGATTCTATGCATTTGTGTGGATGCTTTGTACCCCAGATTCGACAATTATGGCTGTTCACTTTCCCATTAGTGTGAAAAGTGTCTTCTTCGTTAAAAATTAAGTGATCAACAATGCTATCTCCATCCTCATTCAATTCTTGCAACTGCGAACAAAACTCAAAATGCTTGTCTTTGTCATCATCATTAAGCTTCTGCACTAGCTCCAATTTGAATGGTTTCATAGACAGCTTCTGACGCAGGACTTTCCATTTTGAGTTCATGGTATGCACAACGCACCAATTTCTATGGACTCCTTATGAATGTCCTGTACGCACTCCGCATTCACTTCACTCACACTGGGACATCCGCTTCTCTTTGCCGGGCACAAGAAATCCGTTGTAACGAATTCGTTGTGCCAGTATTAATAGCCTTCCTTGTTGGTGGCTTCTTACTGTACTTGGTTCTAAACATCTGGCGAGCAGTTGTAGCACACTTGTTTTTGTCGAACTCCAACACAAAGAAAACTTGCTCCGCACCTCTCACCATGTTTGCGACCAGCGCTGACTATTGGCAAATTACCAAACTATGCTGTCGTGGTATACACGAAAAAAAAACTTTCAGGGTTTCTCTTCAAAATGACATATATATATGATATCTGTACAATGTTTAGTTTTAGTGGGCTAAATAATTGTAAGTGTTCATGGGGTTTATGTACACCCTGTATATAAATCGGACAGCTAAAACCTTTGAAATCCTATTTAAAAAACACCCAGCACTACGAAACACTAAGGCAGCATTTGGAGATCATCTAAATGAAACTAAATGCTCAATATGGCCTATAGAGACATATTTTGAAATTTTACAGACTTTTTGGAAGAACTTGAAGTATGTGCACCTCACGTGAAAGATTTAGATAAAAATTCAGTGTACTACAAGAATTTTGATGCCATGCTGTCAGCAGCAGCTCAATATCTTTGCTATAGCCCAACTCGGCAGAACAAGATCTTAGCAGTGTGCCACACTCAGTGGCAATGTGGCAAGTGGAAGTGTAGACAAGTACACCACCATCTCAGATGCTCTCTGGTGGAAACTCATTTACTCTATGTTTTAGGTCAATGCTTTCATTTTATTTGAGTTTCAACAACATGTCATGTACTAATGTTAAGTGCTTTATCTGCCTCTTAATGCCAAATTAGTTGTATTACCTCTTTAAGGCAGATCCTTGTTATATTTAATAACTTAACAGTATTCTCTCTCCCCTATCCATCACTCATAGTTAAAAAAATTTAATCTATGTCATCTAAAGAAATGTCCAATAATTTGTGATTCTTCAGTTTCTCCTGGTGTATTGGTTGATCAAACAGTCCACGATCAGACGTGTCACCATCATCAGGTATGCTGACAAACTCAGCTCCGGAAGGCGCAAAAAGACGAGTTTTTTTCTCCACCCCGCGTTTCGACCACTGCATTTTCATACATTATCCAACGAAGTAAATATAAATTCCGTATTGTTCATCTTCGAATGTAGCAGCATTTCAATGTACTACGAAAATCCGACTGGCAAGACAGTTTGGGATGTTTGTCAATATGGCCAACTCTACATTCTGAATTTTTTCCTACCTGTGAGAAGAGATGGTTGCTAATAGGAACTTTTATGAATTGTGAATCACATGCAGTATTCTCTTCTCCATAAGAATAATACAAATATAAACATTTTGCCATGTATTCTTTCGTGTTTGCTGCTATCTCATTTAAATCATGTCTGCCTAATAAACCACGAAACTAGAGTGAGACAACAGCAAACGCGGAAGAATATACATATCATGTCATGTTTATATTCTTATTATTCTTATGCCTAATAGTGATACAGTCGGAAATGAAGCACGGCAATTAACTAGATTTTTAAATCTAAGATGACTCTAACTTCTGTGCAAAATGTAATGTACTAAAGAGCGCCTGCAAAGATTTTCAAATGGAGAAAAATTTTCGCTAAACTCTCGTTCAGAACATCTTCTATCATACGCAGTCTATTATGTGGTTCTTGTTGATCATTATCAAAGAAAGCAGCAGTGTAAGTAACAACAAATAGCAGTCTCTTGCCATTGTTTCGCTAATGAGATGATTCCTCTCTCTCTCTCTCTTTTTTAAGCGGCGATAGCGTGCACAAAAGCAAGCCATGCCGCAAGGGGCGACAGGCCATAAATGCTCATTATCAGAATCCGGCAAACTATGCACGACACAGTACAGTAATGCATTTTCAGCTTAGAGTGACGTAAACACCTATAACAGAGAAAACGGCACTTATCAGATCAAAGAAAAATAAGTAATCAATTCAAACTAGACGAAGCACATGAAAAAGGAAGGGTACCCATATAAATACAGACGAAGCGCCTGACGCATTAGCAGTGGCTACCTGGTAAAGCTTAACTGCTAAGCTTACGACTCGAACCAAACTACTGTAGCTGTATCGTCATTCATTCGACCTAATTGTGTCTCATATTACAGTGGACCAACTTTGTTTCGATTTGGAGATGCGGCCCAAAATTTTTCTCTCCCCTTGAATTTCGAGTCTCGAATTTCAGGTACCGCTTAGATTCGAAAATTTTTTTTCCTTGATTTTGAGTCTCATTTTTCAGGTGTGGCTTAGATTCGAGTAAATACGGTGATGTGTCAACCGCATCACGGAGAAATCACATGAGTTTCCATTTGGACGACCCCAGGGCTTGCTCCTGAAAGTGCTCCATATACAAATTTATGACCAAAGGCTAGAGTGGGCTGCCCATTGTGACTCCTTTTGTTTGTTTGTAGTCTTCTCCATTAAAGAGAAAATATGTGGAGGCCAGGAAATACCTGAAACGTTTGGTCATCGTCTTGTCAAATTTCTAACCAATAAGCTGTAGTGACTCTCATAGAAGTATCCTGGTGAGTAATGAAATGATGTCAAAACTTATCAAGATATCTGAATCGTTCGCCCTGAAGTTGTTGAGACAAAATCCACAGAATTGCGGATGTGATGAGTGCTTTTACCCACAGTATTTTCATCAGGTATTTTGCCAGCAAATATGTAGGTGCTCCAGTGTTGCTGAAAGCGGGGCGCAATGGCACCCTATCTTGGTGAGCTTTAGGGAGTCCGTAAAGTCTTGGCAGTAAAGGCCCTTGAGGTAACAGTTTCTTGGTGACCCACTCTGATAAATCTGCATCCTTGAGAAGAGCCCTAGTCTTGTTCTCCACCTTCTTTGTGGGGTCAGTGTGGAACTTCCTGTAGGAGTTGTCATTTAGCAGACTCTACAACTCAGTATAGTTCTTGTGGGAATGAACAGCTGTAGCATTGCCTTTGTCATCATGTAAGACAACAATCTCAGGGCACTCTGCTTGGGTACCGAGTAGCTGCTCTCTCTCTCTCTCTGCTGGTAATGTTAGCGTTGACAATGTCCACAACTAGTGTGAACTTAGGGGTGGGAGCAAAGTTAAATCCCTTCTCCAGAATGGAAATCGCATCATCACCCAGCTCCATTTTGTCAGAGAGCCATGAGAATTTTGGTATTTGATGTCCTGTAGCCTTCCTACGGGCAGAATCATCTGCCACCCAGGTAACACCATCAATCCAATTCTAGGTCCAAGAATTAAAAGAATTGGCTAGTTGTAAATGCATTCTAAATAGTTCCGGGGACTTGTACTAAAGGCTCTGATGGGTAAACTGCACTCTCTCACCTACCAAGGCAAGGCTGGCTGTTTTCTTAATCCTCCTGGCTGCTGCAGAATTGATGTGACGCATGACCTTAACAAAATTCACACAAAATGCTGCTCATGACATCTCTTCAGGAGTGCAAGAGCACTCAGCAAACGGCATCTACAGTGGTGCATCGTGTTGAATTTCTTCATGCTGCAATATACCTCCTCCTCAGAAAGGTGTATGATGTGATTTTTCAGTTTCTCCCTGTGTTTATTGATTGAACAGTCTACAGGTATACTTGCAGTTCACAGTATCCAATAGATACAGTATTTTGGTGATCAGACATGTTACCATCACCTGGTGCACTGATGAACTGAGCTCCTGAGGGGACACAGTGACTGATATCCCCTGCACCTGCAAGCCACTCCGTCGGTGTTCCACCGTTGCGGAGAACACCAGAGGCACACTCAACTGATGTATCCTAACAAGTCAGTGAGCGTGTCCACCAAGATTGCAGCTAAAATCTTAGCAACAATTGAGAACCAGCACTTAGTTTAATTAAGACGACTCTTGGCAAATAAAACAATCTAGTGGACAGAGAACTTACACCAACGGTATTGCAGACACTGGCACTAGTGTCTCTGCAACTGCCAACATGTGGCTGTGGGCATGGAATGCGGATAGAATGGCATATAGATGGCCATGCATTCTCTGGAGCTCAGTTTGTCGTGCACCTTATGATGGTGACACATCTGATTGCCAAAATACTGTGCCCATTGGGCACTATAAACCAGCAGGACTGTTCAGTCAAAGTCAGTTATTAATAGTTTGTTTAATTTTATTTTTATAACTTAAGATGGTCATTGCTTATGATAGAAACTGGTAATAAAGCATGAATTTTGCAAATCAGATTGTAATGATAAAATATTAGAACAGTTATGGATTCTCTTGGGCAAAGTCATCCGCTATTAATTAAGCACTGTTGCACAGAAAACCCATTTTTATGCTGTTACTGTTTATGCAATTGGATGATTAACATGTGAGTGTTAAAAAAAAAAAAAATCTAAAGTAAGTCAGTAAGTAGCCTATGAGCAAAGGTATTTGTTGTTATATTCTCGATAGGTAATATAAGTAGTGGATTATAGAAAGTCATGATACTGTCCACAGCCTTATCCTATTGAGGTTCTGGCATCAAGAAAGCTGTGGGCATACAAGTGGTGCACGACTTTGTCAACTAAGGAGGGTTTCCAACTCAACAAATAATGAAAACCACTCATTTCACATCTGCTTGCTCTGAGGAATTATTGTTCCGAGTCTTTGCCACCAAGCATTCCAACACATGGCACTCATTTTAATAATCAAGTATGTAATTTTTAAGCTGTGTGAACTCCACTGACTCGTCAGTTAATGACGTTGTGTTTTTAAAGGATTAAAGTTTTATCTATGATTGACCCTCTTGTGCTAAATGTCTTTTCCCAGATCATGTCCATTTACTCTGCATTATATCACTGTGTCAGGCAGTTTTAATTCAGTCACCAACTAACTTTGAAGATAGGTCTATGAAATACCAATGTGTTTTTGCCCTATCCCTTTCATTGGATCCTGGAGATCCCATGTTCCGAAATGGTCTAAGAATCGTATTACTTCCTACAACTTACATGCGTAATGATTGTGATGCTAAAGTTACACACATTCTGGCTCATACGTAGGTCTACTGACTGACTGAATGGAGCAGATGTTTAAAAAATTCAAAATTTAAACAGAACTACAAAATCACGTTTGTTGGGCAGATTTGCAATTGGAGACTCTTTCCAAACTTTTGTTGTCCAATTAGTGTAGAAGAGTTATGTGGTATTTGATATTTATTGTTTTACCCTTTACTATGTAATAGAGAAGACAAATAGTATTCACAACTCAAGAAATGCAGTGTACAATCTTTCAGCAGACAAAACTGACTTTGCCGTTTTTCTTCAAGATTACTACCTTCCATCCTCTGTTTTAATGTATTTCATTTCTGGTAGATCCATGTCTCATCCACAATAAAAAGTGATTCACAAAATCAGCAATATTCTTTTTACAACAGTTCTTAACATTTCTGAGAAATTTGCATTTGTATTTGATCAGCATTGAACAAATGCAATTCCCATCCTGTATGAAGATTTCTTGTAATAAGGTGCATATGGCATATTTCATACACCTTTAATTTCCAGTCTTGCAGTACCATAAACTGCACTTTCTGCTTTCAGCTGTGGAGCAGGTTTTTTTGGACAACTTGTGTGTGAATTACTTTGAAGAGAAATAATACAGTGTTTGAATTCAGCCACCCACTTCTTACCTGGCAGTGAAGGAACTGAATCTTTGTAAACTTTCACCAACAGTGGCTAAATTAGTTTTCTCAACAGAAATGTATGACCGTACAGTTTTCCAATCTGTTCATGGGAAGAAGACACACTCAAAACAGCCACTTTAAAAATCCATATTAACAAATAAAATATTGCAGTGCCCGTGTTATTCTGAATTATGATGAAAAGTTATCATTTGGCTATCCAAACACGACTCATGGCCAGACCCAAACTTCCATACATCATCAACCATGTGTTTACAACATATACTTTTACATCCATTATGTATATTCCTATACAGGGGAGACATTTTATTTGAAAGTCGCTTTCCCAGAGTCGTGCATTGTAATTCAGAATAACATAGGCACTGTAATATCTTATGTGTCTGCCAACACTAAGCAAGTGACTGTCAAGTAAAATATCTCTCCTGTACAGGAATATACATAATGGATGTAAGAGTACAGGTTGTAGACACATGGTTGATGACATACGGAAGTTTGGGTCTAGCCATGAGTCTTACTCGGGTAGCCAAATGATACGGTGACTGCTCACGATAAGCATGAAATCGAGGTTTGAGTTATAATATGGCTGACAAAGGAACTATTGTTTTTAAATGCTGACCTGAAAAGAATAATAATAGCTGTGGAAATGGATTATGTATAAAGGAGTGCCAGAATATTAGGATTCGAAAAGGAAACTACTGATAAAGTGAGAGCTCGAATGAAGGCAGATGAAATACTGATAGAAATGAAAGAAAATCTCAAAAGTGGCGTGGACATCTGTTGATAATGCCAGATCATCAATGGTCAAAGAAAATTTTTGAATGGAAACCACACCTGGCAGACGTAAACTTGAGAGACCATGGCATTCTTGGAATGACCATAGCAACGGAATAATGGGGCATCATGGGATACACAAGGAGGGGGCACTGAATAGAGAGGCTTGGCAGAAGATACCAGGAATGCAACAAAATGTTGCTATTAATTGATCTCTGTATTAATTCTGTAATAATAATAATAATAATAATAATAATAACAATAATGAAGGCAGTTCAGAGGACATGGCTAATTTGATAGTTCGGAGGATGTTGCTTTGAAGTTTCTGGTAGTTTGTGTTGTAATGTAGGTTGACAAAGACAGTAGAGAAGCCAGGTTTAAGTTGTGTTATGGTCATTTGCAATTTTTGAATTGGTTCCTCAAAACCTGTTCCGCCTGAATATGTTGGCGATTCCCATAACAGAGCCACAGTTTAATCTTTCCTATAATATTGAAAACTGGTTATGGTTATAAGTTGAAGTTTTGTGTGCAAGTGATAGTTTTATGCTACACACACACACACACACACACACACACACACACACACACACACACACACACACACGCCCATTAGTAGCATGTAATCTGTGGTTCAGCTTGAAAATGAATTGCTCTGGCTGTTTTATTGAGTTGTGCAAGGCTATTTTAGTATATATGTAAAAGAGTTACTTAAGCAAAGAAGTATAAACATGCATTTGTACATTATTATTAGATTCATATGTTATGCCAACTTCATGTCTTGTTTTTTTCACATAACCAGGTTAAAAGATGAGAAAAGAGTGTCAAATATTATTGACAAGGTACAAGAATATCTTGAAAGACAAGCAGTGCCGTCGGAACTTTGTCGTGTATATCTGCGCAAGATAGAGCATCTTTATTACAAATTTGATCCTGAAGTTCTGAAACAGAGAGAGGTCAGTAAACATAATTTCAATGTTTTTTTCCCTTCTTCTTTTCTTTTCCCTTTTATTTTCTTTTTCTTCTTTTCTTTTCCTTCTTCTTTTCTTTTCCTTCTTCTTTTCTTTTCCTTCTTCTTTTCTTTTCCTTCTTCTTCAACAATGTTTAATATGTGTTGTAATATTTGCAATGGTATGTGGATATTCATATTGGTTATTGCATGCACTGTAAATATTGAAGCAGCTATTATTGTTGTTCATTGAGACCTTTGGTAGTAAGCATTGTTGTATGTTGTAACTATCTGTTCATTAAGTAGTACATATCTTGTGATGGTAATGCACTGGAAGTTTTTTTTTTTTTTTTTTTTTTTTTTTGAAATGCAATTTCTGTGGGATTTGAAACCGCTATTTTGATGCAAAATTAGTCCAGGGCAGTTTTGGCAGCATTGCTACCATTAGTAGAAAGATCATTGTACTGAAATGAAAACATTACCTTAATATATTGGAATTTATGTATCTTGGAGACCATATGCGTGATTATCTGAAATATTGCATATAATGGAAACATATGTTTTAAAAGATGCTAAAGAGTGGCAGTAGTAGTATATGGGATGTGAGGAGAGGATCATGTAATCATGTTAAGAATAAGGTTTGTGATAGACAAATATCAAACATGAAAGTAAAAAAGAAAAGGAAATTCCAGGGGATAATTGTCATCATCAAGGTGAAGTTCCAGTTTCCCAGGTGCTTGTGACAAACCTCGTCCAACTTTTTCTACCTTGTACAACTCTGCATCTCAGATCCTATCCCAAAGGAGACAGCTTTTGGTGACTTCCTCGGCCACCATCTCTTTGGCTGTCCAACATGTCTTTTACAATTTATAGTCATTTGAAGGAATTTCTTGGCTATCCTGATGTCTTTGATCCTTAATCTAAATTGCTAGAGTTTCACTAGAACACCGAACGTTACATCTGCATCCATTGTGTTCCTTTCGTTCCTTATGTTACCCTTTTTTGTTTACTTCAGTGTAGATCTAACAAGGTTTTTCAGCAGCTTGGATTTGGTTACTGTCTCCCTCTGTCAGAGCACAGGTCTTGAGTGAGGAGGTCAAAATTGGAATATAGTAGGTGCTGAAGATGGTTGTTTCGCCTTGTGTGGTAATATGGGCAATGCTGCACATTTTCCAGGGTTCTTCCGTTTTGATTAATTTGGGATGTCCTTATCTGCTTACTTTCATGGCTATGGTCTTTGATTCATTGACTTTGAGACCAAACTCCTTAACATTATTGTTCCATATGTTCACTTTTTCTTGGTCATCATTGGTATCTCCCCACATCATAACATCATCAGTGGACAATTCTGCTTTCAGTTCAGGTCCATAGTGATCCTGTAAACTTTCCACAATATTGTCGTATCACAATGATGAAGAACAGTGGAAACAAGGCACTCCTCTGCTGAACTCCGCGTTTGATTTCCATTTCTTACTCCAACACAGCTGACATGTCTCTGTAGAGTGTCTTCACTTTCTCAGTCAATGCCTTGGGCTTACTTCCCTTCTCTGGAGATTCCAAATTTTTGTCTGTTACTACACTTCATAGGCTTTTTCTGTTTCTGGAAGACTAGTGTCATGCTTCTATCTTTTTTCTGATATTTTTCAAGTAGTGTCCTTTTTGTGAAGATCAGATCAATTGTACTCCTATTTTTCCTAAACCCATCCTGTTCTTCACCAAGGAGAGGTTCATTCATCCTTCAAAGTCTCTTTTCTATGGTATTCTCTGAAGCTATTAATCTGTGTGAAAGTAAAGTTATACCTCTCTAATTTTGAGGTAGTTTTCTATTACCTTTATTGAATAATCAAACAATGGAAAATCCAGGATGGACTGTAACAATACGAGAGAAGAAAACTTGCTACACACCATGTAGCGGAGATGCTGAGTCGCGATTGGCACAATAAAAAGATTCACACAATCATAGCTTTCGGCCATTAAGGCCTTTGTCAGCAGTAGACACACACACACACACACACACACACACACACACACACAAGCGCAACTTGCACACACGTCTGCAGTCTCAGAGAGCTGAAACTACACTGCGAGCAGCAGCACTAGAGCATGATGGGAGAGGTGACAAGGTGGTGGTAAGGAGGAGGCTGGGGTGGGGAGGGGGAGGGATAGTATGGTGGGAGTGGCGGACAGTGAAGTGTTGCAGTTTAGACAAAGGATAGGAGAGAAGGTGCGGAGGGGGGAGGGGGTGAGTAGCGGAAAGGAGAGAAATAAAAATAAAAGAAATTAAGACTGCGTGTGGTGGTGAAATGACGGCTGTGTGGTGCTGGAATGGGAACAGGGAGGGGGCTAGATGGGTGGGGACAGTGACTAATGAAGGTTGAGGGCAGGAGGGTTACGGGAACGTAGGATGTACTGCAGAGAAAGTTCCCACCTGCGCAATTCAGAAAAGCTGATGTTGGTGGGAAGGATCCATATGGCACAGGTTGTGAACCAGTCATTGAGATGAGGGGTATCATGTTTGGCAGCATGTTCAGCTACAGGATGATCCACTTGTGTTTTGGCCAGAGTTTGTCTGTGGCCATTTGTGTGGACAGACAGCTTGTTTGTTGTCATGCCTACATAGAATGCAGCACAGTGGTTGCAGCTTAGCTTGTAGATCACATGACTGGTTTCACAGGTAGCCCTGCCTTTGATGTGATAGGTAATGTTAGTGACCGGACTGGAGTAGGTTGTCGTAGGAGGATGTATGGGGGCAGGTCTTGCATCTAGGTCTATTACAGGGGTATGAGCCATGAGGTAAGGGATTCGGAGCAGGGGTTGTGTAAGGATGGACGTGTATATTGTGTAGGTTCGGTGGACGGCAGAATACCACGTTAGGAGGGGTGGGAAGGATAGTGGGTAGGACATTTCTCATTTCAGGGCACGACGAGAGGTAATCGAAACCCTGGTGGAGAATGTAATTCAGTTGCTCCAGTCCCGGATGGTGCTGAGTTACAAGGGGATTGCTCCTCTGTGGCTGGACTGTGGGACGTTGGGAGGTGGTTGGAGACTGGAAAGATAAGGCACAGGGGATTTGTTTTTGTACAAGGATGGGAGGATAATTATGGTCAGTGAAGGCTTCAGTGAGACCCTCGGTATATTTCGTGAGGGACTGCTCATCACTGCAGATGCGACGACCACAAGTGGCTAGGGTGTATGGAAGGGACTTCTTGGTATGAAATGTGTGGCAGCTATCGAAGTGCAGGTATTGCTGGTGGTTAGTAGGTTTGATATGGACGGAGGTACTGATGTGGTCATCTGGGAAGGTGGCTTGTTGGGTTTAGTAGGACCAGGTGAAGCAAATGGGGGAGAAGTTGTTGAGGTTCTGGAGGAATGTGAATAAGGTGTCCTCACCTTCAGTCCAGATAGCAAAGATGTCATCAGTGAATCTGAACCAGGTTAGGGGTTTAGGATTCTGGGTTTTTAGGAAGGACTCCTCTAGATGGCCCATGAATAGGTTAGCATAGGATGGTGCCATGTGGGTGCCCACAGCCGTACTACGGATTTGTTCGTAGGTAATGCCTTCAAAGGATAAGTAATTGTGGGTGAGGATATAGTTGGTCATGGAGACTAGGAAGGAGGTTGTTGGTTTGGAATCCATAGGGCGTCTGGAAAGATAGTGTTCGATAGCAGTAAGGCCATGGGCATTAGGAATGTTAGTGTACAGGGAGGTGGCATCAATAGTGACGAGCAGGGGGAAAGGGAAAGGAACTGCGGAGAGTCGGTCGAGGAAATGGTTGGTATCTTTTATATAGTAGAATAGCACCCCGTCTTCAGGCAAGTGGTTGAAGGTGTTGGTCTACAAGAGCAGAGATTCTCTCTGTGGGGGCACAGTAACCGGCCACAATGGGACATCCTGGGTGGTTGGGTTTATGGACTTTAGGAAGCATGTAGAAGGTGGGAGTGTGGGGAGTGGTAGGGGTAAGTAGAGAGATGGACTCTAGGGAGAGTGTCTGTGATGGGCCTAAGGATTTGAGTAGTGGCTGGAATGGGGTCACTGTGGCATGGTTTGTAGGTGACAAGGCAGCAGATAAGGCAGCAGTTCATGCGCTTTCATAGAAGATGGGGGCAAGAAAATGCATCGAAAGTATGCTCACAGATTAGTGAGGGTTAGAGCATTTATCATCAAACCAAATATTGCACTAGACTGAATTGAGGCTGTGCTATCAAATTGGCACTTTAAAAAAAATGATATCTGATGATGTTGAATATCACATGAAACATGTGATTTAGGGCTATCATCATCTTCATTCTGGTAAAAAGAGATAACTCGCGAATATCTGCGGAAACACCATTGAGAATATGTCCGACAGTTCTGACAACACACCCCCATTGTATTCACCCAGAAGTTGTAGATCTACAGCATCTGGGAAGAGTCTATGTGAAATAACGGATGCATATCTAATTCTGTGCTTGCTGTTTCAGTTGATGACTGCCTTCCAACTGTAATTTATGAGGATCTACAACCTCTGGGATAATACAGTGGGAGTACAAATTGTCAGGCACATTCTCTCTGGTGTTTCAGCAAGCTTTGTTTAGTGTGAAGATCGAGAGAATGCTAAATCTTGTGACACCCAATATCACCAGATAACATGTTTGTTTCTTGTTATAAACACTTTTTTTTTAAAAAAGTGCCAATTGATAGAGTGGTCACAAATGCTTAAATACCTTCTTTCTTTTCCTGACTAGTCTTTTGTTGTAAATTTTCAGGTTCAGGAAGTATTTGGTGTCAAGACATGGGCTGGTCCTCTAACTCTGTACTCTGCCCTTTTGTCCTTGGTGTTTACAATTACTGCAAAGCAATCAATGGAGTTTAGGTTTCCCATTCCCACAGCACTAATTACTCTGTTCTCCATGGACATTCTCTTGTATTATTTGCTTCGTGCAAATACTATTGGATAACTGAAGGAGGAAAAAAGAACTTATTTTTGCGACAATTGTGTATCAGTATTTTATTTTTAAGAAATTTCCAACTTTTTTATGCAAAATCAGTCACTTATCCTCTACAACAAAATTTGTGAGTTAATTACTAATGAAAAAATACCAATGCCCCTCCAGGCTATCTGGAAACAAGCAGTCAAATTGAAAGTTGCTTTTGCAGCATAGTTTTCCCTGACACTGCGTCATACATGACTGACAAAAATTCTTTGCTGGACTGGCATTAAATACTGGTCAGTTGTATTTCATGTCTTTTATGGTATTCCAGCCCGATGATGATTTGAAAGCCTGCCAGATGGCACGGCACTGAGACAGCTGCTGAATGGCACTGCTACATCTGTGAGTTCTAGTATTGCATCTGCAGTGTTGGCTGCACTGTGCCCACACTGCTCAATCAGTGCTCGTGGCCGCATTATAAAGCTAGCTGTGTAGTGGCTCCATCTTCTGTGTGTATTCATTGCACTCTTGAATCGTTTTGATTACACACCATTATTTTGGTCAGAGCTATTGCTGCACATTAGGTTTTTCCCTCTTGGTTTACTCATTTTGTCTCCGTAGTATGTTTTCCTCTTGTTATGCTGTTCACATTCTGCAGTCCATTATTGATGACCTCTGGCTGGTCAGTCCAACATCAACAGGTTATTTGGTCGTTCCCTATTTTCTGTCGCTATAAGTTGCACATGCTGAAATGAGAGTCTAACCGTAGGCGAGTGTACAGGCATGGCACAGGAAGCATGAACACCAACACAGCGTGATGTAAGAGAGACTATGGTCCGCAAAAGAGGCAAAATCCCACTGAAGATATGTGTGTGCATATAAATCGTAATTGGTTGCCCTTAGGACATTATGCCATTCCACTTTGCCTTTCACTGTTTTGTTTAAGTGGCCATTTTTACATTAACTCTGTATGCTGTCATTACACTTGATACAATAGCTCTAGATACTCCCATAGATTTCACACTGTTAACCGATATGCACCAATTTGATAATTTGCCTTCATTAGAAGTCAGCAAAGTCTGACATGATAATAGATCAGTAATTAGTACAGTAACATGATAGAGTATCCCTTCAGCGCTCTAAGACAGTTGTTATTGAATGGGAAAACAAAAGAACATCATGTTGAGGTCACAAAACAAGTTCCTGAATGGTGAGTTTATGTCACTGTGATTATGTTGTTGTGTCCAGTATCTGCACAGTTGCAATACTGGCAAGATTAATTGTAAAAACGAAAATCTCTTTATTTCTGTTCCAGGGTGAGCTACCTCCAGATGCTGTTACAAGTGTCCAAGTTATGGAGAAACTGTGTAAGTTCGTGTATGCCAAGGACTCAACAGACCGTCTTCGTACTCGTGCTATTTTGTCACACATTTACCACCATGCTCTTCATGATAACTGGTTCCAAGCTCGAGACCTTATATTAATGTCTCATCTGCAAGAAACCATTCATCATTCTGATCCTCCAACACAGGTAATGCACCTTGATGACTTACATTATCAGTTCTCCTTTCCATACTTGTTGATACTTTTCAGCATTAATGTCATACATGCAAACTGAATGTGAGTAGCTTGATGATTATAGATATTGAAATGGGGCGTGAGCATCGTAGTAACAAGTTTTTCATAACTTACAAAATGGACAGTATAGGTCCTGGGTGTAGGGAACATTGCTTCAATGGTTTAATTATATGCTCCCAGCATGATGTGTATAATAGCTCACTCTTTCTCTCTGCCAGTGTAGACATATGGATTATATTTGTAGATGGGTGTTAAACCCATTCGTGCTGAGCTATTTATTCCCCAAAATACAATAATGGGAAATACAATAAAACAACCATCTCATCTATTCCATTATAGCAGTCTTCAAAGCCCCTATGCTATACATCTCAGCCGCAGCCGTGTCATAGACTATCTCAGTTGCATTCCCATCTTTCTTTAACATAGCACCTTTGTTATTACCATAAGTGCAACATCTCTTTACACGAACATTGTACATAAACGTAGCCTCTGAACTCCAGAACACTTCTCCCGGTACCCACCTAAAAGGCCCCCAAAGACCCTGTTCAGTATCACTGTAGCTAGCTTATCCGTAACATTCTTATGTTTGAAGGTCAGACATGCAAACATATCAGAGAAATTGTGTTATATGGCCAATCCTATGCCCAACTCTTCATAATCTGGATGGAAAATTCATTCCACTGTATCTAGATGACTTGAACCCCAAGCTTGGTGGAGATTTGTGGTGGCATCTGTGTGATCTGGATTCACCGGTGAACAACAACTCGTCCATTTTCCATGACAGCTTAATCCCTTTTCTCATATAAAATTTACCTTGTCATATTCAAATCCAATGCCATCTTCGTTGATGTTGACCTGTGTCTCATTCTCATTAAAGCTCAGATTGGAATCTCAGTCCATATAAAACGAACCAATAAGCAGAATCACCACCACTTTAAAATCTGCTACCACTTTCACATCAAGTGCTTACTTGCCAACAACCTAGACATTTGTGATAAATGTATATGCTCCAAGACCAAATCTCTCATCGCCTATACAAACCACCTGTCTTGTCTTACAACTGTGCTACAGATCTTATACACACACAAATCTCCTGGGCAGGTACGTCCTATCAAACTCCTATGAATACAGCTGCCACTTCGGGGGAGGGGGGGGGGAGGAAGCAAACCCCCTTGTTACCTAGTATCAACTGGGTCTTGAATGCTTCAGTACATGTCAGTTAAGGCTGTGACTTCCTCAAGTTTAGCCCTGAAAGGGGATTGTTTTTTCCATACCACCCTCTGTAATTCTCTATTGTTGTCATAACTTTGCTAACAGGCTTGCCAAACCATACAACATAAGCAGATAATTATGCCCAACCAATCTGAAAATCCAAGTGCTGGAAGTAGTTTCTTCTACTTTTAAGTGTTTGTATCAGCAGTACTTGAAATTTTGCCTTCTGTCTCCATGTAACTTAAGAAAACTTTAATTTCATGTGATTCTAGAACATACATTGCAAACAGTACACTAATGTTGTGATAACACACTGAAAGCTAGTTTACTGCAGTCTAGATTTTTTACAGGGTTCATTTCATGGCTTGATTTTAGCTGAATGTAATACTACGTATATTTTCGTTGAAATATAGGTTATTTAAAAAATTGCTTTATAACATCTTCATTTCTGGTTGTGTGTGACTGAATTGTTTGGATGTTCATATCATTTACGTATCATTTGCAGAATTATTATCTTTTTTTAAAATGTCAATAATCTAATTTTGAACTCATATAAAATACTCAAAAGTTTTGCACAATCTGGATATCTGCAAATTTGTATGGTCTGAGATTCAAGGGGTGTAGGGAATGAAAGTATAAGCCTTACAAAACAAACAAAATTTGTTGTGAAATACTCCATTTACCCTTTTTCCCAAACTGGTCATTCGAAAAATACGGCGACATCTTACATATGCTGATTAAACTACTGTTGCTGAGGTCAGTGTTTTTACACTGTGTAATAGGTTAACATAGGGGTCATCTTTCATTTACAGATGAATCTTTTGCAATTGAGGCCACTGAAGATTTATTTTGAAGAGTCAGGGAAAGTTGTGTGACACTGGCACTCTTACTCCTGCCACTGGTGCAATCACAAGCAATGTTTAACCTAACGATAATTTGTTTTAATGGACTATCTATCATGTAATATATTTAATTCTTTCTTGCACAAGCATATGGTTTTCTTCTTATTTAATTTTGTGTAAGATTTGTGAGCATCACAGCCAGCTGTCGCTATGCTTAACATTGAGAGGATGCTGTTGTGGTTGTCATGCAGTAAAGATGTTGAGAGGGCGAGCTGTATGACAAATGCATCAAGGAGGTTAGACTCTATTCTAACCTCCTCATGCTACAATGATGCTCTTCTTTTTTAACAGTGAATTGTTAACTGTTTTCCTGAACTTGTCACTAAAGTAGTATACTAGCTAATTAGCTCTGTTGAGCAAAATGTAACATCAATTTTACCAAAATATATTATACAATAGTAAAAGAAAGAACTTGACTGTTTTCGTAATAGTGATAAAAAAAGAGATTACAACTAAATATTTTTCTGAGTTAGCTGTTTTTTCATATGTAGTATGAATCAACAATATACAATTCTGCAGGAGATGGTAAAACTGTAGGTAGGAGCCAATGGTGCACTAATGTTTTTTGTACAGCAATTTTGACAAAACTCACAATGAGGTATGACAGGAATGAAAGGGAGTGTGTCAGCTGCTTGTTTTACACAGCCAATGAGAGAGCAGCGGGCAGGGGATGGTGTTTGGAAGCAAGAGATGAAGGAAAATATTGTCACATTCTCATGTCAGTACAGATGCAAAATCTGTTGTGTATTGGGAAAAATCTGTATTCTCAGAGTCCACCATAACTGTGACCTCAGACACTGCAGCAAATATGGAAGAATGAGCAAAGTATTTGTGACGACAAAGTTGCTATGAGGGGCCCGCCTAAGCATCACATCAGAAATTGATACATATTTAGAATAAACTCCCAATATTTGTTACAATCAAGATTATAAATTTCATTGCTGCCTCTTCTCTTACCGCTCATTAGTCTGGTGAAACTACCATCCCAGATAACAATAAAAGTGGTGGTGGCAACTGCGATTAAAAATAGTAATACCACAGATGACTGCTTAGATAATAGGCAAAGGAGGAAGTGCAGGTAAAAATAAAGGCAAACTCTTTACCTTTGTTTATTTTATTTCTTCTTTATTGTTGAATTGTAAACAATCAATAAATCACATAAGTTTAGAATAGCTATCAAGTTAACTTTTTTAGACAGATATTTTATATCAATGAAACAATTTGTTATTTCACTGAGTCTCGTGAGATCATCCAGTGTGTGAGGAGCTTTCCTGCAATGACAACTGGAAGTCATAAATAATCAGAAGGGTGCGCAATTGGATTTTTGTCAGCAGATACTGCAGAGCATTCCATTTGGTTGGTTCTTGCGTCCTGGAGCAGGCTGTTCATTAGGTGATGCAGCATGCTTATACTTATTTTTTGGAAGGTGAACCTAATGCCAGAATGTTGGCTTCAGGGAACTTTGTGATATTAACATTGTGTACCAGGCCGGGACACACAGTTCAGCTCTGAGCTTGTGATGCCCCCTTTTTTTTTTCCTCTCCAAGAATGCTACTACCATGAGGTATGTGGGAGAGCTTGTGCAAAGGTTGGAAAGGAAGAGTGAGATACTGAGAGAATTGATGCTGTGGGGGCGGGAGGTTGCTCATTCTGCAAGCACTTTGTTCATGAAAGGCAAGAATCCAGGTTAGGCACACAGTTTTAATTTACTAAGAGGTTTCAAGACAGCACACATGCCACAAGAGACTGAAAAATCATCCGGGAAACAATCCTCTACTAGGCTGCAGCTAAGCCAGTATCCTTTCTTAGATGAGTGCTAGTTCCACAAGGTTTGTGGGATAACTTTAGTGAGATTTGGAAACAAGGATAGAGGCACTGGTGGAAGTGGTATTCAAATACGTAAGTCCCCAATATCATTGCCTATGAAAAATAAGGTTTCTTGTTTTTGAGTCTCGGCCTGGCATAAAGTTTCAATCTGTCAGGAAGTGTCAAAACAGCACATATTCCATTATAAAGTGAGAGATTCATTCTGTCGATTATAGGATTGGACAGTTAGCTTGAATGATCCTGTCCTGATACTGCACAGCCATCAAATTACAGTTGGCAGTGGTGTGAAGTGATGGACATCTGTACATGATACTGCCGGTGAAGGTGACTGTCCTACCTCCCTGTTAAACTCGAAGGACTGCATGCCTGAGTAGCGCATTGGTACCTGACTGCCTTCATGCACTTCTATGAAAATCACAGTGTCAGAATCAGTGAACAGGGCTCAATGCCATTGATCCATTTCAGGTGTCACCATGTTCACCTCCTTCATACACCACTGCATTGATGGGTTTGTAATGTTGTCTTTAATGACCACCTAGCAGTCGAGTTGATATGAAGATTGGTACATATTGTCTGTTTTGACACAGACCTCACATCTATCTCCGAAAAGGCAGCCCACATTTCTTGTCAGGTTACTTAAGAGCCATAGTCACCAACTTATGTTGTTGACCTTGGACAACGATTTCAAGACATCGGCAGTATTTTTTGTTTCATAATAGTGTCAGTGTACCTCCATTTCAGATGGGGAGGTTCCCACTCCTACAACTCTTCTTGTTGTACAATTACAATACAAGTACAGTCCAAGCCTGAAGTGACACATTGAGGCATGTTGAAAACTAAATGATGCACACAAATGCCATTGCCCTACTCATGGCTGAAGACATAGTACACTCTGCTGATCTACACGGAGAATGCATGCTTCTTTTCAACTACACTACATTTGTAGAAGTTTCCTGTTGTCAAAAGATTAATTTCTGATCCAGTATCAGATCATGGGAAGGTATTGACCACACCCAAACTTGAAAGGGGCCATTAATTTGTATGGATACTAGGGAAAGATGGTAGAAATCACATTATCATCGTTTATTGCACATACACAAGCCTTTCAGGCCCATGGCAGAAGACAGAAATATACAAATACAAATCATACATAGAACATAATGAAATGATTATTAACACAGGAAGTCCATGAATCATGACAAAATACTTGTAATATCACAGAAATTTATTACGTATGTTCACCCATTTACTTCTTTCTTGGGTGTCTTCAGTGCTGCCTGTCGGATCTGCTTCTTCTGGGGTCACTAGGGTCCTGTCTGTCAACATCGTTCACAGAAGACCTCTTGGATGCCTACCATTGGCTGGTGTAGAAGTACTCTTTTAGATAGAGTGCCGTCTGCTTGTAGAACATATCCTGCCCACTGTAGCCTACTTCTTGCAATCACTCTTCCAATATCAGTTTTCTCAACCGCCTATACAAATTTTCATTGTGCCTTCTTTCCCATCTTGCAGTTTCAGCATTGTATATTGGCCCATAAATTTTTTATAAAATCTTCCTCTCAAACACACGAATGCACTCTTCCATTATCTGTGTACTTGTCCATATCTCTCAACCATACAGTACAACCGGTTGCACTAGTGTTATGTAGAGCTTTATCTTGCTTTTCTGGGATATGATGTGTGGCATGTATAGGTGATTTGAACGGTAGCACACCCGGTTTGCACTTATTGTTCTTCGTTGAATTTCCTTCTCTTTCGCACTTTTATTTGACAACATTGACCCCAGGTACTTTAATTTTTGAACTCTTTCAAAATTGTGACTTTCTGTACTGATGTGGCCCATATCATTTTGTCAATGAGAGACTACCATATACTTTTCTCATCGTTGACCAGTAACCCTAGTTTTCTCACTTCTGTCATAAATCAAGAGGTGTCTACTGTCGCCCCATTCTGAGTTTCATCCACAATCACCACATACAAATCATAATACTATCAGGTAGAAGATTTAGAAAATATAGCAACTTAGATGTATTCTGAAATCAGGTCAGAGCCAAGGTGCTGCTTTGCCAAGGGTAGCCTCCACTGGTACAAAAACAATCACAAAACAACAGAAGAGAATGAGTAGTGAAATAGAGCTACACACACATAACTGAGAACATGCTGGAGAGAAAATGCTGAACCATGAGAACCTGGTTAATCAAAATCTTGCTAAATCTTGCTGCATGGCTGACGCTGCTGCTGTCCTGTTGCATCACGAAATGCTCGCAGTTACCGTGCAAACAAAAGGACAATTGAAGTCAGGCAACATCATCAAGCTCTGTTCAATGTAATAAGCAGTTATCTTTATTACAGCCTAGTGGTGTATGACTACAATGAAGACCCAGTCACAGATGAAGCAGCTGCTCTGAGGAGATTTCACAGAATGGGGAGTAGTGGTGGCGGCCAGTCATCTCAAAGAATGACTGGCACCACACATCATTATACAAACAATCTCAAAAAATAGTATCGGTGCCAACCTGTGGGTGGGGAAATGGCTGTTTCTGGTTTGCTGTGCCATATAAACTGACCATTACTTTTTGTCTCAGAGGTCTCCTAACCAGGAGCAGTCTCCACTGTTGGAATGGTGGGCTTTATTAGCTTGAATCTCAGACCAAGAAGACAGTAAGACGGTCCATTCAAATGTGAATGTTTTTAATGGTTACCACCATCTCTAACAAATTAATCAATTCCTCTTAAGGTGACAGCAGACGAAATCCGTTTACCAACTTTGATTCCTCTGTATGGCAGAAAATACTATTGTGAAATTTATTTTCTTTCTAAACTTTCTTTAATGCCTTAATTTACAGATAAATTTTTAGATACTTCGAAATAAAATTGATTTAATTACTTCTTGACTCACGTTGTGCTCTCAGCCTTATGTAGTCCCCCACGTGCTTGTTATGGCAATAGGTAGGTGTTAACAGGTGGTGGACCTGGAATACATTTTAACCTAGGAAAGATGTGGCATTTTACATTGCTAGGACTCCATTACAAAGATGCAACAAAAATTTTGCTGTGTGAGATTCCTGTTGTGCAAGAGTGGGCCTGCCTATTTGTACCATTACACACACATCAAAGATGGCAGTTGCCACTCTTTTTCTGAGTAAACACTTTTTAACCCATAGTTCTGTATGGCTATATTATAGTTAGATATTGGCGTGTTAGTAGACCAGGCCATGTGGAAAAGTGTATACATCTCTTGGACCTAATTGTATGTGGATCATGGTTGGATTTACGAGGTTCTCAAGCTTCTGCTTCATGTCTTGTACGATCCTGTCTGAGCTGATCAGCATCTGTTTGTGTGATTAAGCGCTGGAGTTTATAATCTTCTATTGTAAAATATCTAATATTTTGATGTGGATTTGTGCTATCCTAGGTTTTTTTAAAGCTATTTCTTGTCATCAGTGCAGAACTTGCTCCAGTGGATTTGTCAAGGGAGTGTGTCATCAGTTTGCTTGACATTGCCAATTCATCTGATCCTCTGAGTATTAACAGTTATGAACACTCACTTTCTTTCCTTTCTAATGTATGGGATAGAACCATGTACTCTCCCTGACAGGGAGCACAGTAAGATACTAGCAGCAAAGATGATGTTCATGGGAGATGAGAGTGAGACTGTACTTGAATCCAAAGCTACAGTTTTGTTACATTGACATCGAAACAGTAATAAATGAAATGTATACATTTAGTAACAAATGCAAATCACGTGTTTACAGTCAATCTTTTATTTTTTTCCTGCTTAGATACTTTACAACCGTACAATGGCGCACTTAGGACTGTGTGCATTCAGGCATGCAAATATCAAGGATGCGCATAATTGCCTAGTTGATTTGATGATGACTGGAAAGGTCAAAGAACTTCTTGCCCAAGGTTTGCTACCTCAGGTAGGTTGGTTTCCTATTTGAAAGTTACACTTTTATAAATTTACTTTGGTAGTAATCAGAAGACTTTAAAATATGTGTGTCTGTGAAATTAATGACAGTTAATCATAAAACTATTTCTTTCTCCAGCGGCAGCATGAGAGGAGCAAGGAGCAAGAGAAAATAGAGAAACAGAGGCAGATGCCATTCCATATGCATATTAATCTTGAGCTCTTGGAGTGTGTGTATCTGGTATCAGCCATGCTCATTGAAATACCATACATGGCAGGTAAGAAACTAATTTCTGTATTATTGTTCTCTTGCAAACACGAAAAAACAAAGTAATTATATGCTATTGCACAATTCAGCCACTGAACTAGTAAGAGCAGTTTCTTATAATGGTGATATCATTCTTAATTGATGCTGTTCTCATTTGATTTTTGTACATATTAAAAATTTTGTAAGAATTAAGATTAAATCAACTTCCCACTACCTAAAAATATTATTTCCTATTAGCAAAAGTGTTCTTGATTGGTACATGCTTGACACTGCGTGGTGCCAGTATGTTACAAAAAGCCACAGGCAAAAATGTGTATCTTCATGTGGTCATATCTCATATTGTATGGATCACAGGAGACGTGTCAAGTGTTTTTGATAGCCCTCCGCAAACGCAATGATTTTTGAGTATGAGAAGTACCAGTTGTGGGGATGAGCACTTCTTTAATTTGTGCTCATGACAGATGGTCAAAACTTGTGCCATATGATCTTAAAGAATATTCTTGGGAACTTCAAAATTTTTTTTGACCAAGATCCAGAGGTTCAAAGTTACTGTCCTTATGCATGTAATATCTGGTCTGAGGCATAAATGTAATTTTAACTGATGTAGTGAACATACAGCAACAGTTCTAGGGTCATAGGTCACCAAAATTTGGTTTTAGCCAGCATTTTTTCACTAATAACATTTTATGACATGCATCTCACAAGGGAACCTCCCCATCGCACCCCCCTCAGATTTAGTTATAATTTGGCACAGTGGTTAGGCCTTGAAAAACTGAACACAGATCAATCGAGAAAACAGGAAGAAGTTATGTGGAACTATGAAGAAAATTAGTAAAATATACAAACTGAGTAGTCAATGCGAAGACAGGGAGCATCAAGGACACTGGGAGTCAAGGAGCGCGGTGGTCCCGTGGTTAGCGAGAGCAGCTGAGGAACGAGAAGTCTTAGGTTCAAGTCTACCCATGACTGGAAATTTTAATTTTTTATTTTCAGTTTATGTGACAAACTCTTATGTTTTCATCACTTTTTTGGGAGTGTTTATCACATCCACAAGAAAACCTAAATCAGGCAAAGTAGAAGAATCTTTTCACCCATTCTCTAAGTGTACAAGTTAGGTGGGTCGACAACATATTCCTGTCATGTGACGCACATGCCGTCACCAGTGTCGTATAGAATATATCAGATGTGTTTTCCTGTGGAGGAATCGGTTGACCAATGACCATGCGATCAAATGTTTTCGGTTCCCATTGGAGAGACACGTCCTTTCGTCTACTAATCGCACGGTTTTGCGGTGCGGTCGCAAAACACAGACACTAAACTTATTACAGTGAACAGAGACGTCGATGAATGAATGGACAGATCATAACTTTGCGAAAGTAAAGGAAGTAAAATTTTCAGTTGAGCGAAGACTTGAACCAAGGTCCTCTGGTCCCGCAGTCACTTACTCTAACCACGGGCCCACGGTGCTTCTGCGCTTATAGTCTCCTTGATGTTGCCTATGTTACGCATGGAACACTCAGTTTGTATATTTTACTAATTTTTTTCATAGTTCCACACAACTTCTTCCTGTTTTCTCGATTGATCTGTGTTCAGTTTTTCAAGGCCTATCCACTGTGCCAACGTATAACTAAATCTGAGGGGGGTGCGATGGGGAGGTTCCCTTGTCAGTATAATGACCACGCCAGGTCTGTAAAAACGTATCCAAAGTGTGATATTCCAGTGACAAAAAACAATGGGCTAAAAAGGGTCTTAATATGCCTCAAAAGAAGATAAAATGACTGCCAAAAATTACGTAAAAGTGGAAAGGCGCAATTTCAGTGAAATATTTCTAATAACATTTTTACTCCTTTAAGATACTGATTTGTTATTTATCTGTGTCAAAGCATATAAATGTATTGAAAGCTACAAATAAGCTGTCAAAACTTTACTAACCTAAAGAATTCATTTTATATAAGCAGCACACCCTGATGTAGCAGGCAAAGGAAAGCAACTGGCTGAAAAAGTTTTAGTGAGGAAAGCAGAATGAGAATTGAGGTGGCTGGTTCCCCACTTTTCTGTCAGAGTCTTGTGCTCTGACAGAAGCATTTTTCTGTTAGTTACCACATATTCAAATGTAATCAGTTTCAGAGTTGCTTAACGCCATCATCAAACCCCATAGCAGACCCCCATGAAATCACTGACGTTTAAGTAATTCCCCAAAGCAATAATGATGTATTCCATCCAGTGTGTCAGATATGTTGACAGTCAGTTAGGTGATGTCATACAAGCCATAATGGCTTTTGTGACATCACTGCTGATCCTCAGTATGTGTAATATACTGAATGGTGTATACAGCTGACTGTGTTTTGAAAGTACAAGAATATGGAAACACCCAAAAAACAATACATTACCATGCCCAATAATACAGTGTAGGAAAACCATTGGTATAGCTTCCAGTTATGTTGGAATGGATAAATACAGGTTCTGTTTGGTTTTCAAGGAAATGTTATATCAGTCTTCTTGCAAAATAGTGGCAGATCAGGTAATGGTGATGGAGGGAGTAGCAATCGCATACCCTTCTCTCCAATGTACACCATAAAGGCTCAGTAATATGAAGATCTGGTGACTGGTGGTGAGGGGAGATGAGACAGTTCATTCTTGTGCTCACAAACCCAGTCTTGGATGACGGGAGCTGTGTGAACAGGGGCCCTGTTGTCTTGGAACACGACATCACACTTGGTGAACAAATATGATTCCATGGGATGGATCTGATTGGCCAGATTGGTCACACAATCCTTGGCAATAATCTGACCTTGCAGAGTAACCACAGGGCACATGAATAGCACAGTATGGCTGCCCAAGTCAACACTGAACCCCTGCCATGTTTCACTCTGAATGTGAACTCTGCCAGAAGTTGGAAATAGTGTAGAACAAAACTCATCCAGCCAAATAACTTTCTTTTATTGCCCCTTAGTCCAGGTTTTAGAACTTTGGCACCACGTTTTCCTGTTGCAGGCATTTAACCACTGATAGTGGTTTTGGAATTCCATCTCACACTGCAATTCCCTGCTTATGGGCTTATGGAGCTGCCTTCATGTTGTGTGAATGTTGACATGCTTCATGAATGTGACATTCATGTCTGCAGTAACTCTTGTAGGTGTCATCCCATCTTATTTTTCGTCACAATTCTCGTCAGTGCTCATTTGTCATTATCACTTTCGTTTCATTGTTACTTAATGGTTCATATTTTTTAACTTTTCCTGTATGTGGTAAAATCCATATTTTTTAACTTTTCCTGTACGTGGTATAAATCTGCAATACGGTGCCTCTTGAATTGAAACACCAAACACTTCAGGTCACCTTGATTATAGAAGCACCCACCATATGAGCATCAACAGTTTCCCCACATTTGATCTCCAAGAAAACAGTAGTTATGGGGAAATGTATTTTGCAAGTAAAGAAAAATGTATCAAACGGGGCTAATCAACACAAATCCATCTTTTAATGGTGTCCCATAAGATTAGATTATCGGCAGTTTGTCATAGACATTGTCTTGCCTGTAAAATGTTTATTAGGTTTGCTTAAATTGGACTATGTAACATATGTGTTATTGAATGGAATTGTGTGTAGTAGTCATAAGACTTTTGCTAGTTATACTGTATCTTGCTTTTCCATTTAATTAGTAGTGTCGTGGCCTTAATCTTTATTGGAAATTATGCATTTAGCCTGAACTCTACATTTTCACTTTATTTTGTATCTCAGGGTCGTTAGTGGTTTTCAGCTGAGGGTTCTTAATAAGACTGTGTTAGTTTTTTCCTCTACTTTCCTAATCTGACTTCACATGCTACAGGATGGAATGAAAAGCCACCTGTTCGTCTCTGAATAAGATAACATTTTTCTTCATCAGCAAAGAATTGAAATGAACTGTTATTATTTCAGCTCACGAATTTGATGCTCGTCGTCGTATGATTTCAAAGACGTTTTATCAACAACTCCGTTCCAGTGAGCGTCAGTCATTGGTTGGACCACCAGAATCAATGAGGGAGCATGTAGTTGCTGCTTCTAAAGCAATGAGAAATGGAAACTGGCTGGCATGTAGAAATTTCATCATAAATGAAAAAATGAATGCCAAGGTAAGTTTGAAACAAGACTTTGCAAAAGTGAACTTACGGTATACCAGGCTCTTCCACTGCTCGGTGCTGTTGGTACGTTTTGTATACAGACACCTAGGATAATAACTAAATCTAATAATTTTTTTTAGTGGAATATGCAGATTGATTTATTTTCAATATGGAAAGCAGGAAGAAAACTAAATTTGCTGACAGACCTGTAGCGTAGCCTACAACCTAGGTTAGGTTGGAATATGACAGTTTGGTTGTAGTTGGCGAAGTCAATGAATTTCAACATGAAAATGATTGTTGTCATACATTAATGTGTACTTTAGTCTCAGACGTACGTTCGTCATTGCAATAACCTACTTGTATCTCTGTCTTCCTATTTTGCATTATTTATGAAGCATAGGAAATTATGAATGAATATTCTGATTGGCTACCAACAATCAACTCATGAGTCGTCCTGTTCACGTCTCACCATTTATTGCATCAACAGTTAACAGCAGCAGCCCACAACAGAAAAACAGTTGTACATCGTAAGGGCATATCTTTAATTAAATTCAAAGAAAAAAATTTAATTAAAACTATTAAAAAATTATGGCGTATCATGTAAATAATCCTAACTGTCAGTGGGGAATCTGCAAATGAAATTGCTGTTCTAGTTTTGAGTAGCCAGAGCTAAATGCAAGTAAAATTATCGAGATATTTCTTGTTTTTTAGTTTAGTTTGTTTGTTAGTGCATGTGGTTGATTTTTAAAAATGTTAAAAAAATTTGGTTTCTTCTAGAATATTCATTTTCTTCCCTTTCTTTGCACAATGAAGGATTTGGAGGTTATTAAGAAAGTTTTGGCATAAATGTTTGTCATTTATGGGGTGCATTGCGAATTTATGTAGGTTATTCTTGTTAGATTTTGTGTTCACTGTGAAATGAATGGATTGTACTATTGAGACTAAAAATGCAATGAGGTTTCCCAAAGGTGTTGTATATGCTCCAGAGTGGAAAGAAAGGAAGAAATTAGCTATGTACAAAACTTTAAGGAATCCTATGTAAGATCAGTAAGAAGGAATACCTTCTTTTAATGGGTGACTTAATTTGGTAGAATTGATAACACAAGAACAGAAAACAAAATAGGACCACATGAAGAACCTGTAAAAAGTAGAAGTGGATAAAAACGGATTGAAATAGCATTTTATAAGAAACCCTACATATGCAAGAAATCATTCCCACACAAGGATGCACATAAATACAACTGGTCTGACTGTGCTATAACCAATGAGAAACTAGAAAGTAAATGCTTGACGCAAAAATCTTTAGGGCCTATGAAATTGTCAAACTCAATAGGTACAGAAAAATTTCCACCTACGTAACTGAACGACACACAAAGTGAGGAGAGCCAGTAAATCAAATCCATCTGCTATATAGAGTTGAGCTCTCTCAAGGACAAAGAATCAATTGGATGTACCAGAGAAGATTAAGAGAAATTGAGTAGCTTCAAGCAGAGGCAACTGTTGAACTAGAATGGAAAAGCCTGACCAAAATTGTGAAAGCAGTAGCAAAGTACCACAGGAATAAAGAAGTGTTGAGGTCGAAAACAATGACTAAAAATCTGAGACGAGGATATCAAGAGAGTTATCTGTTTGGTTGTCCCGTAGTGGATACTAAGGAGTTGGTGGATGCAGTTACAGAGAAGACAAGAATGAGATTCACAAGTAGTATTTGATAAGCTTTGTTTCACTTTAACTCAGTCCCCAATGACAAGTCCAAATCACTAATGTGTAAAAGTCCTGAGTGTCAAGACAGGTCCATATATATGCACTGTAGTAGCAGAGACTGTGTATTGAGGCTTCGTGATCAGATCACAAGCTGGACTGGGGCAGGTGTGATGTGCAGCATTCGTATGTCAGCTCTGGTAGCTCTGCTGGTGCATGGGCTTATTGGGGCTCATCTCAATGGCAGACGCAGATGGACGGTGCAGTCACACAGTTGCTCCCAACTTTGGGATGTGGACTGGCATGGTGTGGTATCAATGGTTTAGTTGGAAGAAATGCTTATAAGTGTTATTTGGCAACAAAGAAAGCAGAGGACTTTACTGACTATGAAAGCTAAAAGAGAAACTAGAAAAAGGCACAGAGAACAATGTGCACATTTAAAAACAACCTGGAAAGAGATGTAGCAAGACATCCAACAGTCACAATAATTAAGAAATTAAACACATAATTAAGATGTGACTCAGACATTCCGGAGAAGAACAAAGAGACATAGCAGATATATTTTCAAGAGCTGTGTCTGCAGTATCACACTGGGAAACAATTGTTGTTGAACTTTATGAACAGAATCTGGAGAGGAGGAACTCCACCACAAAGATGGCAGAGAGCATTTGTCATCCCAAACCATGAAAAAAAGTGATGTCAGAGGCTGCAGTAACCACAGAGGAATAAGCTTACTCAACACAAGGAAATACTTTGATATGGAAATACATCTAGCATTTATTGATTTTAACATATTTACTGCTGTGTGTATCAACCTGATACATAAGGTGACTTCCCTGGCTGACAATGTGTGTATCAAATTGATACACATTCCAGCCCATGTGTATACAGCTACATTGAATTCAAATGGGTATATAGTTGCCCAGGCCACCCGGAGAGGCTGTGCATTTTCAGTTCCAAAATTCATTGATGGATATTGTGACAGTCGACTCTTGTAGTTTGTCTTACAGTCAACTATTTCTTTGCATTTACAACTTCTGCACACTCGGGGGAAACCATGCAGCAATGTTGCTAGAGTTTGTGTGCAATTGAAGTCATGTTTCGTAGAAGATTGGAGCTTGTTTTCATGTGAGTCTGTAATAATGTTGTGGGTTGGCTGGAAGAGGGAAGTAAATTCACTGGCAGTGAGTCCAGTTTGTTTGGTAAAGTATCTGACTGATGATCCGGATTACTCTCCTGAGTGTTCTGGTCATGATTCCTACAGTTCTGATGCAAGTGGATTGAGAAAAACAAAAATCAACTGTTGGGGGATCAGCAAGTGCTCCTCCCAGGGACATCTCCGAAGTTATTTGGCATGATGTAACTGGAAATATGAATGATTTTAGGACAACCTGTAATGAGGGAATTGCTGACAAAAATGACTGGAAGATGTGATGAATTTGATTTTTACTGATCGCTTTCTGATGATCCGATTTTGGAAATAATAATCATTGGGCCAAATCATCATACTGAGTAACAGATGATTAACAATATTGTCAATGGAAAACGTACAGAACACAACAGACGACAACATTGGGTGGACACAAAAAATAAATATACAAACTTATAGCTAAGTGTTCCAAGTATGTTCATAAAAAAATTTAATTCTCCTCCTGCAAAAAATAAAGAAGTTAGAGATGATCATGCAAAACTTTTTGAATGCCCTTTGTACATTTTTGGGACAATTCTGGCACAAATAAAGGCATTATGTAGATTTCACCAGTAGTTGATCAGAATAACTATGAATTTCATTAAGTGAATTGTCCTAGTCAGAAAGTTTGCACTGATGAAACTATGGTGCTGTTCAGAGGAAGGCTTTTGTTTTGTCGGTATATTCTGGGGAACCATCATAAATATGGTCTCAAGCTGTGTTTTTAGGGGGGATGTACCTGTCATGTGAAAGTGTATGCTGGAAAGGAGATGGCCCCCGAAGATCATGAAGTGTCTCCTATGTAGTGATGGAGTTGATGGGTACATTGTTGAATGCTGGATGCACTCTTTATGCTGACAATTACTACACAACTGTTGTCTTAGCTCATAAATTGAACAAACTTTCAATCCACCTCATTGACACATTGAGGAATAACAAAGTACAATCCAACAACTGTAGTGAAACGAAAGATCAACAATGGTGAAAAGTTCTACATGCAGTAGAGTAACACAAGTTTACTGAAGGAAAAGGAAGGACAAGCGAGATAACTTGTTTCTGACCATTAAGGAGTTCCAGAATTGGTACTAGTCACCTCAGGAAAAAGAGCAAACAAAAAGCCAATCACAATTTTGGAATATAATCCTGCAAAATCCTTCATATGTGTGTCAGATCAAATGGCATCATATGCCCCAACTTCATGATATATAAGGGGAAACATTCCACGTGGGAAAAATATATCTAAAAACAAAGATTCTGTAACTTACCAAACGAAAGCGTTGGTATGTTGATAGAAACAATAACAAACACAAACACACACACAAATTTCAAGCTTTCGCAACCCATGGTTGCTTCATCACGAAAGAGGGAAGGAGAGGGAAAGACGAAAGGATGTGGGTTTTAAGGGAGAGGGTAAGGAGTCATTCCAATCCTAGGAGTGGAAAGACTTACTTGGGGGGAAAAAGGGACAGGTATACACTCGCGCGCGCACCCACACACATATCCATCCGCACATAACAGACACAAGCAGACATATGTAAAGGCAAAGAGTTTAGGCAGAGATGTCAGTCTAGGCGGAAGTGCAGAGGCAAAGATGTTGTTGAATGACAGGTGAGGTATGAGTGGCGGCAACTTGAAATTAGTGGAGGTTGAGGCCTGGTGGATAATGGGAAGAGACGATATATTGAAGGGCAAGGCAGAGCCATGTGTGAAAGCACCCACGTGATTTACCAACTGACCTGCCTACACTGTGAAGCTTTCTGTGTGGGAATGACCAGCAACAAACTGTCCATTCGCATGAATGGACACAGGCAGACAGTGTTTGTTGGTAATGAGGATCACCCTGTGGCTAAACATGCCTTGGTGCACGGCCAGCACATCTTGGCACAGTGTTACACCGTCCGGGTTATCTGGATACTTCCCACTAACACCAACCTGTCAGAACTCTTGAGATGGGAACTTGCCCTTCAGTATATCCTCTCTTCTCGTTATCCGCCAGGCCTCAACCTCCGCTAATTTCAAGTTGCCACCGCTCATACCTCACCTGTCTTTCAACAACATCTTTACCTCTTTACTTCCGCCTCGACTGACATCTCTGCCCAAACTCTTTGCCTTTACAAATGTCTGCTTGTGTCTGTGTATGTGCGGATGGATATGCATGTGTGTGCGAGTGTATACTTGTCCTTTTTTCCCCCTAAGGTAAGTCTTTCCGCTCCCGGGATTGGAATGACTCCTTACCCTCTCCCTTAAAACCCACATCTTTTCGTCTTTCCCTCTCCTTCCCTCTTTCCTGATGAGGCAACAGTTTGTTGCGAAAGCTTGAATTTTGTGTGTATGTTTGTGTTTGCTTTTGTGTCTATCGACCTGCCAGCGCTTTCATTTGGTAAGTCACATTATCTTTGTTTTTAGATAGATTTTTCCCACGTGGAATGTTTCCCTCTATTATATTGTCTCTAAATTGTCAAACCTCATTTTGTATACCAAGAGACAAGTTACAATGAACTAGTGAAACAGAAAATGGTTTCAACAACGTGAAGACTTCCTTCAGAGGCCGCAATTTTGGCATATCCTGTTCCACAAGTTCCTCATGCTTTGATGGGCGATGTGTCTCGCAACTTCAGCGACAGGTAAACCAAGAATGGCAGCCCGTGGTGCTATTCAGTGAAACTCTGTCTCCCTCACAGCAGAGCTGGTCAACATATGATGGTCATTGCTGAATCCTGCTACTAGTGTGTGTGTGCGTGCGTGCGTGCGTGCGTGTGTGTGTGCGCGTGCGCGTGCGGGCGGGTGGGCCGGCAGGCGTGCGTGCTCTGAGTGTAGTGTTGTTGCGCATGTGTACTCAAGTCAGCCACCATATGGCTTTGAGGTAGAATACTTACCTACTGCACAGGCAGTTTGGGTTCAATTTCTGGCCGATGGAAAACTATACATATTATAAAAATGGCTGTATGTATGTATGTATGTATGTATGTATGTATGTATGTACATGTCTTCGTTCCACATCTCTCGTTAAATCACTGGATCAATTTCAACCAAAGTTGGTACACATGTCCCATACTGTTAGGCAACTAGCACTGTGGGTTAAGTCTGCAGCTCGTCGTGTAGTGGCTAGCATTACTGCTTCTGGATCACAGGGGCCTGTGTTCATTTCCTGGTCCAGTTGGGGATTTTCTCTGCCCAGGGACTGGGTGTTTGTGCTGTCCTCATCATTTCATTATCATCATCATTTGTGACAGTGTAAAAAAAAAAAAAAAAAAAAAAAAACCCTTGGACTGTGTAAAAAAAACTTGGACTGTGTACGGGTGCTGATGACCGCGCAGTTGAGTGCCCCACAAACCAAACATCATCATCAAACTGTGGGTTAAGAACCAGCAACCTGTCGTCGTCAAAAACAGAGAGATCCGTGAAAAACTGCTGAATCATGTGTAACTTAAATTTATTACCTCTGTGCTACTAATTCTATTCTCAATAAATTTTGCAGACATTATCCACATATGCCACTGAATGTACCTACAGAAATATACTATTGTTCGACACACAGTTAGAGAGATATAATATAACACTGAGATGCGCGAAAATATGCCGCATCATGCATGAACATTTAATAGATTTACTCTTTACTACTGACACTCTCCTGCAGTTGAGTCAACTTACAGAAACCCTTGACACCTGGCAGCACTTCTGACAGCTTTCAACTGCGAAAACTGCTTTAGGCAAATATAGTAGCTGTCAGTAAAGCTACGAAGAGGCATTGTGAAAGAGATGTTTACAAAATCACGTTTTATACATGGTGGAATAGCTGTGCCCAGTGTGCAGAAATTGTCCAGGATCTTTGTACATGTGTTTCACAATTTCATGAATACATGGAAATGAAACTTTTTTTTATGTTATATTGTTGGCTTTCAGTAAATTGTGTGGCCTTTCAGGAAAGATGAAGATAGCTTAGGCCACTCAATTTACACACTTATCATTCGATTTCACAAAAACTATTTGGCCCAAAAATTTGATTTTTACACATCTTTTTGACTGGTACCTTCCCCCCAATAAATGACTTAATTTTGTTTCGACGTTCAACGCAGTTATTGTGCAGCATTAAATGGAGTAAACCATTGCCTTTTCATTGTTTTTAATTGCTCTGAAGGAAATATTGGAGGACAAAATTAGAAAAACCAAAAACTTATTATGGTTTTAATGAAGAGACAAAGCACTAGAAATTTCAATAAATTTCATTCAAACGAATAAAATTCATGAAGTAAGACATTTCGATATTGGTTTTAAATAAAGAAAACATTCAGCACTGACAAGGTTTGAACTCAGAACCTTCTGCTTGGCAGCCAAACACCTTAGCCATTATGCTAACGCACCTCATTGTTCAACAGCACGCCTGCGGGACTCTATCACGCAAAATACCAACAAAAACTGTTGGTATGACTATGAATTACTCACGTTTCGTCGAAGTACAATGGGAAATAAACAATTACCGCTGTTCTTTATTGCGAAAAAGCGGTTCGTGAGAATGATACAAACACCTTTCCTTGCTATCGCCTGAATTAGGAGGCTTATTGCTTGTTTGGTTTAATTAATTAATAGAATATGAAGCAATTGGTATAAAGAATGCTTTTTCCAAACCTTCTATAAAAGAAAGTCTATCAAGACATTGCTTTTGTTCTATTACTTTATTTATGACTGAACGTTTGTATAACTGAAGACACTCGTCCATGCTCTGCAGTGCAGTCAAGCTCTGGAAACGTCGTTCTCTGTTCATTGGCTGACTGTGTTTTGTGGCGTCAGATGCGCAGAACGAATCTAAACTCTGCCGCCGTCATAAATGACGGCTGGTGATTGACAGATCAGTTGTTGTGGATTATGCTTTGTAGCTAGGCGATCACTATATACATCTTGATAGTACTCTGGTACTGGCAACCACTAGTGGATACCATGAAAGGCCATATAGAGGGGCAATAGAGATTGTTAAACACCCAAGAAAATTGGATAGGAAGGAGGAGGGTGTGAAATTGAATGGCATCGGGATCTCTGTGTGAAGAAGGCATGTATTAGTTTTCCACCATGGGTGATACATAGCAACAGCGGACAAGAGCATCTGACAACGGCCAATTACACCTGGGTGTTCAAAGAATGTGACATAAGGCCACTGCGAGCGTGCTTAAATGGTATTTTTTGCTCCAGTCTGTAGTGACTCAGGGTGTGAACTGTACACTCAAAGAAGCTATGATCCTCGTTGAAAATGTCCGCAGGTGGAGGCAAAACATTGGGTTTTAATGTGAAATCCATTTGACCGCATCATGATTGCCTAGAATATTTCATTAATTGCAAATCTGGATGTTACACATTCTTTCGATAGAAAGTACCATTAGAACTTGGGGGGAGGGGGTTGCTGAAGAGCAATAGAACCTCTATTTTATCTTGAGCTGCAAGTTAACTTAATTTATTGATTGTCTGTGTTCCTTGGTTAGCTCTGAATTGTTTGTGTTCTCATGACTGTTCTATTAATTTTGCAATAACAATATTTACATAAAATCAGATTATTATGCACTGATTAGATGTTCTAATATTTTTTGAAGGCAACACTATACTCACAAAGACATCATCTTGTATACTCTTTTAACAATAAAGACTTCACATCGCTTTTCTCCTTCTGTAAGAATATTATGTTTTCTGCTCAACAGCTGTAGCTTCGTTTTGTCTGCAAACCTGTGTTCTTTGTCTTCCTTTTGTCAGCAAACCTTTAATCTTTGCTTACCTTACACTACATTTTTAAAATTTTATTATGATAATCGGGACTTGACTGTATTGTGACAGTTCAGCTGATTACTAAACAGAATTATTGGACTGTGATATGTTATTCCTTCACTGTAAATAATGACTGAACGAGATGGCACTTTGATATACTGTCACATTTTGCAAACACCGTGAACCTTGGCAGTTTATAGCTGTGTTTTTTTCTGTTCCAGGTGTGGGATCTTTTCTATCAGGCAGATAAAGTCCGTACTATGTTAACAAAGTTGATAAAGGAAGAAGCCTTGAGAACATATTTATTTACGTATTCAAATGTGTATGATTCCATCTCCATGTGTACGCTGGCAGAGATGTTTGAATTAGAACATCCACTTGTACATTCTGTTATCAGCAAAATGATAATCAATGAGGAACTTATGGTAAATACAAAGTTTACATTACTTATGTGTGCTGTTACTTGATATCACAATTCATTCTCTCTCTCTCTCTCTCTCTCTCTCTCTCTCTGTGTGTGTGTGTGTGTGTGTGTGTGTGTGTGTGTGTGTGTGTGTGTGTGTGTTCTTCAATTTGATTATAACATGAAATTATAATTTAAATTTGTTATTTGTTGTGTCTTGTACCTACAGGCATCACTTGATGATCCTACCCAAACTGTGGTAATGCATAGGAGTGAACCCAGCCGTTTACAATCGCTGGCCCTTCAACTTGCTGATAAAGTCAGCAACTTTATTGACTCTAATGAAAGGATATTGGAACTTAAGCAAGGTTAGTCTTACATGTTTTTGCTTTGTGTGTATCATGTGCAGTAGATTGATGAATACAGTATTATTGAAAATTTATGAAGGTTGGAATATATGGCTGTCTGCAGTCTGTCTATACATTTGTCTGTTACTAAGAGTATTGGAGAGCCTTTTATTATGTGGCCATGGTGTGCGAAACATACATAGAAATTTAAGACTTCCAGAGTTCTTGTTGAGTGCATATAACTTTGTGTATTAGTAAAATCTTACCCACCAATGTAAATTACAAATAAAATCTGTTTGTTGTGGATACAGTGGAAGGTCTGGGGAATAATGTTGGCGTGTCAGTGTTGATTATCCAACAGGGTTGCAATTCTTCGAGAAACCCTGTAATTACATTTTACCTAGAAAAATCAGGGAAATCTGCGGGAGTTCTTTTTCCTAACTGCACTGAAATTTAATTTTAATTGAGTTCTATAAATCACAAATTTTAGTATACTTAATATATCCAAGTGTGTTAATTATATGAACATTATTCTATATAAATCATTGATGTTTAAAAACTGCAGTTAAACTACTGCTTATGAGAAGTGTATCTCAGATGAGAGGAAGTGAAAGTTGTTATTGTGGTATCTGCTTCCCCTGACCCCACTCACTGTTAATTTATCAGGAGCTTCTTGTGATACAATCTTCCTCCCCATACCTGGAATTCTTCCTCCCCCTCCTCCAAGTTTAAGTAGTGCCCCTGTCCAGGTTTGCTATTGTGTCCATTATTCTTTGGCTAAATTGAAGCCTTACATTACCATACAAACACATGTTCTCCTGTTGATGAAGCGTATATGACAGGGCTTGGCTTAGCTGCCTTTGTAACATTACAGATGCGTATGATGTAATGTTTGTTCTGTGTGGGATAGTGTCCACCACAGCACTTGCATAAAGTAATTGTGGGCCCAAAACTCTCCGTTTTTCTTCTGTACAACTTTGCTGCTTGTTACCCCATTGAGTGTATGCTTCTTGACAGATGAGTCATCTTTTGTCATAGTTCTTAACAGATCGTTATTTTCACTATTTTCAGATATTCTCTACAGTCATTCTGGTTACAGTATGAACAGCTATCAAAATCATAGGCCATATGTACCAAACATTTTTGATGGAAACTGTTTCCATATACAGCACACACACACTTCTTTCACCAGTTCTTAATATTGATGGCAGTTCTTTCACAATAACAGATTTGAACTCCAAAACAATGTTTTGTACTTGTCCAACATTGTTCAGCATTTTATCTGTTTGCGATCTGCGGGTACTTGAAGGACCATTAATATTGCAATGACTATCTGTAAACTGTAGCATAAGCTCAGTGAACTCATTTGTCAAATGACTGTGCTATCTCTTGAAACATTTTTTTCATTGTCTAATGAGTCTCAATATCAATACATGGCTTTTGAAAATGTCAAGTTCAGAGGGCATTTGACATACTTCTGTGTAAACATTGAGCACAGGTACAGTTTGCATTAAATTTTAATCTGTACAGAACATATAAATAATGATATAAGTATTGATGACGTGATTTTAATATTGAACCTGAAAGAAGTTTTGATTCACAAATTTTGTAGAGTTACCATGTAACATCTGGACTATTTTACAGAGTTTGTCTTCATTTGTGCATTACAGGTAATTTTTACAATCGAGGAGGCAACCAAGGTGGCTTCAGAGACAGGCAGAATTTTGGTCGCCAGGGTCAAGACTGGGGCAGACAACGACGGGAACGTGGAGATAATCGAGCGTACTAATTTCCAGTTTCATATGTGTGTGCATGTGGCACTGTTATGGTTATACATATTATATAGCAGATCCTTGTTTTATAGTATTCACCGTGGTTGTCAGAATTGTGAGTGTGATTTGTAATGTGTGAGTTAAATAAAATTAAATAATTGAATGTGCTCAAGATCTAAATTCACTTACTGTCAACCTTAATGGTTCATAGCTGTATCAGTGGTTGTCTGTTGCAAGCGCATCATATACAAAACTTCCTGTGGCAGTGTTGGGGATTAACTGTGCAAGGTACGATAACAGGCAGCATGGAGGGGTTGCATGCTTAGTGTGAAAGATATAGTCTGTAGGTAATGAAGGGTTCAATGTGGCACTCCTTAATTACTACTGATTTTAAGACCGTTTCTAGTGTTCAATTATAGGAGTTATGGGTAAGTAATACATTGATGCCAGTCACTTAAAGCTATAGTAGGGATCAGCAAAAGTGGCGACTGTGTGGGGTAGGTCAGTTCTCCCAGCACTTCTCCCCCTTTGTTTCAAATTGCCAGTGAGAAGCTTTTGGTTTGATCCAGGACTAAATGCACACTGTTGCCCCAGTTCCATTTCTACAGCAGGTGCTGTCCAGCTAGTTTTGTAAGAAAGAAGTACCAAACAAATACATACCATGAACAGATTTTATGTAACAGCACTGAGCTTCATTCTGCTGCTGCTGGCAAGGCTTAACAATTTTGTTTGCTACCCAATGTTTGCTTATGTGTTAGCTATATAGAAGTGTTGGAGGTTTGCAAAAAGATAAGTTATTCTTTTTTGTGAGTTAAAGCTGCATTTTCCAAGGTGCAGCTGTTGTTTCCGACTGCCGCTGGGCGTGATGGCCTTCTATTGCTCAGGTATACAGCAATGTAACTGCCAGTCAACCACAGCTGCCACTGTTTCCCAAGGAGCAGTCCCAGCAACAGCACAGTGGGCAGTTAACAACAGAATGGACACAAACATGACCAAATTGTGTCTTTGAACTACTTACATATTTTACTGCAGGAGCAAGAGTGACAGTAATGTTATTATGGCTCTTATGAAGGAGGAGGAGGTAGAGGAAGAAAAAGAAGATTAATAATGTACTTGTGCCACATAGTGTTGAATATTGTTACAACATTTTTGATTAGGGGGCACCGTCGCACTTTTTGAGTAAATGTCAGTCACTTTGTAAATGTTTTACAACGTACAGAAAGTAATACACACGCACAAAAAAAAAAAAAAAAAAAAAAAAATGCACAACCAGTTCAAGAAATCCTTCAGTGCAGCTGAGAAACTCATAGTGGTGATAATTTTCTTCTCAATTCTACAAATTTTTGAGTAAAATTATCTGAAATAATTTTTTTTCTTTATCATAGTTCTAATAGTGTTAACAACCTGTAATGTTTTTGCACAATATGAAACATTAAGTAATTCCTCATTTGTTATTAAGAGCTAATGTTTATAGGTGGTAACTGAACACCTTCCTGTTATGTGCTGTCGTATTTTTCCTTTAAGATGAAGGTAGAAAACCTTTTGGAAGATAGTTGTTGACACACTTAATTTGTTTAGGTAATAACTTTGGCATAACACTGAAGCACTGTGAGAAAAGTCTTTATTTATTTCCTACCATGGTTTACAGCAACAGAGAGATAAACAGTGTTCATTAAAATACCTGGCTGCTTTTTTAAAAAAATAAATAAATAAATAAATAAAACATAAAAAGTTGTAAAAAATTAAACAACACTTCAGTTTTATATTAAAAGGAAATACGCCATGCTCTTGAGATCACCAGTCTCAAATAATATGTCTGTTCTGATGTACTTTTAAAATTCTCAGGTTCGAGTTGTAAACACATCACTATGTTCCATGTGCTTCAAACCAACTAAAATTGTGGAGTATGGTGATGTCATAGCAATAACCATGTCCAGTAGGAATAAATTTACATCTTCCTTCACAGTTCATGCTCTTCCAGATTAAGTGATATGGATTCAGCTTGTTATTACCTCTGGAATTAATCACAGCATTTGAAACAATACTGCCAGTCTTTTCATCCAAGTGAGAAAGTCAAGTACTGGAAACAGATCTGCAACAAAATATTCCTAGTAGTTCATTAACTGTATCAGTAATAGGCCAGATTTATTTTTCCCAAAGGCAGAGAAGTGATAAACAATTGGCAGATGAAATTAGTATGCTTAAAATCATAAAATTCACTTACCGACTTTCTTGTTGAACTGTATCCAGACAAGCGAAGTGATCATACAGAATCCATTCTGTGGCTTTGCTGAGATATTTTAGTCATTTCCAAGCTTTCTCTCTCTTCTGTTTATCTAATATGAGTCCCTAATGTTTCTTCATATGCTCTTGAAAATTTCACTCATTAAAAATAAAAGCATGTGAGCTTAAACTATATTTTTTCATGTTCTTGACAACAGCATGATCTTAACCATCTCTAGTATTTTCCTTCTGAATCTCTACGGGATACATCAGTAGAATTGCACAAATAGTACCACTTTCATTTCTTTATGCACTTTCTCCTTTATTTACCTGTTCCTTCAACAGAAAAACTGTAGGAACAAACTAAGTAATTTTTGACCAAATAGCGGTTATCCAACTGTGAGGGTGGTGGAACAAAATGTCGTTGTACATAGATGCTTTAAATTTGAGAGACACTGATGTTGAGAGAGAAGCTCACAGGGTATTACTTCCTCTGAGTGCCTCATTACAGTCTTCCTTGTCTAGACATCTGTCGCAGCACTGCTAACTGGTGTAGTGGAGTGGCCACACCTGCCCCAGCCACACGTTGCAGCCCAAACTCGGACTGCACAGGTGTAACTTGGCAGCCCCTGTTGCCCAGTGTCTCCTGTCACAGCCGCACACCACTGTTGGACCTTGGACAATGCACCTTAGGATCACTGAGCCAACAGAGGGGAGTCTTATATAAAGCACATGAATTTCTTTGTGATCCTCAGGATAATGCCAGAAAAGATGAAATCTTATGGTCACCGCAGACTGCAATAGCTAAGGTTTATGGTGTTTCACTATGGACCATACAGAGAATGTTTCCAGAAGCACTGGGAATGGAAAAATGTGACCAAGAAATAGGTTTTAGTTTTTGAGGAAAGATGGTGTAAGAACAACTGTCACTGATTTGGACAATTCCCAGAAAGTTGCTAGTTGCATTGTATTGGAATTGTATGACTGTATTTAGTATCTCATAAGGCAAAAGGTGGCAGATGTTTCACAAGAAGGTTGCTTCCACAGGTGGTTGTCATTCAAGAGGAAGAATTATAAACTTTTTGGGATTCAGGTGTGCAAAATACAGTGAAGGAGGATACATTCTGATGGAGAAATCCAGTGCTATGGCAGTTTTACTGAGAAAAATTCACATCATCAGTAAAGAAAATCACCACCACCACATTTATCATCTTAGTTAGACTTGCCAATCAGAATTTTGACAGGAACCTCATCTGACAATATTCGAAGGGCAATGCCAATTTGAAAGTGCTGGGTGGTAAAGGAAACATATTTGTATGCCATGCCGGATCATCTGAATATGGCTTTATCAAAAGTGTAAAGCTCAAGATATTTACATCCTCTAAATCCAGTAATTATAATGAAAACATGAACAGTTATTTATTTAAACAATGATTTTTAGATTTAATACTTGTTTTAGAGGAGGGTTGTACCCCATTACATGGTTCACGTCCTGGTGGTTTGTAGATCATTATTATTCATGAAGACACATATCAACATACTAGTTACTTTTGTCTTATAACAGATAACATTATACAGGAGGTGATCAGAAACAGGTTACAAAGCCTTTGGTGAAACATGTAAATTTTTAATTTGCTACAGCAAACTGACAGTACATATATTAGGTTATTTTTTGACGTTGTCTCCATATAGGTTTAGGCACTTGTTGCTTCATGAAATGAGTTTGAATATACCCTCCCGATAAAAATCCTGTCCTTGCGTGATCAGCCACATTGTCACGAAGTGTTTCACTTCTTCATCTGAAGCGAATCGTCAGCTTCCTAGGTGCTCCATCAAGTGACAAAAAAGGTAAAAGTCACATGGAGGGGAGCTGGGTTGTAGGGAGTGTGTTCGATGAAGTCCCAGTGAAACTGCTTCAACAGTTTAGTGGTCTTATTGGTTTTATGAGGTCACATGTTGTCGTGAAGGAAGATGAGGCTATCAGTGAGAAGTCCTGGCTGTTTCCTCCTGACTGCATCGCGCAGTCATTCCAAGATCTTCCGGTAGCAGTCACTGATCACTGCCTTCTCTCTTTCCAAAAACCCCACGAGTATGACACCCACACTACCCTATAACGTTTTGGCCATAACCTTCTTGCCAGATGGTATCACCTTAAATTTCCTTTGTCTTTGGGTAGGAGGGGTGTTTCCACCTCATTAATGACTGTTCACTGGTGAGGGAGTAATGGTGGTACCGTGTTTTGTCCCCTGTGACAATTTGGTGTAGAAGACTGTTTCCTTCTGTGGAGAACCATAGCAAAATTTCAGACTTGCCCCCAGGCACTACTACTTGCATTGGTTGGTCAGATTTCATGGAACCCATTGGGAACACACTTTCTGGTACTACAGAATATCATGAGCAATGTGACAAATGCTTTTGAATGACATTCGCAATTCTACCATCATATGCTGTAATGTGCTCCTCCTGTTGTCCTGAATGAGCTCCTCCACGTGAGCTGTGTTCAGATATATTGGTGGTGTGCTGTGATGGCCACTGTGATCCTCATCAGTGATATTTTCTCTATCTGCTGCAAACTTTCAACACCATTCTGCAACGTGTTGATATGAAATTACAGTCCCTTTGTAAACCTCCTGCAGTTGCCTATGCGTTTCAGCTGTGGTTGCATGTTTCACCCACCGAAATTGAATAACTGAGTAAATTTCGTCACAAGACCAGTTTCCAAACGAGTCACCATTAGTTTCTATCTACAACTAACTGGCTGAAACTCTGCTGTTGCCAGCTGCATGTATCAGAATTACTGCATTCTACTAATTTCTCTATAACAGATGAAACTCCAGGAATATAAGCCATGTAACCTTAGTTTCTGATAAACCCTCATAAATTACATATTATTTACCTCGGTTTTCCCGAGTTAATTTTCCTTTTGGTAAGATTGTTTAGCATATTGTGCACAGGGATGCTTAACTTGAACAGACCTATGTTTCAGTACTTGCATTCACAACAGTGTCACTTGGGCAAAAAGCTTGACATGTCCAAGTAGGACCTGCCCTCTGAGAGTTCCGTATAAGCTTAATTACTTATATAGATAATAATGTAATTTTCTGTGGCTTAATGGCATGGTGCAAGTCTTCCTATTGGACACCACTTTGGTGGCTTGTGTGTACATAACCTACCCCAGTAATTCAACCAAGAGAAGGGAACCTACAGTTTAATGTGCAATCTGATCAATGTGTTTTTTTTTTTTCTGACAACTCCCCACATAGTTGGGAGGTGAAGGAGAGGTTAAAATGGAAACTGGAAAATCTGTGGCCTTGCTGAGATTCGATCCCATGACCTCTCAGTTTATGGGTACTCACTTTACCACTAGACAATGGGAGCTGACATGTATTTTGATAGTGCTTATTAAAATATGTAATTTATATGACCATATTTTTTGATTGCATTGGCTTCGAAGCTTAAATTATATACATCGTCAAAGGATCGTAGAATTCAGTATTTGACAAATTTCAACATGAGTCCTCTACCCATTTCTGAAAAACAGGTGTGTTAATAGTGGGACAAACAGATGGACAACAAGGGTATCTTATAAGGCTTCTGTTTTTACTGATTGAAGAGTGTAACCCTAAAAATGACATGTTTAAAGTGGAAGAAAACAGGAGTTTACAAGGATTATCAACTGGATACCAACAGCAAGAAATGTCAATTCTGAAAGATTGGGATGTGTATTAGTCAGTTTGTCAAACATTAAGTAAGTTCTGGAGATGAATAGAAGACCAAGATGGACAGAGGAAAGGGAAAGGAGAAGTAATCAGTAGAAAAATGGAAAGAATGAGAAGCTGCAAAAATAAATGGTAAGAGGAAAAAGCACAGTAGCTAGAAAATAATCCCGCCACCCAAAGAAAAAGAAAAGAAAAAAAAAGTTGAAACATACAAGCTTAAACAGCATATGTGATGCATAAAGTAACAGGAAATGAATGAAGTGATACAGTTGTTAAGACTTTGGGCTAACATTGGGGGGGATCTGGGATTCAGATTTAATTTTCCATGGTTCCCATAAATGGGTTAAGGCAAATGCTGGTACGGTTGCCTTGACAAAGACTTGGCTGATTCCATTTTCCAATCCAAGCTTGGGCACCAAAAGAAACTAAAAGATAATTTCTTCAATTAATCTGGCACACAAATGGGAAAGGTTGGAAGAATTTGATATGTTTAAGGATTAGTAGGGTATTTACTGGGCCTTGCTTAAGTGAAGATGCACAATAAGGAGGTCAATTTTCCTCTTGCCCTCTAATTATTTCTCACTCTGTGTGGACCCCATTGCTTCTAATTTTATTATTTATTTTATGGCCTTCATTGGACCACTGTAGTCAAAAATACAAGGTTATAAACAAGTTGTTACACAGGGATACAATTTGGCTCAACAATAACTTAATATGATATTTAAGTAATATAATTATTAGCATTTATTCTTATATGAAAGGTGTTTTGCTCTTCTGTCTGCCCAATATTTCTTCATTCTTTCAGATATTTTCTTTCTTTCTTCATTTGAGACCACTCTTCCTGTACTCCTTTTATTGATTTTCATTTGTAGTCTGGTTTGCGGGTCTTGCAGTATTCTGGTTTTCTCTGTCTTGTTTTTTAGGTCATCTACTGTAATTTGGAGTTCTTTTATATCTTCCTTAATTTCTGTGATCCGTTTAATGTCGCTCTTGCTATTCCACAATTTTTGTATTATTTTTTTACTAATTCTGTTTTCTGGAGTTCTCATCAGATGTCCAAAGAATGAGATGCGTTTCTTCCTGATCGTGCTCATGACTGGTTCTATTTTCTTATATACTGTTTCATTTGATGCTATTCTCCAATGTCCATTTATTTTGTACTGTTTATTTATACATGTCCTAATTATTCTTATTTATATTTTTAGTATTCTGCCAATTTCTGCTGTATTAGTTGTTTTGAAGATAGTTTCAGCTGCATACGTTATTTCTGGTTGTGTAACTGTTTTATAGTGTTTTAATTTTGCATCTATAGATAGGCTTCTTTTGTTGTATGTAGTTTTGGTAATGTAATTTGCGTAGTTCAGTTTTTTTATTCTATTCTGCCATGATGGCTTTTCATTTAGATTGTATGTTATTATTTCGCCTAAATATTTAAATTTATCGACAATTTTGATTTCCTGTTCTCCTATTGTAATTTTGTTTGCAAGTGGTGGATCAGTTAGCATAATCTCCGTTTTTTCAAATGATATTCTAAGGCCTACTTTCTCTGCTATTTCTTGTAGTGATTTCACTTGTTGCCTGGCTTCTTGAACGGTGTTGTCTAGGAGAGCAAGATCATCAGCGAATCCCAAGCAGTTTAAGCTAATATCATCATTTGCACTTCCAATTCTTTATCATCTTTAGATTGTCTTTGTGCCATTCTCTCATTATGTATTCCAGTGCACAGTTGAACAGTAATGGTGATAGGCAATCACCTTGTCTTAAGCCTGTTTTTATGAGGAATGGTTCCGAAATTTCTCCTCTAAACTTCACTTTTGATTTGGTGTTGGTTAGAGTGAGTTGTATTATTTTAATTAGTTTTGGATGGAGTCCTAGATTTATTAAAATTTTTAATATTGAAGGTCTGTGGAGACAGTCATATGCCTTCTTAAAATCTACAAATGTTATTGCCAGAGGTTTATTCCGTTTCTTGTAGGTTGTCATAATCAATTTTAAACTAATTATCTGCTCTGCACAGCTTCTCCATGGTCTGAAACCTCCCTGATATTCCCCTAACTCCTGTTCTAATTGCTCCTTGATTCTTTCATATAGGATCTTGGATAGAATTTTGTATGTGCAATCTAGGAGAGAGATTCCTCTGTAGTTGTCTGGGTTGCTTCTAATACTTTCCTTTCCTTTGTTGTATTATGAATATTGGGTAGCACAAACCAACATTTTCCATACTCATGTATATGTAGATTTCTATCTGGAGATATACCATAGCATGAAAAGTATATATGTCTACTAGCTCTACAAATGATGACAAGACTGAAAAAATGCATGACAGGATGAAAGGAATTATTTGTAAGACTGCATTGAGAGAGGCAAAAATTTAATTGTGATGATTAACTGAAACTCAGTAGTGGGAAAAGGAAAAATAGAGTAGGTAAACTAGGGGAAGTGTAGTTGTAGAATGGAAGAGAGAATGGAAAGTCTCAGATATATTATATAATGGCAAGACAGAGAGGTAGAAACCAGATTTTAAACTGCAAAATATTTCGAGGAGCAAATGTGGATTCTGGCTATAAAACAGTATGGAACAAATCATATGGCCAAACTTCCAGGAAATACTCATCATATGAAGAGGAAGAAAATATGTTCTATGGACATAGGTCTGGAAACGCTTCATTTCCATGTTAGAGCTCAGTTTCTGCAACTCAACATGCTAATAATGGGAAACAAATAGGAAAAGAATGTATCAGTACAGTATGAAACACTTTCGTAACTGAAATGTTCAAAATGTCCTCCATTGGCAAGGATACACGCATCTAACTGCTGTTGCAAATCCATGATGCAGTGATGTACCCTTAGGGAATTGCTTATTGTTTCACAGCCTTCCACAATATGGGCATGAAGACTCCACATATATCAAGTAGTGGGGATCTGTGAATGAGAGCTTTCAAGTGCCCCCCACAGAGGAAAGTCTAGAGTATTTAGGTCCAGAGAGTGTGGGGCCCAGTGAACTAGTCCACTTCCATCTGTCAAGCTATCTGTTATCTAGAAGCCTGTGAACATTAACACTGGTATGAGGAGCAATTCCATCGTGTATGAAGCATGTTTTGTCACACTTTTAAAGGCACATGTTCTAGCAGAACAGATTAAGTGTTCTCTAAGAAAGCATGCAAAGTTTCTCCACTGAGCCAGTGTGGAAGAACATGGGGTCCCAACGAGGAGTCACCAACAATTCTGACCCAGATGTTGTCAGAAAATCTTTGTTGATGACATAATTCCACAAATTCATGAATTATCAACAGTGCACAGGTGCTGAAGCTGAAAATTTACAATCTCATCGTGTTGAAACGAAGCCTCATCTATGTACAGCACATTTGCACTAAAGTGATGGTTGACACATTGTTGAATGAACCATTTGCAGAAGTGTGTACACTTGCAGGAAAATCAGCTGTAGATAGTGCCTGTATGCACTGTACATCATATGGATACAGCAGATTCTCATGAAGTACTCTTCAGACAGTAACGTGGACAACATTACTTGTTGTGGATATTTATCTTATGCTGACAGTAAGATTGTCGTCAACCATATGAAAATGATCTCCTCCAGTTGAAGTGTCTTCATCCGTCTAGGCCTCTCCCACAATCACAAGCAGTAGGCCTAAATGTCTCGCTCATCCTAAGATGATCAGTTGCCCCAAACATCGCCTTGTCAAGGCACTGTCATGTTGGAAATATTTCGCAATACAAATGCTGTGTGCTACAACCATTACTATCAGCTAATCTATACAGCAAATAGGCATCTGCCAACTCTGCATTTGAATACACTTCCATTGCACTGTACCAGAAAGCAAACCTGTGATGAACATTAAACAGTTAGTGCTAAGTGCTTGCACAGTCCATGCTAAACACTAAAGAGCTAATGCTACATGCTTGGTACAGCAATGAAGTTAGTTGCATGTCAACACAACCAATGAAGTCTGTCACATGTCAACATTACCTCCATTTCATGGGAACACCAAACACTTTTGGTGAAACTAAGAATTACAACTCACTGTACATTCTAACCAAATATAACCAAGGGGTATTTTGAACATTTCATATAATAAATCATTTCATATAATGCAGGCATGTTCTGTTTCTGTGTGTGTTTGTCATGATTAATGTGGCTCTAATGAGGAAATAAAACGTTTTCAGACCCATGCCCATGCAAAACATTTTATTTTTCAGTGCATGAGGAATATTTCCTGAAAGCTTGATCATATATTTTGCAATGACCTGTATACAGGTTATGAAATGTGTGACTTAAGTTGAATAAATTGCAAAGTAGGAATTTAAAGCAATGATACCTAGATAAGTTGAAACAACCAGATATTGTCGAGTGTGTCACAGAGGGAATCAGGCAAAAACTAACTGAAACAGAGAAAAGAAAATTACTGAAGAGGTAGGGTAGCTTTGAGGAAAGAAATAGGGAAGGCAGCACAGGAAAAACTTGGCAAAATGACAAGACACAGCATAAATTTTTGTACGGCATGCTGCAGCAAATGAAACAGGCGAAATGGAATATGGATTCCTAAAAATTAAACATGACAGGAAGTGCTAGTGATCAAGTATAGATAGCTACAGGAGAAATGGAAGGCTGTATGCCTATTGGTAGATTCCTCTGGTAGGAAAATTTATGAGAAAAGGGAAGTAGCTGTATGAATGTCAAGAGCTCAAATTGCAAATCAGTACTAAGCTTAGAAAAGGGTTATATAAAGGTAATTAACTTGAAGATTATATTATGGAAAGAGAAGAACTGGACGAAGATGGGTGGATGATCACCTAGAGGAGACGACATTCCTTCAGAATAATTAAGTTCTTGGCAGAACCAAAATGGAAGAAAAAGAAAAGTTCCACCTGGAGAACAAGGTATATGAGAGAAGTGAAATACATGAAGAATAAGTGCAAAGTAGAGGAGGCAGGTGCTGACCACACAACTTAATTCCCCCCTGCGGGTTCGGGGGTTAGAATAGGCCCGCGGTATTCCTGCCTGTCGTAAGAGGCGACTAAAAGGAGTCTCAAATGTTTCGGCCTTATGTGATGGTCCCCTCTCGGGTTTGACCTCCATCTTTCTAAATTATTCCGAAGAGCGAGCCAATTGGGGAAGGGCGCCTTACATGGTGCACTGTATCCGTCGTGCGTTGAGACCTTTAGCCGGCTTTTTCGTCGTTGCACTGGTGTCCCGCTCGTTTTCCATCTCTTGGGCGAGGATACGTCCCTGGGTGCGATTCCCACGCTGCACTCTGCAGTGTTTCTTTTAACTGCAACGACGACCTTGGACAGTTTTGCACCTAAGATCCAGCACGGTAGCCAGCCCGTTGTGGTGGGGCCGCCATGTACCCTCTTGGTTGTAGCCCCCTGACAACACAGGGATCGCTCTACTGATGCCTGCGCCGTTAACTCCCCACGTATGCCAAGGAGTAGATGCCCATCTCCTTGGGGCATCAGGACTCCCGGCAATGGCCGTCCTGCCAGGTGGCTATTGCTGCGGCTGGGTGGCACCCGTGGGGAGGGCCCTTGGTCGGAGAAGGTGGCATCAGGGCGGATGACCCGCAATGAAGCGTGGTACATCATCTCTCGCTGGTGGGCCTCCACCAGCAGTCTCTAAGCGATCGAGGTCTAACCTCAACGGCAGGAAATACGAACCACGATCATTTCCCTCCCTGGCCACTCCATGGGAGGAACATATGGCAAAAGAAGGCAGTGGAGACTATTCACCCCGGTTCCTTGTGTGTACGCGAGTTGATGGGGAATCGTTTATGTCAACCAAGCCCCAGTTTTTTGTGGAGCATTTAGAGGACAAGTTCGGGGAGGTGGAGGGCTTGTCCAAGATGCGCTCTGGTTCTGTGCTCATCCAAACGGCATCCTCTGCCCAGTCACGGAGGTTGCTCAATTGTGACAAGTTGGGGGATGTTTCAGTTAGCGTCACGCCGCATAAGAGTCTCAACATGGTCTAATGTATTACCCGAAAAGGTTTACCGTTGTGATGTGAAGCCATATATCCCTCCTCCGATGCGGTGTTTTAAATGCTGGAAGTTCGGGCACATGTCATCTCGCTGTACTTCCAGCATCACGTGTCGGGATTGAGGACGTCCTTCGCATCCTGATACTCCATGTGCCCCGCCTCCTATCTGTGTTAACTGCGGAGAACACCATTCCCCCTGCTCGCCAGACTGTAGGATCTTCCAGAAAGAAAGGAAGATAATGGAATATAAGACTCTGGACCGCCTGACCTACACCGAGGCAAGGCGGAAATATGAGCGGCTACATCCCGTGCCCATGACATTCACCTATGCCGCTGCTGCAACAGCGGTCCGATCCTCTCCCGTGTCGTCACGTACTGTTGCCTCTCAGCTATGTCACAATGAACCGGCCCCCTTGGTTGTGCGGGGCACTTCCCCCTCTGTTGCTCCATCTACTCCAGGAGCAACACCACCCCAACCATCGGGGACATTCGTCCCCCCTTCCCAGCCCGAGAAGCGTGGGGCTTCTTCGGCTACTCTAGCCAGGAAGGGGTCCCTTGGGGCCCTCCCTTCCCAGGCTTTGCCCAGTGTCAAAGCGGACACCCGCAAAGTTTTGAAACAACAACCGGTCGCTGGTCATAGGGCTTCACGGTCGTCGTCCGTCCCTGAGACTGACCCAGTGGGGCCCTCCCAGCCAGACCCTCCAAAGGCACAGCGTGCGAAGCAGTTGAAGAAAAAGGCTCCCAAGCATCCTGACATAATTCCACAAATTCATGAATTATCAACAGTGCACAGGTGCTGAAGCTGAAAATTTACAATCTCATCGTGTTGAAACGAAGCCTCATCTATGTACAGCACATTTGCACTAAAGTGCGGTGGCACCTGTCCCACCGCTACCTTCAAACTCTGCATCTGAGGACGAGGTGGAGATTCTGGCATCCGCTGAGGACATTGATCTCGCCAGTCCCTCCGACGCAATGGATGGCTGTTGCCCAGGTGGTGACTCAGTAGCAGCAGGGGCCCCGGAGGCGTAATCTGCCTCCCCAGTCCCTTCACGCCTTTCCCATCCATGGCTAATACCATCCTCCAGTGGAACTGCAGCGGTTTCTTCCACCATCTAGCTGAGCTCCGCCAACTTATCAGCCTTCATCCTTTCCTTTGCATTGCTCTGCAGGAAACTTGGTTTCCAGCAATGCGAACCCCTGCCCTCCGTGGCTATCGGGGTTATTTTAAGAACCGGGCAGCTTATGAAAAGGTGTCTGGTGGCGTCTGCATATATGTCCTTAACTCTCTTCACAGCGAGTTTGTACCTCTACAAACAGCTTTAGAGGCTGTCGCTGTTCGGGTGTGGACGCCACAGGCTATTACCGTCTGCAGTATTTACCTTCCACCGGATGGTGCTGTCGCGCAGCACGTCTTGGCTGCTCTGATAGCCCAACTGCCGCCACCTTTCTTGTTGCTGGGCGATTTCAATGCCCACAACCCTCTATGGGGTGGGACTGTCTCCGATGACCGTGGTCGTGCCGTGGAGCATTTGTTGGCTCAGCTTGTAACACCACAGCTCTTATGCTGTATGGATTTACTTTTTTTTTTGCTTTATATAATGTTACATTGTTGATCGTCTGTAAATGTGTTTGAATCGATAACATAAAATTGTGTACTCTTTTCTTTGTCAAGCCTTTGATGTCGTGATTTGATTCTATGCAAAGTAGTGTATCTGTAATTTAAAATTCTTTGTCCCATTTGGAGGGAACAAGTCTTACTGTATATAATTGTAATTTTGTATGAATAATCTTTTGTAGAGGTGTCAATATGTGAAAATGTTCTGTCTTATTTAATGTATTTGATTGCTGTTATGTAAACTGCTGATCCTCACTTAGGGCTCTTAGTTATTCTGTATGTAAAAGGTGTAGTGGTTCCCCTCGGGAACGGAACTGTGTAGTGCGCGCAAATTGTGGTTGGCCTAGGTGGAAAAAGGTGGAACAAGAGTCAGTCGGGGACGAGCCACCAGTCAGAGATGAGGTACGAGTCCGTGCACTGTCCTGTAAATGTTGCATAGTGCTGGTTTCGAGAGAGGCTTTTCTGTTATTTTCCAATGCCTCGGATGGATGGATAAATAGCTGGGCTATTCTGGGATTTATATCTATCATCGCCACCAAGAAATGACAGAGTCCAGCAATTCTGCCTGCAATTCCACCTACCAACAAGCAGTTGCCACCACATTGCGCAATCACTGTAACGTAATACTATAATGATGTACAGTGAAGGATCAGCTTAATGGATGTGTTATTGTGCTGAAATATAAGGTAATTTATATCTGAATTTATGTACCTACCTTGACTTTTCTCCTCATCATAACACCTCTCAGGGTCCTCTCCGTTTGAACTAAAGTGATTACCGAGTGTCCTTATTGAAAGTACGTTAAAACTCAGTTTGCTAATTAATGCCTATTGGACAGAGTAAAGTTAAAGTTAATGTGGCAAGAGAGTGAGTTAAAGTTAATGATGCTTGCCGAAATAATTTTCCTAGTAAAACTGATTATTAATGTGTTGTTGCCAAATTCAAATTAAAATTTCTCAAGACTGAGGCTTATAACGTTTTGCTTAGTAAATGATCACATTACTACCTGTTGTTAATCGTAGAAAGTGAGTCAGTATCTTACAGTAATATTAATTTTATGTCTCATGGTAGTAAAAGTGGAAAATTGCATAGTAGGAAATTATATACTCATGATTACTAAGTGTTTGTCTCTCTTGTGTGCATATTAATAGTATAAAGACCATTCACTTTGTGTAAGCCCTGAAAGTGATAGTGTTTTTCTGTACGTGTTATAATTTTGCAAATAGTTTTTTTTTGTGCTGCTCCAGTTGCTAGCTTCAATCTTAAAACGTGTGTGTCAGAGTTCATTGCACTCGCGTGTGGCCAAGTCTAGGTTGTGTTTGTCCGTTATAGTTACTTATACCTACTTTCTTAAACGAGAATGTTAATCATTCTCTTGCCTAGTTAGGCTGGCGGCCGTTTTCTTTATCCGTTGAACAGTGCAGATAGGCAAAATTTTGTTTGGTACTGTTCAAACATTTACGTAATTCTGATTTTCATGTCCGGTAAGCCATTTCCGTTAGGTACAACACGGTCAACTTAACAAAAATCCTCCCAGAGGGTAACACTGCTCTGTTACTTAATACCATAATTGCTATAACAAAATAGTTTTATTTAAAAGCCTGTTTCCAGCTTTAAGGTTATGGTGTAGCGGTAGCAGACAGGGAGTGTTATAAGCTCGACCTTAGCATCTTGAACACCGGTGCTCCCACGCATTTCAGTGTGGCCCATGGCTCGTTCTCGGCCATCGATCTCTCTCTTTGCACCCCCGGACTTGTCCCATCCCTCCACTGGAGAGTGCATCCTGACCTGTGTGGTAGTGACCATTTTCCCATCTATTTGTCACTGCCCCAGTGTCATTCTTCTGGGTGCCTGCCCGGCTGGGCTCTCCACAGGGCTGACTGGCCGAGATTTACTTCCGCGGCAACCGTTGAGTCTCCCCCGCAGGGTGACATTGACGAGGTGGTCCGTGTCTTAACCACGTCCATCATTTCGGCGGCCGAGGCTGCCATCCCCCGCTCTTCTGGACTCCCTCGGAGGAAGGCTGTACCCTGGTGGTCGCCGGAGATTGCTGAAGCTATTCGCGACTGTAGGCGGGCCCTCCAGCGTCATAGGCGGCACCCGTTTCTCGAGACCCTCATTGCCTTTAAGAGGCTCCGTGCCTTCGCCCGTCGTCTTATTACACGGCGTAAGCAGGAATGCTGGGAGCGGTATGTCTCATCCTTGGGCTCCCGTGTCTCCCCCTTGCTGGTGTGGTCCCGGATACGGCGGATTTATGGACACCAGACCCCTATGGGTGTCCCTGGGATCTCCTTGGACGGCGCTGTCTGCAGGGACGCTGCCACCATTGCTGAACACCGTGCTGCGCACTTTGCTAAGAGCTCTGCGACTGCAACTTATCCCCCCGCCTTTTGCTCTCTCAAGGAGCGAGCCGAGCAGACACCGTTATCGTTCCACACGCATCGTTCTGAGAAATACAATGCTCCTTTCAGCGAGCGGAAATTCCTCGCTGCCCTCGCCGATTGCCCTGATACAGCACGAGGGCTAGACTGCATACACGCGCAGATGCTGAAGCATCTTTCCAGGGACTGCCAGCGACACATCCTCACCATCGTTAACCGCATTTGGAGCGAGGGCGTGTTCCCGTCGCAATGGCGTGAGGGTCTTATTGTCCCCATCTTGAAGCCCTGTGCGGACCCACTGGCGGTGGACAGCTATCGTCCCATTACCCTCACCAACGTTTTGTGCAAATTGCTCGAACGTATGGTGGGGCGGCGTTTGTGTTGGGTCCTTGAGTCGCGCGGTCTCCTCGCTCCATCCCAGGGTGGCTTCCGTCGCGGCCGGTCTGCCACGGACAATTTGGTGCGGCTGGAATCTGCTATCCGTACGGCCATTGCCTGACGTCAGCATCTCGTTGCTGTATTTTTCGATCTGCGGAAGGCGTATGACACCACATGGAGGCATCACATCCTTGCTACGTTGCATGAGTGGGGTCTTCGTGGTCGGCTCCCGGCTTTTCTTCAAACCTTTTTACTGCGCCGAATGGGGTCCCGCAGGGCTCGGTGTTGAGCATCTCCTTATTTCTAGTGGCCATTAATGGTCTGGCTGCAGCCGTGGGGTCGTCGGTGTCTCCTCCTTTGTATGCCGACGACTTCTGCATCTCATTTAGCTCCATGACTACGGGAGTCGCCGAACGCAGGCTGCAAGTAGCCGTTCGCAAGGCAGCATCATGGGCTCTGACTCACGGTTTTCAGTTCTCTGCAGCCAAGACTCGAGTTATGCACTTCTGCAGGCGTCAGACGGTCCACCCTCATCCTGAACTTTACCTCGACGGCCACCTGCTTGAAGTGGTGGACACTTGCCGCTTGTTGGGACTCGTGTTTGATGCCCGGCTCACATGGGTTCCTCATATTACTCAGCTGAAGCAAAAATGCTGGCAGCACCTCAACGCCCTCCGCTGCCTGAGCCACACGGCTTGGGGTGCAGATCGCTGCACGCTGTTGCGATTGTACAGAGCCCTTGTGCAGTCCCGGCTCGATTATGGGAGCCTGGCCTATGGGCCTGCATCACCCTCAGTGTTGAAGTTGTTAGACCCCATACACCACTGTGGGGTTCGGCTTGCAACTGGCGCCTTTCGTACGAGCCCCGTGGATAGTCTCCTGGTGGAGGCCGGGGTTCCCCCGCTGCGGATTCGCCGCCATAGACTGCTCGCCGACTATGCTGTCCACGTGCATTGCTCGCCGGGCCATCCCAATCGTCACCTGCTTTTCCCTGTCACGGTCCTCCATCTGCCCGAACGGCGACCTCGGTCTGGGCTTTCCATAGCTGTCTGCGTCCAGTCCCTGCTGTCGGAACTGGGCTCCTTCCCTCTTCTGCCTCCCTTCCGGGTCCGTGCACCTACGCCTCCCTGGTGTTTGCCCCGGCCGTCCGTCCGTCTGGCCTTGGCACAGGGACCCAAGGACTCGGTTCCGCCTGTGGCCCTCCGTCGCCATTTTCTTGCGCTCCTCGCCTCATTTCCGGGCTGTGAGTCTGTCTACACTGATGGTTCCCTGGTTGATGGTCGCACTGCCTACGCTTTTGTTCACGATGCCCATGTTGAACAGCGCTCCTTGCCAGCTGGCTGTAGTGTTTTTACTGCAGAGCTGGTGGCCATCTTGCGCGCTCTTGAGCATATGCGTTCCTGCTCAGGTACGTCCATCGTCATCTGCAGTGACTCCCTGAGCAGCCTCCAGGCCATCGACCGCTGCTATCCCTCTTCTCCTCTGGTGTCCTCTATTCGGGAGTCTGTTTCCACCATTACCCGCTCTGGTCATTCGGTGGTTTTTGTTTGGACGCCAGGTCACGTTGGCATCCCGGGGAACGAACGTGTTGACAGGCTGGCCAAAGGGCCGATCGACGCCCCAGCTTTGGAGATCGGCCTTACGGCTCGTGACCAGCAGCTGGTGTTGCACCGTAAGGTGCTTGGGATGTGGGCTGCTGAGTGGCGTGGCATGACTGCCCCGAATAAACTGCGGGCTGTCAAGGAGATGACCGATGTGTGGTGTTCCTCCCTGCGGGCTTCTCGCAGGGACTCTGTAGTCCTGTGTCGGCTGCGCATCGGCCATACCTACCTGACGCACGGCCATCTTTTGCGTCAGGAGGATCCCCCCCTGTGTCGGTGTGGGTCCCGGCTGACGGTCGCCCACATTTTATTGGAGTGTCCCCGACTGCACACCCTCCGGCAGTCTTTTAATCTCCCGGGCACTTTGCCTTTGATTTTATGCGACGATGCCTCCATGGCTGACAATGTTTTAAATTTTATCCATGGTAGTCCTTTTTATGGTTCTATTTAGGGAGGTCCTGCACCTTTCCCATTCTGTGTCTTTTGTCCTCGCGTCTCTCCAAATTTGTTGCTGTTTTGGTGTATAGTCTGCTGGTTGACTCTTTCCCTTTTTTTGTCTCGCGGTCAGTCAACCAGTTTCCGGCCATCTTCTTTTCTTCTGTTTCTTTCTGTCTGGTGTTTGTCTGTACTCTTCTTGTCTGTAGTGTTCGTTGCTGCATTTGTGTTCTTTTAGTGCCTGGGGGGAGTCTCCTTCCCCTTGGGGTTTTCCTTGCTTCGTGACTATGTCTCGCCTGTTTTTGGAATGGGGGACTGATGACCTTAGCTGTTTAGTCCCCCTTAAACATCCCAACAACCACCACCACCACCAACTTAATTGTTGTTGAAGAGAAGCAAACTCACAATAACAGTACTTGTAGAGTTGAGAAAAGTTTTTGATAACCTTGAATAGAGTACACTCTTTGGGATTCTGAAGTTATCATGGTAAAATACTGGAAGTGAAACACTACTTCAATTTGTATGGAAACCAGAGTGCAGTTATAAGTACCTGACTAAATGAAAGGTAGGGAATAACGCAGAAGAGAATGAGACAGGGTTGCAGCCCATCCCCCGTGTTATTGTCTGTACATTGAGCAAGCAATAAAGGAAGCCAAGGAGAAATTTAGAAAGGGAATTAGAGGCCAGTGAAAAGAAATAAAGACTTTTAAGGTTGGGCATAAATCTGGCAGACACAGCAAAGGACTTTGTGGAAAATCAGTTCAGTAGAATGCACAGGTTTTTGAAAAAAGGTCATGAGATGAACAGCAACAAAAGTAGAACAGGAGTAATGAAATGCAGTGAAGATAAGTCATGTGATATTGATGGTAAAATGAAGAGGGTATGAAATGTGTTGGCTGACAGCTATAAAGAAAAACCGTCTGGAAAAAGAAAAGTATGTTAATACAGCATATAAATTTAAATATGCAATCCTCTATGGAAGTGGAATGTAATCAACAAACTGTACAGATGAGAAGAGAATAGAAGCTTTTGAAGTACAGCGCTACAGAAAATTGTGAAAGATTATGTGGATACGCCGAGTTACTAAAGAAGAGGCACTGAATCAAGCTGGGGAGAAATGATCTTAATGACACATGATGCCACTGGGTACACAAAACAATCACCTTCTGTTTGGCATAGTTGATATTTAGGGCCTTAGGGGGTTAGATTTGTGATGTGTCAGTGATGGTAGGTGTGGTATTAGCCATGTTCCAGTGATGTTATCTTTCAACTAGATAACACAAGACCACATGTTGCCCGTGCCATGACCTACCTTGATACTGTGTTGCTTTGGCTAGGATATTTTCCAAATATCTTGTCCATGGAAAATATCTTTCCATTGGTTGCCGAGAGACTGGTATCCCACCACTCCTCAGCCACTAAGATTGATGAACTCAAGTGTAGAGCCAAAGCAACATGGAATGATGTGTGTATATGTCATCAACATTCAGTATGACTGGATTACCAGCTGGTTTAGAGTCACTGGTGCTACCAGGGGTGGTAGCTCTGTGTACTAAATTTCACATCCTGTGTAAGGACAAATTTTATCACCCATCCCTCTTACCATTCCGTGGCCAGCAGTATAATTAAGGTGAGTGGCCCTTGAAAATGCATTTGTAGAGCATGTGGGTAGGCAAATGGCATTTTTCAAGATTTTTGCGATAAAGGGAGTAATGGTTGATGTTTTGTCGAGGTCAGAGGAAGGAATGGAGCAGAAAATGAGCTTCTGTCCCAGCTGAGCAGGATACCGTTTGCAAGATTATAAGAATATTCCATTTTCCATTCCAGACGTGATGTCCATATGTGCAAGACCATGTGATGCCCACAGGTGCAAAACCTACAAGGAAGGGGAACTGGACGTGGGTTTTAAGGAGTAGGGTGGATAGAATGGACTTCTTTAAGTGATCTGTAAATGATTTGATGTAGGAAGGTATGGTACCTTGGGTGTACCCATAACGGTTGTACGGTTTTGTTTTCAGATCTAACCTTCAAAGTAGAATTAACTGGAGGTCAGAATGCGGTAAGTCTGGTGTGAGGCACATGTTGGGAAAGGCACTGTTCAATGGGAGCAAGAACATGGCCATGGGAAATTTTAGTTTCCTGCGACAGAGCACCCACAGTGACAAGCAAGGAACATGACAATAATGGGATAGCAACTGTCGATAGTCAATGGGAGGAGATGTTAGTCGACTAAGGTAGAGAATCATTCTATGGGTGGGTGGGGGGAGCATTAAAACCAATCACAATGTCATAAGGAGAACAGGATAGTTTGGTTTGTGGTGTAAATGTTAAATATATGGTGGAGGAGGAGGGGGCATAGGGGAGGGGGGGGGGGAGCAGAGACTAGTGTATGAAAAGTTATAGGTTAGACTGTCAGGCAAGATGATGTAAATAAATGCATTAATCTCAAAATAATTTTTTCCGGAAATTCAGATTAATGGCAAACTGTTACACGTCTGACATGAGAACATGGATGGTAGGTATGAATGAGGAAAGGTATATTCAAAATGCATCTTTCACAATCAAATGGAGTGCCCAGTTTTCAAAACTGTTTAGTGGACCTTTCTTTTGCTACCCCAGCAGGGTATGTTTAAAATCGATACATTTCACCTGCAGAAATGTGCAGAAACCTTATGAAACAGAACAAGCTATTACATCTTGTCATAGTTTATATCTCCATGACTTTCTGGCTAGCAAAGACTTATGGGACATGACTGGGTGATCTAATGACAGATGAAGGTGTTATTCATGGAGATCTGATAACATTCACTACTCTCCAAATTACATTGTTGTCACATCACAAAGCGGATGGATAAAGTTTGAGTTTTGAGGTTGGATGAGTTTTGGGGTTGGATGAGTACAACTCAAGTGGGGGATTTAATTGAAGTTCATCCAGGATGCACTCAGAAGAATACACTCATATTTTAAAAGAATGTGTACTGCCACCAGTCAGTGCCTTTATCCGCCATAAGAGATGCCTATCATCAACTTATGTACATAACAGCAGTGTGCACACATTGAAAACACCAAAAAGAATCTGAATTGGAATTGCCTAGTCTCTACAATAAAATTTACTCAAAAGTGCTTGGGCATTGATTTTGCAAGATCAGGAGATATACTCAAGAGATTCTTTGGAATCACATATTGCCCAACAAAAATAGTGAAGCACCCAGAGGACACAGTTGGATGTCAATGTAACTTCATACACGTACCCACTGATGGCGGGTATGTAAATGATTAGATCTGCAATTTTTTGTGACAGGTAGAATGGCCACAAGAGTGTGTTAGTGTTGTTATCAGGCCTGGTAGGGTATAAGGGATGTGAACAGTATGAGATGTTCAGTGATTGCTACAAAGAACACAGAGGTGTGTACTCATGAGAGAGAGAGTTACCAGCATCGGACAAGAATTTGAAAAGGACCTCATGGTGGATCTCCATTTGGCCTGCTGGTTGAATTGTGCAATATCCAGACTTGTGGGGAATTCATGTGACAGTAACCTGATGCTGGACTGCATTGCAGCAGGCATACTCATCTACATTCCAGTCAACAACGTCTTACCATTACAAAAGAGGATCACTGTGTTCTGCACCAAACACATCATTAAATCTGTGCCTGCCATTTGAGAACAAGTAATAGACCCCTTGCAACATTTCTTCTCGTCCCACACCATTGGTCAGAGACTAGCAGCAACCAGACTAGGGGAATTCCCATCCCATGCATAGGGTGCTGTTCACAACCCAACACAAATGGTGACATTTGAAGTGGTGTTGGGACCCAGAAACAGAGATACTGATGAACAGCACTGCATTGTGTTCAGCAATGAACCAGGTTCTTTGTTAACCCGGATGACCACAGTTGGCGAGTATAGCGGCAACCTGGGGAGAGGTACCATTCTTAAAATGTTCTGGAGGGGCGCATTGGTGTTACTCCTGACGTAATGATGTGGAGATCCACCAGGCATGACTTCGCACCAGGCTCGTAGTGACTTGGGAGAACTGTCATAGCACAGCAGTACACCATGGACATCCTGCATCCTCATGTGTTACCTCTCATGTGACATTTTTAAGAGGACAATGTCCATCTGCACATGGCACATGTCTCTATGAACTGTCTGCAAGGTATTGAGGAACTCCCACAGCCAAGAAGATCCCAACAGAATGTGTGTGACCAGCTTGGACATCAACTGCGTACCAGTGCCAATACCAGGAACACCAACAATGAGATACAAATTATGATCCAGCTTACCTCAAGAGAGAATGCAATGGCTTTATGAAACCCTTCCTAACTAAACAGTGCATACATCAAGGCCAGTGGGGGATGCTATATCATACTGCCAAGAGGACTCATACTGCTATGTTCATTGCAAATGTGATTCAATTTTGTAATCACATATCCTCTCAATTCGTGAAGTTTCATTTCATTTCCTAATACCCTTCTGGGTACTTCACTTTTTTTATCAGGCAGTGTATTTTTGCCATGTGGGAGAGCATTAGGTAAGATCAGCATATTTGTAGCTCCTTTATCTTCTCCACCCATTGAAGACTCAGCGAACTTTTGGCAGGGAGAATACATGATTAAATTTGTAGGTACACAGGGTGTCGAATGTAGTGCACGGAGCTGCCATGTCTTGCAGGGTTCTGACCTAACTGGGCATGCAGTCAAACAGAGTTTACGTGAGAGATGCACGTATGTCATTCCATGCTGCTTCAGCTTTGTGTCAGAGTTCATCAATCTTTGTGACTGGCAAGTGGTGGCATGTAAGTCTCTCGGCAACCAATGACCATTTTTTTCAATGGGCAAGATACATGGAAATTATGCTGGCCACATGAATAGTCACACACTCTCTGCATCAAAGCAGATCAGGACAGCACAGGCAACATGTGGTCTTGTGCCGTCTTGTTGAAAGATAATGTCACTGGAACCTTAAAGATATGGCACGGCCACCAGCATTAGCACATCAGCAGTCTAACCCCTGCTGTCTGAATTACTGGCCATGCAAACCAGAGGTGAGTGTTGTGTACCAAACGGTACCCCACACCCTGAAAGGATGTTTCCCATCCAATTTTATTCAGTACCTCTTTAGTTGCAGTATTTGCTGGTGTAGAAGACACACTTTTTTCCCTTCAAAAATAGGGCCAATAATTGGATATGTCTTATATGACAGTAGCCAGTTATGGTAGGTAACTATAAGCCCCATTTCTTCAAAATTTCTGTGTTTCGGCTTGAAGCAATTTATTGTTAGCTTTCTTGTGAATTTTGAGCATTCCAGTTGTTTAAGAGCTCAGTGGATGCACATTTGCTGTTGTTAAAAGTTTTTACATTGCACATTCAAGCTTCAATTATTAACTTGTGTTGTAATGTGGTTTTACTTGCAAACTATAGCTGAAAATTGCATTGCAATACTTTAGCATTTAGGCTGCAAGGGATTGCATATGCTAGGTAGCATGAAAACAGGGCTGTAGAAAGGCATTTTGGGCAACCTCCAACTGAAAAAATGACAAGAACTTGATGGAATCAGGATGTTTTAAGGAGATCACCTTGCAGTACAGATAATCTGAGAAGTGGAATTGTTAAACAGCCAGAATTTGAAGCAGAACTCAATACTTGGATTTTGGAGACCGGACAAGTGGGAACTTCAGTTTCTATGGAAATAATCATTCATAAAGCGAAAGCAATATCCACTAACAAATAGATCACTGACTTTACTGGATCAGTATCATAGTTTCCACGATTTATGAAGAGGTACTGGCTTTGTATGCATTTCACAGAAGATGCCAGCCAAGTACAAAGAACAAACATTTTAATTTCATTGATTTGTCATTAATGTAAGGAAAAAGAGTAAAATTAGAACTTTTGCCAATTGTAAACATGGAAGAGATTTCACTAACCTTTGATGTGTCTTCCAACAGAACTTTGGATTCCAAGGGCACAAAAATCATTATTGTTAAAACTTCAGGCCAGGAAAAAAAGACTCATTACACGATCATTTTATCTGGCTGTGCTGATGAGACAAAATTGCTGCCACTGTTGACTTTTAAAGGAAAGATTCTTCCTAAGGAACAATTGCCAAAAGGAAGTGCCATGTACACAACAGAGGCTGAGGGGATGGGGACCTACTGAAGAAGGTTGCCCAGTTAGTATGGGATCAGTTTTGTTCTCAAAGAACAGATGATATTAAAAATAGACTGATTGAAATGAAACAATTAGAAGGACAAGTGGAACAGATGGATGAAATCTACAGATTCTGAAACTACACTATCAGGAAGGAGGAAGAGACCTAGCATTTCTCTGAGAGAGAGAGAGAGAGAGAGAGAGAGAGAGAGAGAGAGAGAGTGTGTGTGTGTGTGTGTGTGTGTGTGTGTGTGTGTGTGAATGCTTCATGGGACTCTATCAAAACTGAAACAGTGATTAAATTGTTTAAGAAATTTTGATTCAGTAATACACCGGATGCTACAGAGGATAATGTATTGCATGAGGATACAGATTATGACATGGTGGCTTCAGGGGTTTCTTATTCCAGCTGTAAGGATGAATGTTGTGAATTTGAAGATGAAAATTACAAGTTGAGCACTTTTTCCTATTTATACTGCCTAGATATGTGATGTGCATACATGTGTGATATAATTATTTTGCAGTAGCTGCATTAAATGAGACATTTTCACCCTAAAAAAAAGTCTTAAAAATGGGGTGCATCTTTTACACCTGTGTGTCTTAAAGGTCAGTAAATACAGTACTCGCTCCACCCTTATAATTTCTGGCAATTTTATGTGGCAGCATATTTCAAGCGCTTCTATTCTTCTCTTATCTGAACTGTTTTCTGTGTATATTTCACTTCCATTAAGGTTATACCCAAACCACTATTGTAAGAAAAGCTTCCCAAAACTTAAATTTATATTTAGTATTAACACACTTCCATTTCTCAAGAAGAATTTTATTTACCACTGCCTGTTATCATATCCTCTTCACTTCTTCCATTAGCAACACATTATTCGCTACATTTCATTACTCTTGTTCACTTTTGTAGATGTCTGCCAGAATTAGTTATCTTCAAATGTTTTTATTTCTTCTCCCTGGCCTTTAATTTCCTTTATAAATTTGTCCTTGGTTCCTTTATTGCTTGTTTGCTGCACAGATGTAATTTATGTTCAGTTTCTCATTTTTTAAAATTTGTTTTGTTTTAATGTTTTAAATTGGAAGGGCATTCATTCCCATAAAACTACTACATTTTCTGATTGTTTTACAATTGTATCTTGGTTCTTTCAGCTAGAGAGAAAACAGTTGTTACTGGATGTATGTTTTTGTTATGTAATCATACATTTCATTTCTTTATACGCAAGCCATTAGTTGGTAAGTTTCTGGAACCAACCAGCATGGTACAAGCTTATCAAACATTAAAAGAAGGTATATGGGGAAAAATACAGTAACCAGTCACATTAAGAATTGTTTATTGTAGGAATATTAGCAGTTATGAAGGCTTGTGGGTATAATCACTGGCTGGCACCAAAAAATTTAAAAAACATGTCTACATTTTACAAATAAATGTCCTCAGCTAATAAAAACATTACTGTGTACACATTTCAACCTCAAAATATCATTTTCATATCAAACAGAGGAATGTAAGAGAATGGTTTGCCAAACTTGACAAGTTTCCTACATACTATACGAATGGACATACTGATAAATAAGAAATTCTAATTGTTATAATTGCTTTGTTCCTCCCCTGCAAAAGCTGTGTGTTTCGGCTATAAACAGTACTTAAGTTCGGGCTCATTATTAATGAACTGCCTTTGTGAAAGTTCTGGATTTATAAGAATGTAGTTCATGACCATGTTCCATATATGCATGGTTTGGAATGAAAATAAATAAATTAAACCACTAAGCTAGTAAAATGAGCATCATATATGAAGAAATCGCTTGTGGCAATGCAGGAAGTTCAGTTGCTTGCAGCTCATGATGCTGACTGCATCATCCATGTCTAAGGGCTGCACACTGCCACTTTTCATGCCAAGCATGTACTTCTGAACATGAGTGTACTAGTTAGAGTTAGCCCGAAATAATTCAGCCAGTACCACTACAGGGAACACATCAGAAGAATGGACAACAGTAATAGTAGAGATTCCACTGCAAGTAGCTACTACAAGGCAGAGAAGTTGTAGTTCAATAGCTGAAGTATTCCTACAAGCTTATATCTTGCAGAGTTTATAAGCTACAGCAAGCAAGTATGCAAATGATCATATTAACATGTTACGTCAGTATACCAATAATTCAACAAATGCAGGCAGAACAGCTCATTTGCAGGTAGGCATAGCTAGTATAAGCTAGCCATCAGGTAGCCCTATTGCACGTGTTCTGCACATGCGTCCATGGATGAGAGGCCGGAGTAGTACGGAACATACACAACTCTGCTGGCTGACTGCCTGTTGCACTGCCTGCAGGTGAGCACTCGAGTTGGAGCAGCCTAAACCAGAATATTGGAGGAAAAAAGTACTGACTTACCTAAAGCCTAATGTACTTAGTAAGAGTCACAATGATGAAATGTCTCCTCTAAGTGATAAATTTTCTCTATTGAAGGGAACTAAATATTTAAAGTAATATACTTAATATTATATATTTATATTATGTTTAATATTAACATATAATATTTGGGCACTTCTTATGTGTCCTGTGGTAATTAAGTATCAGTCTCTTGGTAATCTATGGATGCTCAAAATGTAAAATATTCTTTTCTTCCTGTATCATTCCTGGAGTAGAAAAACCTCAGAAGCTACATTTCCCCATTCTTATCCTTCACTTTCTTTATTGTGTGATTATTAGTGGCACAGCATGCAATGTCATTTGCTTGACTATGATGAACTGCATCTATGATGTGTGGAGATGTTATATCATGTCGTATCAAAAGAGCAATCAGAATGCTCAAAGCAGGTAGACTGCCTGATGACTGGCATCTGAGGCAGCTGCCCCTTGGAACAAAGTGTGGGTCTCTATTCCTCCAACTTCTCAATTATCTATGACACCTCATCACTTGTGTTTCCACCTTCCATTATCTGGCAGAAGGCAAACTACTGTTAGAAATAACTGCTCAGGTTTCAACTTACTGTTGGGCTAATATTCGGAAATAGGACAGTAATGGAAGGCTTAATAAATAAATAAATATATCCTACAGTTAGTCAGAAATAATTTTGCAACCTCTGGCAAAAGATCTTTACTTCATTTTCCTAGATGTACACACTTTACCTTTGCGTGTCCTAAATTAAAAATATTTACTAGTCTGTAAAATAAACTAAACCTGTCACAACATGGAACTAGGCCCAGTCTCTTCAGTGGCATATGTTTAAAAGTCAAGTCTCCAATCACATTGTGTTTATCAAAAGAAAACTTTATCTATACTCAACTGAAATATTGAAAATGTTTTTCACTTGGAAAGCAATGAACTTTAATGCCACATTTTAGCAAGTGGTACCTTTGATTGGTTATTTCTTAATTTGGCATAAGGATAAGAGGTTGAGGTGGAATATAAAAAAAAAAAAAAATGGTGTAACTGAAAACTATAGCTTGTTACTGTAATATATGACAATATTATGGAGTACTGTCATTATTTCATCCTAGATATTCCATTACTGTAATATATATTGGCTATGAACTATAAATTTCAAATAAAACAACAGAATAAAAAAATATTATGCTATATTTTCAAAAGGGTGTGAAATAACTGTAAAAGTATCTTTCTTTTACAAAAACATGTATCAGAGTAATTTTATGCACTGGTTTAGCTGGAGCAGCTGACTTTAATGTAGTATGATGAAGGAGGTGGGGGATCAGCATAATTTCTTATTTCTGCTGCTTCCTGAGTGGTGAAAGGCATTTTCAGTATTTCATGCAATACCCTCACTTCACTGTAATCATCTTGCTCTGCCTTCTCAATAGCAGCTTGAGCCATCCAGTTTCGCAGCACATATCGAGGGTTTGTGCGCATAATTGTATCTCTCCTCATATCTTCTGTCAGTCCTGTGAAAATAATTTGGAGGTCTTTAATAACTCAACAATAACAGTTGAGAATGTTTAAATGAGTATGAACATGATCTTTGTGGATAAGAGCAATATGAAACTTATAAACTATATTATAGATTGACAACAGATTTTGAAACAACACAATTTCTAGATCTACATACATACTCTGCAAGCAACTGTGAAGCACATCAGAGATGAACAGGTTTTTACCTGACCCAGTCAAATTTTGTTCTGAACTCCAATTTAGTCATTTAATTTCCCCTAGATTCTCTTTATTAGCCATCTGTTTTTGGCCACTCAAACATTAGTAGAACGAGATTTTGTACTTGACTTCCTTTGCGGATTAACTACATTTCCTGAGGATTCTTCCAATGAATCTGGGTCTGGCACCTGCCTTTCTGATGGTTAGTTTTATGTGGTTTTTGTACCTCACATTACCCCATATGCCTATACAGATCATCATCATCATCATCTTTAAACTGGACAGGTGGGAACTGTTGTGCCAACACATATTCTGCCTCAAAATCCACTAGATCCTACCCTTCACCTACCTCTGTACCTGTTTTAATCGCTTTTCTTTCCTTCCTTCCTTCTTCTCCCAAAAAATTAATGTTCTCCTCATTACTTCAGTCTGTCAATTCACTTGAATTCAGTGAGTATATGAGTCTATGAAACATCAACCACATTGTTCTCCCAGAGACGTTCTCCTCTAACTCCATTTAATCTGTCCTCTCCCACTAAGCCCTTTTCCTTCAAGCCTTGCCCATGCATTACAGTATGGAATAATCTACTACTGCTCACTGCACCAAGGAGAGCTATCTCTGGCAGCCCCTGCCTCTCTCTTCCTTTTGTAGCTTTCTTCCCTCCTTTTCCTTGTACATCTCACCCACTCCACTCACCATAACACCTCAACCCAACTGGGGTGCTGTAGCAGTTTGTCAAGGTACCTATCTACTATGCAACACTTCCACTATACATTGAATGTTTACCTTTCCAAGCACAATTTTTGTAGCATAGGACACACAACTTTATTTTTTACGAATTGTCAACATAATTTATTTTGCAATTCCATCCAATTGTGAACTAAACAAAGCTCATTAAAGAAAGAAACAAGAGCCACAACACCTTGGATTTCCTTTTTAAGAGGTTATTTAATAACTGTTCAATGGATGGTCTTTTGAATTTCATTTTGATCTCAGAAAAGTTACTGACTTTGTTTCAGCAACTGCTGCTCAAATGTTTATTGTTATGTTTGCTGATTGAGACTGACAATGTGGCATATTGTGAATATGGTCGGTGATACAGTACAGGCTACCCAAAAGCTTTTGAGCTAGTTGTAAAAGGCAGATTCTGTTCCACATTTCTTCTAAATACAGTTGGACTAACATCATATGCATCTGCACTGCAATGTTTCACTTTTATTTTTAAGATTCGTGTTTCTTCATTGTACTATAACATGTTTTCCCATGAAGCTCACTTAATATGTGTGTTGCATTGTGGTAGTTCTTGTCTTATGGTGTGCATGCAGTCTCAAACACACTCTGCCAATCAGACTGCTCCATTCACTAAGATTTTTAGACACTCCTTGTGTTTAAGAGCTGCTATGCAACTATTCTGTCATGTCTTAAGTTTGAGCTGTTCACTCAAAAGGACTAATTTTGAATCACATTGTTATATTCTTTTAAAATATACACACATACATTTCCACATATGAAATATTACTTTGGTACTGGTTACTGCTTGTTACATTAGGTGATCAGTATCACACTTATTCTTGCACTGTTAAAGACACAAAATAAGCACATATGGTAAAAGGTGCAACATAATATGGAGGGGGCAATAATTTGGCTAAATAATGGCTAATACATACTCATCAACAACTGACAGAGATAAGTGCTGCAATGGAGTACAAACATTCCTGCCACCACAGTGAATAGACAGTTTGATGGGTCACTTGAGTGGAACATTACCAGATTTTGCACCGGTAGTACTGAAAGTAGAGACACTGGTAGTAGAGCACAGGATGGGCAAGGTGGAAAATATAATCACATTTCATAATGGCCAGATTGTAGGTGCCCAGTGTATGTGACAATCTATCTTCAAGGTGATGCAGGAACTGGGCTTTTCACATGCCACTATGAATGTGCTTGCTGTGAGTACTTTGATGAGGGAAAACTGCTACCACCAGAGTCAACTGCCATGGACCACAAGACATTGATGACAGCAGTTGCACCTGCATATTGTAGATCATAACAGGGAACAGGCTAGCCACTGCAAATCACTTGGCAATTCAATGCTTGACAACAATACTCCACAAGCAACCATACCACCATGAAGCAGAAAATAGCAACCACCCAACATAAGTACCTCTGCTCACAGCACATAAGAGAAGAAAGCAATTATCTTGGTTGTATGAATACCACTACTGAATGCCTGAAGTATTCGAGGTGGTCACCTGGATTGCTTAATCACAGAACATGTTTGTTGACATTTGCCACCCATGAATTTCTTTAGATGTGGAAACATATGTAAATTCAATCATGCCAAATCCATTGACTGAATTCGATGTTCCAACAATCCATACTTACAATCTTTCAGTATCCCATTACCAAAACATCTTTGCTGGCAGATGGATTATCATGACGGAACAAGATCTATTTCCTTCTTTCCCTTGGAATCCCACTCTACACTCAAGTATTTTATCATCTACATTCTCTGGAAAATTTCTGTAGTGTTTGCTGGTTATTATTTTATCCTTTGCAAAGCAGTCAATAAGAGCAATCCTTCCAGCATACCACAAAATACTGGCCATAACATTGCTATCAAATGAAATATGACCTCACCTGTTTTAGTTGAGATCCACTGGCATCCAATCCACTGCCTTGAATACTGTTTCATTTCTAGCTTGAAATGGTCAACCAACATCTCCTCCACAGTAATGTATCAGTGCATAATATAAGTTTTATTCTTTTTAAAAATGTTTAAACACAAGTGAGATGTCTGAGTTTGCATTTGGTTTTGGTCACTATTCAACAAATGTGGCACACTTCTTGCAGAAAGTTGCATCACAATTAATTCCTCATGTAGAAAATGTATACTATTTATTACAGCATACACACTGCATCAGGGACTATACATCTTTAAATCCTAATTTACCTCTGCCATGTAGCACCCTCTGTGAATGTTCTTATCTGTGGCTGCTACTTTGGGAATTTCTTTCAGTAGAACCCCTTATAGCAAAATATGGCAATGTTTGAATTCAGACACAGACGAAGGGAGTAGACTCATTATACATCTTCATCAACTTTGGATAAATTTCTGTTTGCAATAAACTGTCCAAAACTGAATTTTATGATGGCACCCTATTCCAGATTATGCTTTTGAGTGGAGCAGTTCAAAGAGCTGCATTACCATCCTCATTATGAAAAGTTTACAGGCACTGGGCAGGTCTGTTTTAGAACATAAACTTCTCCACTTTCCTCTATCCTCCTGCTAAAACTCTACCATTACCTTCTTCCAGTTCCACCTACATATTTCCCTGAATACTCTTCTCCGCCCTTTTCAAGCAGCTATCTCTTTCTTTCTTCCTCTTAGTCTTTTGCTTGTTTCAATTCAAATTTTGCTTGGTATTCTGTTACAGGTCATTCTCTTTACATGTCCATGCCACTTAAGCGATGCTCATTCTATATCCATCTGAAAGGGCACCTCTTTTACCATTGCCCTGAACTCATTATTTCTTTCTCTTCTCATCCTTGTTATTACCACTCCATTTCTGTGTAATTTCATTTTACATATTGTACCTTGCTGAAATCTCTTTCTTCATTTCCAGCTTTCAGAAGCATATGTCAGAATAGACACAGAATAAGATGGATATATTATTCCCTTGGTCTCCTGTGGGACATCTTTGTCCCACACCAAGCTTTTAATGCTCCTCAGAAATGCTACTGCTTACCTCCATCTCCCAATGACTCACTTCATTTCTTCCCATTTGTTCTCATTATGGTTCTCAGAATGCTCGGATTTCTGTTGAAACAAATGATAATGCACCTGCTCACACTTCATTTCTCATTTGTGAATTTTTGACGAAAAAGAACACTGTTTTGATTCTCCGGCCTCCATATTCATCAGACATTCAGCTTCCAAAAATAAAGAGTGTTTTATAAAGCTTTCATTTTACAACCTTAAATGAGATTAAAAGCACATCACTGAAAGAGCTTAGTGCTATCTCAAACCTCTAGTTTCGGGGATTGGATGAAGCTGTGGCATAATTGTATAGCACCTAATGGTTATTCCTTGAAGGAGATAATGTTAACACAGACAAATAAATATAATTATTTCCAAAAACTGAAAATTACCGATACTTTCAGAACACAGCTTGTACGATTGCAGAAATCTGCCTCCATTTCTGTGATCATTAACGCATGATTCTTTCATAGCCAGTATTTGGTCAACAATGGGAGAAGAAGCAGTGGCCTACATTTCTTGATCACCAGACATTGTACCATTGTCCTTGCTTAAATTTCAAACCTCTCCACAGTGTCACAAGGGCACACTGTCAATGGTGATCTGTCCCTCAGGAGCTCAGCAATCCTCTTGGTGTTATCTGGGAGAAGTTAACTATGTACTCTGCATTGGGTTTCCTTTCTCACATTTATTGACAATAATATAAACATGAAAGTACACTATAAAAGCAGCAATCACAGTCATCCATACATACGCATCTGACACTTCGGCAACAGCAAGCCATCACCACTAGGACCTTGCCCAGGATGGTGATATGGGACCTCTCATCAGCAACCAATGCTTATTTCCTGATTATGGGACTCACTCTGACTATGGTTCTAGGAGAAACCCTGTATTATCAATGAATTGTCTGGGTACTTTTGTATGGCTGCTTCTTCAACAGCACAATTTTTATTGAACACCAATTATGACAAATATATCGAAGAAAATAATGTATCCAGAATGAGATTCTCACTCTGCAGCGAAGTGTGCGCTGATATGAAACTTCCTGGCAGATTAAAACTGTGTGCCCGACCGAGATTCGAACTCGGGACCTTTGCCTTTCACGGGCAAGTGCTCTAAAACTTCTCCACTTTCCTCTATCCTCCTGCTAAAACTCTACCATTACCTTCTTCCAGTTCCACCTACATATTTCCCTGAATACTCTTCTCCACCCCTTTCAGGCAGCTATCTCTTTCTTTCTTCCTTCCTCTTAGTCTTTTGCTTGTTTCAATTCAAATTTTGCTTGGTATTCTGTTACAGGTCATTCTCTTTACATGTCCATGCCACTTAAGCGATGCTCATTCTATATCCATCTGAAAGGGCACCTCTTTTACCATTGCCCTGAACTCATTATTTCTTTCTCTTCTCATCCTTGTTACTACCACTCCATTTCTGTGTAATTTCATTTTACATATTGTACCTTGCTGAAATCTCTTGCCCGCGAAAGGCAAAGGTCCCGAGTTCGAATCTCGGTCGGGCACATAGTTTTAATCTGCCAGGAAGGTTCAAAATAATGTATCCTCACTTTTCTTGAACCAAACGGAAATAAAGTCTTCTAGAGGTGGATACCTCTTGCCAATTAAAGTGCTATAGAGATTATTGAATTACTCAAATGTTAGACTTGGAAAATACTGTAATTACAGGTATGTCAGACAGGGAAGCAGTATAATAAGAACCACTGTCTTGGTACATGCTCATGTTGTCAGTGCACTCACAGTAGGCACAATGTGTGCTCAAACAGAGAATGGAGACTGCACCATATTTGCAAACAGATGTGTACATGACAACCAAATGCCAACGGCCAAGAATAACAAGTTACAAAATAGCCAAATATGGCAAAGTTGTCGTAATTAAGTTTACCAGAGTGCATGTGGTACAAATCAGTGAGCTGAGACAAGTGAGGCCAAGACAGTCCGCAGCAGTCCTTAAATCTACTGCTGTTGTTTACCCATGTGACCTGGTGCTGGCACACGTCATTCTGTGCTGGACCTAACAACCTCGCCAGACATATGTGCAAGCTTTTCAACTGACTTATCAATAAATCCATTTGGATTACAAGAGGTATAAATACTGAGTCTACTGTGGGCATGTTTGTATATTTGAAACATAATTCTTCTGTACTGCTACGTCATTTAAATAATAAACATCATGAAATATCTTCTCTGTTCTCTCCCCGCTCTCCTACTTTTTCATTATTGTGAGGGACATTCATTATATCAATGTGATTTTCTTCTGAATAACAGAAATCAGGTTCACTGCCTACCACTCAACTGAGGCATGAAATACTACATAAACTCTAACCAGGAACGCTCTTTATGACTTCTCTCTCATACCTTCTTCCCCATGAAACTGTCAGAGTTGTAATCAATATTTCAATTAAACTCAGTAGGATGGGCACATGTAAACAATCGTCCTTAAGGACACCATTACATCTATGAAAAATAGTGATATCGAACAAAACTAACTGAATTTTGGATATGTACAGATAAATGTCAACTATCCTTGCATTCTGACACTGCTGCAACTAGTATTACCAACACATTCCTCCTTAATTTGCATTAATGCATCCTAGTTTGGTAGCAGTCGGCATGGATGTGGAAATTTTAAGTTTACTAAAAACTATATACATTTGAAGGTATACTGACAATGAAATCTTCTGGTGTATTTGTGTGACTAGAAATAGAACAGAAATGTCTGCTCTCTTGGTACGCCACAATTACATTGGTAGAATAAGCTGGAGGAGAACCTCACTCAGACTATAAGAAAAGGAAGGAAATTGGTCAGTTTTCATGGCCTGTGTTTGGTAAATGATTAAGATGAGGATGTGGAAAGTGAACAATCTACTTTTCCTGCCGTCACACGATGTTTCATTTCTTACCATAATCGAGGCTTACTCTTCTTTTGTAAAGTTCCACGAAGCGTTCATATGCATTATGACTAGATAATCTCTGTAAGGACCACAAGTTTACAAGCTTGGCGGGATCTGTCATGTCTGCTAACTCGATCTCACCAAACTGCCTAAATGTCATTGTAAAATCTGCTCCAGTTTCTTCCATCATTTGCAAGAGCAGCATCAGTAAGTCATTGTCAGAATCATCATATCTTCTTAACCCCAACTTTTTTGCGAACACACATCTGCAATAATTTAAGTTCACAGAATTACACTTCCAATAGTGAGTTGGAAAATCATGGTTCAAATCAAATTTCAAAACTTCTTACCCGACTCTGTGGTTTGCATATGCAGACAGTTGATTCAGAAGATCCAGAATTTGCCTCCTTTCATATTCAGTAACTATAGCAAAAAGAGCATATGCAAGTTTTTCCAGATTCCATGCAACAATCTGTGTAGGAAGAAACAAAACTTATTCTCTTTAGTAATTTCTACAGCCATTTTTATATTACAAAATTCATGCAATGTATATTTCTATCGATTCTAATTTATTCTGCTAGTTATAGTTTGTTTTATTCTTAGTTATTAATTCCACTTATATTTTGTATTCCATGGTAATCGACCACTAGTAGTTCCCTACATACTGTATTTTTTATGAATTGTCTACCGAACTTTTGTTAGGTAGTTTGCTGTGCCAACGAAACTGTATGTATGTTTTCTTTATTAATTAGCTCTCAAGAAGTACATTGTCTGAAAGCTTGACAAATTTTTAGTCTTGTTTATATGCCTGTCGGCCACTCAATGCCTAAATTATAAGGTGGTTGTTACTTTTACTCATTCTATTAACTGTAAACTTTAGTCAGCAATTGCTATTAGATGTTCCAAATATGAGAGATTTATGAGGAAATCCTAAGTAACAACATGGAAAAGATAGTTTGCTACTCAACACAAGTGAGTCGTAGACTGGCATAATGAAACAGAATGCTTTCTTTTTCAATGTACCAGTCTGCAATTTAATGCCTCCACTAAGTGGTAAGTAGCAGTCTATCCTTTCCATACTGTTGTTATTCAAGACTGGGCTTTCTGCTGTTTGAAACCCTACGTAATTAATGTAGTACTACAGCTGGCTGGTAGTGAGAATAGTTGTTTTCTGGCTATGTACACTCCTGGAAATTGAAATAAGAACACCGTGAATTCATTGTACCAGGAAGGGGAAACTTTATTGACACATTCCTGGGGTCAGATACATCACATGATCACACTGACAGAACCTCAGGCACATAGACACAGGCAACAGAGCATGCACAATGTCGGCACTAGTACAGTGTATATCCACCTTTCGCAGCAATGCAGGCTGCTATTCTCCCATGGAGACGATCGTGGAGATGCTGGATGTAGTCCTGTGGAACGGCTTGCCATGCCATTTCCACCTGGCGCCTCAGTTGGACCAGCGTTCGTGCTGGACGTGCAGACCGCGTGAGATGACGCTTCATCCAGTCCCAAACATGCTCAATGGGGGACAGATCCGGAGATCTTGCTGGCCAGGGTAGTTGACTTACACCTTCTAGAGCACGTTGGGTGGCACAGGATACATGCGGACGTGCATTGTCCTGTTGGAACAGCAAGTTCCCTTGCCGGTCTAGGAATGGTAGAACGATGGGTTCGATGACGGTTTGGATGTACCGTGCACTATTCAGTGTCCCCTCGACGATCACCAGTGGTGTACGGCCAGTGTAGGAGATCGCTCCCCACACCATGATGCCGCGTGTTGGCCCTGTGTGCCTCGGTCGTATGCAATCCTGATTGTGGCGCTCACCTGCACGGCGCCAAACACGCATACGACCATCATTGGCACCAAGGCAGAAGCGACTCTCATCGCTGAAGACGACACGTCTCCATTCGTCCCTCCATTCACGCCTGTCGCGACACCACTGGAGGCGGGCTGCACGATGTTGGGGCGTGAGCGGAAGACGGCCTAACGGTGTGCGGGACCGTAGCGCAGCTTCATGGAGACGGTTGCGAATGGTCCTCGCCGATACCCCAGGAGCAACAGTGTCCCTAATTTGCTGGGAAGTGGCGGTGTGGTCCCCTACGGCACTGCGTAGGATCCTACGGTCTTGGCGTGCATCCGTGTGTCGCTGCGGTCCGGTCCCAGGTCGACGGGCACGTGCACCTTCCGCCGACCACTGGCGACAACATCGATGTACTGTGGAGACCTCACGCCCCACGTGTTGAGCAATTCGGCGGTACGTCCACCCGGCCTCCCGCATGCCCACTATACGCCCTCGCTCAAAGTCCGTCAACTGCACATACGGTTCACGTCCACGCTGTCGCGGCATGCTACCAGTGTTAAAGACTGCGATGGAGCTCCGTATGCCACGGCAAACTGGCTGACACTGACGGCGGCGGTGCACAAATGCTGCGCAGCTAGCGCCATTCGACGGCCAACACCGCGGTTCCTGGTGTTTCCGCTGTGCCGTGCGTGTGATCATTGCTTGTACAGCCCTCTCGCAGTGTCCGGAGCAAGTATGGTGGGTCTGACACACCGGTGTCAATGTGTTCTTTTTTCCATTTCCAGGAGTGTATTTACACCATGCAACAATAACTGTGGCTAATGAATATTTAATTATGTACCTTGGAAAAAGGCAAATTTGACAAGCAGCAGTGAAGTAACCATTACATTACATTACATTACATTAGTGAAGTTTCTTGGTTACAAGGGTTCGTGGAACATGGAAACCAGCCAAAGATGTACATTTTATTTAAGTGCAATACAATGAAATTACTAAATATTACTGTATTTTAGTGCCAATATTACAAAATAATCCAAACAACCATTTTAATAGTTTCTGTGTACCTTCAATGAAGTTCATGAAACAAAGATGTGTTGCCCTATGACTATGTGGGGAACAACTGGAATTATTTTTTTAAAAGCTACATATTTTCAAACTGTTTACAAAAAAGCCTTATCCACTTCAAAAGATTCTCCATTACAAAAATACATTTGTCCCACCAGTGCTTCCACTGTGCAAAACATTTTTTTAGTCATATTTAGGAGGGGCTGACAGCTCCTGCCTCATTTTTTTCCTCGACTTCCTCAATGTTGTCAAATCTGTGTTCTTTCAGCCCCTTTTCTTGCGAGGAAATAAGAAAAAGTCACAAGTCGCACAGAGCCAGGTCAGGCAAGTAAGGTGCACGGGGTACAGGAACCATGCCATTTTAGCCAAAAACTGTGTAACATATGACTCTGTGTGTGTGTGTGTGTGTGTGTGTGTGTGTGTGTGTGTGTGTGAGAGAGAGAGAGAGAGAGAGAGAGAGAGAGAGAGAGAGAGAGAGAGAGAGAGCGTGCAGGTGTGTTGTTGTGGTGGAAGAATCAGTCTACTGTCTGCCACAAATTGGGTAGTTTTCGATGAACACTGTTGTGCAATCTCTGACAGTTGATCAGTAGTTTGTCAACGGTCTGTGAGCAGAAGCTTTCAAATTTTTTGATTGTTTTCGTTCATTTGGGCAGTTGGTGGATGTCCAGAATGATTTGCCATTTTTAAATCGAGCAAACCACTTGTACACTTGAGCTTTTCCTGTAGCATCATCTTGGTAAGCTGCTTTCAACATTAAAAACAGTTTCAGCAGCATTTTTACAGAGTAGGAAACAAAATTGCACACATGCATGTTGTTCACTTAAACAAAAATGAAACAAGAACAAAGCAGCACTAACAAAAACAAACCCTGCAGATAAATAGAACAAGCCAGGTTGACAACACAGATGACACAGAACCGGCAATGAACTGTTCTATACACGCCTAGCAGCAGAAATGCATACTACACAATCTCTACCCACGGCAATGTTTTTTTTGTTCTCTCCCCCCCCCCCCCCCCCCTTCATAAAATATCAGTGATCAGTGAGTCAACTGCAACTGCAATCCGACAACTCATGCAAACACCTTGGCATAAAAATTTGTGAGGATATGAAATTGAGTGTTCACATAGGCTCAACATAAATAACACGGGTGACTTATTTCAGTTCACAGGTAAAAGACTGTGATAATGCAATCAGTTAACACAGGATACTATTTACAAAACACTTCTGCAATCCATCCTAGAATATTGCTCAAGTGCATGGGACCCATACAACATAGAACTAACACAAGACTTAAAAAAAAACAGCATGAACGGTAAAAGGTTTGTTTGACTTGTAGGGGAGTGCCATCCAAATGAAAAACCTGAACTAGCATACACTTGAAAATGAATGTGAACTATTGCATGAAAGCCTACTCACTAAGCTCCAAGAACCTGTATTGTGAGAGGAATGTAAGGACATACCAATGTATTTCTCCCATAGTGGTCACAAAGCAATATTACACTATTATACGAATGTGTGGTGTCTATTCTTTTGGACATGTCTGAAAGAACATACACCACACAAAATCTACAGCTGAGATACATTATATGTAAATTGAAGTTGGAGATAGGGAGAAAGGAAAAGTCCCAATGCAGCTGACAGCAGTGATCCTCTTTCTTTCCTTTCTCCTCCTCTCCACCTTCAATTTACATGTAATATCAGACTAATTATAATGTGCACAGAACCATTTAAGCAGTTCTTTTCAAACTACACTCTGAATGAATGGGAAGAAATGTGATACAATGACAAATACCCTCTGCCACACATTTCACAGAGGGGTTTGTAGAATATGTGTGTAGATAACATAGAGGGTTGTCTAAAAGAAAGTTCTTTGCTTTAAGATCCACCACATTTTCAACTAAAAACCTAATGTGCTCTGGCAGGCTGTAGATTCACGTGTGTATCCATTGATCTGATCCTTTCTGTACTAATGTTAAACTTCTGAAATTTTTGTAAAAAATGTTTTCAGTCCTAATGTTATATTCACATTCTTGCTATTTTTTGAGAAATGGGAAATATGTTTAGTGACAAATATTGTACCAAGAGCAGTGAGGAAAGGGGAAGATGGGCGCGAGTAGGAGACTGGGGTGAAGTAGGTTGGCTGACTACCTGGAGGGAGAGGCAGTAAGTGTCCATTGATGGTACTGGAACTTCACCTCCTGAAGCTTAATACTGGCTAGCTATCTGTCACTTTGTAATTTTGCCATTTCCCCAAGAAAATAATTTTGAAATCAAAGGTATGTAATTTTAAAAAAGTGCCAAAACCCAAGAGCGATTCTTTAGCTTCAAAACAGTTCCTACGGTATCTTATTTGTGAGCTGCCAAACATTTGCAGCGATGTAGTTTGCTCACTGCAAGATCTCAATTGGCAGTCAATCCCTTATCTGAGAAAAAGCTGTATGGAGGCCTACGAAGAGTCATCGCAGGCAGTTTATGGGCTGCAGTTTGTCTTCCCAATGCATTCTAAGTATGCTCTATAGAATTAAGATCTGAAGAGCTTCATGACTGGCAATGCAGCTTGATGACTGAGATTATTGCATTTTGAGACAACGTCTTGACCAACTGCACTACTGCCGTGTGTGCGTGTGTGTTTGTAAGAAGATGGCTGCGTTCTGTGTAAACAGAGACCAAGAATACTTTATGGCGTCACCAGTGTGCACTTTGTGTCTGTTGCACACCACATGCTCCAGCCATTGCCAACACTGGTAACTGCCAACACTGGGCCACAGTTTCTGCTTCTCACCCTGGAAAAATTTAAACAGTCATAAAACCACTGCTGCTACTTCTTAATATAATACTTAATGTGTATGCTTCATACCATCATAACAAACACTACAGTTGCTAAGTATCTTCACCTAAACTAACATTTGTGGGCAGGGCATATACAGCTTAGTGTAGGCCAACTGACTTCTTGGGAAACTGCTACTCGTAGGTAACTGAAAGGTGCACAGACAACTGTTTTGCAGATGTGATTGAAATTCATTACACATTAAGGTCAGATAACGGTCATGCTGAGGAATTATTATATTTTAACACACTAACTTTGTTACATTCAAAACATAATATTTTGAATTAAGCAACTTTATTAAACTGTTCAGTTATATACACTAGTGTATATGATGATGACATAAGTAAAGACACAATGTCACGAAGTTTTTATTTTGAAGCGGAATATTTTTGTATTAACTTTATATATGTTTAGAACATATTTCCTCTCAACAAAAATTCTCTGAGAAGTGAGTCATTGTCCCTTGACTTTTTTCTTTGATGGAAATATGAGTAGCACCATGTTTTGATTGTTACTTATTATAAGGTGTGTGTAGAGCTATTGAATTTATACTGCCCACTGGAACATAATCTCTTTGAGGTGATCTCTCTCTCTCTTTCTTTTTCTTTCTTTTAGTTACATATCTTGACTGGCATTATTCTGAATGCAAACTCAACTCTCTCTCTCTCTCTCTCTCACACACACACACACACATGTGACCAGAGTCTATGGCGACTGCCAGAGACTGTGGTCGTGTGTTTTTTTGTCTATTTTAGACAAAGGCCTTGTTGGCTGAAAGCTTACTTTCCAACAGTATTTTTATTGGCCTACCTGTAACTCAGCATCTCCACTATATTGTGAGTAGCAACTATCCTTTTCATAATATTCCATACTGGATTTTCCACTGTTTGAAGATGGAAAAGATTGGACTCATGTCAGAACTTGGCAGCTGGAGACGACAGTGGTCACAGGTGTCTGAAGGGGAGGAGGATTGGGTTTAACATTCCGTCAATATCAAGGTCATTAGAGATGGAACACAAGCTCAAATTGTGTCAACGATGGGGAAGGAAATCATTCATGCCCTTTCAAAGGAACTATCCCGGGATTTATCTGGAGCAATTTAGGGAAATCATGGAAAACCTAAATCTGGGTGGCCAGAAGTGAGTTTGAACTGTTGTCCTTCCAAATATGAGTCCAGTGTGCTAACCACCGCACCACCTCACTCTGTACATGTGTTTGAGTTGTGCATATATGAATTTGTATGCAAAATCAAACAATGGAAAGTGCAGGATGGAATAATGACAATATAAATGATAGACTGGTATTCACCATAAGAGGAGACAATGAATCACAGACAGGCACAACAAAAATACTGCTATACATTAAGCTTTTGGCCAAAAGGCCTTCTGAAACAGAAAAAAAACACACACATTCAAACAAGCACAACTCACACACACACTAGCTACAGGCTGGTCGTGTGTGTGTGTGTTTTCTACTTCAAAAGAAGGCCTCTTGGCTGAAAGCTTTACGTATACCAGTCTTTTCATTGTGCCTGCCTGTGACTCAATGTCTCCTCTATATAGTGAGTAGCAATCTATCATTTTATAATAATGGATTTTCACATCTGAAGTAGTCTTCTTTAGCTGTGTCTGTCCACTGCTCAATGCCTTCTCTATGTATTGAGTAGAAGCCTGTCCTAGTTGTATTGTTGAGTAACAAAATGATTTTTCTTCCTTATAACTGCAGAAAGCATATGTTTTGAAAATGAACTTTGAGGAAGAGTATTTTTTGTATCCTACCATGTTTAAAAGCGTCCTGCAATATTGAAGTCTGATGGGTACAAGGTAATTCATGCCTAAGTATCCCAGTACATCTGGTGGGAACTGTACTACAAGTTTTAACTGTGTCTTCAGCACATTTGAAAAGGGGAGGAAGGGGGCAGTTGTACCTACTGCAAAACAGGATATTTATCACCACATTATATATTTCTTCGGCCCAACAGAAGAGGACTTTCAAGACAGAAGTAACCTAATATTTTGACTGGTCCATGGCTGTCTTAGATCTAGCTTGAGGAAGAAAGTCCAGCTCTTAATGTGGAAGTTTTATAAATCATTATTGACAAAAATATTGTTTTTTTGTCCTCTTCACTTTATTTTTCCTGTCTGGAACATCGAACTTCAGTTGGGAGCTCTCATGATTCCTGTAAGTTTTCTGGCAGGGACACCATTCCTAAATACTTCAGTTAGTTCTAATATTACTCAAAACTCTCATTAGCAGCTGAACACTTGTGCTCCTAAGTTCTGACATGAGTCCAGTTTTTTCCATCTTCAAACAATGGAAAATCCGGAATGGAATATTATGAAAAGGATAGTTGCTACTCACAATATTCTCTCCTAAAGCACTACTTGCTTTCTCTTATGATACAACTGGAGTTACTTCTCAAAATGTAAAATGCGCTTATCTTATGTACTGACAGAGTGCACTTAAAAATCTTAGTAACTCCTGAAGTGGCACCACTGTGATAAAAGACGGAAAATACTTTCAACTTCAAGTCCCAATAGTCTCACAGGTAATACTAGTTTTTTTCACAGTTATCATCACCTCCATGTTTAAACCTGATAACAGCGTCCAGTTTGCCTTGCCGAGCATACATTTTTGCAGCTTCCTTCTGGTCAGTTCTCTTACCCTAGGATGACTCCATAAAAGAGAATGATTACACACATGGATACCTGTGGTCGCTTGACACTGAGTGATATACGGAAGAGCACAGAAATAGTAAAAGACATTGATGGGGACAATGATCTTGTTGTTTTCCAAAAATGTAGAAGAGGAGCTTTCAAAAACACCTGGCATGTTACCCTTTTTATTTCTTCTCAGCAGCCAAACAAAGGTGTCATATGGCTCCTCCTCTTTCCAGCAACTTAACCTCTAAGAGGAACCTAACAGAGTGATGCTGAAGGGCAATAAAGGTAATGCAAATGAACTGTTACCTCTTAGTCTGTATATGGACAAGTTGCATAGTGTGTTAAGTGACTCCACCTATAGGAAGCCTAATTATGACCCTGGAGGGCATGTGCAACAGGAAACTTCTGCACTCACGGATTCTTCCTTGTTACCTCAACAGACCATCAAGAGGCACATGTGGTTGCCAATCAGACTAAACAATATTTCAAAAATTCATAAAATAGGTTTATCTTTATGGCCAATAGAAAGCAATATTGGTGTTTCTGCATATTATGATCTAGCCAAACATACTGTTTCCTTATTAAGGTCACTGGTGTGCAGATTTTCATGTCAAACATGTAACTCCATCAACTTTATTAATAGGTTGGGGGCTATCCTTCTAGGTAGTTCAGACCATTTAGGAAGCTTTGATGTAACATCACTTCCAACAAAGGTCCTTACCACAGAGTACTTGACAGTAATTGGTAATACGAACATCAAAAATGTTTTGCATCTCCTCGATTCTGAGAGTTCCAGAACCTGTACATAAAACTGGAAGAGAGATCAACATAAATATCATTTCTGCCCTTTTTATTGCTCACAAAAGCCACACATTGCATGTTGTAACACCATACAGTGAGACTTTCAGAGGTGGTGATCCAGATTGCTGTACACGCCAGTACCTCTAATACCCAGTAGCATGTCCTCTTGCATTGATGCATGCCCATATTCGTCGTCGCACACTATCCAAAAGTTCATCGAGGCACTGTTGGTCCAGATTGTCCCACTCCTCAATGGCGATTTGGTGTAGATCCCTCAGAGTGGATGGTGTGTCATAAGATGTGCATGATGGGGGTACAAATTGTTGTCCATGAAGACGTATGCCTCACCAATATGGTTGCACTATCGGTCAGAGGATGGCATTCATGTATCGTACAGGTGTTACGGTGCCTTCCGTGACCACCAGTGGCATACGTTGGCCTCACATAACACCACCCCAAAACAGCAGGGAACCTCCACCACATGCTGCACACACTTGACCTCCAAACACATCTCCGACAACTGTCTGGTTGTTGAAGGTATATGCGACACTCATCAGTGAAGAGAACGTGATGTCAATCCTGAGTGGTAAATTCAGCATGTTGTTGGGCCCATCTGTATCACACTGCATGGTGTCACGGTTGTAAAGGTGGACCTCGCCATGGACGTCGAGAGTGAAGTTGTGCATCATGCAGCCTATTGAGCAAAGTTAGAGCCGTAACACGACGTCCTGTGACTGCACGAAAAGCATCATTCAACAAGGTGGTGTTGCTGTCAGGTTTCCTCTGAGCCATAATCCGTAGGTAGTGCTAATCCATTGCAGTAGTAGCCCTTGGGCAGCCTGAGTGAGGCATGTCATCGACAGCTCCTGCCTCTCTGTATCTCGCCCATGTCCAAACAACGTCGCTTTGGTTCACTCCGAGACGCCTGGACACTTTTCTTGTTGAGAGCCCTTCCTGGCACAAAGTAAGAATGCAGACGGGATTGAACCACAGCATCGATCATTTAGGCATGGTTGACCTACAGACAACACGAGCCATGTACCTCCTTCCTGGTGGAATGACTGGAACTGATCAGCTGTCAGACCTCCTCCGTCTCATAGGTGCTGCTCATGCATGGTTGTTTACATCTTTGGGTGGGTTTAGTGACATCTCTAAACAGTAAAAGGAACTGTGTCTGTATTACAATATCCACAGTCAATGTCTATCAACCGGGGTGATGCAAAACGTTTTTTGATGTGTGTAAATTTCAGATGGACATCAATTTTTGAACAATTTATAATGGTGTCAACTATACTTCCACAGTGTGCCTCATGGAGAAAATTTATGGTTTTTATGTAACCTCAGCTCCATTCACATTAATGCTCAGTCCACAATGGATGTTTTGGTTAGATGAAAAAATGATGGCTGTCTGGAGCACTCAGTTTATCATAATCCAACATATACCGAATTGTGTTTACCATTTTCCAGTTTACATCACCCATTGCAGACCACTAGTGTGCTTAAAACATTTGCACAAGGGACTCATTCAGTCTGGGATCTAGACAGCTTGGCAAAGTGCTGAGACAAAATGAACAGGCTACTCAACTGATAAACAGGACATGATCAATGAAAGCAAAAACTTAGGAACTGGACAGAGAAGAGAGAGATGTCACAAAATCCCTGGTATTTCTATCCTTTGTTGCCAAATTTTATAGAAAATGGCCAGAATCCTAAGGAAATTTCAGGTTAAAATGGTTTTCTGCCCAATATCTTACATTGCAGTCCTTTTGGGATGGGTTAAGGACAATTTGTTATTGTGGCGGGCTGGAATTTGTTGGGTACCTTGCCAATGTGATATGGCAAACAATTGGAGAAACAGTGCTCTCTACTAAGAGCAATGAGAAAATGGTTTTCCACCAGAAAAACAATTTATGCAAGCCATGACAGTGGTAATTTTTTTTGAGCAGTTTAGTATAAGTGAGAAAAAGAGAACAGTTGAGGATTCAGTGTATATATGTGGGGAGAATGTAATAGCAATGATACGGAGGACCTATAAAAATCTTTGATCATTTATCTAATGATCTGCAGGATCTCAAAGAAAACAAAACCACTTTTAAAAGGAATTTCAAATAATACCTGCTTCAACTTCAAAGAATTTTTTTGCTATGAATGTATGAATAACTTTGTAACTGTCCTTATTGAATAATCTACTTTCTAGTGTGCACATTCACTGACGAAGACCTCATCAATGTGGTGAATAGCAACATATCATATCATCTTTTATATTGGGTGGTTATAATTAAACTTTCTCTATTTAACACATTATAACACGGAAGCTAATTACCATATGAGGATCAAACTTGGTAGCATTAACGTCAAGGACATGGGGAAGAGAAATAATGCAGACTCAATTAAATTGAAACACTTTTAATGTGCTGATATGGCACATCATACCATTACATACTGGTAACATTACTGCCACAAAAGGGGCTCAATATGGCACTCATCAGTGTCCAGAAGAGTCTTAAAGTGCAGGATTGTATTCTGAACTGCAGAACGAAGCATGTCCGTACGTATGCTGGCTACCTCTTGATATGCTGTGTTTCAAATCAGCACGTGTGAATGTTCCCTGGTAAACCCTGTCTTTCAGGTAGCCCCACAACCAGAAATCACAGGGAGTGAAATCAGGTGATTGTGCCAGCCAAGCACTTGGAAATGATTGGCTAATAATTTGATCATTTCCATATGTGTTTCAGAGAAGCAGGTGAACTTCACTAACGATTTGCGCAGGAATCCCATCTTGCATGAAAACTGTTGAGTTCAATGAATCTTTCACCTGTACGGCTGATATGACATCCTGGCGAAGCATATCACAGTAACGCTGGCCAGTCACACTGCACGTCTTCGGTCCTTGACCACCAACCTGTGCAAAACAGAATGGACCAACGATGAACGTAGTCATGAAGCCACACCATACGGTGACACGTTCACCATACAGAAGATTTTCATCACAGTGACTGGCTGTGAATATCCCATCATTTGGCAATTCTGTCTGTTCACCTCATCCGTCAGAGAAAAATGAGCTTCGTCTGTCCATACGATGCTCCAGGGCCAGCCCTCATCAACTTCAATCCTTGCAAGAAAGTGGAGAGCAAAGTCAACATGTCCTTGTGCGTCCTGTGGTGCAAGCCCCTGTATGATATGGATCTTGTATGCATACCATTTGACAGTGGTTTCTAGCACCTTCCGTACAGTGGACCACGGGATGTTCAACAGTCATGACACAGCATGCACACTTCCTGACAATTGGGAATTGCGCACAGCATTTTCTGGCATAGCAACAGCAATTTCGCTGCCCATCTGTGGTGCAACCAGTTGTCAGCCTCTTCCAGGAGCGACACCCAGTTCTCTAGTTGATTCGAACCACTTCATCATGCAGTGCACAGCAGATGGAGAAAGAGGACTCTTCCATAATTCTTTCAACCAGCGATATTCACAAAGTTTACTGTTGTCTTGATGATACAGTTTCACCAAGCTCATGTTGACAAGTCGGCAAGTGCACTGCGAATGGTCAGGTGTGGGAGACTATGAATCATGATAACTGATCATGGCACCTGGTGGCCATAGTTGGAACTGGACAGTGGTGCTGTGATGCATGTAAATCGTGCACCCCATACTCTGAACATTAAACTACCAAGTTTGAAACTCGTACAGTAATTAGTTGCTGTGTTACAAGGTGTTAAATACACACACACACACACACACACACACACACACACACACACACACACACACACACACACACACACACACAAACAAGTGGCTGTTGCTGCATTACCCTGACAAACCACTGACCTGATGGGTGAAGTTGCGTACAAAAATCTCTAAATAATGTTACACCCACACTTTTGTTTCTGTTATCTCACTCGAACTTGCATGAACATACATCTTACTTTTTTACTATTAATTGTAGCAAATACAGGCTAAGCCAAAAATATAAAGCATTTGTGGCTATGTACCTACTTACTTCAAGCTGCTTATCAAATGCGTATCTTTTGTTTTTGTCTGATGTATTTGGTACAAATTGTGAGTCATAAGCCTCTACAAAGCCAAATGGGCCATAGTCAACGGTGATGCTGAGGAGACTCATGTTATCAGTATTCAGTACTCCATGTGCAAATCCAACTGCATGCCACTGTACTACAAGATCTACAGTTTTGTGCATGATTTCACTGAACAATAGCACATATTTATTCTTTGCATCCTTCAGTCTTGTGAAATGTTCCTGGAGTTGGAAAAATATTATTTCATCAGATATTTCTTTTCATGCCAGGAAGGATACACTATTTATTTTTGCAGAAATAATTGTAAATACAAAGATGAATATTTCACCTGAACAATGTACTCTAGAAGTATTCGAAGGGTGGTTAGTTCACCATTCTTTGCTAGAAGCTCCAATGAGCCAAATCGGAACCAAGATGGGGCTACCCTCAGCACAACTGCCGCCCTTTCTGCTTTAGGTGTGCCTTTGTAAAATTCGTCTCTCATCACAAGATCTTGGCTGGCAACTATTGCAGCTGTTCTGCATGTTGGAATACCTGAAAGTTTCACAAGTTTCAGGCTGTTACTTTTTGTTTGCTACAGTAACATCTGTGTATCAAGTGATTTTCTACACAGCCTGAACATAAATGTTGCAAACCTCTAGGCACTATAATGGATAAATAATTGCATTTATCTTTGTTAATACTTATAATAATAATAATAATAATAATAACAAAATATAACGACCTAAATAGAACATTGCTTCCGAGCAGAGGAATTCTCTGATAGAAGAACGTAGCACAGCTCGTCCATCGTCGTCCCGTGAATACGGTGTTTTCCCTGCACCTTTCAGCTGCAGTTCCCAACGCTGACCTAGACTGAAAATCGTAACTAGATTAACATTAAATACGACACTAACTTAATTCAACCAACCGAACAAGCATTTCACCTGTTGATATATTCTCCCAATAAAATTACTCTCCCATCTCCCAGCTGTCCGTTCCAGACGCCAAACTGATGGCCACCGTACCTATGGGCAAGAGTCACTGAACTATCAAGAATCTTATTGCCAGCCACGAAATCGACGAAATCTTGGGTCTCTGTTATTTCCGGATCCATGTCAAGAATTTGAGTCAGCACATCTCTCGAATATGCCACTAACTTCACCTCGGTTTCCAATGGAGTTGGTAACACTTGTGAAAACAGCGCACCTCGTATATTCCTGCGGATATAGTTTTCTCTCGTTTCATCGAGAGGAAGTTGGCTTAATGTGCTGGGAGAGAACGACCATTCGCTTAAGCTCCTTTTGAGGGTAGACCGAACCGTCTCTCTGAACACATTCATGGTAGTGTACGTAAAGTGCTACAAAATTCAAATTTTAAAAATGAGGGTTTGACAGTCACAAGTTCGTAGCATAACTGACGCAGTGGTCACAGTACTATGAACTGAAAGGGCGGCTCTGACCCGCGCTTAAAAATTACAATCAATTTAGTCTATCACAACCATATGACAGCACAAACAATTCCATGTTAGTTGTTACAGCAGCACCAAAGATGATGGAGGAGCAGAGATAATATAACCGTAAACAAGACAACTGAAGTCGATCATGCCTGTTAGAACAAACCTGGGGGAATTGTGAAATGATTTACGAAGATACTCTACAAAATTTAAAATATCTTCAGGGTAAAGGATCAGGCGACACCTTCGACCATAAATATATCTATGGTCGAAGGCGACAGGGAACTAACGTAGAACGTTTGGAGTGGAGCAATGAGGAGCTCTGTGATACATGTTGTCGACAGCGTCTTCAGCATTAATAAGTCCGTTTTGACGCGAACATGGCTCATCACATTACTGCTAAACAGTGCATTTGATTGCTGAACCTCTTTATTGCATCTACGGTTGTCAACTGGGCGGGTCATTTTTGAGGCTTAACAAAATCTACGAAAAGTTAATGTGATTGCTGAGTGATAGAAGACATTTCCTCTTTGCTTTTTCTAAATTACTTCCGCACTAGTTAATCATTTTATAGAATTATTTACTGAATAAATGCTCAGTTGCAAAGGTTTCCAGTAGGCGACCTTCGAAGTACATATGGCGTTAAGAAAATATGAGCCTTTATTGGGAACGTGTATCACACATTTGCAAAGAACTAAAAATTTTCAGAAAGGTACAAAATATTTATCAGGCAACAACAAAATATAAAAAAATCAACGACCTATATAAACAACATGGTATAACTTTGCGCTACGACTAAGGAGGTTAAAATACCTCCTTGGTTAAGCTACAGCAGCAGACAAAATATATCACAGACATACATTACTAGACTGCCAAAGACGTAGCTTTTACTGAAGCCTGACGTTTGGTCAGGTATGGTTGCGTCGTCAAGCAGTTTGTATATGGTACTAACACAATTTTCTAAAATGAAATGGCGTTGTAAGCTTAACGAGGTGGTTTAAAGAATTTCTGCAGTTGAACAAATTTTTGCGCACTGGTTGAGTTTAACGCATACAATGTAGAAACGTGTTATGAGAAGAGCAGCAAGTTTGAAGCAGACTGTAATCCTCCTAAGAACACTCAAATGGATAAAAATACTTGTTATCAACGACAAGTAACACATTCTACTTATAGGAGCACTTCCATAACGAACATACTACGTACTCAAAGAAAAGTCGAAGTTGATCAAAACCGCTTAAACGCACACCATTAAGCTACCTTAAAATATACACAAACTATTTTAATACCATCAATATATCGGAAATGATAAACATTAATGTAAATATTCAGGCTTACATACAGTACAAATTAAAAGATGTTTCTAGTTATGTTTGCATTTCGGTAAGTTCCTTTCCTTGTATCTCCCGTTTGCTCTACGAAAAATTATAGCCAAACACAATGCATGCATTGACCATTATGTCAGAACTCTAAAGGTAACGTAGTTGCATCAGTTTATTCCCAGTTCTTACGCTTGTTTATCTTTAAGTAACAGCTGTTCATACGTCCTTTGCGCTCGCCGCCCTATTGCAGTTCGAAATTGCTCGCTTCAATGACCTCAATGATGCTGTCTACGGTATTGCCCATGGAGATAAAGAAAAGAAGAGAGGTGGCACTACAGACTTCCGCTCTACATTGTTTTGAAACCAGAGTGGGCGCCATTTTAAGTAGCCCAGAACATTAGCGGACTGCTGTTTACTTTTGCTTCTTACTGATTATTTCTGTCGAGCACACAACAACTGTTTTGAAATACTAAAAATTGCAGAGTTTACATAAATAACATAGTGTCAGGAAGGCAACTTCGAACGTATTTCAAGATAGCAAATGGGAAGTTGCGGTACAGAAAATGGTCCAGAGATCACCAGTGTGTGTGTGTGTGTGTGTGTGTGTGTGTGTACTGACTGGTAGTGAGATATGTGTGAACAGTGTGGCATTACATTATGTAATAAGTTATCTGTAAAAAAAAGTATTGTATACCAGAAGTAAATCTAATGATTGTCTCCTACTAGAAGTCTGTAAGTGTATGTGTATACGAATTACCTTGTTTTAAATTCGTCTAAACTTGTAAATACTTTGACATGTCTTATATCCTTGTAAAAAGAGATCAATGAGTGAATAAAGCTGCTGTTACTACTACTACTACTACTACTACCAACAAGACACCTTCAGAGTGACGTCATGGGAAGTGTCACTGTAGTGAACTTTGGGGGTAAAATATAAATGTCGTGTGACTAGGGCCTCCTGTCAGGTAGACCGTTCGTTGGGTGCAAGTCTTTCTATTTAATGCCACTTCGGCGACTTGCGCGACGATGGGGATGAAATGATGATGATTAGGACAACACCACACCAAGTCTCCCTGGGAGGAGAAAATCTCCCACCCAGCCGGGAATCGAACCTTGGCCGTTAGGATTGACATTCTGTCGTGCTGACCACTTTTTTATTTTTTTATCGTTGTGTTTGGTCGTTGCGGACGTCACATGACATCCGTTAAAGTTCGTTTGTTGGTGCTTCCACTCACTCAGCTACCGGGGGTCGACAACTTTGGGGGTATGAATGCAGGGAACCTACTGTTTTGGTCTAGTTTACGATGTAATGCCACCTCCCTTCTTTTTTTACCTCCATCATATTGCCAGTCTAGTAATGTGTGTCTAAGGTCACCATAAATCTTCGAAACAGAGAACGACAGCAGTGCTCTTAGTGACATGGTACTGAACTTTGAAAATTCCATAGTCTAGCATTTCGATATGCGAGTATTACAGGAAAATATTTCTCGTTTATACTTTATGGATGGACATAGTCGCCAACTGGTAACGTCCGTGACTGTAAACATTCTTGTGATTTTGCAAAGGTCAAATCTCAATCAAAGACTAAGATTAACTTTTCTTAGTTGGGGCTCACCGTCATAGAATTTTTAACTAGCATGTCGCCACTTTTAAGTTCTAAAAATATTTATTTCATTATTGCAATTTCGAACATGTGTCTATTATCAGGGCGAAATAATTGCGCTTTAGCGCACACTAGAACTTAAAAAATCGTCTGACACAACATGACTTCAGAAAGAAGCTGGTTTCATTATATTGTGGTCCAGATTACCACTTCTTGTGCGTATTGTATTCTTTGAATTGCATTGTAACTATGTTCCTCACATCCTGCTTTACTTTTGCTCACATCCATAGTATTAGGTTGAATAAATGCTTCCATATTTGTTTTTGTTTCATGTGATGTTTTGTCACTTGATGTTCTGTGTACTCACAAATATTTAACGAATCAGTGTATGAACTGTCCATTTTAATTGCATTGTAAGTACAGGGTGATTATAATTAAAGTTAAACTTCCTAAACGCTGTAGAAATAACACCATTAGTCAGAATGACGTCAAATTGAAATGGAATATTATCGGAGAAAGGGGAAAACGTATGGCAGAAGAAAAGAAATAGTGTGAAAATTGATCAATAGATGGCGCATTATGTGTCAGAGTACATAAATGAAAACACCTGCCATGTGCACGACCCATCGAAGTTACTGTAAACACGCTGGGTACACGGCTTTTCCTCCTTTCGCGTCTGCGACGTTCGCGGTGACTGTCTCAATGCAGGACCGCCCTCTGCTTGTAAAGCTGTATTACAAGAATGACGACTGTGCAAACGTCGCTCTGCAGAAATTCCAGGCACTGAATGGTTTGAAAAAGGAGTTAAATCCGATGACTGCCGTGGGTCTGGAGAAAATGATTCGGAAATTCGAAAAGAACGGTTCGTTTTGTGTGCAACCTGCTAGAGGGAGGATACGAATTGATTCGACGTCCGTGGAAGCAGTGACGGAATATGCAGGAGGACACAAGTGGTCGTGTGCAAACATGAAGTGCACGGAGAATTGCCCAAACATTGGACATACCCATGTGCACGGTGTGTAAAACACTACGAAACATCCTTCTTTGCTATCTATTCAAAATTGTCCATGTGCACGAGTTGCTTCCTGTTGACCAGCCATCAAGAGAGACCTTTGCTTTAGAGTTTCTTGCTTGCGTGGAAGTGGACAATGATTGGCCGTGGAAGATTTTGTGGACAGACGAAGCCCACTTCCATCTGAAAGGATATGTCAATAAACAGAACTGTCGAATATGGGCAACAGAAAATCCACATGCAGATCAACAGTACCATTTCATCCTGAAAAGGTCACTGTGAGATGCGGGTTTATGTAATCATTTATCATAGGGACATATTTTCTCGAAGAGAAGGGTGCTTCCAGTCCTGTAACCTGTACTGTGACTAGTAAGTGCTATGAGTGTCCTTCGCGCAACCACGTCATTCCAGCTCTCCAACAGCGTGGAAGTGTGAATGGGATCAGTTTTATGCAAGATGTTGCACCTCCGCACGTTGAAAGTCCAGTTAAGCAGCTACTGAAGCGCCATTTCGGAAATTCTAGAATTATCAGCCACCATTTCCCAACAGCCTGGCCGTCCCGATCGCCTGAGCTTAAACTGTGAGTTTCGGCTGTGGGGCTATCTGAAAGATGTTGTGTTCAGTGTTCCGATTGCAAACATAGCTGCATTGAAGGCACACATTGTGCAACAAATTTTGAACATGACTTTGGAAACAGTTCGATTAGTTGTGGAACATGCTGTTTCTCGGTTTCAACTTGTTGTAGAGAACGGTGGACAGCATATTCAACGTTTTTTGCGCCAGTCATACGGAAATTAATAATCCGATTTTGTTATGTCGGAGCCAAGGTAGTCCCTGAGGGCCTTCAACCCATATTACACCTCAGAGGACGGAGTTGTCTACAGGTATGTCCAAGGCGTACCGAAAGTACCATGGTAAACACTGGCTATTTACATACAAGATAATGGAAACATACATTCCGAGCACTACTTCCTGCAGGGGGAGCTCGAGCTATGGCCTGCAGGAAGTATCACCATGCCAAAAGCTGATTGGCTGGAGACAGCTATTTAGGGGCTAGAACCAGCCCCAAAGTTCAGTTCACTATGGATGCCAACCTCGTGTACTTCGACCCCACTTGTGTTGTGACTGACAATTCGTAATTTTTCACAAACACAACTTTTGTTGATGTAAACTCACAAGGTTGATGACTGGAAGTAGTGTTTAGAATGTCTGTTTCCATTATCTTGTATGTAAATAGCCGGTGTTTACCACGGTGCTTTTTGGTATGCCTTGGACACAGACAACCTCGTTCTCTGTAGTGTAATATGGGTTTCCAGTCCTCAGGGGCTACCTTGGCTCCAGTATAACAGATCTGATTTTGGTTGATGCTTTTTATGCGGTTTTTGGCCTCAGGACAATTAAAAACCGATGTGACTGAAGCTTTTTTATTGCGGTTTTTGGTCTCATGACAATTTAAAACCGATGTGACTGAAGCTTTTTTATTACGGTTTTTGGTCTCATGACAATTAAAAACCGATGTGACTGAAGCTTTTATGCGGTATCTGGCCTCGTGATATTTAAAAACCGATTTTTCTCATCCACCGTGATATGACCTTGTTTTGGTGGTAGGGCTTACATAACTAAGAGAATCACATCTGTACACCAATGCACACTGAGTAGTTCAGTTTGTTTAATGTCAAATGTACACCTTAGGCATTGTTGTATGATTAATTTGTCATTTGTAGTCGACCACTATTGAATTATGATACCTACAGCGCCATCTGTTGCTATATTTTGTAACTATTTATTTTTCCTGTGCCATACGTTTTCCGCCCTCTCCGATAATACTCCGTTGTAATTTGACGTCATTCTGACCAATGGTGTTATTTCTACAGCTATTTGAAAGGTTAACTTTAATTATAATCTCCCTGTATATTGCTCATATTCAACCCTGACAAAAAAATCGCAACTCCAAAAATAATTAATGTAGAGTAACGAAATTTCGCGAATACATTTGTCAAGGTAAGTGAGTAACATTGTAAGATCACTTGTTAATATATGTGCGAAATGTGAAATGCTGGTACATTAATAACTGGTGTAACCGCCAGAATGTTGAATGCAAGCATAAAAATGTGCATGCTATGTGTTGTACTGGTGCCGGATGTCAGTTTGTGGGATGGAGTTCTATGCCTGGAGTACTTGGTCGGTTAGTACAGGGACGGTTAATGCTGTTTGTGGATGACGCTAGAGTTGTCATTCGATGATGTGCTACACATGCTCGATTGGAGACAGAACTGGTGATCAAGCAGATCAAGGCATTATGTCCATACGCTGTACAGCATGTCGGATTACAACTGAGGTATGTTGGCGAGCGTTATCCTGTTGGAAAACACCCTATGGAATGCCTTTTATGAATGGCAGTACAACAGGTCGCATCATCAGGCTGACGTTCAAATTTGCAGCCAGGGTGTAGGCCCTCAACTGACCTCCTTCTAACCAACACACAGCCATCAGTGGCACCGAGGCAGGAGCAGCTTTCATCAGAAAACGCAACAGACCTTCACACTGCCCTGAAATGAACTCTCGCTTTACACCACTGAAGTCGTAAATTCCGTTGGTTTGGGTTCAGCGGAATGCACGCTACAGTGCGTCTAGCTCGGAACTGTTCTCGAAGTAACCGATTTGTAGCAGTTTGTTGTATCACTGTGGTGCTAACTGCTGCTGAAACTGCTGATGGAGATGTGGTATAGTGCCCCAGAGCCATTCCCCGAAAATGATGGTTTTCCCTCTCGGTAGTGGCACACGGCTGTCCAGAGACTGGGCTGGCAAACTAAGTGAGGTGTTGGTAACGTCGTCTTTGTCGCCTTAGAGACATTCTAGACTTACATCAACCCTCTGTCTTCAATCTCAACGGTAACTTACGCTCACGACTGATACAACGTGTATTTAAAGCAAACCTGATTGGCATCCTCATAGCGGCTGCAGTAGCGCCACCCTTATGCGAATGGCGCGAAATCTGAACAGGCATCATATATCAGATGTACAAACGTGCCTACCAAGTTTCCTTTATGTCGCACAACTCCTTCTTAGCCTTGCCATTTTTTTTCCGTCAGTGTAATTTATTTTTGCTCACGTCCGTTTTTTCTACTTTCTCGCACTTAATGAATAACTCCATTTTAGAAGGTTCTCGCTGAACTGATGTTCAGCTTTATTACATCTTGTCATTAATGGATATGTATTTTTGCTTTGAATGGTGTCGCTTTTTGCCAAGGAGTATGGTTTGTGGTCTTGGTGACAGAATACGTAGTTATTGTGCCAGGTGTCATTACGCAGCAGAAACATCCTACATTGTAGCCTGTATTCGTTCTACTGTTGCGTTCTTAACAGTTGTAAGGAACAATTCTCTTGTCACTAAGACTATAAAGCATACTCAGTGACAAGAAGCAAAGCCGTTCAAAGCAGATTACGTACTTTTTGCTTTTCAAGATATAATAAAATTCCATCAACTAACATGGAGTTCTTCACTAAATGCAGGGAAATATGAAAAATTGATGCAAACAATAATAAAGTAAAATACAGATAATGTGTTTACAATGTAATTAAATCGAACAGTTCACACATGGATTTGTAAAATTTACATGAATGAGCAGAATACCATGTAACGAACCAGCTTATGGTTTATATGAAACAGAAATAAACACAGAATCATTTACTTCACCTAATATAATGGATGCGAACAAAAATGAAGCAGAATTGAGCAACATATTTCCACTGCAATTCAAGGAGTGCAATACACACGAGAAATCATAATTGTGCACACAATATGATGAAATCAGATTCTATTTACCAAGAAGGGAAAAAAATATGGAAGGCTTTAAATCATACAATAAGAAAATGTGGTGATAAGGAACGACAAACTTGCAGTGCTCCAAGTGGCCTAGCAATGAACCAAGGTCGTGTTAATGGAAATTCCTATATGAGTTTCACTCACCTGGCATTTGCAAACATTACATAAACTATATGCTGGTGATCTCTATACTGGCTAGATGTAGAACTCAGGTATCTTATCATCGAACTCAAGAGAGCATGCACAGTCCTATCATCCACATTTTACGCCATATTTTAGTTAGCGAAGTAGTTTTGATTGCTCTCTACATGATTAAGAATTACTTATTTATTTCTAGTAAGAGCTATGATGTGAGAATGTGATTGCAATACTTTTATTAGAAGATGCCCTCATAACAATAATAATTCCTGCCTTCACAGAAACTATGATTTTTCTTCGTGACAATGGTAACACAAAACATAGAGCTCCATAATCATTTCCCGTGCCTCGTATTTTTACCGACTGTATTCTGTTGTAAGCTTACAATCATTTGGAACAACATTTCAAAAATATATTATCTACTATCTTGTAAGCATACCTCAGTTGTCAAGATAGACCACATGTAGCATCGAAAAGGGGAGATTATCTTCCTGCTGACTCAGTATTTAATATTCTGTTGATAGAAATACAATGTCGCATTTTCAGTACTTGTCTCTGTGACAGTGATTGTTAATAAATGTTGGTTGGCTTGGCATCACTTCAGACAGCAAGTATGTAAAGATATATATCTCTTTAGATTTATAAGTAGCTACCCTTGCACGTCTCAGTTTAAATTTATACTTAATGAATACTTGCTTCACTCATTCATAATTCTTATCATAAATGCTGAAACCTCTGAGCAAATTACCTCAACTTTTTGACCAGATATTTACGTTGTTTATGATACATGATTATACAAATTATGCACACTTTGAGGTGTATCTAATATAGTACCTAATTTATAGACTACTGCTATATCTTATGGAACTCCAGTAATGGACCATATGAGCAAGGCATAAGTGAAATAAAGCAGAATTAATTTTGTGATCAGCTCGTAAATGCCCAGTGAACAACAGAACTGCCACCATCTTTCACACTAGTTTTGGAACAGTTTCTTTTGTTCTTCTCCAGAAATCTTGAGCAACCAATGGAATAGCCACTTGTTGGCATAGCACAGCCACAGTATAGAGGGATCCATCTGGTAATTTTGAATTGCTTATGAAGCTACTTGGCTTGTTGTAAAACATCTTAACTTCCAAGCAGAATGTGGTAATATTAAATAGAGATTTTAAAAGAAGTTTTTTAGAACACATTTATTTCAGAGCTTTACTTGAATCATAAAAGTTACAAAAAAAAGTTATGGGAAACAACAACACTGCTATCGACAAAGGTTTTATAAATGCATAGAGATTGCTAAGTCACAATGTAAATCCCATAGTTAACAGTATCTCAGAACATGCTGGTAAACTGCTGACGTTTAATATCAGGTGCATGACATAAATAAAAAGAAGTGAAGAACTACAAGGTTTAGTAAACGAAAATAGAACTGAGAAATTCAAGAATATTTCGCGAAATGCAGACTGGAAAGATGTACACAATACTCATAATGTGTATGAAAAATATAGTGTACTCTGTACCATAGTAACTGGCTACTTTGAAAACTGTTTCCTTAAGAAATTAATTGGCAGAAGCAGGTTTAATGATTCTAAACCCTAGGTTACAAATGAAATCAAAATGTAATTCAAAAACTAAGAGATAACTCTCACTAGTACCAGTCAATCAATCTTTAATCGTCATTGGCCATCTATACAATGGAACAGTCGTCATCTCTTATATACTATTATAGACATACACAGTTGACTATAGTTAATTACAAAAAACACAATTACAGACATTTAGTCATGCACTGTGAATTCTAACATATCATGAAATTCGCAACATTATTGCATACTGTTTCACTGCATCACGGTGCATCCTTTTCAAACCTGTGTTACTACTTCTTAAGCAATTTTACATGACATTTCCCAGCCGCTGCACCACATTTTAATGTGGTTGAGCTTCTCTCAGTTGTGTTATGAATATGGTTTTTGGTCTGAGATATATAAAGATAAATACATCGGCTTACACTGAGAGGAAGAACTAGCCCAATACCCATTTCTTCAACATAATATCAAGCAACTTGCATGTGACAGTAAGCAGTTATCTAACAGGAATGTAGGACTTGATGTTGACAGAGACTTTCCTTTAGAGACTGTGCCCTTGATGTCCAGCCACACAGTCTGTTAAACCTACCTGTCCTTGTGCTGCAGTTATGCAGTGCTGTTTATGTATCCCACTGATACTTGCATGAGTGTGGTAAAACTTGGAAAGGGGTTGGTACACCGTCACAGAAAGAACAAACTAATATGGTAAAGTCAACTATGGTGTCGAAGCCCTTTGTCTTCTAGTATTTTGGTGTAGAGAATTTAAAACATTAATTCAAAGTTGACAACAGAATTAAATAGAACACAGGAGGATTGCCAGAGTGAAACTAATTCCAAATTACAAAACAATTCTGCCCTACAGAATTTAGTTACTCAGACACATCATTGCCATCAGTTTGTTGCTCTGCCATGCAAGCCTTAGACACAATCTGGCAAGATTGTTTTAGAATCTGCCAGCAGTAAGGTATGATTTCTGCATGAACCAAATTATGCTAACAAACCCTAATATCGACCACACAGCCATCATCGACGTTATGTAGGGGTGCTGAGCAAGTATGCAACTGAATAATACATGCTCCCAATTACAACTGGAGACACAGATCTGTATGGCAATAATTATAGACTGAATTAATATCACACACTACAAATATCAGGGAACTCCTTATTAGGGATCAGACACTGTTTAACATTTTGTAAACTCAAAGATTTCCAAGTCATCCAGTAACAATCGTTTGCTTGGTGAGTGGTTTTGTTCAAACTTGGTAATGAACTAACCAGACAAAAAAACGCGAAAAAGCGCTCTGTGGAAACAATACATCGCTAGTAATTACACTGTGTTCATCATGTCACGTAGATCTATGGGCAGTTCCATTGTCAGACATCACCCTTGTTATCTAACACAAAGTGTTATTAAAAACGTAAGTTATTCATGAGCAGCTAGTTGTGCATGTGTTTAAACGTTAAATGAATGACGAACTGTTTTGTTCTGGATATCAAATCAACCCACCACCTATAGGCAATGTAAATTAGGAAAAACTATCGTGCTTGAGCAAAACTCGAACACAGCACTGATAGTGATTGTGAGAGGCACCCACATGCCTTGCTCATACTGTGGCATCAAGCACTCAGGCCTGCAAGATGAGTGATCTGCTAAGCGAGTGGATTCATTCTTATTTATCGAGTAACATGAACTCTCGTACTCACAATTAAGTTACAAATTATCCTCCTGTATGAATAATACGCAACGGAAACGCACATCTGACTATCACTACGCACTGGCAATACCACATTTTCTTTTTTTTATTTAACGGCTTTTATCAACACGTGGCCATCACATTGAATATGAGTGGCGCACACATTATAAATTCTGGATATCATGACAACATACAATTCGAAGGAAAAGGCCACCAATCTTTTTCTTTTCACTATCTTATTTATTCCGATAAATTCTATAACCTAAACACACAAATTCTGTAACCTACAACAATAACACATGAGAAATTCCGCCCAGTGGGCATGGCTTTACATTGGTGATTCTCTATCTTATGGTCTCGTAATTATTTAACGCTACAGTGCACTTTCTGGATAGGATGGTGGATCTTTTATTATATCTCACACTTCGACTCTCACAATCATCATCACGAAACTTTCCTCCAGACCGAGCAGTACGAAAGGAACACGCATAACCCACTACCTCTGAAACTACCTTGCTATTCTCCCATGCAAACCACACATACTTAAATTACATGACATACACCACACTACAACATGAAATACTACACAGGGAATAGTCACAACATTATCACTTTCAGCTTCCCCACTTCAATTAATATTTATCCCAGTTTCACACGACACTGCCCCACTTCGTAATTCTACTTTCCTACTATGAACTCTGGAGATATATGCACGTCTTCCTGTGCAATGCAAGCCAAGTGGCGTTGCTGGATAGACGGCTGACTCACCTTGTTTCTCTCTCAGAGTGTTATAGTTTGAATCAAGCGTCACACAGAAACATATCTCGCATAGTAATAATAAGAACATATTCATCACACACACGAGTCCTCAACTGATACCATGGACGAGTACTTCTCTTTATCCTTTGTCTCATACACAGATTGAGACTCACACAGTACTCACCACGTGGAAGTACTCGCCTCTAATTTCAAGTTCTGCACATGCTATTTCTTAAATATTTCAACTTATAGTACACACGCTAGTAATTCAGCTTAACTTAAGCACACGGAAGTATTTCAACTTATTGCTACACGTGGTTTCATTGTGACCGTTGGTCACTTCCAAAGATTACTACGATCCCATTAATATTACCTGCCTGACATTTAATTCTCCCCACAAAAGTTCCTGAAATAGAGAAATTATTATTTCAAACTACTCTTAAATATTTTACATGCATACCATGTCTCCACTCTTTTGTCATTACAGAGCACAACTAAAACAGGTCTTAACAGCACAAGATCTAGCGGCAGAGTGCTGAAACATGGCCGTTCTTCAGGTTCTCTCGCACCTCTGTCGAAGTGGGGGAGCACCTTGCTACCGTATTGGTCAGCCACATTTCAGGCGCTCAAAGCTCATGTAAATTTCATCTCTTTGGTCCCACCAAAGGTGGCCAAAGGATCGTCTCAAAGATGATCATATATTCACATTCACTATCTGCGGTTAGCAGACAACCATACATTCATTCATTTCACAGATCTCACCAAACTGGATTTTGGGATTTATTTTGTGGGAGTGCACATGTGATCAATTAAATAAATAAATTGTCATTCTTTCCCACACTGGTATCCGGATTCGCTGTATTAATTGAAATTGAGTTATTATTAGAAAAAAATGTGTTGTTCTGACAAAAATAATGAAGTATGTTGTACCTATTTTCAATGTCGGGCGGTACTGTACCCTTTCAATTGGTGACTAGGCATAAAGAGACATGTCATACTTAATTTTTATCTAGTATCAGCTAGCAAATCAGAACCTGAAATACACTTTGCGGCAAAAAGAGCGATGCACCACGAAGGAATTATCTGAGTGGGATAGTAATCGATAGATGTGATGTACCAATAATTACAATTTCAGAAAAAAATGGATGATTTATTCAAGTAATTGAGCAAGTCATTAACAGATTAGTCCACCTCTGGCCCTTATGCAAACAGCTATTCTACTTGCCATTGATTGATAGTTGGTGAATGTCCTCCTGAGGGATATCTGGCCAAATTCTGTCCAACTGGTGCGCTGATTCGTCAAAATCCCAAGATCGTTGGAGAGCCCTGCCCATAATTCCCCAACCATTCTCGATTTGGGAGAGATCCGCCGACGTTGCATGCAAAGGTATGGTTTGGCAAGCACGAAGACAAGCAGTAGAAACTCCAGCCATGTGCAGGTGGCCATTAGCTTGCTGAAATGTAAGCCCAGGATGGCTTGCCTTGAAGAGCAACAAAATAAGGCGTAGAATAGAGCAGATGTACTGCTGTGCTGTAAGTGTGCCACAGATGACAACCAAAAGGGCCCTGCTATGAATGGAAACTGATGCGCCCTGCTAGATCTGCAGGACAGGACAGGTAGTTTAAATTGTGGAAAGGGGCCAAAATAATGGGCTGTCAGTTACACTCGAACATACAACTTTATTATTTGATCAAATATTACAAGAGCCCAAAAATTTTTTTTTAAACACACAGCTTTAATCTTTGGTACTTAATTACCAGCTGAAAGCCACTTTAATTAGAAAATGGCTGAAGGCCAATAACTTAAAAGACAAGCATGATAAGAAATTTAAAAGGCAAGTCTTATCTTACAACAGTTCTTTATTTAGGCTGATGGCCCAAAGAATCTGAGATTTTCAGAGCAAACAATTTAAAAAAAAAATTGTCTGAGAGCCAAACAGTTAAGGCTAAACAACATGAATTTTTTAAAAAACAAAGGCCTTACATAAAACAGTTCTTAATTAGGCAAAACTCAACCAAAACAGAAATTTAAAAGGCGAAACCTTATCTTAAAACAGTTCTTTAGTTACGCTGAAGGCCCAAAGAATCAGATACTTCAAGAACAAAGAAGTTAAATTCAAATCGGCTGAAGGCCTAACACTTAAAACTCCATAACATTATTTTTTTTTAAATACCGAAGGCCTTACATGAAACAGTTCTTTAATTTAGGCTGAAGGCCTTAAGAGCAAAACAACTCAAACTCACAATTGGCTGAAGGCCCAAAACTTAAAATTCAACAACATTAAATTTTATAAACTGCCAAAGGCCTTACGTAAAACAGTTCTTTGAACTAGGCTGAAGGCCTAAAGAGCTAAACAACTCTAATTTTAAAAAAATCGTCTGGAAGCCATACAAGTACAAACAACAAGAACAAATAAAAAGAAAGTCAGTACACCTAAGAGCCCTCAGAGGTTCGAGGGTCGGCCTGGAATTCAAACATTAACGCTCGCTTAGGTGAGACAGGCAGTCGTGCCAACCATTCACGACCTGACGACAACCCTACCGGTCGACAGTCAACGGACCCACCGACAAGATAACTTCCACTTCACGCGACCAGGGCACAACAGGGAGTTCAACGGAACAACGTAGAAGATATTGGCGCCCACAACCAATAATACATGGAGCTGTCAAACTACACATCGTGCTGGACAGCAACAACATGATGAGGAAACTGCACTGCCTGAAATTTACGTTAACGGTCAGGGCAGGTAACCGGAATGTTAACGGCCACAAGGCAGAAGATACCGCTGGTGCACTTCAATTAAAATAACCAAATACAGTGAAACTCCACCGGAGGGTGGCTAGAATTTTCTAACTTGAAAGCCACGTTGTTGCTCGCGGGAATATCCCGACAGCCGACAACGAACTCCAAACGACACAATGTGAACAGTCTTGATTTGCTGGTAGATTAAAATCAAAATTCAACTTTCGTGTCCATGGTCGGTGAACCTCGGACCTCGCAGCAATGGATACAGCACCACACAATCCGACACCACATAGAGGCTAGCGGGCCTTGCCAAACTACGCGTCGCGAATATTTTCTCGATGCTCCATGACAACCGACCAACTGCACAGGCCCGGAAACGATGAAAGGACCATATATACGTCGGCCAATGAGACGACCAACAGAGCGACCAAACATCTGTCGTCCCACTCCAATCTCCCTCCGTCGGACAGTTCATGTGTGTCGCCAGCAGTCGGCGAGCACTGGCTGTCGGCGCCTCACCGGCGCTCCGTCCCTGACTTCACTGCTGCTGTGTCCCGACTGCACTGCTGGTCCTTCCCGAACTTACTCCAGACACACGACGACCCAGAAATAATATCGATCGCTCCGGAGATGGTACGACAGTGCACTTATCGATAAGCGCTACTGCTGCTGTTCAGTGGCAAGTAAGGCAGGAAGTTAGTGACGCCAGTAAGTGGCATAAGAAAACGAGGCGGCAGTACTGTAATAGAAGATGACAAACAATAAATGGGATAAACGGGAGCCGTGCACGGCTCAGAAACGGCACTCAAGACCACCAATCCTGGCTGTCAGAAAGTGTGGCGAGCGACAGTCATGTTAGTATCCTACTTCCGTCTGTGCCATCTCCAGATACGTCTTCAGCATGGAATCTCATTGACTGGAGTAGAATTGGTTAAAATTCTTCTGGGTATTATGCCGCGTCATTGCTAAAAACTAACAACATAATAAACTATTTATTATTGTTGATAGTTTTTAGCAATGACGAGGCATAATGCCCAGAAGAATTTTAATCACTATGACACCGGCCGCGGAAGCCTACGTTCTTATATGGAGTAGAATTGTCTTCAGTGATGAGTTCCACTTTGAACTGAACCCCGATGACAAGTGAACACACACACACACACACACACACACACACACACAAAGTTAGGTTGCCAACATGCGCATAAACTAAGCAAATAGGAACAAAGAGTAATTTTCGGTAAAATATCTACAGCTAGTGACAGAAGAGTACTAATACTCAACATTAATGAACATGAAAATTGTGAAGAAAAAGTTCATAACATGAGGATGTGTTTACGTTTCGTAAATGAAGTTTAGCACGACGTCCACCATGTGACTAGATGTGGCGAAACGCAGGTGCTAGCCAAAAACTTGACTGACTAAGTAATCACTTATTTACGTAAAAGATAAGACGTGAACTGTTTTATAATCTGCAAATATCACATCTCCAAACAAAACTGCATCAGTTAGATTCCACTAAAGATGCATTAAAACAAAAGACGAAGAGCGTCGGCAAGAAATAAGATACATTGTAACAAGAAAAATTCGTTTGTCATTTACAAAATGAATCTTTTGCGTTTGCTGCGGATGATGGCCTCTCAAACAAGTTTATTAATTACTTTCGCTTTGTATTAACACATTTTGTGTGTTTACGACGTTTAGAATACACTCAGTCACAAAAGTATTCGGACAGTGGGAAGCTTCACAATGAGTACTCGAGAAACACTGACTATGAAATCCAAACATATTTATTAGCAATATATATGCGTAACAACATTAATTACAAAGAATTATTGTATTATTTCGTTTCCAAAACATAAATAACAGAAAAATTAACAACAAAAATGAAACATCCTGCACAGCCTGCTGCTACAAAAGTATTCGGACACTGTCCGATCAATGTTCATAAGTTGTACGACGAAAATGTCAATACCTTGTGGGTCCACCTTTCATTTTCAGTACCTCCTGCAATTTACTAGGCATACTTTCCACGAGTTTTTTCGTGAAATCTGGGCCTATATTTGCACAATGGTGGTGGTGATGGTGGTTAGTGTTTAACGTCCTGTCAACAACGATGTCATTAGAGACGGAGCGCAAGCTCGGGTTAGGAAAGGATTGGGAAGGAAATCGGCCGTGCCCTTTCAAAGGAACCATCCCGGCATTTGCCTGAAACGATTTAGGGAAATCACGGAAAACCTAAATCAGGATGGCTGGAGACGGGATTGAACCATCGTCCTCCCGAATGCGAGTCCAGTGTGCTAACCACTGCGCCACCTCGCTCGGTGCACAATGGAATCGGTCAACTCACACAAATACGTGGATGTAACAGTTTGTAGGGATATGAAATGGAACATCACAATGGCTCAGTTGTAGGTAATGCTGGTGACAGACTTCCGTTCAGGGTAGAATACTAGGGAAATCAATCATTCTGCAAAAGAGATTGCTTATAAAACACTCGTGTGGCCCATCCTAGAATACTGCTCAACAGAACAGGATGAAGTACGATTAACAGGGGTATTGAACACATACAGAGAAGGTCAGCACGAATAGCCATGTTGTCTGCGCGGAGGGTCCGTTTCAATTTATCCCACAAATGTTCGATTGGGTTAAGGTCTGGTGATTGGGGAGGAGGGTGCAATACTTTCGGGCGATTGAAGAGCATTCACATTTGTACAATATGCGCGGTATGCTTGGGATCATTATCCTGATAAAAATGAAAGTTGTTCGCAATACCTAGATGTCGTGCACTCTGCTTCAAATGTCCTCGCAGTATATTCAAAAACGCTTCCTTGTTCATCGTATCGTTAATGAATACTAAATCACCCACACCATTGCCGGACATGCATCCCCACACCATGATGTTCCCACCTCCAAACTTTACTGTTGATTTGAGGTTCCTGGGATTCATCTCTTCATTGGTCTTTCGCCACACGTTTGCCTTTCCGTCGCTTTGCCATAATGTAAATTTACATTCGTCGCAAAATATCACCCGATTCCACCAAGCCTGATCGTATTCGGCATATTCCCTCGCAAACTGCATACGTTTCTTCTGGTTTCGCCGTGCCACTCGACCATGGTGCTGCGATCGTCGTAGTACTCCCCGCACGGTTTCGGGATGAACTTTTATACCATGGTCTCCCTCCACCTCACTTGCAATTCGTGTGGTAGATATTTTCGGATTCTGTTGTACCTTTCGCACAATCACACGTTCATCTCTCTGTGAAAATGTCCGTGGCCGTCCTGTACTGCAACGGAATTCCAATCGGTCTTCTTTCTAGAACCGTTTAATAATGTCGTGAACTGTACTTTTCTTCATGTTCACTATTGCGGCAATTTCCCTTCAGGTTTTCCCCTTCGCGTGATGATAAACGACAAGTTGCCTTTGCTCGAACGTAGAACACTCCCCTCTGCGTCCCATCGTCGACCTGCACCCTCTGTGCGTCTCGGAATGAACTATTCTCTCACGTTGTCCGCCTTTGTCCGAATACTTTTGTTGCTTCTTCCCATGCCGTTTCAGGAAATATTACATAACAGACACATGTCCAACAACAATTCTTCGCATTTGACGCATGTTTCACGTTGCGACATCGTACCCAGAGTCCCAAATACATTACAAAGTGCAGTTTCTGTATTTGTTCATGCGGCAAACTGCAAAATTATGCGCCGTTACGTGCTGTCCGAATACTTTTGCGACTGAGTGTATATTATAACTATATGAAGCAGCAGTAGCTTGCCAATTGTTTTTTCTACCATCGGTGACAGTCTCTATACAGGTGGGATATATAGCCTCTGATAAGCCAGTTTCATCTGCCGAAAGATTGTACATCCCTGATCGCATCTTTGTGCCAAAGAGCTCGGCATAAAGTACCAAATATAATATTCTGCGCATCGTCCTCAGTATCCCTAAGTTCTGGACGGTAATATGTTATACTGGAGGATCATTCTCACTGAGCCCAGTGTTGCAATTAATTATGAAGGACCATTCATTATAATTAGCTTCACACTTACCACTTTAGCTCTTTGGATACAATGGTCGATTCGAAATATGTTTGCGAAATGCCATATTTATTTTTTCATCAACCTGTTTCCTTGACACAAAGAGGAAATAAAAATTGTTTCATTCGACGTTAGTGTATCGTTTAATAGCCCTGAGAATGGTTGCATGGTATGTGAAGTCAGCGAAAAAGCCTCCCTTACGCAGAAAAAAAATTATACGTATGGCAGCATATGCAGAACTGGATTACGATATATATGCCATCGATGACTTCTACTTGGTCTGAGAACTGCCAATGAATTCGAAAGTCGTGGACGATACGAGATCAGTCATTGTTTGTTGATTTATGAAGGAATACATGTATTATGTAAAATTGCACAAATTACAGAATGGCTAAAGAAATAATTCAACTTTATCAGTTGCTGACAGCTGCCATAAGAAACCTGCATTCAAACTGTAACTATTTCCTAATAAGAGGCTGTTTGTAGTGAATAATAGAGACGAATACACAAAAAATCACAAGTGATATGTACCACAGGCTATATTAAACAAATATTCTGGTAATACATACGCAACCGGTCTGGCTAACCGAAGGTATTGTTAATTGCTGCTGCGTTGCGTTAGCTATTTGAATGTTGTGGTCTGTGTCGATTCAGAGCTCCGCACTAGTCCATTCTGTGTAAGCTTCTTCGTCTCTACATAACTACTGCATCCTAAATCCATTCTAATCTGCTTACAGTTGCTAAGCCGTGGTCTCTCTCTATAAAAAAATGGAAATGAGCGCATGGCATCGTTGGCTGGGAGGCCCCAATTGGGGAAGTTCGGTCGCCATGTGCAAGTCTTATTTCAGTCGACGCAACATTAAGCGACTTGCGCGCTGGTGATGATGAAATGATGATGAGGACAACACAACATCCAGGCCCCTAGCGGATAAAATCTCCAACTCGGCAGGGAATCGAACCTGGGACCACATGTATGGGAGGGGAGCACATTACCACTCAGGTAATCAGGTGGACGATTTTGCATCCATAATCAAACTGACGATTCCCTCATGCCTCAAAATATGTCCTGTCATCCAATCCCTTTCTTTAGACAAGCTGTGCCATAATTTCGTTCTTCTCCTCAGTTTGATTCAGTACTTCTTCTTTAGTTATGCGATCTACATATCTGATCTTCAGCATTCTTCTTCAGCGTCATACTGTTGAAGCATCCATTGTCTTCTTGACAGAGTAGTTTATCAACCATATTTCACTTACATACTAGGCTACACTCCACAGAAATACTTCCCAACATTTAAATTTATATTCGATGTAACCAAATTTTTCTTTTTCAGCAACGTTTTTCTTGCTACTGCTAGTCTGCATTTTATATCTTCTCTACTTCTGCCTACTCAACTACTGCTTTCCTTTGAAGGCCTTAAAGTCTCACAACTGCAGCCTGCTTTCTGTACAAGTTGTAGATAATTTTGTGTCCTTGCGTTTTATGCCTGATACCTCCAGAGCTCTAAAGAGTGTATTTCGGTTAAGATTGTCAAAAGCTTTACCTCACTCTGCAAATACTATAAACACAGGTTTACTTTTCTTCAGAGTCTCAAGATAAGTACGATAGTAAGATCAGTATTGCCTCGCCTGTTCAGACATTTTACAGGAATCTAACATAGTATACATGTTAGTTTGAATACCCCCCCCCCCCTCCCCCCCTCCCGCCCCCCCGGACTTCTACACTATCCATCCGCCTTCCAGGGTTCTCTTCGTTGCTTAGTACTGGCTTGCCATCTGAGCTTTTGATGTTCATACTGTTGCTTCTCTTTGCTCCAAAGTTGTTTGTTTTTTTAAATTTAGTTTATGTTTTCCAAGTGAAAAATCGCAAACCAAGAATGACTACGATGTTGAAACAGCCTTGAATTTCCCTCTTAGATAATCTTACATTCTTTTTTGCGATTTTGGACTTTGTCAATAGTATTTTTTAGACATCTGTATTCTATATGGCCTACTTGATTGGTTACTTTTTGTAATTTTTTCCTGTTGTCTATTAAATTCAATATATAGTGTGTTATCAAAGGATTTCTACCGTACGTTTTTCTCGTTTACGCCCTCTGCTTTCTTCACTACTTGTTTTCTATAAGGTATGCATTTGTCTTGTTGTGGATTCCTTCGATTAGATTCGATTAGATTCAGTTTTCGTTCCATAGACCCAAAAAATGAGATGCTTCTCGTGGGTGTGGAACATGTGAAAGTATAACATGAAAACACAAAACATTTGAAAATAATAACTACTACCCTGATTATTTGTCAGGAGATAGTCGAAATAGGTTAATAATACAATGCAGTAAACTGGAACAGCTAATATCTACAGAATTAACACACTGTCAGAATGAAACACTGTTATGCACTATTAATAAATTTATCATACACAAAATACCTGATGTTGACTGTTGTGACCAAGTGTTTTCAAAACTGAAATCTAACAGATATTTCTGCTTAAGCTGGCTTAACAGTCTCTGTTAAGATATTCATCTATGGAGTAGCAGGAGTTGCCTATCAAAAAGTCTTTCAAACTCTGTTTGTGAAACCAAGTTTTTAATGGTTGCTGGCAATTTATTAAAAACGTGTGTTCCTGAATAATGGACCCCTTTTTGGACCAAAGTAAGCGATTTTAAATCTTTATGTAGATTGTTTTTATTTCTAGTATTGATGCTATGTATTGAGCTACATCTACATCTGCATCTACATCTACACCCATACTTCGCAAGCCACCTGACGGTGTGTGGCGGAGGGTTCCTTGAGTACCTCTATCGGTTCTTCCTTCTATTCCAGTCTCGTATTGTTCGTGGAAAGAAGGATTGTCGGTATGCCTCTGCGTGGGCTCTAATCTCTCTGATTTTATCCTCATGGTCTCTTCGCGAGATATACGTAGGACGGAGTAATATACTGCTTGACTCCTCGGTGAAGGTATGTTCTCGAAACTTCAACAAAAGCCCGTACCGAGCTACTGAGCGTAGAATGAAAGTAAGCAAAGTACGCAAGTTTTTGGTTGGAAACAGAGTTGTATTACTTGCAACAAATTTCGTTAAGGAATAAATATACTTAGAAGCAGTGGTTAGCATACAACGTTCTTTGAACAGGTTTCTACAAGATGTTCTTGAATTTACACCACAAATGATTCTTATCACACGCTTTTGCACCCTAAAAACTTTTGCTCGGTTTGATGAGTTGCTCCAGAATACGATCCCACATGACATAATAGAATGAAAGTAAGCAAAGTACGCAAGTTTTTTTATATTTATATCTCCTACATCTTACATCATTCTAACAGTAAATACAGACTGGTTTGGGCACAAGCAATTCTGTGGTATGCCCTTCCCAACTGAATTTATTATCGAGTCGTAATCCCAGAAATTTAACACTGTTGACCTCTTCGATCTGCATGTCTTCATATGTTATACTCATGCTGGAAGGAAATCTCTTACAGATTATGAAATGCATATACTGGGTCTTCTCAAAGTTTAATGACAAAGAATTAGCTTTAAACCACATATTAATGTCAGTGAAAATTTGATTAGCAGTTATTTCTAAATCTGTACTTGGCTTGCTACTTATTGCAATGTTTGTATCATCTGCAAACAAAACAAATTTAGCATTTAGCAATGTAACAGATAAGAGGTCATTAATGTACGCAAAAAAAAGCAATAGACCCAAGATGGAACCTTGAGGAACACCACATGTAATTAATTCCCAGTCAGATGAAGACTGACTGGTTACTGCACAGATATTTCGCAACGACACCCTTTGTTTCCTGTTAGATAAGACTCAAACTATTTCGCTGCATTGCCGGTGACACCATAATCTTCTAATTTACTTAAGAGAATGTTGTAGTTCACACAGTCAAAGGCTTTTGACAGGTCACAGAAAATTCCAGTAGCCCTGTCTGTTTCAATCAGTCGTTGTGAATTGATTACCTTAAGATTTTCAACAAACTCTGAGTCTTAGCTTATCCAGGTTCTGTCTCTTTGATTTGCTACCTTTTGCTATCTCTCTAGTTGTAATCTGCAGGTCATAACAAACAAATATTCATAAGCCTGAATCTGCACCTGGAAATGTCTTACAGTTTAAAATCTGGTTCTGAAAACTCTATCCCATACATGCATCCTTCTTGCATGATTCTTAAGCAAAGTGTTGGTGATGATTAAATTACGTTCTGTTCAAAATCCTACCAGGTGGCTTCCGTATTCATTCCTTCCACGGATCTCATGTTCTCCTCCTATTTTCTCTTCCTATGGCTTATATTGGAGTCCAGTCTGTCATCACTTATCTTATATTCTTTCAATCTATTCATTGTTTGTGGTGTTTTTAGGCATTTTAACTTGTGCCACAGTGATAGGAGGGTGTTGACTTTATGTCTGTCTTGGCCATGAAAACGTTAATGACAGTTTAGAAAGTAGGTTGAGTATTGTGATATTACTACTCTGATTGTTTCAGTGACTTAACACTTATGGAGTGGTTAAAATACACGTTCTTAATGTAGAAAATACTGAGTATCGACTGTCAGACATTTTAAATTATAAATAAATGCCTGTCACATAAAAGATAATGTACTATCATAATAATTAACTACATTTACGTTCTGCAAATCGCAATACTAAATCCTGTTACGAAAGTCACACCAAGATTTTGTTCTGGAGTGATCGGTTTTCTGAACGTTATCGACTGTATAATGAGCTACAGAACAATTATGAACAGTAATTCACCAAATCTGAAATAAGAAAACATCAGTAATGAAACATATGAAAGAATATTTCGCAAAGAAAATAAGTATTGGTATGTCTTAACTCAACTTTGTTTTTATTTTGTATATATTCGTAATACAGTTAATCAAATGCGCCATGCATTTCAGAGAGTCCACACCCATACCTCAGTGGCGGTCCAGAAATTATAAAAGATCGCGATGATAAAATCGATTTTTAATAAGATTTTAAATGCATATTTCTCTTATCAATAACTAATGTATATTTCACGATATCACAAAAAATTAACGATTCTGCCATAATTCGCTCCCTGATAGAGTCGAAATTTGGCAGTGTGAAAACAAAGGGACACCTATTTTGTCTTAGGTGCCAAAACGTAATGAGCGAATGATGGTAAAATTTGACGCCACTTTATGTCTGGTCGCGTAGCATGTAGCCATGTGAGTCTGTAACAGTCAGTGGGGAAGCTGTAGTCTTGGGGTAACGTGTAGCACATGTAACCCAAAATTCCCATAGAGGGAAATCCACTGCTGACAATCTTTGCACTCGTTGCAAGTGATAGGGACAATAGCGGTTGTCATTCAGGCTACACATAATCGTATTTCATGTTGGTGGCCCATTTGCTTGGAGGTTGTACTAGGGTTTGTCTCAAGATACTGCAGATCTTGGTCCTCCAAATCTGATGTACACACAATATGCCGTCTCCCTGCACCTTCATCTGTCTGAAAGGACTCATCATCACACAAACACCCAGAAAGGTCTTGAAATGTTGTATGATGTGGTTGATGTCTATGAGGGTACTTGTTCTGGTAGAGCTGTGTTGCCTTTCAAGCGTTTCTGTCTGCTTGGCCGTACACAAACACCATCTCGGCTTGTTCCCGACATGAATACCGGACCATTCTGCTGCATGAAGTACACTGCGTCAATCACAAAACCTGCAACACACAAGGAACACAATGATCCGTAAGAGTACGAGAGGGTGGAGATCGCTTCTGAACAGCGCGCTACAAAGCATCCCATATGTGCTCAATAATGTTCATGTCTGCGGAGCTTGCCCAAGTCCGTTGGAATGCACAATGGACATGAATGGATGCAGGTGATCAGACAGGATGCACACGCCCCACACCATTACAGAGTCTCCACCAGCTTGAACAGTCCCCAGCGGATATGTAGAGGTCGTCTCTCCATACCCACACACGTTCATCCACTTGATACAATTTGAAACGAGACTCGTTCGCTCAGGCAACATGTTTCCAGTCATCAACAGCCCAACGTCGGTGTTGACGGGCCCAGGCGAGGTGTAAAGCTTTGTGTCGTGCAGTCATCAAGGGTACATGAGTGGGCCTTCGGCTCCGAAAGCCCATATCGATGATGTTTCGATGAATGGTTCGCACGCTGACACTTGTTGATGGCCCAGAATTGAAATCTGCAGCAATTTGCGGGAGGGTTGCAATTCTGCCAAGTTGAACAATTCTTTTCAGTCGTCGTTGGTCCGGTATTGCAGGATCTTTTTCCGGCCGCAGCGATGTCGGAGATTTGATGTCTTAGCGGATTCATGATTTTCACGGTACACTCGTAAACGATCGTACGACAAAATCCTCACTTCATCGCTATCTCAGATATGCTGTATCCCATCGCTGGTGCGCCGACTATAACACCACATTCAAACTCACTTAAATATTGTTAACCTGCCTTTGTAGCAGCAGTAACCGATCTAACAACTGCGCCAGGCACTTGTTTTATGTAGGCGTTGCCAACCGCATCGCCGTATTCCGCCTGTTTACGTTTCTCTGTATTTGAATAGATATGACTATACCAGTTTCTTTGGCGCTTCAGTGTACGTCTATGAAATTTAACTAAATTCTTTGATGTAAGTAATGTTAACATGACACTGAAATTCAAATTGTGCCTCTTTGTATGTAGAACTAAATAATCATGATGAGGCCTATGTCAGTGTAAATAATCAGTGGTGAATAAAGGTTCTTGAACGTCTGAACGTTTTTGGGTGGAGAAGCTGTTGAGAAAAATGCTCGAACAACTTATTCAAATGATATACTAGGCTAGAAGGCTCTCGTCTTTTTAAGTATTACTACAGTTGCTTCAATCAGAGTAAACAAACAAAAATAATCATGTGTATGTGGCAGCAGTTCCCTCATTACACTAATGACATTTTCGTTACTTACATAAATCAAGCGCCACAGTTCTTGGAGCCGACAAATTCACGGTTATCTGTGAAAATTGTGTTTTTTAAAACTCGTCGTGCATGACTTGTGCGATACTTTCTTTCCACTTAAAAGACACTTCGCGAACTTCTTATCTAAAATAGTGAAGTACTTTCACGTTTAGCTGGCTCTGGATTTCTTCCTCTCGGTGCACTGTCGGCAGTGAAAGCGGACTGAAGATGTCCTTGTAGCGTCTTCGAAAAACAGTACAGGAATGGACTGCAGATATATATAAATGTGCGTACAAAATATTTGCCCGGGGTTACCCTTTTGGTAAGTTAGGTCTCCTGGGGCAAGTCTTTTATATTTGACGTCGCACAGTCCAGCTATCCAGTATTATGATTACCAGTAACCTGAAGTATTTCTATATCTTTAGAAATCACCAATTATTCCATCAGTTATTTCCATGGTAGTCTGAATATCGTAAGGTCACTGCGATTTATCAATGGCCAGATAGAGCGAATTACAAGGGCATTCATCATTATACAGATGGCGCGCAGTATTAACAGTTATTCGCTAGTTTTTTCCATGGTAGTACGATCATCACAAGGTCAACGTATTCATTAAAAGAAGATAGCATTTTTCACCTTTGCTGCTATAATGTCACTTTCTTTTAATAAATCCATTGCTGGGGGAGGGGCTGTGAGGGGAAATGTATTCATTATTCGTGATGCCACAGAGCAAGACTGGAGTAGAAGTGGTAAGTACGACGTACGCACGTTGGCTGACAGCCCACAGTACACTGGTAACCAGTTATTTGGCTCACTGTGAATACTCAGTAACCGGGTATTTCTTCCAGTTAAGTTATATTTTGCCACCTTTAATCACTATAGATTTGACAACAAATTTAAATGTTCTGTATGTATGTACACTGATGAGGAAAACGTTATGACCACTGCCCATCGCGAGGCTGAATGTCTCCTGGTGGGGCTGCGGGTACGTGACGCAGCTAAGGAAAGAATGTAGGCGGAAGAGAGACGAATGGGCAGTCATTATAGCGAAGATGCACGATGCGAGCCGAAGATGGGGAAATCCACTGATATAAGCGGTTTTGTGATGCTGCGGCTGGGAAGGAGAATTTCTAAAACTGTGAAGCTGGTCGCTTGTTGGTGTAATACTGTCGTGAGCACCTATAGAAAACTGTTGAAGAATGGTGAGATACCGAGGCCGTATGGTATTGGACGACCTCGTCTCATCATAAAAGGCAGAGGTCGTAGGATTCCCCACTGTGTAATCCTGGACAGGCAGCGATCTGTGGTAGATCTGTGTTGGCGCAGGCACGAGTGTTTTGGAGCTCACCGTTCAAAGGCCATTGTGGAACACGGAGATCCACATCACACGACCCTACGTGTTCCTGTGTTGACCCAACGTCATCGCCAGCTATGACTGTAGTGGCCAAGCATTACTTGGGTTTTCACCGTGGATCAATAGAAACGTGTCTGCTGTCGAATGAGTCACATTTCTTGTTACACCAGATCGATGGTTGGGTCCTAACACACCGTCATCCAGGCGAATGGCTGTACAAAACGTACACCGTGCATGACGTAGTGACGTCACAGAGAAGTATCACCGATGTGAGACTAACGTCTCATGCGTAATGCCACACAGTCTGCAGTTCCCTGATAACAGCGCACCCGGATGAAAAGCAAAGGGGAATAGGCACTAGGGTGGGCTGCGAAATACGGAAACGTAAATTACAGTGTCTTAGTTCCCTCCCTGCATCCGTCTCTGTAATAGATGTAATCTTAACCTAAGGATCTCGCACACTACAGAGGATGTATCTACACCTACATCTACATCTATACTCAGCAAACCACCGTTAGGTGAGTTAGGTTTAAGTAGATCTAAGTTCTAGGGGATTGATGACCTCAGATGTTAAGTCCCATAGTGCTCAGAGCCATTTGAACCATTTGAACCACCGTGAGGTGCATGATAGAGGGTACGTTCCACTGTACCAGCTGTTTAGAGTTTCTTCCCGTTGGAGTGCGGAAAGAATGATTGTCTGAATACCTCTGTGCTTGCAGTAATTATTATGATCTTATCCTCAGGATTCCCATTTGGGCGATACGTAGGGGATCGTAGTATACTCCTAGAATGATCATTTAAAGCCAGTTCTTGAAACTTTGTTAATAGACTTTACGTCTATCGTCAAGATTCTTCCAGCCCAGTGTCTCTGTGACACTCTTCCACGGATCAAACAAATCTGTGAGCTTGTGTGCTGCCCTTCTCGGCATACATTCAATATTCTCTGTTAGTCCTATCTGGAACGGGTCCCACACACCTGAGCAATATTCTATAATGGGTCGCACGAAAGATTTGCAAGCACTCTTATGTAGACTGACTCCACTTCCCCAGTATTCTACCAGTAAACCGAAGTCTATCACCTGCCTTGCCCACAACTGAACCTATGTGATTATTCGATTTCATATCCCTACAAAGTAGGTATTTCCGCGAGTTGTTCGATTCCGACAGTGACTCACTGGTATTATAGGATAATACGTTTTCTCGTTTGGTAAAGAGAACAGTGTTACATTTCTGATTTAAAACAAGTTGCCAATCTCTGCACGACTTTGAAACCTTATCAAGATCTAACCTATTTAAGCAGCTTCTTTCAGACAGTGCTTCATTATAGATAGCTGCATCACCTGGAAAAAGTCTGAGGTTACTATTGACGCTGTGCAGGGTCATTAACATAAAATATGAAGAGCAAGGGTTCCATAACATTTCCCTGGGGCATACCTGAAGTTACTTCTACATCTTACGATGACTCCCATCCAAGATAACGAGATGCGTTCTTCCTACCAAAAAGTCCTCAATCCAGTCACAAATTTCACTTGATACCCCATATGACTGCACTTTTGACAACAAGCGTAGGTGTGGTACTGAGTCAAACGCTTTTCGGTAATCAAGAAATATTGCATCTACCTGATTGCCTTCATCCAAAGCATTCAGTATGTCATGTGAGAAAAGTGCGAGTTGGGTTTCACATGATCGATGTTTTCGAAATCCATGCTAGCTGACATTGAGGGAGCCGGCCGCGGTGGTCTAGCGGTTCTAGGCGCTCAGTCAGGAACCGCGCGACTGCTACGGTCGCAGGTTCGAATCCTGCCTCGGGCATGGATGTGTGTGATGTCCTTAGGTTAGTTAGGTTTAAGTAGTTCTACGTTCTAGGGGACTTATGACCACAGATGTTGAGTCCCATAGTGCTCAGAGCCATTTGAACCATTTTTTTGACATTGAGGAGGTCATGCTGTTCAAGGCACTTCATTATGTTTGAGCGCAGGATATGTTCTAAAATTCTACAACATATCGATGTCAAGGATACTGGACGGTAGTTTTGTGGGTCGCTTCTATTATGCTTCTGATAGATGGTTGTGACTTGTACATTTTTCCAAGAGCAGGGTACTGTGTTTTGTTCGAGGAATCTGTGACAGATTGTAGTTAGAAAAGGGGCTAACTCAGCCTCAAATTTGATATAGAATCTGACAAGGATTCCATCGGACACTGGAGCTTTTTTCGATTTTACTGATTTCAGCTGTTTCTCAACTCACCCTAATACTTACTTCATTCACCTTTTCAATGGTACGAGTACTAAATTGGAGCATTTCAGCTTTTGCTTTGCTACCATCAATATCAGTTCTTGTCTCATACGTTAGAAATGGACATTAACTTTGGTGCCACTAACAGCCTTTACATATGACCAGAATTTCCTTGGGTTTTGTGAAATATCATTTGACAATATTTTGCTACTGTAGTCATTCCTCTCTCGACAGCCAAACGTGTTTCATTCAGCATCTCTCTATCTATAGTCCTACACTTTATTTTACACAAATTACGTGTGTGAATCCAAAGGGACCAAGCTGCTGAGGTCATCGGTCCCTAAACTTACACACTACTTAAACTAACTTATGCTAAGAACAACACACACAGCCATGCCCAAGGGAAGACTCGAAGTTCCGGCGGTAGGGGCCGCGCAATCCGTTTCATGGCGCTCCAGACCGCGCGGCCACAAATTACGCAGTAATCTCCGTTTCTTTAGAAGTTTATTTACGGTGGCTGTATACCACGAGGATCCCTTTCATTATGTTCTACTGGGTACATATACACTGAAGAGCCAAAGAAACTGGTACACCTGCCTAATATCGTGTAGAACCCCGCGAGCAAGCAGAAGTGAAGCAACACGGCGTGGCCTGGGCTCGACTAATGTCTGAAGTAGTGCTGGTGGGAATTGACTTAATAAATCCTGCAGGGCTGTCCATAAATCCGTAAGAGTACGAGGGAGTGGATATCTCTTCTGAACAGCACGTTGCTAGGCGTCCCAGATACGCTCAAAAATGTTAATATATCTGGGGAGTTTGGTGGCCAGCGGAAGTGTTTAAACTCGGAAGAGTGTTCCTGGAGCAACTCTGTAGCAATTCTGGACGCGTGGGGTGTCGCATTGTCCTGCTGGAATTGCCCAAGTCCGTCGGAATGCTCAATGGACATGAATGGATGCAGGTGATCAGACAGCATGTTTATGTACGTGTCACCTGTCAGAGTCGTATTTAGACGTATCAAGGGTCCCATATCACTTCAACTACACACACTCCACACAATTACAGAGCCTCCACCAGCTTGAACAGCCCACTGCTGACATGCAGGGTACACTGATTTATAAAGTTGTCTCCATACCCGTACACGTCCATCCGCTCGATGCAATTTGAAAGAGACTCGTCCGACGAGGCAACAAGTTTCCAGTCATCAACAGTCGAATGTCGGTGTTGACGGGCCCAGGCGGGGCCTAAAGCTTTGTGTCGTGCAGTCAACAAGGATACACGAGTGGAACCTCGGCTCCGAAAGCCCATATCGATAGTGTTTTTTTGCGTTGAATGTTTCGTACTTTGACACTTGTTGATGGCCCGGCATTGAAATTGCGGAAGGTCGCACTTCTGTTACGTTGAACGATTCTCTTCAGTCATCGCTGGCCCCATTCTTGCAGGATCTTCTTCCGGCCGCAGCGATGTCGGAGATCTGCTGCTTTACCGGATTCCTGATATTCACGGTACACTCGTGAAATGGTCGTACGGGAAAATCCCTACTTCATCGCTACCTCGGAGATGCCGTGTCTCATCGCTGGTGCGCCGACTATAGCACCACATTGAAACTCACTTAAATCTTGATAACCTGCCTTTGTAGCAGCAGTAATCGATCTAACAACTGCGCCAAACAGCTCCTGTCATACGCAGGCGTTGCTGACCGCAGCGCCGTCTCCTGCCTGTTTACATATCTCTGTATTTGAACACCCATGCCTGCACCAGTTTCTTTGGAGCTTCAATGTATATCCAGTGTTTGGTCAATTATTCTTTTAAACTTGAGCATTAGTTCCTCTACATGCTCGTGTCCTGTGCTGAAAGTTGCAAGTTCGTCACTCAGACATGACACTACTGATTTTTTATCTAGTTTACTGAACACATATTTCTGCTTGTTTTTGTTGTTCTTTTTACTTTGGTTATGATTGTTGCCACAACTGTATCATGGCCTGCCCGCATCTCGTGGTCGTGCGGTAGCGTTCTCGCTTCCCACGCCCGGGTTCCCGGGTTCGATTCCCGGCGGGGTCAGGGATTTTCTCTGCCTCGTGATGGCTGGGTGTTGTGTGATGTCCTTAGGTTAGTTAGATTTAAGTAGTTCTAAGTTCTAGGGGACTGATGACCATAGCTGTTAAGTCCCATAGTGCTCAGAGCCATTGTATCAAGGCCACTGATGCCAGTTTCCTCAGAGAGGTCAGGTCTGTTTGTTGCCATTAGCGCCAATATACACTCCTGGAACTTGAAATAAGAACACCGTGAATTCATTGTCCCAGGAAGGGGAAACTTTATTGACACATTCCTGGGGTCAGATACATCACATGATCACACTGACAGAACCACAGGCACATAGACACAGGCAACAGAGCATGCACAATGTCGGCACTAGTACAGTGTATATCCACCTTTCGCAGCAATGCAGGCTGCTATTCTCCCATGGAGACGATCGTAGAGATGCTGGATGTAGTCCTGTGGAACGGTTTGCCATGCCATTTCCACCTGGCGCCTCAGTTGGACCAGCGCTCGTGCTGGACGTGCAGACCGCGTGAGACGACGCTTCATCCACTCCCAAACATGCTCAATGGGGGACAGATCCGGAGATCTTGCTGGCCAGGGTAGTTGACTTACACCTTCTAGAGCACGTTGGGTGGCACGGGATACATGCGGACGTGCATTGTCCTGTTGGAACAGCAAGTTCCATTGCCGGTCTAGGAATGGTAGAACGATGGGTTCGATGACGGTTTGGATGTACCGTGCACTATTCAGTGTCCCCTCGACGATCACCAGTGGTGTACGGCCAGTGTAGGAGATCGCTCCCCACACCATGATGCCGGGTGTTGGCCCTGTGTGCCTCGGTCGTATGCAGTCCTGATTGTGGCGCTCACCTGCACGGCGCCAAACACGCATACGACCATCATTGGCACCAAGGCAGAAGCGACTCTCATCGCTGAAGACGACACGTCTCCATTCGTCCCTCCATTCACGCCTGTCGCGACACCACTGGAGGCGGGCTGCACGATGTTGGGGCGTGAGCGGAAGACGGCCTAACGGTGTGCGGGACCGTAGCCCAGCTTCATGGAGACGGTTGCGAATGGTCCTCGCCGATACCCCAGGAGCAACAGTGTCCCTAATTTGCTGGGAAGTGGCGGTGTGGTCCCCTACGGCACTGCGTAGGATCCTACGGTCTTGGCGTGCATCCGTGCGTCGCTGCGGTCCGGTCCCAGGTCGACGGGCACGTGCACCTTCCGCCGACCACTGGCGACAACATCGATGTACTGTGGAGACCTCACGCCCCACGTGTTGAGCAATTCGGCGGTACGTCCACCCGGCCTCCCGCATGCCCACTATACGCCCTCGCTCAAAGTCCGTCAACTGCACATACGGTTCACGTCCACGCTGTCGCGGCATGCTACCAGTGTTAAAGACTGCGATGGAGCTCCGTATGCCACGGCAAACTGGCTGACACTGACGGCGGCGGTGCACAAATGCTGCGCAGCTAGCGCCATTCTACGGCCAACACCGCGGTTCCTGGTGTGTCCGCTGTGCCGTGCGTGTGATCATTGCTTGTACAGCCCTCTCGCAGTGTCCCGAGCAAGTATGGTGGGTCTGACACACCGGTGTCAATGTGTTCTTTTTTCCATTTCCAGGAGTGTATTTCCATCATGAGTGGGGCTCTTAACTTTCTGTTCTAGGTTTTTCTCAGAGAAGGGATTTAGCAATGTTTTACAGGCTGACTTATCACGTCCATCACTAACAAAAGTGTAATTTTTCCACTTAACTGTTGGATGACTAAAGTCTCTACCGATTATTACAGTGCGATTGCGGAACTGATGTTTCCTCTAAAGTTTTCGGTTACATGAGGAGATGAGTCTGGTGGGCGGTAGAAGGATATCCTGTGTTCAAAAATGGTTCAAATGGCTCTGAGCACTATGGGACTTAACATCTGTGGTCATCAGTCCCATAGAACTTAGAACTACTTAAACCTAACTAACCTAAGGATATCACACACATCCATGCTCGAGGCAGCATTCGAACCTGCGACCGTAGCGGTCACACGGTTGCAGACTGAAGCGCCTAGAACCGCACGGCCACAACGGCCGGCCTATCCTGTGTTAAATGGTCACTTGTGTTCATGTGGTCCAGCTTCTTTTATAAAATAATCCCAGAAAGAGGAATCAGTAACTAGGCACGGATTTATAGTTCTTTTCGTGTCCTGGATAGAGAAACTGCTCGGAAACTATTGATATTTTCTGGTTGCAGTAACAATATTTGATTCCGGTGTTCGTCTCACCTGTCCTTAAAAAAAAAAAAAGTAACGTTAGACTTCGCTGATCCATCGACCTATGTTACATTAGTTCGAATAGGTTCCGGTTTGAGAAAGAAATGAATCGTTTCCTTTTCAAAGGACTTATCCGGGAATTCTCCATATCTGTTGTAGAGAAACCACAGACAACGTAAATATGGAATTGAATACCGCTATTCCCGAGAGTAAGTCCAATGTGCCACTCACGGAGCCACTTCACTCGCTTGTCCTTCGAGCTTGCAAGAGTGACTTCAGTCTAATTCCAACATTAAAATTATTGCCCCGCCTTTCATGAACGTCGCTTATATAATTATTTTCACGTCGAATGTGATGGTATATATCGTAATGTTTTTGGTAGGTTCTTCCAATATATGCTGCTAAAAAAAAACAAAAAAAACCAACGTGATTTAGATCTTCGTCTGCACACAGTATGATTTTGATACGATGTGAGGGTTGTTTTAATAGAGCGTGATTAACACACAAGTACAAGGTCTATCGTATGACTACACTATAAAGCATACCCTAACTACGAGACGAAAACAATTTTTCACCTATTCACTATCATCTACGTAGGGTTACAAAATGTAATCCAGATAATCAATATCTTAATTACTTCCTTCTTTTATTTCTCCATTTTCTGAAGATGTATTTTGAATATAGCAGCATACAAACTCTCTTTATTGAAATGGTCAGGTCCTGTCACACTTTTTTCCTTCTGTTTCTAGTCTGTCGATTGATTATTAAAAGATGTAAAAACATTATAGCTGCACGAGATCGTACAATAGCCTAGTGTTATGTAAAACAAAATTCAATACCTATAATAACCTGATAAAAGTGTCTCAACTACCCAGCACATTATATGGAAAAGCATTTTTTATTATTGAGCATATTTGGATGTTCCCTTTCAAAAGGGAGATGTAGACATGTGTTCGCTTTTATTAAGTAAAATTAATTATTTATTTTACGTGAAAAATAAAAATATGAAATAGTTTATATTTTAAAACGTAACAATAAACATAAATATACTCCAAAGTTCGGATTCAGAATTTCGATTAGAGAGTGTATTCATGGGCTATTGATAACGGCTGGTCGAGTATGGGAAAGGTTTTTAAGGCTGTGCGTGTGTTGTCAGGTATCCTGCTTAACTGTTTCTATCAGTTAATCTAATGCATCTCAAAGTGGCCTGTTCATCCTTTGTTTGGTCAGTGACCATGATAGCCATGATATCTGAATAAGTGTTATAATTTTAATGTATGTTGTTAATTTAAGACACAGGTTTTGATTGATGTAGACCCTACAGAACTGTTACTCAATATTTATTAGTTCTCACTGTGGCTGTCTCTTTCCTCGTTTTTATTAGTTGTGTGCCAGTCACACGTACCAGGGAATAATTTCTAGCGTTTTTCAGCTCTTCCTCGTTTTATTTTGTACTTTATGTCGTTTCTACACTCATGCCCATAAATTAAAGATAATACTGATACTTGGTGAAACAACGCTTTGGTGGGCGGTTTGTGGGTTTAAATCACCTCGGGTTATGACCATTTGACCTGCGGTCGTCGCACGGTGGCGCTGGCAGCAGTCCACATACGCAGAGGTGTGTTGGTGCATGTCAGAGTACGGTGCAGCGAGTTAGTGTGTGGACGTTTCCAGACCTGCTAGTGGTGACTGTGTGTTGAAAATGGCTCAAAGAACACATATTGATGACGTTATGAGGGGTAGAATACTAGGGCGACTGGAGGCTCGTCAAACACAGCAGGTCGTAGCACGAGCCCCTCCGTGTGCCACAAAGTGTGATCTTAAGATTGTGACAACAATTCCAGCAGACAGGAAACGTGTCCAGGCGCTACAGTATGGGACGTCCACAGAACACCACAAGAAGACCGATATCTCACCATCAGACGGCCACGGAGTACTGCAGGTAGCCTTGCTCGGGCCACTGGAACAGATGTCTCCAGACACACGGGCAGCAGACATGGTTTATTCGCCCGGAGACCTGCAAGGTGCATTCTACTGAGCCGGCCGGAGTGGACGAGCGGTTCTAGGCGCTACAGTCTGGAACCGCGCGACCGCTACGGTCGTAGGTTCGAATCCTGCCTCGGGCTTTTGACAAGCGCTGACATTAATGTGACTAGACAGTGTGAAACTACGATGATACCGGAATTACTGTATGGGACAGAAATATGGAGAATAGATAAATATACAGAGGAAAAGGGAAACGTTTTTCAAAGCAAAATCCTGCGGAGGATATCTGGATCGATTTGTGTGTGTGTGGGTGGGGTGGGGGGGTGGGGGGGGGGGTGGGGGGAGGGGTGAATGGCGAAGAAGAAAGAATTGGGAAATATATGCCGAGAATTCTTCCGGGTTGTCTTGCCAGCAAGACTCAACACAACCCGGAGCACCTCCGAAGATGTCCAACGTATCTTTGGACGAAACGTCAGGGATAGAAGAGTTCCACGGACTACGGCCATACAACCCGGAAGAATTCTCGGCAGCTGAAACATCCGTTCGTGAAAGCCTTCATTGTATATATATAATGAAACCCATTGTGTAGAGATTAACTGAACGGAATAGAAGAGCGGAAGCACGACGCTACGGGGAACTGTTCCCGCAGTGACGTCAACCACATCCCAATACTTTTGATTAAATGTAAGGGTTTTGCATTACTCTCTTTTTTGTATTGTACGTTTTGGTGATTACGCATTATGGGTTCTACAGTGTTGTGAAGGTAATTTCACAAAAATAACTAGGATACCAAACCGAATAAATCATTATTAACTTATTCCTGTCCGCCTCCGGTAGCTGAGTGGTCAGCGCTACAGGGTGTCAATCCTAAGGGCCCAGGTCCGATTCACGGCTGGGTCGTAGATTTTCTCCGCTCAGGCACTGGGTGTTGTGTTGACCTAATCATCAACATTTCATCCCCATCGACGCGCAAGTCGCCGAAGTGGCGTCAAATCGAAAGACTTGCACCCGGCCAACGGTCTACCCGACGGGGGCCCTAGTCGCACGACACGACCTTATTCCTCTGTAACAAGCCACTGGAGGCCACGGATCGCTTATGCCAAAATACTCGGGAAGTATCCCGAAACAGCCACTGAAATGCTGTCGTAGATTTTCAGGTTCATCCAGTATAAATACAAATAATTCCACGCAACTGTAGAGAGATGCATTTAAGATAGCATAGAAATACGATATTTAAAATACATTGAAAATAAGTACCATGTGAAGTGGATGAGTAAGGTGGATCACTGAGTGGGGGATTTAGCCAGAGTTTCTGTTTGGTGTGATGAATGGCACCTTTCTTTAAATGCAGAAAGAAATGTAAGTAAATGCAGATGATTAGAAAAGGAAATGGTCAAAATAGTGGATAAGGGTTGGTTGTTATGTAAGGGTGAACAGGTGCTGCAGCCTAGTAGTGGCAGTGAGAGGGAGCCTACAAGCGAAAAGGAGCAGTTGATCTCTTGTAGTGGAAGTGTCTGGATACAGTGGTATAGAACGCGTCATTTTTCCATTTATGTGTGTTTATTTTATTTGCCATTGGATGTTACAGCAAGGCATCTGTTTGCTATCAATATCTTGCTACTGATATTCCTTGGTTCGTTTGGTATGTATTTTTTTGTGGCATAATGTATTTTGGCCGGCCGGTGTGACCGTGCGGTTAAAGGCGCTTCAGTCTGGAACCGCGTGACCGCTACGGTCGCAGGTTCGAATCCTGCCTCGGGCATGGATGTGTATGGTGTCCTTAGGTTAGTTAGGTTTAATTAGTTCTAAGTTCTAGGCGACTGATGACCTCAGAAGTTAAGTCGCATAGTGCTCAGAGCCATTTGAACCATAATGTATTTTGTCAATGAGTCACTACCGCTCTATGTGTTCTTATCTAATTGGTCTAAATATGGGCTACCCCATATATACTTGTTCTGGTACACTGATGCAAAACTATTGATTTACGATACCTTTCTTTTAGGATGTCTAGAAAAATACCAAAGTATACTCGAAAGAATAAAAGAAAGTGCTGGGATGAAGAGGATGTGGAGAAAGCTACTATAGCTGTTCGAGAAGAGCGAACGGGGACCCTGAAAGCAGCAAGGATGTTTAATGTACCTCGTACGACACTCCAAACCTTAAGTACAAAGGAGGAAAATGGCTCTGAGCAATATGCGACTTAATTTCTGAGGTCATCAGTCGCCTAGAACTTAGAACTAATTAAACCTAACTAACTAAGGACATCACACACATCCATGCCCGAGGCAGGATTCGAACCTGCGACCGTAGCGGTCGCTCGGTTCCAGACTGTAGCGCCTAGAACCGCACGGCCAGTCCGGCCGGCTACAAACGAGGAGCCGGCCGCTGTGGCCGAGCAGTTCTAGGCGCTTCAGTCCGGAACCGCGCTGCTGTTACGGTTGCAGGTTCGAATCCTACCCGGGGCATGGGTGTGTCCTTAGGTTAGTTAGGTTTAAGTAGTTCTATGTCTAGGGGACTGATGACTTCAGATGTCCCATAGTGCTTAGAGCCATTTGAACCATTTGAACAAAAGAGGATAAGACTCCAGCTGGATCTGATCATAGTAAACTAGAGAGAATACCCTACTTGGGTGCAGAATTAGAGGAACAGCTGATTGAATGAATACCTACTCATCATGGAACAAAAATTCGGCGGATATACTAGAGCAGATCTGCGAGGGATGGCGTTTTAACTTTCAATTAGACGTGTTCTATGTGTCTCCTGTATGCACAGTATATGGAACTAGTGCTGACTGCATAGCTCACGGAGAAGTTCTATGGAGGGCTACGACCTACCTTCCCCCTGGTTGTAAAAGAGTTGCTGAAGGTTTACCTCCAGGCCATGACGGGGAATGGACAACTTGGAAATCCCTGAATAGACTGAGATCCGGAGTTGGAAGATCAAAAGTTAACTTTGTAAGATGGGGATACACTGATCCAAATGATATTCGGTGTGACTGTAGATAAGAACAGACAGTTCGGCACATGCTTCGGTGTCTATTGTGCCCAGTCTCCTGTACAGAACATTATCTTGAACAAGCAACAGAAAATGCACTGGAAGTGGCCAAATTTTGCTCAAATGTAATCTAATCATAACTGTGTAAAATGTACCTCTACGTTTCTGACACGAGAATAATAATAAAAATTAGACGTGTTTTTCTGAATCGACACAAAGATTTTTTTATCATTTCGCAAATCTTGTGAAACATCGTTTGCAAGAGCGCTGGCTTCAGCAGAGCAAATGTCCAAGTATTCTTTAACCTTTTGGAAGAAGCGTAGCAAAGGCACAAATTCATTGCAGAAAGAATATTCAGTGTATATGAAACAGGTCTTTCAACTGTCCAGAGCAATATCTCACATATATCAAACCGAAAAATGGCAAGAAGCAAATAGCAGCTTAGACTTCTACGTCATTTTTCCACGAACAAACATGACCCACGTTCTAATGAAAGGGTCTCCTCTGGATTCGATAGGCAGGCTCACCCGTGTGGATGACTGCAAAATAATCTCTTTACAGAGTGGCTTGATCATTTCATTGCAAAAGTCAGCCCGAAAGGAGAGTCAGCAGTTCTACTGATTTTAGGTGGGCATTCTACTCACGTAAGGAACAATGATATCATTGACATGATTAGAGAAAACCACGTGACAATCATCTCTCTCCCTCCTCATTCCACCCACAAGCTTCAGCTTCCGGATAAGACATTCATGGGCCCATTGAAAGCTTATTATGATGGGAAAGTGAAGACAGTTGATTAGATCTTCCCATGGTCCTGTTATACCATATGACATAACGGAGTTGTATGGAGACACGTACCTCAAGTTCCAGACTGGGGAGATTGCAGCAAGCTGATTCAAAGCAGCTAGAGTGTTTCTTTTTAAGAAAGATATATTTTTTTATTCTGATTTTCTAGCTTCCGAAATTGTAGCAGAGAAGACACGCAGTTGTACGACATCAAACACCTAACGTTACTGCCTTACTATCGCTTTCGACTTCCACTCCTGCAACTCTGCAGGTTCTTACAAGAACGCCAAAGCAAGTGAGCCCTTTCAAGATTGCTCCGGTTCCTGACATGAACAAATTAGCTTGAAATCGTGGTCGTAAGCTTTCGCGTTCACGTGTCGTTACTGGAACGCCGCACCTTCACGAATTGTCTGCATCTAACACTCCAATAGCAAACACACAGACAAAGGGAAGGCTTTCAAAAGTGAGACAATAATCATCAGATTCGGAGGACAGTGGTACAGCCTGAAACGAGTTGTGGATCATGACAGTGACCTGGAAATACCTGTCACGAAAACTGACAATAGCCGGGAGAGTGGTATGATGACCACATAGCCTTCCATATCCGTATAGAATGACGCCTATGGGCTAAGGATGACACGGCGGACGGACGGTACCGTTGGGACTTCAAGGCATGTTCGGGCGTTGTTTCTTTATTCTTTTTTTAGAAAGAGTCTGAAAAACGTGTAAGGGTGTTGTAGGGAGGTAGGTTCTGCTGAGAAACAACTGTTAAGAAAAAAATTCGCTACGTCACGCCGTTTCCTATTTAATTAGCATTGAAGTGAGCAAATCAGGTCGTTGAGGGCGCAAATTCAAGCATTTGCACACGCTAAAACGCGGTAATGAACAGACATTAATTAATGTAGATAATGAAATTTCGGGAATACATTTGTCTAGGTGACACACTTAAGTGATTAAAATTGCTTGGTCACAGGATAATGTAAGCGCGAGATAAGCCATTGCAAATGTGAAATTCTGGTACATTAATACACTCGTGCTCATAAATTAAGAATAACTGCAGAATGTAGTGCCACACAACGTGGCACTACACAAAACTGGCGCTAATAGCATAGGCACATAGGGAACACACACGACACAGATCTGTAAGTCCACGGTATTGGTGAGAAGTTGAGAAAACTGTCCCGAAACACATGTACTACAAAACGCCACTGTTTCCTGCGCATGTACCCCGGCATAAATATGCACACGTACACAGGCCGCACAACGGGCTAGCATACTCTGGATCAGTGGTCGAGCAGCTGCTGGGGTATAGCCTCCCATTCTTGCACCAGTGCCTGTCGGAGCTCCTGAAGTGTCCTAGGGGTTTGATGACGTGCAGCGATACGTCGACCGAGAGCAGCTCAGACGTGCTCGATGGGGTTTAGGTCTGGAGAACAGGCAGGCCACGCCATTCGCCTGATATCTTCTGTTTCAAGGTACTCCTCCACGATGGCAGCTCGGTGGGGCCGTGAGTTATCATCCATCAGGAGGAAGGTGGGACCCACTACACACCTGAAAAGACGGACATACTGGTGCAAAATGACGTCCCGATACACGTGACCTGTTACACTTCCTCTGTCAAAGACATGCAGGGGTGTACGTGCTCCAATCATAATCCCACCCCAAACCGTCAAACCACGACCTCCATACAGGTCCCTTTCAAGGACATTAAGGGGTTGGTGTCTGCTTCCTGGTTCTTGCCAGATGAAAACCCCGCGAAAATCACTGTTCAGACTATACCTGGACTCGTCCGTGAACATAGCCTGGGACCACTGTTCCGATGACCATGTACTGTGTTCTTGACAACAGGCTTTACGGACTCTCCTGTGACCAGGGGTCAGTGGAACGCACCTTGCAGGTCTCCGGGCGAATAAACAGTGTCTGTTCAGTGGTCTGTAGACTGTGTGTCTGGAGACAACTGTTCCAGTGGTTGCGGTAAGGTCCCGAGCAATGGTACCTGCACTACTCTGTGGCCGTCTGCGGGCACTGACGGCGAGATATCGGTCTTCTTGTGGTGTTGTACACTGTGGACGTCCCGTACTGTAGCGTCTGGACACGTTTCCTGTCTGCTGGAATCGTTGCCATAATCTTGAGATCAAACTTTGTGGCACACGCAGGGCCGTGCTACGACCTGCTGTTTTTGACCAGCCTCCAGTCGCCCTAGTATTCTACCCCTCATAACGTCATCAATATGTGTTCTTTGAGCCATTTTCAACACACAATCACCATTAGCACGTCTGAAAATGTCTGTACACTTACTCGCCGCACCGTACTCTGACATGCACCAACACACCTGTGTGTATGTTGACTGCTGCCAGCGCCACCGTGCGACGACTGCAGGTCAAATGCACCGTATGGTCATACCTCGAGGTGATTTAAACCCGGAGACCACCCAGCAGAGCGTTGTTTCATCATATGTTAGCATTATCCTTAATTTATGAGTGTGAGTGTATTAAGTGTAACCACCAGAACGTTACATACAAGCATGCAAACGTACGTGCATTGTGTTGTATGTCAATTTGTGGAATGGAGTTCCGTGCCTGTTGCACTTGTTCGGTCAATACAGGGACGGTTAATGTTGCTTGTGGAGATGACGCTGGAGTTGTCTTCCGTTGACGCCCGAATGTGCTGCACTGGAGATAGATCTGGTTATCGAGCAGACCTAGGCAACATAACAACACTGTGTAGAGCATGTTGTGTAACAACAGCGGTGTGTGGGCGAACGTTATCCTACTGGAAAACATCCCCTGGAATGCTAATCATTAATAGCAGCAGAGTAGATCGAATCACTGACTGACGTGCAAATTTGCAGCCTGGCTGCATGGGATAACCACGAGAGTGCTCACACTGTCATATGGAATCGCACCCTCACCATAGCTCCAGGTGCAAGTCCAGTACGTCTACCACGCAGACAGGTTGGTTGCAGACCCTCAACTGGCTTCCTTGTAACCAACACACGGCCACTGACATCGAGGCAGAACCAGCTTTCATCAGAAAACACAACAGACCTTCACCCTGCCCTCCAATGAGCTCTCGCTTGACACCACTCAGGTTCCAAATGGCGGTGGTTTGGAGTCAGTGCAAGGGCGTCTGGCCTGTTTGTAACAGTTCATCGCGTACTGCGGTGCCAACTGTTGTTCAGGTTGCTGCTGCTATTATGCGTCAGAACCATTCGCCGAACAGGATGATCTTCCCTCTCGGCAGTGCCACAAGGCCATCCCGGTCTACCTGCAACTGTACATTCTGGTTGCTGTGCCGCCCGAACAAGACACAACCAGGGCAAAAGCACCACAGGTGCAAAAATGTGAGCTGATACCAGTGCCATAGAGACTCACCACTTGCGCGAGTTCCACCATCGCCATGGGCGGGGCTGAGGGTCAAGATACCGACCAATTGACGGCCGAGTACAATCCACCAATGACCAGACGATAACGGACAGAAGCCTACTCGGAAGATAGAAGACCAGCTCTCGCCCATTTGGTTATACGAGGGTTGTCCAGAAAGTAAGTTCCGATCGTACGGGAAATGGAAGCCACAGTGAAAACTAGAAACGTTTTATTTGCAACAGTTAGGTACACCTTCCACCTACTTCTCTACATAGTCGCCGCTCCAACTTTGACTTTTGTCGTAGTGTTGTATCAACTTTACAGTGTCCTCGTTATAGAACGCAGCCGCCCGTGCTTTCAGCCAGTTATCTGCACTGGTCTGCAGCTCGTTGTCTGTGGAAAATTTTTGTCTTCATAGCCAGCGGTTCTTGTGAGCAGAGACGAGATTCAGGAGGAGCCAATTACAGACTTTTCAAATGGTTCAAATGGCTCTGAGCACTATGGGAGTTAACATCGTAGGTCATCAGTCCCCTAGAACTTAGAACTACTTAAACCTAACTAACCTAAGGACATCACACACATCCATGCCAGAGGCAGGATTCGAAGACAGTAGCGGTCACGCGGTTCCAGACTGAAGCGCCTAGAACCGCCCGGCCACACCGGACGACTAATTCTCATCAGAAACGCTGCAGGAGCGTTTTCATTGCCCCTGCAGTGTGCGACCGAGAATCGGCACGAAGAAGGAACTGCTCGAAAGTTGTGTTATGTGGTCTGCATGGCACAGGCGAAATCTCTAACCAGGCCGTCATACTTAGTGGGAGACGCTGTTCTCTTCGCATCTTTACGTGCTCACTGTTCACTCAAAACTGAAAAGAACGACGCGACACGATCGACGGGAATGCTAGAGACACTGACCAACACATCTGTGCAAAGCTTTACCGGATTTTCGCAGTGGTTTCTATTTCGCGACCGATCGGAACTTCCTTTCTGGACAACCCTCGTAGATCATCGACCAGGGTTGACTTAAGACAGGGGAAGTCGTATAGTGAATTTTTAGAAGTGAACAGACAGTTACTGTAAATTGCATTTGATATGTACATTGAAAGCCTTTTCTGTGCTATATTACAAGCAGTGCTTGCAGATTTACTCATTCATCAAGAGCCGCACGGAGTAACCGCGTGGTCTCAGTAGTCTTGTCACGGTCCGCGCGCTGCTCCCCCCGTCGGAGATTCGAGTCCTGGGCATGGGTGTGTGTGTCGTCCTTAGCGTAATTTAGTGTAAGTTAGATTAAGTAGTGTGCAAGCTTAGGGACTGCTGACCTCACAAGGGAACCTCCCCATCGCACCCCCCTCAGATTTAGTTATAAGTTGGCACAGTGAATAGGCCTTGAGAAACTGAACACAGATCAATCTAGAAAACAGGAAGACGTTGTATGGAAGTACGAAAAAAATAAGCAAAATATACAAACTGAATAGTCCATGCGTAAGATAGGCAACATAAAGGAAAGAGAACGAAGGAGCGCCGTGGTCTGAGGGTTAGCGTGCGCAGCTGCGGAATGAAAGGGCCTTGGTTCGAGTATTCCCTGGAGTGAAAATTTTAATTTTTTATTTTCAGTTTATGTGACAACGTCTTACGTTTTCATCACTTTTTTGGGGGTGATTATCACATCCACAAGAAAACCTAAATCTGGCAAGGTAGAAGAATCTTTTTACCCATTCGCCAAGTGTACAAGTTAGGTGGGTCGACAAAATATTCCTGTCATGTGACGCACATGCCGTCACCAGTGTCGTATAGAATATATCAGACGTGTTTTCCTGTGGAGGAATCGGTCAAATGTTTTCGGTTCCCATTGGAGAGGCACGTCCTTTCGTCTACTAAACGCACGGTTTTGCGGTGCGGTCGCAAACCACAGACACTAAACTTATTACAGTGAACAGAGACGTCAATGAACGAACGGACAGATCATAACTTTGCGAAAATAAAGTTTTTACTCAAGGGAAGATTTGAACCAAGGACCCCACGTTCCGCAGCTGCTTACGCTAACCACGGGACCACGGCACTAGTGTACTCACACTATCCTTTGGACTACTCAGTTTGTATATTTTCATTTATTTTTTTCGTAGTTCCACACAACTTCTTCCCGTTTTCGCGATTGATCTGTGTTCACTTTTTCAAGGCCTATCCACTGTGCCAACTTACAACTAAATCTGAAGGGGGTGCGATGGGGAGGTTCCCTTGTCAGCAGTTTGGTCCCATAACACCTTACCAAATATTTCCAATTCCATTTAACAAGCACAAAGATCAGTATACCTGTTTAACTCATTTGTATGACTGTCACTAATTTGTTTGAGTGTTGTAGAACCTCCGTTTCTCCTATCCTATTACCTGACCCTGGGGCGTAGCTGTGTAATAGTGGCAGGGAGAAATTGTCTTAGCGGTGTACTGCACCAGAAGCCGTTTCACAAACTCGGCCTACCGTAGCAGTGGCAACTGGGCGTCCACAGCAGTAGCGACGAGGTCATTACAAAACTGGCGACAAGGGTTCACAAAACTCGTGACCACTGCGGCCAGCATTCGTGTGCAGTGCCTGCATTCCTGTCAAGTTTTCCTGCAATATCGCTTCTCTTAGCCTTATTACACGACCTCGTTCAAACTGAGTGAGGTGTTGATAACGGCGTCTTTGTCGCCTTCGAGACATTCTTGGCGAACATCAATACATCACCTCCAGTGCCAAAGGTAAGTAATGCTAGTGACCGTTACAGTGTGTTTAAAGCAAACCTGATTTGCATCCTCGTTTATGCTACAGGCGTGAAATTTGAACAGACATAATATTCCAGATGTAGAAACACGCTTAGCAACTTTCGTTTCTGCTGCACAACTTCTTCTTGGTGCTGCGATTTTTTTCCGTCAGTGTACTTTACATTGTTAATAATACCATGTACCAAACACTTTTAATCTTAGTCCTGTACATAGGGTGTTACAGAACGACGTTTTAAAAATTTGGGGGATTATAGACGATGAAATTCTAAATATTTTGATGTAAGGAATCTGTACTCAGAAATGTGAAATGAGGTCTCTACAGCCACCTCTGGGTTGTCGAAAATCCATGCACTACGTATACGTGGAGTTTATGGGTGAGAGTCTCAGCGAACATTTGGGCTGAAAGCCTGGGAAATCACCTTGCTGGACGATATGTCTTACCAGTTCGTTTCATTGGTGCAGGTATTTTTAACTTTGTGGACATTGCCTGAACTTACAGAGGGACTTCCCTTGGAACTTTGCGCTAGTTTTTCGTTTCAGAACAATAGTCCTAAGGCGCACTTTGGTCGCAGAGCTAGGGCATATTTATCAGAGAACTTCAGGTAAAGAGTTATTGGAAGATGTTTTCCTGTCCCTTGGCCTGTGTGCTTCTCTGATCTCAGCTCAACTGACTTTTTCCTCCAGGATTATGCAAAGTTACTCGTGCTCTCAATATCAGTAGGAACAGTAACTGGGCTTATTAAGTGCAACTGTACAGTGTTTTACACCATCAAAGGAGAACGCGCTATCATACAGATCAGACAAAACATTGTTCGTCGTTGCACAGCATGTAATGAAGTTGATAGGCGTTACACTGAACATTTACTCTTCAACAATGGAGCAACAGATTCGGTTTACAGTATTTGATAGTACTCTACTGTTCATAAATATTTTCCAAACTACAATAGTCTGGTATTTCATTTAGCTTACCAAATGCGTAGATGGTGCACAGCGCTGTAGAAACTTTGTTTCACATTTCAGGCTGTAGGTTACTTGTATCGCAAGGATCAGTATTTCATCCTCTACAAGCTTCCAAAATTTTAAAACGTCTTTCTGTGATACTCTGTACGCTGTCTGGTTGCAACATTTGATACGGAGGCAATTCGGCGGATTCAGTGTGAGTGTGAGAAACTGCGTACTGTGGATATTATGCAGAAAGGTCAAAGTAAGACTATATTGATTTGCTTTATAAGAACCATGGCAGCTTGACATATGCCGTGTCATTCTCCGTTAACCTGACGTTTTAACTCTGGTTATTCACCAACTGATACGAGGGGAGTTTGAAAAGTCCATGCAAAAATAAAAACTACTTACTTGTTCGGGGTAAACCTTTTTTATTTTTCGATATAGTCTCCTTTTAGACTTATACAGTTCGTCCAACGCTGTTCTAATTTGTTGATCCCTTCCGAATAATAGGAACTGTCCTAGTCTGCAAAATAGCTATTAGTTGTTGCAATCACCTCCTCGTTTGAATAGAAACTTTGTCCTGCCAGCCATTTCTTCAGATTGGGAACAAACAGTAGTCCGAGGAAGCCAAGTCTGGAGAATATGGGGGTTGTGAAACGAGCTGGAATCCTATTTACATTAATTTTGCGATAACAGCTGCTGAGGTGTGTGCTGGTGCATTGTCATGATGGAAAAGAACTTTTTTGCGGTGCAATCGTCGGCGTTTTTCTTGCAGCTCAGTTTTAAAACGGTCCAATAACGATGAATAACGTGCACCTGTAATAGTTTTACTCTTTTCCAGATAGTCGGTGAGGATTATCCCTTGCGAATCCCAAAAGACAGTCGCCATAACATTTCAGGCCGAAGGAATGGTTTTCGCCTTATTTGGAGCACATTCTCCCTTGGTAACCCATAGTTTAGATTGTTGTTTGGTCTCAAAAGTGTAGTAATGTATCCATGTTTCATCCACAGTGACGAAACGACGCTTTAAGTCCTGCGGATTATTCCTGAACAGCTGCAAACCATCCTTGCAATACTCCACACGATTCCATCTTGCGGATAGCTTTCTCATGTCCAAATGTTTATGCAAAATATTATGTACCCGTTCATTCGACATGCCCACAGCACTAGCAGTCTCACGCACTTTAACTCTTCTGTCATCCATCACTATATCATGGATTTGATCAGTGATTTCTGGAGCCATAACCTCCACAGGGCGTCCAGAACGTTCAGCATCACTTGTGGCCATATGGCCACTCCAAAAATTTTGAAACCACTTATGAACCGTAATGTTTATCAGAATAATAACTGGAGTCTACCCAAGATCATCCTGCAGACATTTATTTAAGGATCTAGGGACATTCACAGTAGCTTCTCAGTATATATACTCTCTTATGAAATTTGTTATTAACAACCAAACCCAATTCAGAAGTAATAGCAGTGTGCATAACTACAATACTAGGAGAAAGGATGATCTTCACTATTCAAGATTAAATCTAACTTTGGCACAGAAAGGGGTGAATTATACTGGCACTAAAGTCTTTGGTCACTTACCAAATAGTATCAAAAGTCTGACAGATAACCAAGTATTTAAGAAGAAATTAAAAGAATTTCTGAATGACAACTCCTTCTACTCCATAGAGGAATTTTTAGATATAAATTAAGAAAAAAAATATAAAAAAAATAAAGTTGTTATATTCACTTAAGTATGTTGTTAAATTAACCTAATTATGTCATGTATTGGAAAATTCGACTCGTTCCACATCATTACGAAATATCGTATTCATGATCCATGGAACTAGTATTAATCTAATGTAATCTAATCTAATCTCTCTAGTCTCATGAGGCGTTTTGCCTTTCATAAAGTAATGTTTAATCACCGCACGAAATTCTTTTTCGTCCATTTTTTGACAATCACTCGACTTCCTTGATTCACACGAATGCCAAACACAAAGAAATGGATCAATATGGCTGAAACTTGGTGTGCGTTCTTTCCAAAGATGCTACTAACTAAACATGACTTCGATACGTGGCGGTGGTGCCATCTGTCGGACTTTGCCCCTCGTATTTGCTTACTGGGAGACCAATAGTTCCTGGCGTGAAGCTGTGTCATCGCAGCCGCCACTGAATGGGAGCTTCCCGTCTGTATCCCGGCCTTGGACTTAGCGAGGCGCGGCGCGTGCACAGAGGCGGTGTTGCGTCAGACGGGGCACGTGATTTCGTGGCGCGCCGGCGGGTCCTTGCCCCTCGCGGAACCGCTAGCAGAGAAGGCCTCGCGGAAGACGCTCCGCAACCGTGTTGCGTCAGCAGGGTGTTTGTTGACAAACACGCGGTCATCTGGTGGTCGGCCGCAGCAACGACGGCGTGGAGCAAACAGAGACCAAACATCCTGATCACATTCCATATACTTTTTGCTTCATTTCTTTATTATTAACGTCTGGGCCTTACTAGAGATGTGATATAAAACAAGGGTCATATTCAAAGATACCTACTCACTATTACTATCTGAAATTTATTGCATTAGGCTTTCTTCTTTCTTAATCCTACTACAGTACTCATATTCTCCTGTACTCCATCTTTTACTTCTTCCCCTACTACAACGTTCCATCAGCCATGATTTTAGATTTTCATTTCCATTTGCATACTGAATTACCCTTTCAATAACCTCATACACTTTCTCTAATCCTTCGTCTTCACTGATGAGGTCGGCATGTCTACCTGAACTATTGCTGTTGCCGTTGGTTTGATGTCCAACTCATGAGAATAAGCAGGCCGTTGTGGCCGAGCAGTTCTAGGCGCTTCAGTCCGGAACCGCGCTGCTGCTGCGGTTGCTGGTTCGAATCCTGTTGTGGGCATGGATGTCTGTGATGTCCTTAGGTTAGTTAGGTTTACGTAGTTCTAAGTCTACGGGACTGATGACCTCAGATGTTAAGTCCCATAGTGCTTAGAGCCATTTGAACCATTTGATGAGAATAATCCTGTTACTGAATTGTACACAATAACGCACTCTCCGACCTACCTTCCTCTTCATGACGAATCCTATTCGCGTTATACCACTTTCTGCTGCTGTTGATACTACCCTACATTCTTCTGACCAGCAATACTTATGTTCTTTCCATTTCAGTTCACTGATCCACGCCATACTCGTATTTAGACTGAGTCTTTGCATTTCCCTTTTCAAGTTTTCCAGCGTTCCTCCTACGTCCAAACTTCCGACTCTAAGAATGTTATCTTGTCATTGATTACTCCATCTTTTTCTAATGGTCACCTCTCCATTGACCGGCTGCGTAGCTGGGTGCTTACGTGCTTGCCTCCCATGCAAGCGGGCCCGGGTTCGATTCCCGGCCGGATTGGGGATTTTCTCCGCTCGTGGACTGGGTTCGTGTTGTCATCATCATTTAATCTGCATCACCAGCACTCAAGTCGCACTATGTGACGTCGACTGAAATAAGACACTCGATGGCCGAAATTCCCCAGATGGGACCTCCTGGCCAACAATGCCATAATGCCGTACGCCCATTTCCATTTTTACCCTACCATTGACACTCCCCTTTCAGAGATCTGAATGGGGAACTAGTCCTGAATCTGGGAACTTCCAACATGGTGCAGTAGCCTGGGTTAGCATCTTCTGTTAAACAATAAAACGAAAAACCAGTCCAAAGTTTCAAATTTTTATTTTTTATTCAATCGATGACTAGTTTATGATGATTTTCAAATCATCATAACGTGGTCGAAATGTCATTTCCGAAGATGTCAAACATATGAAATGAACATTTACAGTGCATACAGACATCTGGTTATCTGTAACCAGTTATCAGTATGCACTGTAAATGTTCATTGTTCATTTTTGATATCTTCGGAAATGCCATTTTCGACTATGTTTCGTTGATTTGAATACGGGTCTCGACCCAAAACTAGTCATCGAATAAATAAAAAGTAAAAATTTGCAACTTTGGACTAGTTTTTCGTTCTACTAATCTGGAATCTTTTGCCAATGCAGATATCATAATGAAACTTTTTCAATTACAGGCCACATGTCTCGTGGATATACATTAGCATGTGTCTTTAATGAAGTGATTTCCATTGCCATCTACATCCTTACGCCACTGTTCATAACTAATTCTTCCGTTTATATAAGAAACTAACTTAGCGCCCTATGCTTCTTCACTTGTGTTGATTGTATGGCTTGCAGATATTTTTTTTAATCGAATTTTCATGTTGTTCACAAATTGCAACACCTTCTAAGCTTTTCATGCCATTTAAGACCATATAAGTATGGTCGTTTTCGACTGCAATTCTGACCAAAAATGGAGTCTGGTGGCTGGAGTCCAATGTAAATGTGAATTATGCCTTTTGCATTCTTATGGAGATAGCAACTTTTATCTAGCAAGAAATATTTCTTTATATCCAAGCGAGAAGTGAAATACTAATTTTCATAAATGTAGCTTTATAATTTTTTAATGTAACGAAATATTCTCGTAAATATTTTCGTCCCATATTGCACTCCCTTAGTGGTTGAATTTCAAGAAACTCTGAAACAGTATTTTTTCATTTCTGAATGAGAAGTCAAATACCGATTGTCAGAGATGTAGCCTTAAAAATCCTTTAGTAATTCTTTAGTAATTACTTTAGTGGCTGAATTTCCAAAAATAATGAAATACATATTTTTTATTTTCTGACTGAGAAAACAAATACCAGTTTTCGTAGTTCTAGCTTCAAAATTCACTTAACAGCGAAATGCTTTCAAAAAGCCTTTCATTCCCTGCTTCTCCCCCTTAGGAATGGATTTTCGGACAATCCTAAAGAATACCTACAGGACACTTAGAAAGGGTAGCAGATCTGCTAAGGACACTGTCTACACTACGCTTGTCCGTTCTCTATTAGGATACTGCTGCGCGGTGTGGGATCCTTACCAAATAGGACTGACGAAGTACATCGAAATAGTTCAAAGAAGGTCTGCACGTTTTGTGTTACCGCGAAATATGGGAGAGAGTGTCACTGAGATGATACAGGATTTGGACTGGACATCATTAAAAGCAAGGCGTTTTCCGTTGCGAGGGAATCTTCTCACACGAAATTCCAATCACCAACTTCTTCCTCCGAATGCGAAAATATTTTGTTGATACCGACCTACATAGGAAGAAACGATCACCATGACAAAATAATGGAAATCATAGCTCATACGGAAGATTTAGGTGTTCGTTCTTTCCGCGCGCTATACGAGATTGGAATAATAGAGAATTCTGAAGGTGGTTCGATGAACCCTCTGGCAGGCACTTAAGTGTGAGTTGCAGAGTATCCATGTAGACGTAGATGTATAAGATCCACAACCTGTCCAAACTTCAAGTTTCTATCGCTAGCGGTCTGGGCTGGACGACGATGAGTCAATGAATCATTGTGATCCTATTTCATCCCCTTAGAGGTAAATTTCCAAATACAGTGAAACACTCTTTTTTTTTATCCCTAACGGAGAACACAAACACCAGTTTTCAAAGACTCAGCTTTAAAACTGCTTTTGCAATGAAATATTTTCATACAAGTTTTCACCCTCTATTTCATCCCTTTACGGTTTGAATTTCCAAAAGTAGTGATATGAGTACGTTTTATTTCTAACAGAGAAGCAAAAAACAATTTGTCATAGATTTAGCTTCAAATATGCTTGCACAAAGTAATATTTCCATAAAAACTTTCATCCCCCGTTTCACCTCCCATTAGGGTTGAATTTCCAAAAACAGTGAAACACGCATTTTTTATTTGTAATTGAGAAGCCAAATTAAAATTTTTATAGATTTAGCTTCAAAAATGATTTCATAAAAAATTTCATCCTCTATTTTCCCTGCTCAGGGTTGGAACTTCGGAAAATTCCTTATTGAACGACGCTTACAGTATAAGATCCACACTTTCTCCGTATTTAACGTTTCTACCTTTAGCGGTTTGGGTTGAGAGATGACGAGTCAATCAGTCAGGACATTGCCTTTTATGTAAAGAGATATATTAATAGTATATAAAATATAATTAGAACCGCTGAAAAATTTAAGTTTTGTAATACTGAGTCTTAGTTACAGAGAAAATTGTGAGTGGTATGCTCTTGCATAGCTGAGCTTGGAGTGGCGGTCGGGGGACGACATTATTTGAGTGGTTACAATATAGAGTGTCCTCTGCTCTGGATCAATGAACTGATTCGATTCGGAAGGGTGTCTTAACGCCTTGACATCCAGCCACTTAGAAAATTTCCCGGCCAAGAAAACCAGCCATTTTTGTCCTCATTTAAAATGTTACTGGCACATCTACGTTTGATATACAGGGCAATCCAGAAGGAATGTCACGTAATTTGTGAGGTGACTATGCATGTGAAAATAAACCGAAAAAGTCCTATGAACAAGTGTCGGATTTTCGATCTTGCGGAACTGGAGCTGACTGAACCCTACAAACATCCATGAGTGATTATGAAGACAAGTGTGAATATTACTTACCGAAATGCTGTGTAGGCACCATGGTGGAGGAATTGTGATGGGAAAGATGACTGATCCATCCTACAAGAGTTGTTAGATGAGTCCCCCACTCACCTCAATGCACTTGTCAATGCATTGGACGATATGTTGTGCTGAACATTGAACATCATCTCGGCAGGATATGAAAGCAACAGCGTCGGTGACTTGTATCCTCCTTCGTAGCGTACACAGCCCCCTTTCACCAACCCCATAAACAAAAGCCTAATGGGGTTGGGTCGGATGATCTGGCAGACCAGTTAATGGGTCCGCCATAGCCAATCCACCGTTGAGGAAACGTGTTATTCAGATACCGTGATACTTGTTTGATTCAGTGATTCGGTGATCCGTCATGCTGAAAGTGCTTTGCCATCGTTGCTCTAATGTCACATCTTCCGAAAGTGCACGTATCTCTTCTATCAGGAAATGTGCGTATACTGCGGCTGCCATGCGATTTTGCAGGAACACAAGCCCTATCCCCAGGTCGTCAGCCATACCACACCAAACGTTCACTGAGAACGTAACTTGGAATCTTTTTTACCTAGTGTCATGTGGGTTCTCCATCGCCCGTTTATGATAACTGCAGGTGTTCATGGTACCATTGTTTGTAAATATAGCCTAATCTGTAAATAATGTGTTCTGCACGACGTCTTTGTGTACGGACAACCATTCTCGAAATTGCTGTCGCTTGCTGAATTACCTGGATACGGATATTGCACAGGCTGCGCGTGGAATAGAAACAATCACTCGGAATGTAACGTACGCCACACTCGCGTTTGCGGAATATCAAGCTGACCACTAATGCGCCGTGTACTAGTAGTGGCACTCCATTGCACCATTGGAATAATATCTTTGCCCGCATCTCGTGGTCGTGCGGTAGCGTTCTCGCTTTCCACGCCCGGGTTCCCGGGTTCGATTCCCGGCGGGGTCAGGGATTTTCTCTGCCTCGTGATGGCTGGGTGTTGTGTGCTGTCCTTAGGTTAGTTAGGTTTAAGTAGTTCTAAGTTCTAGGGGACTGATGACCATAGTGCTCAGAGCCATTTGAACCAATAATATCTTTCCTTTCTTCAGCTGACTGGATGGCCGCAAATTCTGATGTTACAAGGACACTGGGTAGTGTGCCAGATTCACATAATGCTTAAAAAACCCTAGGAAATACCCAGGGGTTTTGTTGGTAAGGGAAATGTCTCTGGTATTCTGTTACAGCCACTCAGTCACTGTCATTACACGCTAATGACCTCAGTAGTTGAGCGCCCTTAAACCCCACCCACCACCACTGTCATTACAATACCTGAGCTGTTCTGTTGGTGCTGTTTGTAGGTTTCTGTCCTCTGTTGGAGGCCAGACCATATCGTTTAATTGACATGGTTGCGGTTGTTGGTCTTCTTCTCATGTTGACTGGCGCCACTTGGTTTCGCAAGCGTTGCCTGTCCGCTAGTGGCAGCAGTGGGCGTTATCGATATGCAGTAACTGTGGCCCTATCTTTGGGGCGATGTCGTGGTTCTTCCGGGTCAGGCCAGTGTGGAGTTCGGTTGGGGACTCAGGAGGAGCCAGGTCCGCGCAGTGCCAGAACACGCTGGGACTGCTGGCGGCGTGCATGGACTGCCGGATCGAAGGCCTGTGGTCACGAGGGTGCACGACTTCGTCCTAAACCAGATCCTGCAAGTTTTGAGTGCATTTGGATTCAAGTAGAGAAGCCTCCGCCTCTTGGGATTCTCAAGTGACTTGGATTGATGTTGCTGCTCGTAGTGTTGCCGAGGCGAAGAGCAGTGAGTGGAGTGCTTGGGGAAAGCAGATCTGATTAGCTTTCCTGGGCTTCTAATTACTATTTTTGCATTCAGTCTGTTACTATTTGTTAAGTTCAACCAGCAGTAATTTTCCTGCCTCGTGGCCGCTAACTCCCCAGTTACCTGCCCTGCAGGTTAGTGTACATAATGGCAGTGTACGTTTCCTCGCCTTGCCGCTGCTGTCTGGTGAGGCGAGTAGTTTTGACAGCTTTCTTGGTTGTAGGTTGGTTGGCGATGATTCTACTCTGGTGGTAGCGATTCCTTTCTCGTTCTGGGCGCTCTAAGCACAGTATTCTGCGGGCATCCAGACCGCCGGTTCCGGCTTTGGCGTATTTTTACATCTTGGCATTTGGTTTGTTGGACGTCAGGTAGCCTCAGCAAGACTACCATTAGTCATTCGTTAGACTGCCACTAGTCTGAGTTACCATCTTGTGAAGTGAATGGAACTCTTGGCTGCCTATCTCGCAAAGGCTTTTTTGCCGGACCTACTCAGAGATCGATTCCTGGCGCACCGTCTGTGACTGGCCCTTGTGCTCTATTATTGTATTTGTTGTTTTATTGTATGTTTCTAAATTTTTTTATATAATTGCCATTCTTGGCGTTACAGCAGGTTTAAATGGTTGAGCTACCAAGTTTATCATCACTTTGTGTCACCCGTTTGGTGATCAGTTGCTTGTCGTTTTAAATTAACCTTTGCTGTTGTATTTGCTGTTTTACTGTATGTTTTTTTCCAATTTTTATATAATTGCCATTCTTTTTCGTTACAGCAGGTTTAAATGGTTGAGCTACCAAGTTTATCATCACTTTGTGTCACCCGTTTGGTGATCAGTTGCCTGTCTTTTTAAATTAACCTTTGCTATTGCATTGCTGTTTTACAATTTGTTTGTTAAATTTCTTTATGATTGCCGCTCTTGACGTTAAAGGCCTTTTGCTATGACTGTGGTTACTTGCCTTAAAATTCTAACTGGGGTCACAATGGCTTGTTTTTAAAACAGTATTTGCTGTGTCTGGATTTTATGCATATTTGGTAAATTGTAACACACTAAAAGCACTATTAATTACACAGTTGTTTATTCCTTCATTAATAACATGCGATGTCTTGATTTATTGCTGCGTCTAGAATTAACGAGTTAAAATAAATGTGTGTAATTGCAAAAGTGATCCAATAGTAACTGATTACGGCCTCGTCCACAATCGTAACCGAATCCTTCCTTCCTTGACTACCAGTTTTCAGTACCCACACACAAAAAACATGTCTGGGTATCCCGCATGTGTGAACGTATGTGGCATGTTAGTATACACAGACACAATTGTTCTGGCGTAACCACAAGCGCCGGAACGAAGATAAAGAACGCAAGACAAGACGTCAGCCAATGGCGCACTGACCAGGACGTCACCACGATAGCAGCGGCATCTAGCCGAAGTGAATATAAGCGCCACTCCCGCAAGCCTAGACCGGACAATAGTGGACAGTATTCGCAGTGTATTAGCATGGCCTAGCAGAGAGTGCTAGGATAGCAGTTACTGGTGATCCACAAACTGTGAGTCAAACTTGCATGAACAGCATGTATAGCAAAGGACTCGGATTTATGTTGCATGTCGCCCATCGTTTGCGACACCACTGTTATTTCAAACTTACATACTGTCAATCGGCTTTATTGAAATAAAACTACTAATGTTATTTGCTTGAATTATTGTACACTACTGGCCATTAAAATTGCTACACCAGGAAGAAATGCAGATGATAAACGGGTATTCCTTGGACAAATATATTATACTAGAAATGACATGTGATTACATTTTCACGCAATTTGGGTGCATAGATCCTGAGAAATCAGTACCCAGAACAACCACCTCTGGCCGTAATAACGGCCTTGATACGCCTGGGCATTGAGTCAAACAGAGCTTGGATGTCGTGTACAGGTACAGCTGCCCATGCAGCTTCAACACCACAGTTCATCAAGAGTAGTGACTGGCGTATTGTGACGAGCCAGTTGCTCGACCACCATTTGATTGATTGATTGATTGATTGATTTTAACAGGAGAGCTAAAACAGCTTAGGTCTAACCCGCCACTGCCCGCACCGAAACTAGGTTTATTGTGTGGTATCGCTCCCTGTATATCTGGTAAAGCCAACCAGTGCCCTTAAATAGTACAAGAAGTCCCTCTACCAGTTTTTTGTTAGACACAATTTCTTCAGGTCTAGTTGTCCCGAAGATTCATTAGTCCAGTCATGAGTTTAATCTCTTTCCTGTTCAATCCCAGGATTACAGAGCTTCTTTTAAAACATGGCTTGGACATCATTACCTTACCATGTTTTTGTTTATGGACATTGGTCCAATATCCTACGTGCTGTTTCCTAAGCCAGTGTCGTAGTTCTAATTTGATCATAGCCTTGGTAATTGTCAAGACAGGTTCCGACCACCATTGACCAGACGTTTTCAATTGGTTCAAATGGCTCTGAGCAGTATGGGACTTAACATCTAAGGTCATCAGTCCCCTAGAACTTTGAACTACTTAAACCTAACTAACCTAAGGACATCACACACATCCATGTCCGAGGCAGGATTCGAACCTGCGACCGTAGCAATCGCGCGGTTGCGGACTGAAGCGCCTAGAACCGCTCGGCCACTACAGCCGGCCTGCTGTGGTGAGAGATCTGGAGAATGTGCTGGCCAGGGCAGCAGTCGAACATTCAGAAAGGCCCTTACAGGACTTGCAACATGTGGTCGTGCACCGAGCGAGGTGGCGCAGTGGTTAGCACACTGGACTCGCGTTCGGGAGGACGACGGTTCAATCCCGCGTCCGGCCATCCTGATTTAGGTTTTCCGTGATTTCCCTAAATCGCTCCAGGCAAATGCCGGGATGGTTCCTTTGAAAGGGCACGACCGACTTCCTTCCCCATCCTTCCCTAATCCGATGAGACCGATGACCTCGCAGGTTCGGTCTCTTCCCCCAAACAACCAACCAACCAATGTGGTCGTGCATTATCCTGCTGAAATGTATTGATTCGCAGAGATCGAATGAAGGGTAGAGCCACGGGTCGTAACATATCTCAAATGTAACGTCCACTGTTCAAAGTGCTGTGAATGCGAACAAGAGGTGACCGAGACGTGTAACCAATGGCACCCCATACCATCACGCCGGGTGATACGCCAGTATGGCGATGATGGTTAAATTTCGCGTCTGTAGCACGTCATCTTCGTGGTGTAGCAATTTTAAAGGCCAGTAGTGTATAACATTCCGAGAGCGCATCATCTTTTAGGCAGCCGAGACGAGTGGGCAAGACCCCACAACTATGGACTTGCTCAATTAAACAACATGCAAGCAAGACACACACATATACACACACACACAGCCCACACACACACACACACACACACACACACACACACACACACACACGGCCTCACAGTTCGCTATCCAACTCACGATTGCACACTGGATATAGTTGTAGCAGTTGCCTGGGTGCGATTTCACAGGTGCTGCCACGTACGGCAGCAGCCCCATTTATTGTAGGATGGATCAGTCGTCTGTTCCACCATTTTTCTGTCCACCACATGGCCTACATAGCATTTCGGTAAGTAATATTTGCACTTGTCTTCGTGTTAATTCATGGATGTGTGTAGTCTACAACCCGTTCCAGTTCCGTAACAACCGAAAATCGGGCACATGTTCATAGTATATTTTGAGCTTATTTTCCCATGTAAAATGTCCTCAAAAATTATGTGAGATGCCTCCTGTACGTTCCTGTATCCTGAGGCGTAAAAATCACTGAAAATGATCAAGCCTGAAGCTTCATTTTGTGTATTTATTTTAGTTATTTGATACGATAGGCATTCAATAAGTAATGCAACATTCTTTTTCTGAAAGCAGGTTGGTTTTATTCAGGATTCCACTGGACTATATTATTCCCCACTCTCTTGGCTGCAAAACCCTACTTTCAACATAATCTCCGTTCAATGCAACAGCCTTATCCCAACTTACTGGAAGTGCCTGTATGACTACATGGTACCACTCCATTGGTCGAAGTCAGAGCCAATGTCTCGCTGCACCAAAAACCTCCCCATCGTCCACATACTACTCGCTGCGGAGTGTATCCTGCATTGGGCCAGACAGATGGAAGTCGGAAGGTGCAAGATCTGGGATGTACTGTGGATGAGGAAGAACAGTCCAACGAAGTTTTGTGGCGATGTTCGACCAAAAATTGTCACGCTTAGCCTCGTAAATCGCAAGCAATTGCACACAGATATTTCTTCGTTGCTGTTGATGTTCTTCTGTTAGGTGACGAGGAACCCAGTGGGCCGACACCATTGAGTACCCCAGGCAGTGGACGAGTGTGTCAGCGCTACCAACAGAGACGTCCAGTTGTGCAGCGAGGTGTTTGATGTTGATCCGTCAATCACCTCGAATGAGAGTGACCGCACATTCGAAGGAGTCACAGCTGTGTGCAGCCAGCAGGCATGGGAGATCGGACAGGTTTATGCGACCTGGTTGCCATGATGACAGACACGTCGCCCATGGACTCACCATGCTTTTGTTCACTGCCCCAGGTCTCCATAGACATTCAGCAAGCACCTACAAATACCTGCGATGCTCTTGTTTTTTTGCCAAAGACAGCTCTTTGCTTGGAATGCACTTCCGTTACAGACGCCGTTTTGAAGGGTACATATCCGGCCGCGGTGGCCGAGCGGTTCTAGGAGCTTCAGTCCGGAGACGCGCGACTGCTACGGTCGCAGGTTCGAATCCTGCCTCGGGCATGGGTGTGTGTGATGTTCTTAGGTTAGTTAGGTTTAAGTAGTTCTAAGTTCTAGGGGACTGATGACCTCAGATGTTAAGTCCCATAGTGCTTAGAGCCATTTTTTGAAGGGCACCTATAGCATCGCCACCTATCGAAACTCCCACAACAAATTCCACCTTTTTTCAGGCGAAACTGGCTGTGAAAAAAATTGTTGCGTTACGTATTGGACGCCCTTAATTTATTACAAATTTTACTATATTGATGGCACAAAGTTTGATTGTTCTTCGAAGAAAAACGCGAGTTCTTGAGCCATTTCACAAGTAACTGGCACTTCTACGAAAACGTCTGAAATAGCATGGCATGCAGAGAGGTATGTTGCATTCAAGCAGTACCGTTTGTTTGCTGCTTTTCTGGCACTGAATTATCTCGTCTTCTGTAAACAGATACTATAAACCTGTCTGATTTGATCCATTATAAATGGTTCTGAAAGCCTGTGACTGTGAAAACAATAGGTTTGTTTTTTACAGTCCTGGAAATTGAAATAAGAACACCGTGAATTCATTGTCCCAGGAAGGGGAAACTTTATTGACACATTCCTGGGGTCAGATACATCACATGATCACACTGACAGAACCACAGGCACATAGACACAGGCAACAGAGCATGCACAATGTCGGCACTAGTACAGTGTATATCCACCTTTCGCAGCAATGCAGGCTGCTATTCTCCCATGGAGACGATCGTACAGATGCTGGATGTAGTCCTGTGGAACGGCTTGCCATGCCATTTCCACCTGGCGCCTCAGTTGGACCAGCGTTCGTGCTGGACGTGCAGACCGCGTGAGACGACGCTTCATCCAGTCCCAAACATGCTCAATGGGGGACAGATCCGGAGATCTTGCTGGCCAGGGTAGTTGACTTACACCTTCTAGAGCACGTTGGGTGGCACGGGATACATGCGGACGTGCATTGTCCTGTTGGAACAGCAAGTTCCCTTGCCGGTCTAGGAATGGTAGAACGATGGGTTCGATGACGGTTTGGATGTACCGTGCACTATTCAGTGTCCCCTCGACGATCACCAGTGGTGTACGGCCAGTGTAGGAGATCGCTCCCCACACCATGATGCCGGGTGTTGGCCCTGTGTGCCTCGGTCGTATGCAGTCCTGATTGTGGCGCTCACCTGCACGGCGCCAAACACGCATACGACCATCATTGGCACCAAGGCAGAAGCGACTCTCATCGCTGAAGACGACACGTCTCCATTCGTCCCTCCATTCACGCCTGTCGCGACACCACTGGAGGCGGGCTGCACGATGTTGGGGCGTGAGCGGAAGACGGCCTAACGGTGTGCGGGACCGTAGCCCAGCTTCATGGAGACGGTTGCGAATGGTCCTCGCCGATACCCCAGGAGCAACAGTGTCCCTAATTTGCTGGGAAGTGGCGGTGCGGTCCCCTACGGCACTGCGTAGGATCCTACGGTCTTGGCGTGCATCCGTGCGTCGCTGCGGTCCGGTCCCAGGTCGACGGGCACGTGCACCTTCCGCCGACCACTGGCGACAACATCGATGTACTGTGGAGACCTCACGCCCCACGTGTTGAGCAATTCGGCGGTACGTCCACCCGGCTTCCCGCATGCCCACTATACGCCCTCGCTCAAAGTCCGTCAACTGCACATACGGTTCACGTCCACGCTGTCACGGCATGCTACCAGTGTTAAAGACTGCGATGGAGCTCCGTATGCCACGGCAAACTGGCTGACACTGACGGCGGCGGTGCACAAATGCTGCGCAGCTAGCGCCATTCGACGGCCAACACCGCGGTTCCTGGTGTGTCCGCTGTGCCGTGCGTGTGATCATTGCTTGTACAGCCCTCTCGCAGTGTCCGGAGCAAGTATGGTGGGTCTGACACACCGGTGTCAATGTGTTCTTTTTTCCATTTCCAGGAGTGTATATAATTCATCTGCTACCAGTCACGATTTTCTTTATTTTATTTAATAAAATAAGACAAAGAAAATCATGACTGGTAGCAGATGAGTTATTTATAAACAAACCTACAATAAACCTGTGTTGGACGCTGCTTCATAGTGAGATTGATCTATACAAAAGAAAAGATTGAGACAAATAAACCAGAACTAAATTGTAATTACAGAAGCAACTCAAAATTGTAGCAGACTGCAACTTACCCGAATATGGGTTTTCTCAGTCTTTTTCCACTGAGAAACTTCTTCCGACTCAGAACCAAAGAATTTCTCCTCTTGAGCTTCCAAAATGTCTTTCTCGCTCAACAAACGTGACGTATTTGTAGCAGAATTACAGCAAACTGCAAAACCTAACGAAAACTCACAACACGAGCATACAATGGCTCAGTCAGTCTTGACGATGGTTCTTACGTTTGCTACTGTTTCTTTTGAAGTAATTCTAGAAATTGACAACAGAAGGCACCACTTGCCAAGGAACGAATTGCGAGACCTCCGTAAGTTGTTCTCATATGAAACGAGTCCAGTTTTCGAGCCATAGGTAGCTCGAGCGTCGAGAAAATCTCGGCCCGAGCTATTCTTTACATAACTTCAATGTGAAAATATTTGGAAACGTGTAGGCATTTTTAACGAATCCTTGCATTCTTGTAGAGGGAAATTTCATTAAAACAATTGTTTGATTTCGACATTGTTGAAATGAAGGTATCATTTGTGTTTCTAGAACAAAAGAACTATAGCCAGTGTTTTCTATTGCCACTTACACTTACTGAAAATAAAAGTGTAGATTGGCCCTAAATAAATATGTATGAAAAATAGTTTTAGTTTATTTTATCATTTTCTGAGAAGGATTATTCTTTTTACAGTGGCAAATCAGTACTTTGAAAATCTAACCTAATTTCTAAATACTGTACTTTCAGGTATGGAATTAGCTGAAGATCATTCGCCATCTAAAAAGGAATCGTTATAGGATTCTTGACTGAAATTAATCTTCCACAACGAGAAATAGCAGAAAATGTGGATTTCTAAAACTCCATTGGCTAATATTATCTTGCGTAGTAATAAGTCTTCAACACCCAAACGATAGGATATTTCTTGCAGAGAAAAGAAGCTATTTCCTCGTGGCATGCGCCAGTTGCAAAAGATAGCAGCAATGGACTGGAGGGTAACAAACAGCACCATCAGAACGAAAGCTTTTAACCCTACCAGAAAAGTTCGTAAAAGACGGGCTACGGAAGTCGCAAGCCTGTTCGTAAACCCAGCCTAAACAGCAGGATGATGAAACTACGATTAATTTGGACTAAGAATTACAGCAAGTTCAATGTGAAGACTGGAGATCAGAATGTCTTTTAATATTTTCTCTTTGTCTTACAAAAAAATATTTCATTTTCATTTAGGCGATAATTTGTTTTGCAGGTTACCGCATACTTCAGTGACGAAAGCAGCATCCAAATTTGGATGAATAAGGGACAGTCAGTTAGGAGACAACCTTCAGAAAAATGCAATGGATAGTGTCACAGACTTCCAAGCATCAAACCTCGGTAATGATATAGTCTGTAAGTTGTGGTAAGGGATTGGGAAGACTCTACGCTTTTGAAGGATCAATGAGACAGCAGCAGTACAACAAACAAGAAAAACCAATATACTTGCATTATTGTGCACTCCGCCACACACAGGGTTAATGTTTTCCTTGTTACACGAGGTATAACACAATCTTCTCACATATAGCCAACATTTAAATACGATCTCTGCATGGGAAATGATGCATAATATTTCCTTGGAAACAAAATGTAGAGGGATTGTACACAAATATGGAAACACCACGATAAATTCGTGCTTGAACGCAGATGCTAACGAAACTGTAGGTTGCGGCGTTGTGTCTGACCACGAACGGCACCTCTGCAGTGACCTCAATACGTTGCAAGTGTCAGTCGTGGCCGGCCGCTGTGGAGGAGCAGTTCTAGGCGCTTCAGTCCGGAACCGCACCTCTGCTACGGTCGCAGGTTCGAATCCTGCCTCGGGCATGGATGTGTGTGATGTCCTTAGGTTAGTTAGGTTTAAGTAGTTCTAAGACTAGGGGGACTGATGACCTCAGATGTTAAATCCCATGGTGCTCAGAGCCATCTGACTATTTTTGTCAGTCGTGGTCAGTACGATGTTATGTGTAGTTGTGAGTAAATTATGTCGAAACTTAGTGGTGGGTAAATTGTGGTGATCGTATGGTTGTTGTTTGCGTAACCAATGTGAAGTGTTTGGTGTTCCAAGAGTTTTATACCGGATATAGGGAACGTAGAAAAATATCATCCGCTAAGTCGCAACGAGGACGAAAGTGTCTATTGAGTGATCGTGACAAACGGTCATGGAAGAGGATTGTGACAAAAAATAAGATGGCGACAGCAGCAAGTGGCACAGTGGAACTAAATGTCGCATTCGCGTACCCTGTCAACATCAGAACAACATGAAAGGAGGTCCATAAAGTGGGAATTGCAGGGGGAGCTGGAATTTCAAAACCACTCATCAGTGATGAAAACGTCTTCAACAGGATAACTTGGTGACGAGTTAGTCAGTTGGTTGCGTGTTCCATTGATCAATCGCACGGTACAGTAGCCTTTATGATGTGGAACGTGTCAAGTGCACAAGAAATGCACATGTGAAACTATATATATATATATATATATATATATATATATATATATATATATATTATTATTAGCGAATGTCCCCATGGGAGAACGATAAGCAGGTGATTAACATTTCTTAATGTTCTTCTTATTTTCCCAGTATTTCTTCATTGCCTCCCCAAAGGCCTTCTTCCTTTCTTCGGTCCACTTTGGTCGGAAAGGTTTAGATTCCGTCTCTGGAGTAAACTTCCACTTGTCGATTTTTCTTCTGAATGTATCCCGGTCTGATGTGTTTGTTATGTCAATTTTTGCCTTTTTCAAATCCTTCTTAACTTCAGTTACCCAGGGTATTGTTGCCTTAAGTGATGTCATATAGTCCAATAGACGTTTAGTTAACCTGTTTCCAGGTAATCTGTCTATATGTCCATAAAACTTCATCCGCCTCTTCCTGATATCTGCCTCGATGTTTGATATTTTTTCGGTTGTCTCGGTAGTCTGCAGCCTGTATCCATCTTGTGTGTATCGTGGTCCTAGGATTTTTCTAATAATTTTTCTCTCTACTTTCTTAATTTCGTGTAAATCTAATTTTCTATTCAGGGAGAGTGTTTCACTTGCATATGTGACTGTTGGTTTGATGACTGTGTTGTAGTGTCTGATTTTAGTGCCTTTTGATAGACATTTCTTGTTATATATATTTTGAATAAGTCCGAATGCTTTCTTGATTTTCTGTAATCGGTTTTTTTGTGCTATTTTCTCAAGTCCTGTTGGTTCAATAACTTCACCGAGATACTTAAAGTGCTTGACTCTAGTTATTTCACCATACTTTGTTTTTAGTTTCGAAATATCTAATTTTGAGCAGATGAATTCTGTCTTCTCAAAGGAGATTTGCAGGCCAACCTTCTCAGCACATTCTTTAAGTGTCTCAATTTGTTTTACTGCTGTTTCTTCACTGTCAGTTATAATTGCCAAGTCATCTGCAAACGCTAAATAAGGGATGTTCAATTTTCCTTTACCTCTTCCTAGTTCAATTGGCTTCCACAAGCTTTGTTTCCTTAGTGTTACTTCCCACTCTTTCATAACTTTGTCCAAAACTATATTGAATAATAGTGGTGAGATCCCATCTCCTTGTCTTACTCCTGTTTTAATTGAGAATGGTTCCGAAATTTCCCCTCTGAATTTAATTTTTGATTTGGTTTCTGTTAGTGTTTGTTCAATTAGTTTTCGGGTTTTAGTGTCTAGGTCTCGTTCTTCGAGAATGTGACATAGAGACTGTCTGTCTATGGAATCGTATGCCTTTTTGAAATCAACGAATGTGCAGATTATTGGTTTTGACCTGATTGCTTTAATCTTTAAAATAGTTTTAAGGTTGAATATCTGTTCCGGGCATGATCTATTAGGACGAAAGCCTGCTTGGTAATCTGAAATTGTATGTTCTAGTTGTTCTTGTGCCCTCTTTAGGAGACATGCAGATAGAATTTTGTAGGTAACTGGTAAAAGTGAAATGCCTCTGTAGTTGTTTACGTCTGATCTCTCTCCCTTTTTGTGCAATGGGTGAATTAGTGCACACTTCCACTCCTCTGGGATATTTTCTGTCTGCCAAATTTCTTGGATGATGCTAGTGATCTCTTTTAACGAATTTGGACCAAGGTTTTTCAGTAGTTCAGCTACAATTCCATCTTCTCCCGATGATTTATTATTTTTGAGTTTTCTAATGTGACTATAAATTTCTTCTTGAGATGGTGGTAGTGAAGTCTCATTCGTGTGTTCTGGTTGTAATCTGGGGAATCTTGTACTTGGTTGTGGGCAATTTAGGAGTTGTGAGAAATATTTAGCTAGTTCTTGGCAATTTTCTTTGTTAGTTAGTGCCAATTTTCCATTCTGTTTCCGGAAGCAGAGATTTTGTGGAGTGTATCCTTTGATTTGATTTGCGAATATTTTATAAAAATCTTGAGTGTTGTGGTTCTTAAAGTTTTCTTCAATTGTGTTTAGCTGTTCATTAAGGTATTTTCTTTTAGTTTGTCTAAGTATTTTAGCTGTTTGTTTTCTCACTTTGAAAAATGTTTGTTGTGTGGTTTCTGATTTGTCACAATTGTAATTTAAAAAGGCTTGTTGTCTCTCTTCTAATGCGTTATCACAATTCGAATTCCACCATGGATGCTTGGATATTTTCTTTAACGGAATCAAATCTCTTGCTTTCTGTATATATATATATATATATATATATATATATATATATATATATATATATTAAAAAATCTCTCTCTCTCTCTCTCTCTCTCTCTCTCTCTCTCTCTCTCTCTATATATATATATATATATATATATATATATATATATACTCCTGGAAATGGAAAAAAGAACACATTGACACCGGTGTGTCAGACCCACCATACTTGCTCCGGACACTGCGAGAGGGCTGTACAAGCAATGATCACACGCACGGCACAGCGGACACACCAGGAACCGCGGTGTTGGCCGTCGAATGGCGCTAGCTGCGCAGCATTTGAGCACCGCTGCCGTCAGTGTCAGCCAGTTTGCCGTGGCATACGGAGCTCCATCGCAGTCTTTAACACTGGTAGCATGCCGCTACAGCGTGGACGTGAACCGTATGTGCAGTTGACGGACTTTGAGCGAGGGTGTATAGTGGGCATGCGGGAGGCCGGGTGGACGTACCGCCGAATTGCTCAACACGTGGGGCGTGAGGTCTCCACAGTACATCGATGTTGTCGCCAGTGGTCGGCGGAAGGTGCACGTGCCCGTCGACCTGGGACCGGACCGCAGCGACGCACGGATGCACGCCAAGACCGTAGGATCCTACGCAGTGCCGTAGGGGACCGCACCGCCACTTCCTAGCAAATTAGGGACACTGTTGCTCCTGGGGTATCGGCGAGGACCATTCGCAGCCGTCTCCATGAAGCTGGGCTACGGTCCCGCACACCGTTAGGCCGTCTTCCGCTCACGCCCCAACATCGTGCAGCCCGCCTCCAGTGGTGTCGCGACAGGCGTGAATGGAGGGACGAATGGAGACGTGTCGTCTTCAGCGATGAGAGTCGCTTCTGCCTTGGTGCCAATGATGGTCGTATGCGTGTTTGGCGCCGTGCAGGTGAGCGCCACAATCAGGACTGCATACGACCGAGGCACACAGGGCCAACACCCGGCATCATGGTGTGGGGAGCGATCTCCTACACTGGCCGTACACCACTGGTGATCGTCGAGGGGACACTGAATAGTGCACGGTACATCCAAACCGTCATCGAACCCATCGTTCTACCATTCCTAGACCGGCAAGGGAACTTGCTGTTCCAACAGGACAATGCACGTCCGCATGTATCCCGTGCCACCCAACGTGCTCTAGAAGGTGTAAGTCAACTACCCTGGCCAGCAAGATCTCCGGATCTGTCCCCCATTGAGCATGTTTGGGACTGGATGAAGCGTCGTCTCACGCGGTCTGCACGTCCAGCACGAACGCTGGTCCAACTGAGGCGCCAGGTGGAAATGGCATGGCAAGCCGTTCCACAGGACTACATCCAGCATCTGTACGATCGTCTCCATGGGAGAATAGCAGCCTGCATTGCTGCGAAAGGTGGATATACACTGTACTAGTGCCGACATTGTGCATGCTCTGTTGCCTGTGTCTATGTGCCTGTGGTTCTGTCAGTGTGATCATGTGATGTATCTGACCCCAGGAATGTGTCAATAAAGTTTCCCCTTCCTGGGACAATGAATTCACGGTGTTCTTATTTCAATTTCCAGGAGTATATATATATATATATATATATATATATATATATATATATATATATATATATATATATATATATATATATATATTGGTTTAATGATTAATGTGTCTATTATTTACCCCAGTCCCTTAAATGGCACAAAAAGCATATACTATATTTATAGATTTATTTATTCCTATTCAAGAATTCATGTATTGTACAGAAGGAGTTGTCAAGGACATACGATTTCAATTTGTTTTTGAAGCTATTCCTGCTGTCTCTCAGACATTTTATTTCATATGGTAATTTGTCGAAAATTTTTATACCAGCATATTTTACCCCTTTTCGTGCCAAAGATAGACTGAGTAAAGGATAGTATAAGTCTTTCTTTTTTCTGATATTATAATCATGAATGTAACTTTTGTTTTTAAACTGGTCCATGTTGTTGAGAATAAATTTCATTAGTGAGTAAATGTACTATGAGGTTGTTGTAAGAATTCCCAGTCTTTTAAAAAGATGCCTACAAGATGTACGACTATGAATCCCACACATTATTCTAACCACTTTCTTTTGAGAAGTGAATACTTTTTGTCTAAATGTTGGGTTACCCCAAAATATTATTCCGTATGACATCAGAGAATGAAAGTACACAAAGTATTTTAGCTTACTAATTTATATATCCTCAAAATTGCCAATTATTCTGATTGCAAAAGTTGCTGAACCTAGTCGCTTTAGAAGATCCAAAATATGAATTTTCCAATTAAGATTATCATCAATGCGTACACCCAAAAACTTCGTATGCTCTACCCTGTCTACTGACTTCTGATGATGTGTTGTATTTATTGAAGGAAATGCACTTTCTGCAGCAGAAAATTGGATGTACTGTAGTTTTCAGAAAACAAATTTTTTTGCAGAAAACCAATTAATGACTTTTCCAAAGACCTTATTTGTATCATTTTCAATTGGAGTATCTTTTACCAGATTAATAATGATGCTTGTATCATCAGTAAACAGTGTCAGTTCAGCTTCCTGAAGGGAGGTCGTTCACATATATTAAGAACAGAAGGGGACCTATGATTGAAGCCTGTGGAACACCTAATGTAATTTCACCCCATTTAGATGAAGTGGCAAACTTATTTAAATCACTTGACCCACATAAGGAAACTATTTGCTTCCTGTAAGGGCGTGAAACCTGAACTATGGAGCAATGGAAGAATGTCATGTCGTCGGATGAGTCTTGTTTGACACTGCTTGCGACTTCTGGCCGAGTTTTGGTCCTGAGGGTGAAACATGGTGGGTTTCGGTGACGATTTGGGCAGCCATATCGTTATATTCCATGGGACCCATGGTGACTTCACAAGGATTATGTGACCATTTGGCTGGTCAAGTCCATCGTATGGTACAATATTTGTTCCCTAATGGTGATGATCTGTTTCAAGACGACGGGGTCCCAGTTCACACAGCTCGCATCGTCCAGGACTGGTTTTGTGAGCAAGAGGATGAATTGGCGCACCTCCCTGGCCACCACGGCCACCAGATCTCAATGTTATTGAGCCTTTGTGGTCTACTTTGGAGGGAGGGGCAAGTGATCGTTGTCTACCTCCACTGTCATCACCTGAACTTGCCACTGTTTTCAGGAACATTGGTACTGAATTCCCTTGAAAACCGTACAGTTTTGAAGGCCAACGTTTTTGCTACCGCTTATTAGCCATCGTAATGTGTCGAGTTTTTGGTGATTCGACATTTTTCTCCAACCCCTATAAATTGCGTTATTCTTATTTAGTCAGAGTGGTTACACTAAAATGCTAATCATCTGCATATATAATGATGTAGCATATTTCACGCGGATTTGACGTTTGTTGTATGCCGCTATCATGGTTTTGGGGTTTTAAATGTCAGGCATTTAGGTGTTGTAATTTAGCTGGGTGAAACCGTAAAAGGACGTGTTCGCTGTGGAACACAGTTCTTAAAAATTGTTTTCCTGTTTTCTAATACCACGAATGACTGGCAGAAAAGAAGCGTTCCGCTGTAAACTTTGCGTCAAACTCGTGTTTACGACTGCACCGGAATATCTCTGCTGCGGCGTTTCGTAATGAAAAAAGTGCCAGGGGAACAGTGCTGGCATTGCTGGCCCAGTGGCAGCGATTCGATAGCGAAAGAATCCCACAAGTTGCATCAGACGGGTCGTCCGATCTGTGATTCAGAGAGCGGGGCAAGAGGACGCGCCTTTTGCGCAGAATCTTCCGACCCGTTAGCTTCTTTTGACGTCTGGATGCTCTCAAGGACCTTTGAACTTATCTTCTGGTCACAAGTCCTGTAATCTTCCATGTGCCTTTGCATATTGTTCTTGCTAGATTGTTAGTAAATATGTATGCAAAGGGTGTTTCCAAAACTTCATCCGAATTCACGAGTCTGTATCTTCTACATAAGTGGAGACAGTAACTTGGAGTAGATATTAACTTACGTATCGAAAGCAAAAGCTTTTCTGCCGGCCCAGGTGGCCGAGTGGTTCTAGGCGCTACTGTCTGGAACCGAGCGACCGCTACGGTCGCAGGTTCGAATCCTGCCTCGGGCATGGATGTGTGTGATGTCCTTAGTTGGTTAGGTTTAAGTAGTTCTAAGACTAGAGGACTGATGACCTCAGAAGTTAAGTACCATAGTGCTTAAAAAAAAAAATTCATTGTAATATTATACCCTCCACATAAATGAAGATAGGAACTTAGAATGTATTTTAACTTTTGCAAAGCTCATATTTTCAAACGAACCATCCGGTGTTACATACATGCACAGATATACATGTGCATACATTTTTACATGCTTTTTATAATTACCGATCACAAATGTTCAATGTGCCCTGAAGTAGACGCACGACAAATATCCAGTGGATAGTCAAACACAACCCATTATTTTGCGAGTGTTTTTGGAAAAAAATCGCGTTTTTTTTGCCGATAAATCAGGTGCATTACAAGTCCGATCCATCGCTCAGGCAAAAATCACGCGGCAGAGTTGTAACTGAATTGCTTCTGTTGGAATGGAACGCAAACGTCTTTTTAGCTGCGGCAGAAATACGCTCACCAGAATATACAGGGTAACACAAAATAACGGGAATATTTGAAATGAGTAGTTGCAGCCATGGGCAGTGGCAGCACTGCGGGTTCGTGACAGTTAGTGAGCAAACAGTCCGCCATTTCAGTAATCATGGATCAGTGGAATGGACAACAGCGTCCGTTAGCCGTAAAAATGTTTTATTAAAAACAGTGATAGTTTGGTAGCGGCGCAGAGGGAGTTTTGACGTTTTTACACTTTAGGATGTCATGATGCCGTTACGTCGAAACACGCAACAAGATGTTGGATAAATAACTTTGAAGAGACTGGATCTGCCCTCAAGAAGAAACTAACAGGATGACCAAGAAGTGTGGGTTCTCCAGAGAACATTGATGTTGTACGCGAGTCTGTCTTACGGAGCCCACGGCGTTCAATTCATTAGCAAGCAGCAGTTGTTGGAGTGTTCCGGGAGAGTGTTCGCAGAATTCATCATCTTGATTTAAAATGTCATCCGTACAAACTACAGATGGTGCAACAATTGAAGGACAACGATTACTGGTTACGAATTTGATTCTGTAAACGAATGATAACAAAAATAAGAAATGACGATGAATTTCCTGTCAAGTTGTGGATGTCAAATGAGGCACATTTTTGTCTCACTGGTTATGGAATAAATAGAACTACCGTTACTGGTCAAACACAAATCCTAATGACGTTCATGAGCGTCCTTTAACGCTAGTAAAGTGACAGCAAGGTGTAGTGTTTCATGGTATGGGGTTATCGAACCGTATTTTTTTCGCAAATGAACAGAGAAACACAATAACTGTCAATGCCGATCGTGACGTGGAGATGTTACGACCTATCGTTACACCTGCACTGAACAATTTTCCAAACGTTTAAGAAGCCTGGTTTCAACAGGACGGAGCGACATCACACACTGCACGGCAATCAATGGCAACTGTGTGATCTCAGGATCAGGGAACACTCCCTGGCCCCCTAGATAGCCAGATTTATCCGTTTGTGATTTTTTTTTTCTTGTGGGCCTACCTCAAGAGCAAAGTCTGCACGTCTCGACCAAGAACCCTGGATGAGTTAAAACAGAGAATTCGGGATACAGTTCACAATATCCCGGCTGAGATGTTGCAGCGGTCAATGAGGAATCTCAACAGCAGATTCCACGAATGCATTCGTACAGGAGGACGCCATCTAAAGGACGTAGTTTTTAATAAATGATAAATGCCATCAGTGTTTCGTAAATGGCAAAGTTGTAAGGTTTTAATTAGTATGAATGCAATTTCTTTCCTTCAGCACTTCTAGTTTTATTAAACTGTAGAAATGTTCCCATTTTTCTGTGTCACCCTGCACAAACAGTGCCCTAACACTTACAGGAATCGGCAACGCGCCCCGAGTAATGAGTATAATGGGCGGGGGCACTACGAATGTAGTGTGGGTCAATACGTTGAGAATGTGGGTCTCGCGAGAGGCGTGCCAGAGATAAATCCCTGCAGTCGCACTATCCTCTGTGTCCTCCGTGGCTCAGGTAGCCGGCACAGTAGCTCAGCGTGTTCGGTTAGAGGGTTAGCTACTCCCTGTAACAAAAAAACTGAGTGGATGGATCAACGAAGAACCTAAATGGGTGTCATCGGACGTCCGCCCAGAACAAATTCAAAGAACAACATAGAACAAAATTAGATTAAAAAAGAAGATGGATAGAGCGTCTGCCATGTAAGCAGGAGATCCCGGGTTCGAGTCCCGGTCGCGCCACACATTTTCATCTGTCCCCGTTGACATATGTCAACGCCTGTTAGCAGCTAAGGGTTTTCATTTCATTGTAATTTCATTCTAACGAGCTGCATGGTCACGAGCTGGATGTTCTTTCGGATATGTCCGAAAGAACAGATACCATCTTCATATATATAGATATGTTGTTGTTGTTGTTGTGGTCTTTAGTCCAGAGACTGGTTTGATGCAGCTCTCCATGCTACTCTATCCTGTGCAAGCTTCTCCATCTCCCAGTACCTACTGCAACCTACATCCTTCTCAATCTGTTTAGTGTATTCATCTCCTGGTCCCCCTCTACGATTTTTACCCTCCACGCTGCCCTCCAATACTAAATTGGTGATCCCTTGATACCTCAGAACATGTCCTACCAACCGACCCTCCTTCTTGTCAAGTTGTGCCACAAACTCCTCTTTTCCCCAATTCTATTCAATACCTCATTAGTTATGTGATCTACCCATCTAATCTTCAGCATTTTTCTGTAGCACTACATTTCGAAAGCTTCTTTTCTCTTCTCGTCCAAACTATTTATCGTCCACGTTTCACTTCCATACATGGCTACACTCTATACAAATAATTTTAGAAACGACTTCCTGACACTTAAATCTATACTCGATGTTAACAAATTCCTCTTCTTCAGAAACGCTTTTCTTGCCATTAGCCAGTCTACATTTTATATCCTCTCTACTTCGACCATCATCAGTTATTTTGCTCCCCAAATAGCAAAACTCCTTTACTACCGTAAGTGTCTCTTTTCCTAATCTAATTCCCTCAGCATCCTCCGACTTAATTCTACTACATTCTGTTATCCTCGTTTTGCTTTTGTTGATGTTCATCTTATATCCTCCTTTCAAAACACTCTCCATTCCGTTCAACTGCTCTTCCAAGTCCTTTGCTGTCTCTGACAGAATTACAATGTCATCGGCGAACCTCAAAGTTTTTATTGCTTCTCCATGGATTTTAATACCTACTCCGAATTTTTCTTTTGTTTCCTTTACTGCTTGCTCAATATACAGATTGAATAACATTGGGGAGAGGCTACAACCCTGTCTCACTCCCTTCCCAACCACTGCTTCCCCTTCATGTCCCTCGACTCTTATTATAACTGCCATCTGGTTTCTGTACAAATTGTAAATAGCCTTTCGCTCCCTGTATTTTACCCCCGCCAACTTCAGAATTTGAAAGAGAGTTTTAGCATTGTCAAAAGCTTTCTCTAAGTCTACAAATGCTAGAAACGTAGGTTTACCTTTCCTTAATCTTTCTTCTAAGGTGAGTCGTAAGGTCAGTATTGCCTCACGTGTTGCAATATTTCTACGGAATCCAAACTGATCTTCCCCGAGGTCGGCTTCTACCAGTTATTCCATTCGTCTGTAAAGAATTCGCGTTAGTATTATGCAGCTGCGGCTTATTAAACTGATAGTTCGGTAATTTTCACATCTGTCAACACCTGTTTTCTTTGGGATTGGATATATAGATATAATATTGTTAAATCTGAGAATATTTTTGAAGCACACTACTGTATAGAGAAATATGCACAATATGGAGCATTTCCGAAGGCCCATTTATGTGCAAGAATCACTAATTAACATCCAAATCGACATCGACATCTATAATCCACAAGCCACCGTACGGTATGTGGCGGAGGGTACTTTGTGCAATAGTCTCACTAAACTCTTTTCCTGTTCCAATTGCTCATGGTTCGCGAGAAGAACGACTGCTCGTATGCCTTCCTGTGGACTCGAATCTCTCTAACATTACCTTCAAGGTTTTTTCGCAAGATATACGTAGGAAGAAGCAATATATTTGTTGACTTTTCAACGGACGTACGCTCTAGGAACTTTAACATTAAACCACACTGTGATGCGGAACGGCTTTCTTGAAGCGTCTGCCACTGGCATTCGATGATTATATCTCCATGAGCCTTTCAAGCTTACGAAATGAACCTGAGACCAAACTTACTGGTCTTCTTTGAATCTTCGCTACTTCCTCTGTGAATTCTATCTGGTAAAGATTCCATAATGACGAGAAATATTCATGTATTGGTTGAAGGAGTGTTTCGTAAGCTACTTCTTTTGAGAGACTACATTTCCTGAAGATTCCGTCAGTGAATCTCAGTGTGGCATCTGACTTACCTGCGATTAATTGTAAGTGGTCATTCTACTTCAGATCTCTCGGTACGCGTACGCCTAGATATATTATGAGAGTAACTGCTTCCACGACTGTTGTCTAATAGCGTGATAATACAAGAAAGGTCTTTCGGTCTTCTGCAGGTCTTCCTGCGTTTCGCCACAATTTTCTAGTTAAAAACCATTCAAAAGACAAGATCGCACAAAATATATTTTATTCAAGACAACCTGTTTCGACAGTCTTAGTTACCATCTTCAGGTCTTAAACATTTTTCTGTGGTAAAACATGTTCATTTTACGCTGAACGTCATGCACAAAATGTCAAGAGGATAAAACAACACATTATAGGTGTCTGTCATAGCTAAAATGTTTAAAAACACGCAGCACCTTGTCCAGATTGCCACGACCATATACATATTGCTCATATATATATATATATATATATATATATATATATATATATATATATATATATATATATATATATATATATTGCTAATATTAAAACAGATCGCCCTTTAGTACTCTCATCATGAGAAAATTAAAACAATTTTCTAGCGTCGGACTTGTCTTTATACAACAGCATCATTCGCTAAGAGTCCGCCTCCACAGCTGAGTGCCCAGCGAAGGGTCTGGTTTCGATTACCGGCCGGGTCAGTTATTTTCTCCGCTCGGGGACTGGGTGTTGTGTTGTGTTCATAATCATTTCCTCCTCATCGACACGCGAGTCGACGAAGTGGCGTCAACTAAGAAGACCTGCACCAGGCGACCGGTCTACCCGACTGGAGGCCCTAGCCACACGACATTTCATTTCATTTCACTCACTAAAAGCCTCATGGAACTTCCAACGTTATCCTGTAAGTCATTTACACGTGTTGTGAAATGTATTGGTAGTGTAACATTGCACTGGGACACGCCTGAAGACTTCTCTCAGTTCAGAATGACATGCTACCTTCTGTTTGACAGAAACTTCTTGGAAACGGGAATGACTTGAGCTTTTTTCCAATCATTAGGAACGCTTACCTCCTCTAGAGACCTACGGTACACTGCCTCTGAGGGGCAAGTTCATTCGCCCACTACGTGTAGGCTAGAATTAGTATCACCTTAGGTCCAGTGGCCTTCCTTTGTTGAGCGATTTCTGCTGTTTTTCTATGCCATGTTTCTTTTATTTCGATATGTGTCATTTTGTCGTTCGTGCGACGATTTAAAAGAAAAATGTGCTGGAGCTTATTTGAATGTAAGTACATATTGTGTACTTAGTGATTAGCAAGAAATGAAACGATTAGCTTAGTAATGAGGTATCTAGATTGTTCCTAGATGAACGATGTAATTTGATAAAACGTGTAGAGATAGCAGGGAGGAAAGGTGCAACCGTAATGCACACAACTGAATTTTTTAAATATCGCATATAGACAATTTTCCCTGAAAAATTTTGGGGCATAGCAGCACTCTATATTGACATCAGTTACGGGACACGCAGCGGGTTATGGACAGGCTACAGGCTACAGCTAATGAATCTAGTTTCTATGCTGAGAAGAGTGCAACGAGTTGCACTGCAGACTGCGAAATTGATAGGTAAATACTGTACTAAAGGGTGTCCGGGAAGTAAGGAATTTTGTGACATTTTGTCATATGGCGGTTGGCAGCCGTGGTTTCTTCATGTTTGTTGTCTGCGATCTTTCCCATTAGTAGCCTGATAGCTTTCGAGTGGTAAGCATTGTTGTTTGCTGTTTATTTTCGTCATGGAGCAGATCACAACTGAGCAACGTATCCAAGTGATAAAAAGTTATTACAAAAACAGTGAATGTGGGACGGCAATCGTTCGTGAATTACATGTGACACTTTGACGTAGTGCTGCTGACGTAGTGTCGAATTATCAATTCGGAAGTTGGTCCTGAAGTCAGAGGCCACGGGTTCTGTTTCAAACGTTAACAAAACAGGACGACCGTGTTCTGTTCGAACACAAGAAAACATTGCTGTCGTGAGTGACAATGTGACAAGCCCCAGAAAATCAGTTCGCCGACGAACTCAACAATTTAATTTATCACCAAGTTCAGTGCATGAAATTCTTTCAAAAGATCTGAAAAAGCATACGTACAGGATTCAACTAACGCAGGAGTTGAAGCTTGCAGGTCATGGAAAGAGACATCGATTTGCTCAATGGGCGTTGGCTCGACGAGCGGATAACTTCACAAAAAGAATAATTTTCTCAGTTGAGGGACACTTCAACCTCAGCGGGTACGTTAGTAAGCAGAACTGCAGAATATGGGGTAACGAAAATCCGCTAGTGGCTGTGGAAGATGAGATGCATCCACAACGCAGCACTGTGTGGTGTGGGTTCTGGGCAGGAGAAGTGATCGGACCGTACTTTTTTAAAAATGGTGACGGAACTGCCGTCACTGTGAACGGCGACCGTTACCGAAACATGTTGTCTGATTGGTTTTTCCCTCTTATTGATGAAAATGACGATTTTTGGTTTCAACGAGATGGTGCGACATAACACATATCCCATTAAACGATTGTTCTGATGAATGAAAAGTTTACTCAAAAAATTATCTCTTTGCGTGGCAACCCGGAATAGCCTGCCAGATCATGCTATCTTATGCCTTGTGACCCTTTTTGTGGGGATTTGTGAAATCGAAAGTGTACGTGAAAAAAAACCCACAAACAATACACGAACTGACAGATGAAATTAAAACGGTTATTAACGGCATCGCACCAGATGTTTGTGCCGGCCTTTGTGGCCGAGCGGTTCTAGGTGCTTCAGTCTGGAACCGCGCGACCGCTACGGTCGCAGGTTCGAATCCTGCCTCGGCATGGATGTGTGTGATGTCCTTAGGTTAGTTAGGTTTAAGTAGTTCTAAGTTCTAGGGGACTGATGACCTCAGATGTTAAGTCCCATAGTGCTCAGAGCCATTTGAACCATTTGAACCAGATGTTTGTAAATGCGCCATCGACAATTTCAGCGAACGCATTGCTCGTTGCCGCTCGACATTGGGTGGTCATATGGAAGATATAAATACTTGTTTTGTAAATAAAACTGCCTTTTCCTGCTGCTAGTTACTTTATTTATTCCATACGCATTTCGCCTTCTCCTGTTCTAAGGCATAATCAGTGGGATCTATAACGATACAGTTTTGTTAGTTTTAGATTGTTAAACAGTTCACTTCGCGATTTTTTTTGTAAGAAAAGTAATTACTTACGATTTGTTGATCTGCGTTTCCTCACATCTGGTCTGGAGGTCGCACTACTACTTTTATCACTGCCATATAATCACATCTTTGTGTTCCCGCCTTCCACACACTGTTCACCACGTTTCTCACTCTTTTTTGAGGTGGACTATTGTACTTTCGTCACTCGGTACAATTATTTCGTCGTACACTGTTTTTCACAACGTAAATATTGCGACTCCATTACGTGTTTCATCTTCTTTGGTATGTTTACCTATTTGTTGCCAACCTAACGAAGCATATGTTCGAGACTAACTTCTACTTATGATGTTTATACCGTGTGTGTGTGTGTGTATGAGTGATTTTTGTGTGTGTGTGCGGGGGGGGGGGGTGTACTAGCTGTTCGCGAGTGGTTGAAAACTTTGGTGACTGCTGATTTGACATTTTGTTCGAATATTCTGTGGAGGGGTTCATGGGTGATTGAGTGTAAAGATGTTGGGTTCTATTATTATTATATTGGACAGTATTATTATATTAATACTTTTTGCCAACGTTATTTTATTATTTTATCTGTTAGTGTAAATAATAAATTGCTTGGCATGTGTACTTGGTCATTCAACAGGATTTTCACGTCTGGTTTGGATTTCTGTATCTGGTAATTTTCTTACATGGTTAGGAGGTGTTTTTTATTGTTGATTCTAATTATTTTCATGTCATTTTGTCTAGTGGTTGGTTTGTGGTAATGTTCTCTTAGGTGTTCTGCAAATGTGGAGTGGTTTGTCCTATATTTCCAGGCTCTCACGTATTCTTTGTATGTGACATCAAATGTTCTCCCTGTTTGCCCTATGTGTGTGCCTTCACAAGTGTTAGACTGTAGCTGACATATACCTGCTTTCTGGTATATGTCTCTGTTTTTTTATCAGTTTTGGGGTGTATTTTTGTATAGAATTGTGTGTTGTATATGTTATGTTTATTCCCTGTCATTTGAAAATGTTGGTGAATTTATGGGTGGTTCAAATGGCTCTGAGCACTATGGGACTCAACTGCTGAGGTCATTAGTCCCCTAGAACTTAGAACTAGTTAAACCTAACTAACCTAAGGACATCACAAACATCCATGCCCGAGGCAGGATTCGAACCTGCGACTGGAGCGGTCTTGCGGTTCCAGACTGCAGCGCCTTTAACCGCACGGCCACTTCCGCCGGCAATTTATGGGTGAATTTGTGTTTCTATGTGAACCATCTTGTGTTTTCTTTCATCTTTTTCTGATTATTCTGTGTAGTTGTTATGGGACTGCGTGTTTGTGTTTGATTCTGTTGTGTTGTTGTCTGTGGTTTGGAGCTTTCTGCTTTTATTTTACTCTTGATTTTGTTGTTTAGCTTTGTGACTGTGTTATTATTGTAACCATTATTTTGTGCTATCTGCATTATTATGTCCAGTTCTTTTTGGTAGCTTTATTTGGTGAGTGGTACTGTGGTGAGTCTATGGTGCATGAGTCGAAGTACTGCTTGTTTTTGTGCGTGTGGGTGGTTCGAGGATTGGGGAGTGATAATGTCCGTTGCTGTGGGTTTACGGTAAATTTCAAACATATATTTACTGTTTTGTTTTTTGATTGTTATATCCAGTAAGTTAATTTGGTTGTTCTGTTCTCTTTCAATTGTGAATTTTATATTTTTATGTATCTCGTTGATGTCAGTATATAGTTTTTCAATTTTCGTTTGTGCTTCATCTATTAAGTAAAGGATGTCATCCATACACCTGAACCAATATAATATGTTATATTCTTTTGGTACTATTTTTGTGAAAATGATCTGTTCAATGTGGTTTAATTTTTCATACTTAATGTGTTTGTAAAAAAGGAACATTTCCAATACATTTTGTATGTTCTACAGCATTTTAACATTCGCCCCTACTTCCCGGACATCCTCTTACCACAAACCATGCGTTGTTGGTAACTTTAGGAACATGTCCGTTAGACTTCTAAATAAGGAAAAGAGGAGCCCTAATGAATGAAAAATAATACAACCGGTTTTAGTTCACATGGTTCAAATGGCTCTGAGCACTATGGGACTTAACAGCTTAGGTCATCAGTCCCCTAGAACTTAGAACTACTTAAACCTAACTAACCTAAGCACATCACACACATCCATGCCCGAGGCAGGATTCGAACCTGCGACCGTAGCAGTCCTGCGGTTCCGAACTGAAGCGCCTAGAACCGCACGACCACCGCGGCCGGCCCGGTTTTAGTAACAGGTGTGATATCAACAGTAGTACTAGTAGCTGGGTAATTAGTTAAGGGGTCAGCAGTAGTTTTGCAGTGGTAGGAAGTAGCTTTTGTTCCTGTTTCTTTTTCTGTGCCTTTGTTTTAGAATTAGATAATTTTGTAGTCTTTGTAAGTAGCAAGTAGCTACTAGATGTTTTATTCCAAACAAATGCAGTATGTTCGTTGTATAGCAAATTTTACCTATCTAGATAACTGACTGTAGCTGTGAAGAATGAATAAATAAATAGCTTTGTAATCTTCTGAAAATCCCATGAATATCCAAGTTAAGTTCGCTTGTTAAATCAGAAGTGTCCAGATAAGATTTTCGGGGCCAACTTAGTAACAATCATTTCGATATTCTTAGATTAGGTTTGAACTGTTTTGAAAAGAAAGCTGACTGTGCAGTATGGACGGCGTATGCGAGTCTGAGGCTCTTGAGGTTGAAGCAACAGTATTGATCGGGATGCAGCGCACTGCACCCGCACCGACTCTCAGAGCTTTGCGTTGACGTTTGTTAACTCTGCCAGGGAAACTGTACGTGGCGGAGCCGAAACAACCGCTACAGTGCTGAATGACTGGGGGCACCATCGCCCAGTTACCACCAAAACACATGCTTAGCTCGGATTTTGTTGGTATCCATCTTATATTTCCGAACAATTTTTTTCCCTTTAGACTGATTTTTAGTAATAAGTGACATATATTTGACAACTGTCTTCACAGCGAGGTGGTTCGGATCTAGCGCATTTGGTTCTGGCAAAGCCTCGTTGTGCTTGGAAAACAATACAGAAGAGAAATATGTGACGTATATCTCTCGCCCACTGCTTGTAATCCATTGTTTGAGCACGAACCATGGGTGGTCAAATGTGTCCTGCAGACTTATACAAATCTAGTCTAATGAAACATGGTGATGCTGAGAAAATCAGAGTAGGAAATGAGACACCAAAAGCAACAGACGAGTTTCGCTATTTGGGCAGCAAAATAACTTACGGTAGTCGAATACACAAAGGGCGTTCAAAAAGTTTTACAAAGTCGTCTCTAATTTTTTTATTTTTTGCAAGAGGAGAATTAAATTTTTTGTGAACATTCAGCTATAAATTGGTGCATAAATTTTTTTTTTTATTTACAGGTGAGCCATAGTGGACCGTGAAGTACATGTCAGGTAGCGACAACGGTCAGTGATGGTGTTCCGGCGACGACTCTGCCACATCGATTCACAGGAAGTTGCTCTTTGTTTATGGGGTGGACACAGTGGATCGCAGCAGTATCAGGGGTGGTTGCAGAGGTTTAAAGAAGATGATTTCTCTCTACTGGACAATCCACGATGCGGTATACCATCGACGGCAGTGAGTGATGTGAATAAGCACACCATTGATCGAATCATCCAAAATGACAGATGTGTGACGACACGACAGCTTGTTGAAATGACTCTTTTGTCATTGGGTACTGTGGTATCACTGGCAGAGTCCCACGTCTGCCATTTTCGATCATATGATCAATGGTCTCCTTACTCACGTCACTCACTGCAGTCGATGGTCTACCGCATCGTGGATTGTCCAGTAGAGAGAAATCACCTTCTTTAAACCTCTGCAACCACCTCTGGATACTGCTGCGATCCACTGTGTCCTCCCCATAAACAGGAAGCAACTTCCTGTGAATCGATGTGGCAGAGTAATCGCCGGTCTTGAAGAGGAACTTCATCACCGACTGTTGTCGCAACCTGACATCTATTTCACGGTCCATTATGGCTCATCTGTGAATAAAAGAAAATACTTTTATATACCAACTTAAAGCTAAATGTTCCAAGTATGTTCACAAAAAATTTCACTCTCCTCCTGCAAAAAATAAAAAAAAATTAGAGACGACTGTGCTAAAACTTTTTGAACGCCCTTTGTAGAGGGACCGGCAGTAGCTAAAAACGCGTTTCTGAAATACAAAAATATATAAATTTAGATGTTAGGAAGTCTTTTCTGAATGTACTTCTGTGCAGTACTAAGATTAAATGGGTAGATCGAATGACTAATAAGGAGTTACTGAAACGAATCGGGGAGAAAATAAATTTATGGGGCAACTTGACTAATAGAAGGGAATCGGTTGTTGGGATACATCCTGTGGCATCAATGCGTAGTCCTTTTAGTAATGATAGGAAGTGTGGGGTATCAACATTATCGCAAGCAAGTTCAAATGGATGTAGGCTGCAGCAGATATACAAGGGTGAAGAAGTTTGGACAGGAGCCTAGCGTGGAGAGCTGCATCAAACCAGTCTTCGGATTGAGAACCATAACAACAACATCGTATTATAAGAAATAGTAGATAAGAGGCGTTGTTCGACCACATGAGGGAAACGACGAATGGCAGTTGTAGCAGTAGTAGGAACGCAGTATTCTGTTAAAAAGTTTATAGCAAATAATAACCATCATAGGCATAAAAGTGAAATGTACAAGCAGATTCTATGAAAACGGAGGATATCGTACCAGGCATTATAGCATTGCTAATGAAGCAAATAGTAACAGTAGGGACTGGTAATGTCGTAAGTATCAACAATATGCATATTAAGGGAATGGCATTATCTATTTGATTTTAAATTAAAGAAATAAAAAAGCAATGAGTCGTTTTTTTTTTTAACTTGGCTATCAGCTGACGTTGACCTACTACCACCGAGCGAGGTGGTTAGCACCCTGGACTCGCATTCGGGAGGACGACAGTTCAATCTCGCATCCGGCCAACCTGATTTAATTTTTCCTGATTTCCCTAAATCGCTCCGGGCAAATGCCAGGATGGTTCCTTTGAAAGGGCACGGCCGACTTCCTTCCCGCGCCTGTCGCAGCAGTGTGTGCTGTCGGCTGGACACTATTTTGATACATCAGGTCACGTGCCCTCGCAGGCCACGCTGATATCCATGTTCTCCAGACGATTCAGGCCCTTGGTGGGCGGTGGAAAGTTAGTTACACCCTATACTTCAAGTCGGCAGTACCAGCAGCTCTGTCCGGCTGCATCAGCGGTTCAGTTCCATCGCTACAAGTTGACAGTACCAGCAGTTTTGTCTCAGCACTCCACGCCGGCAGTACCGGCGTGGTACATCCTGGTCTTCACCAGCAGCACGTCAGCCGTTGCACGCCAGCAATACCAGCCCAGTAACGTCCCAGGCCTATACGCCCCGTATACCACGACTCTGGGGTTCGTCGTGTTGGCTACCACAGACAACGTTACGGTAGAGATATTTACGTTGTATGTAGTTGTGTGGATATTCACGTATGGCCATGATAATTAATTTTGTTTTGTTAATAAAGTTGCTCTTTTAGAACTGTCTTAGATCTCTCCTCAGGACGAAGATATTTTGGCGACGAGGAAAAAGATTCCGTGTGGCGTTGTAGAGCTTTAGTGTCTAAGGGAGTGTTTGTTTCCTCTTCCTCTTGCCCGCCACACTTTAATTCCCTTGGCAAAAAGCTTCAGAAGGATCCTACAACCAAAATTTTGAGAAATACCAATCAACTAGTGAAACAATCTTCTCTTTCTTCGGATGATAAAAAAACAACTCTGGAAAACGGAAGCTTATCCACCCAGACTTTATGGACTCCCAAAGGTACGTAAACCACAGGTCCCGTTGAGACCGATTGTGAGTGCCATAGGATCTCCAACACAAGAGGTGGCCAGATATCTCGCCTCCTTGCTGCAACCACATACAGGCAGAACCGACAGTTACATTAAAAACTCGGCGCATTTTATTGAAAAACTGAGGGAGATTAACGTCAGCCCAAGTGATATTCTTGTGAGCTTCGATGTAATGTCATTGTTTACCATGGTGCCTGTAAACGAAGCTATTTCATATATAGCAGATACTTTTACGACTGACATAGTGGCTTTATTTAAACACTGCCTGACGACAACTTATTTCCAGTACAACAACGAGTTTTACGAACAGATCGACGGGTTGGCGATGGGAAGGCCCCTCAGCCCAGCTGCTGCCAATTTATTTATGGAGATCTTCGAACAGCGAGCGCTGCAGACTGCCAGTAAAAAGCCTGCTAAATGGTACCGCTATGTTGATGACACATTTGTTGTATGGACTCATGGTGAAGAAGAGTTGGATGTCTTCTTGGTGCACCTGAACAGCATTAACCCGAAGATACAGTTTACGATGGAGAAAGAGAGCAACGGTCGACTCAATTTCCTGCATGTGTCGGTAATTAAACGGGTGGATGGGACGCTGGGCCACAAGGTATATAGAAAGAACACTCACACGGATCGATACCTCCACAAGGAATCTAACCATCATCCTAGGCAAAAAAGAGGTGTCATGAAAACCTTGGTGGACAGAGCCAACAAAAACTGCGAGCCGGCTTACTTACAAGATGAATTGAATCACCTACGGTCAGTCTTAATGAAAAACGGATATACGAGCGAGGAAATTGATCGAGCCCTCCATGAAAGAAGAAAAGAAGCCAGAAGTCCAGAGCAACAACGGTCACCTACTGGAAAAGTTTTCCTACCGTTCATTAATAAGGTCACGGACCGTATCGGGAAAGTGCTGGCCAAGTATGGGATCGAAACAATCTTCAGACCGACCAAGAAGATTAAGGAATATTTAAGAACTGCAAAAGACGCCCGACATCCCCTAGCAACACCTGAGGTGTACAAAATTCCATGCAGTTGTGGACAAGTATACATAGGAACAACGAAAAGAAGTGTAAACACACGCTTAGCCGAACATAAAAGAAACTGTCGCTTAGGACACATCGAAAAATCGGCCGTAGCTGAGCATGTTTTTCGAGATGGGAATCACGAAATTACATTTAATGAGACAATCGTTCTAGCACGAACATCCCATTATCATGTATAGAGAAGCAATAGAAATTCACAAACATCATAACAATTTTAATAGAAAAGAGGAAGTTTTAAAGTTGGATAAAATATGGATGTCGACGTTGCGCCAGCAGAAAGACAACCCATTACTCTTAATCGAGAATGATGACGCCTTCCAAAGATAGGCATACCGTCGGCATCACGTGACGAATGGTGGTGCCCTCTATGCGCTCTATAAATGCGAGAGTACCTGGAGCCTCAGTGGCAGTAGCCGGACGACCTCAGAAGATGTCTCCCGCAGACGGAGACGAAACGTTAGGTGGAAATTTTACACACAGACCACGGTCTCTTAGCCCGGAAGTTTTAACTGTAGTATGTTAACTGTTTGGATATCAAACTAAGATACGTCGAAAATACTGAGTGAATAACAAGCAGTCGTGTAACACAAAATAAGCCTTGAGCACTTCCTGTAAAATTTACCTCTTGGTGCATCACGTGTTCTCAGAGTCACCGAATGACTTATATTAAAAACGGCAAATTTAGAGTCTTACCCCCTCTTCGACACCCATGAGGTCATTGCGATACATTCAGGATTTGTCCGTGTTGATTAGAAGGCTAAGAAGTTTGTATTTAAATAAAGAAATTTAAATTAATACAAGCAAAGAGAGAACAGGATCAATATCAGGTAACAGAGAAGTATGACAAAGGAGAAGTCTCTCACCCACATAATATATATATATATATATATATATATATATATATATATATATATATATATATATATATATATATATATATATATATATATTGTCGACATTGTTAGGCAATGAAGGCAAGATGTTAGCCCAGGAACAAAATTAATTCCTACAAACATACATATAAATATTGTTCTCCTCGCTGATGACCAAATAATTTTACAAAAGACAGAGCATGATTTATTGTTTGTTCTACACCGCTTGTACTCAATAGGTACACTCTGTAACATGAAAATATCAGAAAACAAAGCCAAACTTATGGGTTTTAAGGGAAAATACCCAGTACGTTCAAAAATAATGCGAAATGGAAAATCAGTTGCACAGGTCACTCATTTTAAGCTGTTAGGATATGATACGAGGGGCGTTCAATAAGTAAGGCAACACTTTTTTCTCTGCCAATTTCGGTTGATAAAATGTGGAATTTTTGTGGAACATCGTCAAATTTGATGTGTTACTTGAGGCTTTCGTCGTATGACCAATAGCACTCCTCTCTGCCCGATGCGACTTCAATATGTCCACTGCTGGATCCCAAGCTGTGCCGAGCAGAAAGCCCGTGTCTGTGTTTACAAGATTCGTCGAGCTACGTATTTCCACTGCCTCCTTAATAACACTGTCGCAGTACGAACCCGTCGATGCGAGAATTGTGGTGTGTTGAGAATTCATAGAATGGCCTGTACTGAGACAATGCTCGGCCACTGTAGACTTCTCTGGTTGCTCCAGACGAGTGTAGCGTCGGTGTTCAGTACATCTCTCTTCTGCAGTGCGATAAGTCTGACCGACGTACGACATGCCGCAGCTACAAGGAATCTCGTAAACACCGGGTCTTCGTGCCCAAAAGAGTGGGGAATAATAAGGTATACTGGAATGCTGAATAAAACCAATCTGCTTTCAAAAAGAAAAGTGTTGCATTTCTTATTGAACGCCCTCGTATGAGTTATGAATATGATAATGACATCTCCAGTAAGTTAAGCAAGTTTCAAATGATCCGTGGCACTATACATAAACATTATCCAATAAATACAGGGAAGATACAAAGGTATCAACTTTATACTGTTACGTGGCCGTGCGGTTAAAGGCGCTTCAGTCTGGAACCGCGTGACCGCTACGGTCGCAGGTTCGAATCCTGCCTCGGGCATGGATGTGTGTGTTGTCCTTAGGTTAGTTAGGTTTAATTAGTTCTAAGTTCTAGGCGACTGATGACCTCAGAAGTTAAGTCGCATAGTGCTCAGAGCCATTTGAACCACTTATAGTGTTACGGCTTAAAATAATAAGGGATCAGAAATTAGAAAATTTTATTAAAACTCATTCACTTTGCTACAAGCAAGGTGTGGTCACACCAGAGGCAGATACCGAACCAGGAAATAAGAAGTATGTTTGAAAGTGGGTCACGCGTCGGCACGTTACAACGTCAAGCCGAGAGAGATATCACGAGCTCAGCAGAAAGCAGTACAGGGCAGAAAACCAACGGAAATGTGACATGCAAATTCCTTAGCTCGTAAGAGATGTCGAACCCGTGTGGGGTTGCTAGTCCCCCATCGGGCGCCTCCCCGGGTGGCGGATTGGGGAATGCTGTCCAGATATGGGGGGTACCGGGGAAATAAAATACCCGGGGTGGACCAAAACTAGCACGGGTAGGGAAGACTCGTTAAGCCATGGTGAAGGCAAATCCCTAGGGGTAGAGTACCCCAAAATCAAGACTCCTGGTCCTCCAGGTTGGGGGTTGTGCAGAGGGCTACCAACCCACTCATGTAAAACAATGGCCGGTCAGGACACTCAAGGCATGCCTCGGAAACAGGACAGAATTTACTGGAACAGAAATTGGCAAAGTTACAAGGATTTCTCTTTTGGTTCGTGGAATGTCAGAAGTCTATACCGCCCAGGAAGCGCACAAATACTAATAAACGAACTAGGAAAATACAAGGTACAACTGGTAGCGCTCCAAGAAATAAGATGGCAGGGAACGGGATCAATGAAAATAGGAGATGGGACAATAATGTATGGAGACTGCGGTCAGCGCCATGAATTTGGAACGGGCTTTTACATTCATAAAACAGCAATTGACACAATAAAGGAATTCAAATCAATTAACAACCGAATATCACACATTACAGTTCAGGCTCAGTGGTTTGATATTACATTTATAAATGTTCATGCACCCACAGAAGATAAGGAAGATGACGTGAAAGAAGAATTTTATAGTCAACTGGAACAGACATATAATTCAATAAGTAGACATAACGTAACAATAGTGTTAGGAGACTTTAATGCCAAAGTAGGAAAAGAAGAAATCTACAAACCAACCATTGGGAATTACAGCTTACATGATGAAAGTTCAGAGAATGGTGTGCGACTCATAAACTTTGCAATGGCAAATGGTCTCACATTAAGCAGCACAAAATTCCAACACAAACGCATTCATTTAGGGACATGGATATCACCAGATGGAAAAGTAGTGAACCAGATTGACCATGTCGCAATCCAAAGACGATTTCAAAACAGTATTAAAGACGTTAGAACTTTTAGGGGAGCAGATTGTGAGACAGACCATATGTTAATCATAGCTCAAATGAAAATAAAGCTAAAAAAGAAACAAAGTACAAATAGGGTTGAAATTAAAAGGTACGATGTAGAAAATCTGGCAGAAGAAAAAATAAAAGAAAACTTTAGGAAAGAAATAGAAATTAACCTATCGGAATCTAGACTGACACATAGTGACCAGCAAGACGTGGAAAGTAGATGGAGACACCTCAGAAACAGTATTCAAGATGTAGCTTCCAAAACTATAGGTAAAAGAAAACGAACTAACAAAATCTGGTTTAATATAAAGTGCCAAGAAAGAGTACTGGAGAGGCAAAATGCGAGGAAGGCATGGTTACAAGACATGGACAATATTACACTAAAGGAGAGATACTATAAAATCCGCAAGGAAACACAACGAACTCTAAGACAAGAGAAGAGAAAACACTACAACAACATGGTAAGAGAAGCGGAGGATGATTTCAAGCATCACAGAGCAAAGCAGATGTACCAGAATATAAAAAAGTCCTTGGGAAAATTCACTAAAAGGGAACAGTTTATAAAGGACCATAATGGGAAAATACTTACAAACAAGAATGACATACAAGAAACATGGAAGACATACTTTACACAGCTGCTCAACTGCAATGATCCACAATATTACTTTACATTTGAAGAACCAGATACAGTTGATATACAAGTCAACACACCATCAGTAAATGAAATAAGACAAATAATAAAGAAATTAAAGAACAACAAGGCCTGTGGGGAAGACCAGGTATATGCTGAGCTTTTAAAAAATGGAGGACCACAATTGGAAATAGAACTACATTCCTTAATTGAAACAATTTGGGAGACAGAAAACATACCGGCCGATTGGAAAACTGCAATTATATGCCCCATCTTTAAGAAGAATGATCCCCTTGTCTGTGATAACTACAGAGGAATTGCCCTACTCGATGTCACGTATAAAATTTTGTCGATGTGTATACTACACAGACTGATTCCCATAACCGAAGAACTGATTGGGGACTACCAATGTGGTTTCCGCACTAACAGATCCACTTTGGATCACTTATTCACATTGAGACAAATAAATGAGAAGGCATGGGAATTTAATGTAGATATCCATATTCTATTTATAGACTTCAAGAAGGCCTATGATAGCATACACCGACAGACACTCTTAAACACCATGAAAGAATTTGAAATACCATTAAAATTAATCAAATTAGTTAAAATGTGTTTGGAAGAAACCATATGCAAAGTTAAGACACCTGCAGGAGAGACTGAAAATTTTAAGGTGTACACTGGACTGAGACAAGGGGATGCCATCTCACCTATTCTATTTAATATTATCTTAGAGAAGATTGATAGAGAATTCACCAAAACTAATCCACAAGGGATCCAACTGCAGGGACAGAACATTACTAGACTTGCTTATGCAGATGATGTAGCCTTAATAAGCACTTCAAAAGCTGAATTAATCAGGATGATGCAAAATTATTACAAAATAGCTGAGAAAGCTGGACTTCATGTGAATGAAGAAAAGACAGAATATCTAGTCATAAGTAAAAAACTCCAAAAGAATACACCACTGACCGTAAATGGTCTCACTTTCAAGGCAGTTGACCACTTCAAGTACTTAGGGAGTCTTTTTAGCAGAGACAATAGAGCAGAAATAGAAATAGACGCCCGTCTAGCAGCAGCTAATAGAACTTTTTACAGCTGTATCAAAATTTTAAGGATGAGATCACTTAGTACTGAATTCAAAATCCGTTTTTATCAGTCAACTATTGTACCAGTAGCATTATATGGATGTGAAGCTATTACATTCAGGAAAAAAGATGAAGAAAAACTGTTGATATTTGAAAGAAAAATACTAAGAAAAATATTTGGACCAATCTTCGATGAAAATGTCATGGAGTGGAGGATAAGGAAAAATGAAGAACTACGGGAGCTGTACAAACATAGTACCATTGTGGAAATGTTAAAGAAGAGAAGACTGAACTGGGCTGGTCATGTAGCAAGGATGCCGGAGAACAGACTACCCAAAATAGCATCCACTAAGAAATTAGAAGGAAAGAGAAGAAGAGGAAGACCTCGAATTAGGTGGATGGAGAATATCCGGGAAGATGCAGCTAGGATGGGCATCAACTCTGGACAACAATTTCCCTGGATAGAAATAATTGGAAGAGGCTCGTAGAGCAGGTGTATGGTCGATAAGGCCTTAGCCACGTGTAAAGTAAAGTAAGTAAGTAAGAGATGTCGAAAGAAACCGGCTACTTCATAAGAACCGTATCAGAGAACCAACACAGCAATTCACGACCTGTTAAGCGAATATAACAGAATTAGGACACATGAGGTCATTACAAACAGAGCATCGCGTCATAGCCTCACGGTAGCTCTCTTTAAATACTCGCACTCTGCAACTCTCAAGGAGTTGATCAATGGGATTGATCAAAGTTGTTCTTGCACTAAAGATGGACTTTTGTAGGCGAAGTTGTGGTATCTCCAAGCTGCACCATGTATCAAAAATAGACAGTATAGGAACGAAATATGTAAAATGGTATAGATATCTAGAAAGGATGGATGGTAGCTGATGGCCAAAGAAAGTATGGCAGTGGAGTCTGGAGGAAAGAAGAATGCATGGGCAGCGTAAGAAGAGCTGTTCGGAGACGTTCAGGTAGCAATGGATGTCAGAGGACTATAAGAAGCAGACTGGCCCGATTTGAGGAAGTAGAATACAGGAAGCGGTGCCAACCATCGAATACTTGCAGAACGTTGTTGACGATGACGAAGTTCATGTTTATCGATTTAAAACCTAATAATGCCAATCAAATTGAATAATAGCGCATCTCCTGTAAATGAATTTCATTTTAACAGTCCCACTGTTAAAATGAAAGAAAATAATAAAAGAAGACTTCTTAATGACCCTCTGTCATTTCATTCATCTACACTGAATCTGTAGATCAGTAACATAAAAATGTTCACAGCAAGGAGATCTCTGGTCATAGCTGCATACTGTCAGAATTATCGCTCAAATTTTCATGGGCGTCAATTGCTAGGGCTGGTAGCCGTACTGTAGGTGCAACTGCGATGGAGGGATTTCTGTGGTGAGGCCAGACAAATGTGTGGTTCCTGAAGAGGGGCAGCAGCCTTTTTATAGCTGCAGGGGCAACAGTCTGGATGACTGACTAACAACAACCAAAATGGGCTTTCTCTGCTGGTATTGCGATGGCTGAAAGCAAGGGGAAACTACAGCTGTAATTTTTCACGAGGACATGCAGCTCTACGATATGGTTAAATGATAACGGCATTCTCTTGGATAAAATATTTCGGTGGTAAAATAGTCCCCCATTCAGATCTCCGGTAGGAGACTACTCAGTAAGATGTCGTCCTCAGAAGAAACAAAACTGGCATTCTACAGATCGGACAATGGAATGCTACACCATTGAATCGGACAGGTAGGTTAGAAAATTTGAGAAGGGAAATGGACAGGCTGAAGTTAGGTATAATGGAAATTAGTGAAATTCGTTGGCAGGAGGAACAGGACTTGTGGTGACGTGAATGCAGGGTTATAAATGTAAGGTATACGTACGCGCAAATGAATAAAACATCCGAACTGTCTTCTCAAGCTCAGGGTGTTAGACATTCTATATAGATATGAATCTGGCCCTGTAAGGCAGCTAGTATTAGGTGCGGGTTGTAACGAATTAATTAGAAATGCTGCTGTCACGTAACTAGAATGCATGAATTAAAAGTGAAAGTTTGGGATCTATTCTAGAAAGACAAAACAGCTGTTCCCCTTTTCATTCTACATATAATTAATCAACTGTGATTTTAAGTGCCACATTATACACAACAATCATGTTCAATTACTTCCAACACTCAATAATAAAATATTTAAATCTTGGACGTATTGAACTGGCAATTATTAACTCGTTATCACAGGCAAGAATGATCAAAAATCTTCATCTATTAAATTTACTTCTATCATATCGTAGCTGGTCAATGCACTAAGTTGGTGGAGAATAAACTTACCTTTAAACCAATGAAAAAACTCTCATGTAGTCAATGTGATGGTAGGTTAGTATCCTAGCTTTTGATATTCAATAGTCAAAGTGTACGCAGGTCGGACTGAGCAAAATCTCGACTCAGCATTTACTGTGGCCTAATGCGTGATGGTACCTTAGCAATTGGGATCTGCAGCGGCGTTGTCTCCAGGCTGGATCTGAAACGCTAATTCCCTACTCTGGCCTTGACTGAATTCACTCAGTCTCAACTTTCCTGCATTCCATAGAATGTTAATGTTTCCCTAGTCAAAATAATGGCTATTGCACACTCGCTAAGGGTTGGAGCGACGTGCACAATTTCATTGTCTGCCAAAATACCGGCAGGAATAATTAACTACATCTTTGCTGTCTGTCACCACGATACGTGAAGCATATCGTCCACACTTCGCAGATGCAAAAGCTCTCAACGCCCTCACTATTTTCCACACACTTGTGCAGTCTTCCGAGAGATGAGAGAGATCTAGAAACTTTTAGTTCTCAAAATGCTTTGATATGATGGAGCTCTCCCCACCATGTCACATTTGCGTCGCCCAGTAAGGCTTCAGCCAACTGCCGTCTCATTAGATGTGAATTTTTCTTTTTCTTGCCGGGTCGCTGCTAGCCCTGTTAAAGCCGTGCAGCCACGTACCCTCAGTTACGTTAAAAGGAATAATGTATTGTTCTGGCCTTATCCCTTTCTGCACTGAAGCTCGGCGTTCTTTTGTTAAGTGGGGTTTTCCAATGCCGTTAACCACCTAATCGGTTCATCTCCAAAATGTGTTTCACTTTAACTTATTTATGCATGCCCCTGTCCTTATATTGGTAGGTATTGTTTTGTTAGTTTTCGGTACATGAGATTACTGCAATTGCTTTTTGTTGATAGTATCGTTTTCTGAGGATAACAGTCGTTATGGACCGAGTTCATGTAAGGTCCGTAAAATCCGGATGCCTAACATAAATACAAAGTTAAATAGTAGTTATGCAGGAGTGGGTTTAATAATGACTAAGAAATTAGGAATGCAGATAAGCTACTATAAACAGCACAGTCAATGCTTTATCGTAGCCAAGACAGACACAAAGCCCACGTCTACCATGCAGTACAAGTTTACACGCCAACTAGCTCCACAGATGACGAAGAGATTAAATAAATGTGCAATGAGATAAAATATATTATTCAGATAGTTAAAGGAGACGGAAATTTAATTGTGATGGGATACTGGAATTCGATAGTAGGAAAAGGAAGGGAAGGAAAGTTGAAGGGGAATATGGACTGGAGAAAGGAATAAAAGAGGAATCTGTCTGGTAGAATTTTGCACTGAGAATGATTTAATCATCGCTACTACTTGGTTTAAGAATTATAAATGAAGACTGTATACGTGGAAGAAACGTGAAGATACCGGAAGGTTTCAGATTTATTACATAATTGTTAGACACAGTTTTGGGAACCAACTTTTGAATTGTAAACCGTTTCCAGAAGCAGATGTAGACTGACCATAATTTATTGGTTATGTGCTGTAGAATAAATGTGAAGAAACTGGAAAACGGTAGGAAATTAAGGAGTGGGACTGGGGTAAGTTTAAAGAACCAGAGGTTGTCGAGAGATTGAGAGGGAGCATTAGGCAACAGTTGACCAGAGCAGGGGAAAGGAATACAGCAGAAGACTATTGGGTAGCTTTATGAGGTGACATAGAGAAGGCAGCAGAGGATCAAAAGGTAAAAAGACAAGGCCTAGTAGAGATTCTTGGATAACAGAAGATATACTGAATTTAGCTGATGAAAGGAGAAAATTTTAAAATGCAGCAAACAAGGCAGGAGCAAGGAAATATACATGTTTAAAAACTGAAACTACCAGAAAGTGCAAAATTGCTAAGCATGAATGGCTAGAGGACAAATGTAAGAATTTAGAAGTATATTTGCCTATGGGAAAGGTAGATACCACCTACAGGAAAATTAAAGAGGCTTGGGGAAAAGAGAAGCAGCTTATGAATATCAAGAGCTCAGATGGGAAACCAGTCCTAAGTAAAGAAGGGAAAGTTTAAAGGTGGATGGAGTACATAAAGAGTCTGTAAAAGGGAGATGAACTTGAAAGGAATGTTATAAAAAGGGAAGTGGACGTAGATAAAGATGAGATGGGAGATATGATGGTGCTAGAAGAATTTGAGAAAGCCCTGAAGGATTTAACTCGAACCAAGGTCCGGGGATAGACGATATTCCGCCTGAACTGCTGATAGCCTTGGGAGAGCCTATCATGACAAAATTCTTCCATCTGGTGTACAAGAAGAATGTAGTAATTCCAATTTCAGGGGAAGATCAGTTTGTAATCCGCAGAAATGCAGGAACATGCGAGGAAATACTGACCCTACGACTCATATTAGAAGATAGGTTAAGCAAAGACAAACCCACATTTGTAGCATTTGTAGACTCAGAGAAAGCGTTTGCCAATGCTGACTGGAATACTCTATTTCAATTTATGAAGGCAGCAGGGGTGAGATAGAGGGAGTGAAAGGCTGTTTAGAGCTTGTACAGAAACCAGGCGGCAGTTATAAGAGTCGAGTGGCATGAAAGGCAGGCAGTTGTTGAACAGGGACTGAGACAGTGTTGCAGCCTATCCCAGATGTTATTCAGTGTGTACATTTTACAAGCAGTAAAGGAAATCAAAGAAAAATTTGATATGGGAATTAAAATTCAAGGAGAAGAAATAAAAACTTTGATGTTTGCCGATGACATTGTAACTCTGTCAGAGACAGCAAAAGACTTGGAAGAGCAGTTGAACGGAATAGACAGTATCTTGAAAAGAGGATATAAGATGAACATCAACAAAATGAAAACAAGGATGATGGAATGTAGTGGAATTAAATCAGGTGTTGCTAAATGAATCAGACTGGGAAACGAGACACGTAAAGTAATAGATGAGTTTTGCTATCTGGGCAGCAAAATAAAGGATGATGGCCCAAATAGAGAGGATATAAAATGTCTACTGGCAATGGCTAGAAAAGCATTTCTGAAGAAGAGAAATTTGTTAACACCGAGCATAGATTTAAGTCTCTGGAAACCTTTGTTGAAAGTGTTTGTTTAGAGACTAGTCATGTATGAAAGTGAAATATGGACGATAAACGGTTTGGATAAGAAGAAAATAGAAGCTTTCGAAATATGGTGCTACAGAATAACGAAGAAATTTGGATGGGTCGATCACGTAACTAATGAGAAAATACTGAATGGGATAGGGGAGGCAAGAAATTTGTGGCACAACCTGATCAAAAGGAGAGGTAGGTTGATAGGACACCCCACCAGTTTAGTATTGGAGGGAGGTGTAGGGGTGGTGGGGGAGGGGGGGGGGTAAAAACCATAGAGAGAGACCGAATGATGAATAAAGTAAGCAAATACAGAAAGATATAGGTTGCAGTAGTTATTTGGAGATGGGGAGACTCGCACAGGATAGAGTAGCATTGAGAGCTGCATCAAACCAGTCTTTGGGCAGAAGGCCATGTCAACGACAACATGAGTCGGTGATAATATTTCCTTGTCAGTCACTCACACTTCTTCCTTGGGCTATCAAATTTTTCCTCCTAACATGGTACCCAATGACTTTTTGTTTTTTTTTCACGGATGACGGGCATTTACAAAATGACGTCGGTATTTTTGAGGCGGAACATTCCGTGAACAGCCAAAATGCTAAATTCTACAACAAACTCATCAGTCGCATCAGTCGCATTAAAGGATGAACATATAGAGAAGGACTAACACCAAATATCACGGTCGCAAGTTGATTTTTTCAACTGAGTTTACCCTCGAATAGTGCAAGGAGATCGTGTGGTAGATTAACGGGAACTACTTCCTGTATCACGCTCTAGTATGAAGAATGCAAAACACATTATATCTACGATACGAAACAGCAAGGTGAACGAAATAAATAACATGCTTTCCTGCTACATGCTGCCGTCCTGCTGCGTAGCAGATGCAAAACTTCTTAAAACGTGGAGTGCAAACGACTATCGTAGGCGTAGTGAAACGAACGCTGTGCAATAATATATTCAATTTATTGCAGTTTTTGATCCGGATATTTAAATGAGGCACTTCTCTGCGTGGCGACCGTGATATTATTCTGCGGAAGGGAGTAACGAGGAAGAGACCGACAGTGTTGTTGTTTCTGAGGCTGTTTTAACAAGGTGTTTCCTGTGAACGAGGCCGCCCAAGACGACACGCAACAACCTGTTCGGTATTTGCTTTTCTGGGCAGTGTTTGCAAATAAAATTCCCACCTGGTTCTCCCGACGGCTACGGTGATTACGAAGCGAAAACACTCGCTCGAATAGCTGGTACTAGCATTTAGCGTCCATTAAGTCTGTTATATATTCAGTTAATTTGCGTCCATTAAGTCTGTTATATGTTTAGCTAATTTATGCCCGGCCGTAGAAACTGAACGAAAAACAGTGCAACTGACGTAGATACGTGTATCCACTAATCCTCATAGGTTACGGTTTGTATTGATAACTACAGGCTCAGAGGTTACTACTTGAGGATCTAGAGCAAGGTTTAAACACAGTGCTACAGTAAACAAGCTTTTATGACATCCCTCGTGTATATATATAAAAAAAAGAGGGGGGGGGGAAGCTTGGACTTATTAACTCTGCTACCAAACAATGATTTATTCAATGGATAAAAGAGATTAATTATACTTCTACAATGTGTTCCGGAAATAAGGGGAGTTAATCATTTTCGGTTCTTGGATGTTGAGATCGTTAGAAACGCAATATAAGATCAGGTTGGTCATAACTTGTTAAACGAATTGTCGTTGTACACATGTCGAGTGCTGTTCTGGAAACTATGAGAAACTTAGCTTGGGATGACCGAGTAGGGGATTCGAACCCTAGCCCTCCGAGACACTTGTCCAGAGCCTTGTATAGGAAGTCTGAAGTTGCCAAAGTTGATTTGAATTTTTTTTGGAAGTGTGGGTAATTATACGTGATGCTCTTAGTTGTATTTAAAAATTATTTTACTGTTAGAGAAAATACAACGAACAGTTTTCAGTAGCAATTGTTCCCTATGTGACTGATGGGTTTTAAAGTATAAAACGAGTGAAGATTATTGTTTCATATTTAACATTTCTGAACAGTCTGACGTTCTTCCAGACATATGCAGGGTGGTCCAATGATAGTGACCGGGCCAAATATCTCACGAAATAAGCATCAAACGAGAAAACTACAAAGAACGAAACTCGTCTAGCTTGAAGGGGGAAACCAGATGGCGCTATGGTTGGCCCGCTAGATGGCGCTGCCATAGCTCAAACGATATCAACTGCGTTTTTTTAAACTAGGAAGCCTTTTTATTACTAAATATTCGTGTAATACGTAAAGAAATATGAATGTTTTAGTTAGACCACTTTTTTCGTTTTGTAATAGATTGCGCTGTAATAGTCACAAACGTATAAGTACGTGGTATCACGTAATATTCCGCCAGTGCGGACGGTATTTGCTTCGTGATACATTACCCGTGTTAAAATGGAGCGTTTACCAAATGCGGAAAAGGTCGATATCGTGTTGATGCAGGGCTATTGTGATCAAAATGCCCCACGGTCGTGTGCTATGTATGCTGCTCGGTATCCTGGACGACATCATCCAAGTGTCCGGACCGTTCGCCGGATAGTTACGTTATTTAAGGAAACAGGGAGTGTTCAGCCACATGTGAAACGTCAAACACGAACTGCAACAAATGATGATGCCCAAGTAGATGTTTTAGCTACTGTCGCGGCTAATCCGCACATCAGTAGCAGACAAATTGCGCAAGAATCGGGAATCTCAAAAACGTCGGTGTTGAGAATGCTACATCAACATCGATTGCACCCGTACCACATTTCTATGCACCAGGAATTGCACTGCGACGACTCTCAACGTCGTGTACAGCTCTGCCACTGGGAACAAGAGAAATTACGGGACGATGACAGATTTTTTGCACGCGTTCTATTTAGCGACGACGCGTCATTCACCAACAGCGGTAACGTAAAGCGGCATAATATGCACTATTGGGCAACGGAAAATCCACGATGGCTTCGACAAGTGGAACATCAGCGACCTTGGCGGGTTAACGTATGGTGTGGCATTATGGGAGAAAGGATAATTTGCCCCCATTTTATCGATGGCAGTCTAAATGGTGCAATGTATGCTGATTTCCTACGTTATGTTCTACCGATGTTACTACAATATGTTTCATTGCATGACAGAATGTCGATGTACTTCCAACATGATGGATGCCCGGCACATAGCTCGCGTGCGGTTGAAGCGGTATTGAATAGCATATTTCATGACAGGTGGATTGGTCGTCGAAGCACCATACCATGTCCCGCACGTTCACCGGATCTGACGTCTCCGGACTTCTTTCTGGGGGGAAAGTTGAAGGATATTTGCTATCGTGATCCACCGACAACGCCTGACAACATGCGTCAGCGCATTGTCAATGCATGTGCGTACATTACGGAAAGCGAATTACTCGCTGTTGAGAGGAATGTCATTACACGTATTGCCTAGGCAATGAGGTTGACGGACATCATTTTGAACATTTATTGCATTAATGTGGTATTTACAGGTAATCACGCTGTAACAGCATGCGTTCTCAGGAATGATAAGTTCACAAAGATCCATGTATCACATTGGAACAACCGGAATAAAATGTTCAAACGTACCTGCGTTCTGTATTTTAATTTAATAAACCTACCTGTTACCAAGTGTTCGTCTAAAATTGTGACTATTACAGCGCCATCTATCACAAAGCGAAAAAAGTGGTCCAACTAAAACATTCATATTTCTTTACGTACTGCACGAATATGTAATAAAAAATGGGGGTTCCTATTTAAAAAAACACAGCTGATATCCGTTTGACCTATGGCACCGCCATCTAGCGGGCCAACCATAGTGCCATCTGGTTTCCCCCTTCAAGCTAGACAAGTTTCGTACTTTGTAGTTTTTTCGTTTGACGCTTATTTCGTGAGATATTTGGCCCGGTCATGATCAATGCACCACCGTGTATAGTAACTGTTAACCATACAGTACTGATTCATCCGATAAACATTTAATTTCTTAAAAAAATTGCTTCTGCCGTCTATCGACGAATTTAATTTTTTTCTCCACCGCTCTAAATATACATCATACTCCGCAAGCCACATATCGGTGTGTGGTGGTGGATACTTCTAGTACTACTAACTGATTTCTCCTTCCTTGCTCCACTGGCGAACGGCGCATGGGAAGAACGTTTGTCGGTAAGCCTCTGCATTAGCCCTAATTTCTCGAATTTCCTTGTCGTGATCATTTTGCGAGATGTATGTGGGATATAATTGTATGTTGTTGGCTCTTCCCGAAAAGTGCACTCTCGAAATTTCAATAGTAAACCTCCCTGTGATGTACAACGCCTCTCTTGTAGCACCTGCCACTGGCGTTTGTTGAACATCTCTGCAACGCTATCGAGGCGACCAAATGATTCCGTGACGCGACATGCCGCTCTTCGTTGGCTCTTCTCTATCTCTTCTGTCGGCCCTACCTGGTAAGGATCCCAGACTGATGAATAGCACTCAAGGATCGGTCGCCATGAATCTCGGTGTGGTATCTGCTTTTCCTACTATTTGCTTTATATGCTTATTCTACTTGAGATTGTTCTGGATAGTTACTCCTAGATATTTTATTGTAGATACTGTTTCCAGCGATTTGTCTTTAAAAGTGTATTAGTAACGCAGTGCCGGCCGTTGTGGCCGAGCGGTTCTAGGCGCTTCAGTCTGGAACTGCGCGATCGCTATGGTCGCAGGTTCGAATCCTGCCTCGGGCATGATGTATGTGATGTCCTTAGGTTAGTTAGGTTTAAGCAGTTCTAAGTTCTAGGGGAATGATGACCTCAGATGTTAAGTCACATAGTGCTCAGAGCCATTTGAACCATTTGTAAAGCAGTGGATTTGTTTTCTTACGTATGCACGACATGTTACAGTTATTTTCGGTCCGAGTCAACTGCCAGAACCTGCACCGTTCATCAGTCGTCTGCAAGTCATTCTGCAAATCATTACTGTCTTCTCGCGTTGCTACTTTCTTGTAGACAACAATATCATCTGCGAATAGTCTTAAACAACTACCGACGCTTTCTACTACATCATTTATATACATCGTAAACACCAACGCTCCCAACACACTTCCTTGGGGTACTCCGGAAATTGCCTTTATCTCTATCGATTTTGTTCTTTTCAGAGCGACGTTTCGAGTTCTGTGTGTAAGAAAGTATTAAATACAATCGAAAATCTAGCCCAATACTCGGTAATCTCGTATTTTGTTCACTAACCGGATGTACAGGACGGTGTCAAATGCCTCTCTGAACTCGAGAAACAAGATTAACCAGAGCACCATTGTCTTCAGCACTGTGGATCTTATGGAGGAACAGAGCAAACTGAGTTTCGTAATGTCTCTGTTTGCAGAATCCATGTTGATTTTTATAGAGGAGATTTTCGTTCCGTAAAAACATAATTCTATAACAGAACGACATCAACGACATAGGGCTATAATTAAGTGCATCTATTCTACGACGCATGCTGAAAACGTGAATGACCTACGCTTTTTTCTAGTCGCCAGGTATCCTTCATTGTTCCAGCGATCTACGATAAACTCCTGCTAGATCGGGGGCAAGTCCTTTCGCGTAATATCTGTAGATTATTACAGGTACCTCGCCTGGTCCTTCTGCCTTACCACTACTAACCGACTGTAGTTGCTTTCTACACGGCCATTAAAATTGCTACAGCAAGAAGAAATGCAAATGATAAACCGGTAATCATTGGACAAATATATTATACTAGAACTGACATGTGATTACATTTTCACGCAATGTGGGTGTACAGATCCTGAGAAATCAGTACCCAGAACAACCAACTCTGGCCGTAATAACGGCCTTGATACGCCTGGGCATTGAGTCAAACAGAGCTTGGATGGCGTTTACAGGTACAGCTGCCCATGCAGCTTCAACACCATATCACAGTTCATCAAGAGTAGTGACTGGCGTATTGTGACGAGCCAGTTGCTCAGCCACCATTGACCAGAAATTTTCAATTGGTGAGACATCTGGAGAATGTGCTAGCCAGGGTAGCAGTCGAACATTTTCTGTATCCAGAAAGGCCCGTACAGGACCTGCAACATGCGGTCGTGCATTATCCTGCTGAAATCTAGGGTTTCGCAGGGATCGAATGAAGGCTAGAACCACGGGTTGTAACACATCTGAAATGTAGCGTCCACTGTTCAAACTGCCGTCAATGCGAACAAGAGGTGACCGAGACGTGTAACCAATGGCACCCCATACCATCAAGCTGGGTGATATGCCAGTATGGCGATGACGAATACACGCTTTCACCGCGATGTCGCCGAACACGGATGTAACTATCATGATGCTGTAAACAGAACCTGGATTTATCCGAAAAAATGACGTTTTGCCATTCGTGCACCCAGTTTCGTCGTTGAGTACACCATCGCAGCGCTCCTGTCTGTGATGCAGCGTCAAGGGTAACCGCAGCCATGGTCTCCGAGCTGATAGTCCATGCTGCTGCAATCGTCGTCGAACTGTTCGTGCAGATGGTTGTTGTCTTGAAAACGTCCCCCATCTGTCGACTCAGGGATCGAGACGTGGCTGCAAGATCCGTTACAGACATGCGGATAAGATGCCTGTCATCTCGACTACTAGTGATACGAGGCCGTTGGGATCCAGCACGGCGTTCCGTATTACCCTCCTGAACCCACCGATTCCATATTCTGCTAACAGTCATTGGATCTCTACCAACGCGAGCAGCAATGTCGCGATACGATACACCGCAATCGCGGTAGGCTACAATCCGACGTTTATCAAAGTCGGAAACGTGATGGTACGCATTTCTCCTCCTTACACGAGGCATCACAGCAACGTTTCACCAGGCAACACCGGTCAACTGCTGTTTCAAAAAATGGCTCTGAGCACTATGCGACTTAATTTCTGAGGTCATCAGTCGCCTAGAACTTAGAACTAATTAAACCTAACTAACCTAAGGACATCACACACATCCATGCCCGAGGCAGGATTCGAACCTGCGACCGTAGCGGTCACGCGGTTCCAGACTGAAGCCCCTTTAACCGCACGGCCACACCGGCCGGCAACTGCTGTTTGTGTGTGATAAATCAGTTGGAAACTTTCCTCATGTCAGCACGTGTATGTGTCGCCACCGGTACCAACCTTGTGTGAATGCTTTGTATATCACAGCATCTTCTTCCTGTCGGTTAAATTTCGCGTCTGTAGCATGTCAACTTCGTGGTGCAGCAATTTTAATGGCCAGTAGTGTATTTTGTGATCGGTTATTTGAATGTCTGCCATTTCGACGTTCGTAAGATTATTGGAAGGAGGGACAGAGCTACAATCTTCCGCAGAGAAGCAATTTCGACAGACCGAATTAAGTATCTCGGCGTTTCTCTCTTACCTTCCGTTTCGCTGCCAGTATGGTCACTGATTGACTAAATAGGTTATTTCGGAACACTGATATTACGTAATACCAAAGTCTCTTTGTCTTCGTACAGCCATATTTTGGACGATAGTGGGACATCAGCTGGTATAATTTTTATTAAAAATGGAACTCCTCCAGCTGTACTTAAGACTTCATATTTATTTGGCTACTAGTTTCGACGTTGCGTCAACGCCATCTTCAGGCCCGTACATTTTGATGATGTCAATTGTGTGTGGCTGAGTACTAGAAGTTCGCAGTGAGACCAAGAAGTGTTCCACATGGATCCATGTGGACTTCTAGTACTCAGCCACACACAATTGATATCATCAAAGTGTACGAGTCTGAAGATGGCGTTGATGCAACGTCGAAACTAGTAGCCAAATAAATATGAAATCTTAAGTGCAGCTGGGGTAGTTTCAATTTTAATAAAAACTTCTTAGGGTTTTTACTCAGATCGGTTGACAAAATGTTACTTTCATAGTCACTGAATGCCTGTCTCATTTCTCTCCTTATGCTCATTTTCACTTCGTTCAGCTATTGTTTGCCAGCCAGGCTTTGATTCTCTTTGTTTCGGTGCCAGTTTTCTGACATTGTTATTAAACCACAGTGTCTCTTTCCCACCCCTTATGATCTAGCTCAAACATACTAGTCTAAGGCATGTTGAACGATGCTTTTGAATTTTTTCCATTTGTGCTCCACATCTTCGTCCACAACACTGAATATTTATGTTGACTCTTCAGATACTCTGCAAATTGTGTCTCGTCACTCATGCTAAGCAAAAATATTTTCCTAACTTTCTTAACATTCCTTTCTTAACAACCAATAGTCATAGTTGCTATCACAGCCTTATCACTGATACCTTCTTCTGTGTTAACTACTCGATAAATTCGGGCCTGTTTCTTGCTAGGAGGTCTAAAACGTTACCTTTCCGACACTGTTCTCTGATTATCTGCTCGTTATCTCACTCTTGCTCTCACTTCTTCCGAGAATAGTCTCCGTGTTCGGCTTGCTTTCTCGTCGGATCGATCCATTCCCTTCTCCCCCCCCCCCCTCCATACCCCTATTTTTGCCTTTGAAAAAAAAAAAATGGCTCAAATGGCCCTGAGCACTATGGGACTTAACATCTGAGGTCATCAGTCCCCTAGAACTTAGAACTACTTAAACCTTGAATGCCCGAGGAAGGATTTTAACCTGCGACCGTAACGGTCGCGCGGTTCCAGACTGGAGTGCCTAGAACCACTCGGCCACAACGGCCGGCTTTTCCTCTGAATTTTTCTTTAATTCCTGTAGCTTTCTTACTGGTGTCACACTCTTCTCGATCCTGACGTACTTCTTTCATCCGTGAGACTTGCGGCTTACTGTTCTGGTAAGTCGATACCTCATCTGCAACCATTTTAGGTTTCAAACAGTTGTTGTGTATGTAGGCTGTTTAGGTTTTTATGTTGGTAACGCCATGTAGCGCTCTGTATAAAATCACTGACTGTGCTGTGTGCAGTCTGTGGCTGGTTTGCATTGTTGGAATAGTCGCTATTGTAGTGTTGGGCAGTTGGATGTGAACAGCGCGTAGCGCTGCGCAGTTGGAGGTGAGCCGCCAGCAGTGGTGGATGTGGGGGGAGAGATGGCAGAGTTTTGAGAGCGGACGATCTGGACTTGTGTCCGTCAGAAGAACGAAATTTGTAAGACTGGATGTCATGAACTGATATTTATATAATGACTTTTGAACACTATTAAGGTGAATACATTGTTTATTCTCTATCAAAATCTTTCATCTGCAAACTATGCCTGTCAGTACTTAGTGCCTTCAGTAGTTAGAATCCTTTATTTAGCTGGCAGTATTGGCGCGCTCGCTGTATTGCAGTAGTTCGAGTAACGAAGATTTTTGTGAGGTAAGTGATTCATGAAAGGTGTAGGTTATTGTTAGTCAGGGCCATTCTTTTGTAGGGAAAATTGAAAGTCAGATTGCGTTGCGCTGAAAATATTGTGTGTCAGTTTAGTGATGATCAGAGAGAAATGTCTGAGTACGTTCAGTTTTGCTCAGCTGTTTGAAAATCAAATAACGTAAGGGGTTTACCAGCACAGTAATTTATAAATTTTTCTAAGGGAAGGTTTCAGTTGTGTCAATAGAATACTAGCCTTCTTGTTTGTTGTGAGTTTTTTTTTAACATTTCATGTAAGGCCTTGCTTGTTCTTAAGTAAAATTTAGGTTCGTCTACTGTCATTGTTTTCGACCACAAGATCTCTACGTTTTGAGAGCCTCTTTCTAACAATTTTCTGTGTTGCATTTATACATTCAAATTTAACAGTTGCCCTGCAGTGTCCGAATTTGGTATTATAAGACAGTGATCTGAATTTGAATGTGTTCTATCATAGTCTGAAAGCAATCTCAGTCTTTGTGGTTTTTTGGACTGCTGACTTCTCGGTGATGTTCCAGATGACTATCTCACAGTGGTACCTGAAGTCCTGGATTCTTTTTATGTAACCACAATTGTTCTCATTGTCCACGTTAGATATATTGCATCTGCTTTCGTGTATATTCTGATATTTCAAAAGAAATTTGCAATATTGTCTTCTCTGACGTTTCTTTTAGGATTCAGTAGCCATGTCCAGATTTTATACAAAAAATATTACAGCCTTATTTCCTTCCGTTTGGGTTATTACGTCAATTAATTTCTTTTTTTCTTTTATCAACATTTTCTACTGCAGCACGAAGTAGATGTCATGACTGTTGAAAAAAGTTGAGTGCACCAGCTATCCACGCTGTTCGAGAATAAAATTGGTGTTTTAAGCAATAGAAATGCAAGATGTGTTGTCTTTGGTAATATTTTCTTTTTCTTTCTTGGGTCATCAGTCTTCTGACTGGTTTGATGTGACCCGCCACTAATTCCTCTCCTGTGCCAACCTCTTCATCTCAGAGTAGTACTTGCACCCTGCGCCCTCAATTATTTGCTGGATGCATTCCAGTCTCTGTCTTCCACTACAGCTTTTTGCCCTCTACAGCTCCCTCTAGTACCATGGAAGTCATTCCCTCATGTCTTAACAGATGTCCTATCATCCTGTCTCTTCTTCTTATCAGTGTTTTCCCCTTACCTTATCTGTCCATCTAATTTTCAACATTCGTCTGAAGCATCACACCTCAAATACTTCGAGTCTCTTCGGTTCCGATTTTCTCACAGTCCATGTTTCACTGCCATACAACGCTGTACCCCAAACGTACATTCTCAGAAATTTCTTCCTCAAATTAAGGCCTATGCTTTATATTAGTAGACTTCTCTTGGCCAGGAATGCCCTTTTTGCCATAGCTAGTCTGCTTTTGATGTCCTCCTTTCTCCTTCCGTCATTGGTTATTTTATTGCCTCTGTAGCAGAATTCCTTTACTTCATCTACTTCGTGCCATCACCCCTGATGTTAAGTTTCTCGCTGTTCTCCTTTCTGCTGCTTCCCATTACTTCCGTCTTTCTTCTATTTACTCTCAATCCACATTATGTACTCATTAGATTGTTCATTCCATTCAGCAGATCATGCAATTCTTCCTCACTTTCACTCAGGATAGCAATGTCATCATCGAATCGTATCATTGATATCCTTTCACCTGAATTTTAATTTCTCTCCTAAACCTTTCTTTTATTTCCAGCATTGCTTCTTCGATGCATAGATTGAACAGTAGGGGCGAAAGACTACATCCCTGTCTTACACACTTTTTAATCCGAGCACTTCGTTCTTGGTCGTCCACTCTTATTATTCCGTCTTTTTTCTTGTAATTATTGTATATTACCCGTCTCTCTCTACAGTTTACCCCTGTTTTTCTCAGAATTTCGATATCTTGCATCATTTTACATTGTCGAACGCTTTTTCCAGGTCGACAAATCCTATGAACGTGTCTTGATTTTTTTGTAGTCTTGTTTCCGTTATCAACCGCAACGTCAGAACTGCCTCTCTCTTTCCTTTACCTTTTCTAAAGCCAAACTGAACGTCATCTAGCAGATCCTCAATTTCCTTTTCCATTCTTCGGTTAATTACTCTTGTCAGCAACTTAGATGTATGAGCTGTTAAGATAATTGTGCGATAATTCTCGCACTTGTGAGCTCTTGCCGTCTTCGGAATTGTGTGGATGATATTTTTCCGAAAGTCAGATGGTATGTCGCCAGCCTCATATATTCTACACACCAACCTGAATAGTCGTTTAGTTGCCTCTTCCCCCAGTGATTTTAGAAATTCTGATGGAATGTTATCTATCCCTTCTGCCTTACTTCATCTTAAGTCCTACAAAGCTCTTTTAAATTCTGATACTAATACTGGAACCCCTATCTCTTCTAAATCGACTCCAGTTTCTTTTTCTATCAGACAAATCTTCCCCCTCATAGCTTCTTTCAACGTATTCTTTCCTCTCTCTTTTCTTGTCCCAAGCCCATATTGTTCTGGATCCTTTTCTCGTGCTCCTTCCCCTACAACTGCATTCCAGTACCCAATACTATTAGATTTTCATCTGCATTTACATACTGTGTTACACTTTCAATATTCTCATATGTTTTCTCTCTCTTCATCTTCAGCTTGCGACGTCGGCATGTATACCTGAGCTGTCGTTGTCGGTGTAGGTTTCCTGTCGATTCTGATAAGAACAACCCTATCACTGAACTGTTTACAGTAACACATTCTCTGTCCTACCTTCCTCTTCATAATGAATCTTACTCCCAATATATCATTTTCTTCTGTTGTTGATGCTACCCTATACTCATCTGACCGGAAATCCTTTACATTTCACTTCACTTCACTGACCCCTACTTTATCTAGATTAAGCCTTTGCATTTCCCTTTTCAGATTTTCTAGTTTCCCTACCACATTCAAGCTTCTGACATTCCACGCCCCCACTCGTAGAACGTTATCCTTTCGTTGATTATTCAGTCTTTTTCTCATAGTCACTTCCCCCTTGGTAGTCTCCTCCAAGAGATCCCAGTGGGGGACTATTCCGGAATCTTTTGCCAATGGAGAGATCATCATGACAATTTTTCAGTTACAGACCATATGTTCTGTGGATACACATTACGTGTCTTTAATGCAGTGATTTCCATTGCCTTTTGCATCCTCAAGCCTTTAATCATTGCTGATTCTTCCACCTTTAGGAGCAATTTTCCACCTGTAGGACAAGAGAGTTTCTTGAACCTCTGTCCACTCCTCCGCCCTTTAGACAAAGCCGTTGGCAGTATGAGTTTGACTTCTTATGCTGGAATTCTTTGGGCGCCAATGGTGTTTATTAATCAAAATTTAAACAGTGGCGGGACTGAGGACGTATTGATTACCCCTAGACAGCCTATAACGGAATGAGGAACTATGGCATAAGCTGAAATCATTGACAGCTAAAACATCAGCTAATGAACTGCAAGCCTACATGGCTGAGAGATAAGCAAGAAGAGGCCATACACAATGACGACGAGACGCACCACTTGAGAAGAGCCACCTGCTACAACTTTCATGAAGAAGCGAGGAAATGAGATTCGGGGAGGACCAGGGAGGATTTCCTGAGACCCTGACAGCCATCTCCCAATCTCTCCACATCTTGGGTGGCACAGCAGCACAAGCCCTGTCAATCCTGAGTTGTATCTCAGCACGCAGGGGGCTAACTATCGGGGAAAATGAGAAAAACAGCTCGGTTCTGATACCAAGCATAGTGTGGTAGTGTACTGTAGTGTAGTGTAGTGTAGTGTAGTGTAGTATTGTATAGTAGTGTAGTTCAGAATTATAAATTACAAACTTTGAGATTCAGCAATGCAGCATAGTGTAGCAGAAAAATGGCATGTGCCATCTGCGTTCCAGATGAACATGTATCTATCCGCCCGCATCTCGTGGTCGTGCGGTAGCGTCCTCGCTTCCCACGCCCGGGTTCCCGGGTTCGATTCCCGGCGGGGTCAGGAATTTTCTCTGCCTCGTGATGGCTGGGTGTTGTGTGCTGTCCTTAGGTTAGTTAGGTTTAAGTAGTTCTAAGTTCTAGCGGACTTATGACCACAGCAGTTGAGTCCCATAGTGCTCAGAGCCATTTGAACCATTTTTTTGTTGAACATGTATCTGTGCCCCAGATGGCGAATGGAGTCTGAATGGAGTATTTAGACTTTTTTGTCTTTTAAAAACATTGTCGATGCAGATTTTTATGTAGATTCTTTCCCCTTAGACACCATAACGCTCAGATATATTACCACATTTGAAATTATGTTAAAATATTATGTGCTATATTCATGCCAAATCATGTGCAACATTTGATCTGTTCTTGTATCTAGATAACAGATTAAAAGGAAACACCAAATAAATGTCGGAATGTATGAACTCTCGGTGGGTGGCACATGATCTTAAAGACAACATTCCTGTTAAAAATGTTTACATGAACATGTGGAGACGTGTCGAGAAGTGCCACGTAGCGAAAAAGACACTAAGCGGTTCTGTCGTGGAAGGTAAGAAGGAATTTTAGGTTCTAATGCGCCATTGACGACGAGGTCAAAGGGACGGCTACAAGTTTCAATTGGGTTGGATGTGGAAGGTATCGGTAGTGTCATTTCCTAAGGTACCGCCTACGTACCAACGTATATGCTTCAAGCAGTTTTGGGCAATCGCGGAAACGCTGTATACGAGGTGCGGCTAGAAAAAAACCGGACTGATGCTGGAAAAAACATTTATTTACAATTATTTACAATTTCATGTTATCTCCTTCAATGTACTCTCCTCCTCGGTCTCTACACCGCTCCATACGAATTTTCCACTGTTCATAGCAATGCTGCAGATCATTTTCGGTAAGTCCATACATTACTTCCGTCGCTTTTTCTTTTACTGCTTCAACAGTCTCAAATCTAGTTCCTTTCAAAGCTGACTTGACTTTAGGGAAAACAAAAAAGTCACAGGGGCCAAATCAGGTGAGTAGGGTGGATGATCTAAGATGGGAATGTTGTGTTTTGCCAAAAACGTCTTCACTGACAACGCACTGTGAGCTGGGGCATTGTCTTGGTGAAGGATCCATGACTTTTTTCTCCACAAATCGTTCCGTTTTCTCCGTACTCGCTCACGTAGGGTAGCCAGGACGCTAATGTAGTAATGCTGATTCACTGTTTGTCCCTCTGGTACCCAATCAATGTGCACAATCCCTTTGATGTCAAAAAAAAAAAAACAATCATCATTGACTTGAATTCCGATTTTGACATTCGTGCTTTTTTTTTGTCGTGGAGAACCAGGAGTTTTCCAATGCATCGATTGGCGTTTAGTTTCGGGATCGTAAGTAAAAAAACCACGATTCATCGCAAGTAATACCATTTTGTAAGAAGGTGGGATCACTTTCAATGTTTTCCAGGATGTCAGAACAAATCATTCTTCGGCGTTCCTTCTGTTCAATTGTGAGACACTTTGGAACCATTTTTGAACACACTTTGTTCATGTCACCGAGCGAGGTGGCGCAGTGGTTAGCACACTGGACTCGCATTCGGGAGGACGACGGTTCAATCCCGTCTCCAGCCATCCTGATTTAGGTTTTCCGTGATTTCCCTAAATCGCTTCAGGCAAATGCCGGGATGGTTCCTTTGAAAGGGCACGGCCGATTTCCTTCCCCATCCTTCCCTCACCCGAGCTTGCGCTCCGTCTCTAATGACCTCGTTGTCGACGGGACGTTAAACACTAATCTCCTCCTCCCCTCCTCCTTTGTTCATGTTGAAACTTTCATGAAGAATCTGCCTAACACTTTCCTTGTCAACTCCTGTTAACTCAGACACTGCTCTGATTGTTAAACGGCGATCTTGTCGAACAAGTTTACCGATTTTTTCAATGTTTGCATCAGTTTTTGCTGACAATGGTCTGCCAGTGCGAGTGTCATCACTGGTGTCTTCGCGGCCATCTTTAAATCGTTTAAACCACTCAAACACTTGTGTTCGCGATAAACAATCATCGCCGTACACTTGTTGTAACATTACAAACGTTCCACTTGCAGATTTTCCTAGTTCGAAACAAAATTTGATGTTAACACGCTGTTCTTTCTGTACACTCAACATTTTCCGACGCACAGACAAAACGTAAACTACTTAAAACAGACGCCACGGGCAGACTGAGTGCAGGAGGCAGATGAAACTCGAGCAGTAGGCGGAGCGAGAGTCACGTGACAGGCCACGCGACTTTCAGCCTTATTGCATTCGTTTTATTGTTTCACCAGTACTAGTCCGGTTTTTTTCTAGCCACACCTTGTATGGACGTTTAGATGGAGATTTGAACCTCGATCTTGCAGAATGAATGTCCAGTGTGATACCACAGCTTTATTCCACACTGCAAAACGTGGCTAATATGAACGTTCGACTCAAAGTGCAGTGTAATGACGCTTGAAGCTTCGAAACAAACTGGGAATACTGCTAGCTATAAACTCATGTGACGTTCATCCAGGTATACTACCAGAGCACAGGCCATGCATAAAGCGGAATTGGCTACTAGATATCACGAGTGACTGAAGGGAACCTGCCAGCACAAAAAGAGCCGAGGAGTATAGTACAAGGTGTAACAAAAAGAATCATACGATTTTTAAAAAATCATAACTACTATGTTAACTGAGATATGTAGGTGAACAACGTACTGTTGGAAAGAGCAAACTCCCGAGTTTTAGATGGTTCCCGCTAGGTAGGAGCACTGTGCGCCCTCGGGACAACAGAAAGCGTTTTATGTTCTACGTTTTGCGCAATGGGAGTCGGTAGTAACTGTTCAGCGTGATTTTCGTACTACATATGTCGTACTAGATATGGTGTGGATCCTCTTACGGCACAGAGCAATAGCCAATGGCATGAACAATTCAAAGAAACAGGATGTTTGTGTAAAGGCAAATCGCCGTCCGTCCCCGAGTGTCTGACGTCGTCGAACGCATCCGCCGTAGTTTCACAAGGAGTCTGAATAAATCCGTTCGCTGCACAGCGCGACAGTTCAACACGCCCCCGACGTCCGTGTGGCGTGCGTTGTGTCGACGTTTACAAATGAAACCATACAAATTTCAGATACTGCAAGTTCTTTGTGAAGGTGACAAACAACAACCTGAGGAATTCTCTAATTTTGTCCTTAGTAAGATGGAGGACGACAGTTTTCTTCCAAGCTTAGCTTTTAGTGACGAGGTAACATTCCATTTATAAGGAAATGTCATAATGTGAGAATATGGGGTACGCAACAACCACACGAAATTGTACAACATGAGAGGAACTCTCCAAAATTTAATGTATTTTGTGCAGTTTCACGGGGAAAGGTGTATGGTCCATTTTCCTTTGCAGAGAACATTGTCACAGGAAGCACATATCTCGAGGTGCTTGAGAACTTTCTTTCCCCACAGCTGGAGACTGATTCGAACGACTTCATTTACTAACAGGATGGGTCACCGCCACACTGGCATCTGGATGTGCTGGATCAAATGATTAAGCCTTACATTACTGACCACGAGGTCACTGGACCTGACTGTATGTGATTATTTGTTGTGGGGGCTATAAAAGACTACGTTACCAAAACAATGAATGAAATGAGATGTCGCATAAGCCGGCCCCTGTGGCCGAGCGGTTCTAGGCGCTTCAGTCCGGAACCACGCTGGCGCTACGGTCGCCTCGGGCATGGACGTGTGTGATGTCCTTAGGTTAGTTAGGTTTACGTAGTTCTAAGTCTAGGGGAATGATGACCTCAGATGTTGTCTTGAGCTCTTGACATAACGTCCTCTCCAAAAGCCTTCTGAAACTTACCGTAAGTTGTCTTTGCTTTTTCACACAATTTAACGCAAAAAGAAATGGTATACCATTGCGCAATATTATGCCATTCCATTTTCGTGACGAGAGACACAAACACTTGTTAACTTATTACAACACAATTAGCGATTGAGCAGTTGCATCGATGTGCCGCTTGGACTAGAAGCCGCTTATAGACCAAAGTCAAAGATATTGTGCCTACGCAAGCCAGCAGGATTGCCACATCTTGCAAAGAAAATTAGTCTCATTACTTTATTGTCGCACCTCGTAGATGATTCTTTTTGATACACCCTGCATTGTCAGTAGTGAAGCAGTAACAGTAGGATGGGTCAGTCAGGAGAGATCAGTGACTTCGAATGTGGACTAGGCATTGAATGTCACGTGAGTAACATATTCACTAGGGACATTTCAATATTATAAAGCCGCTCATGTCGACTGTTGGTAATGTGATTAGCCGAAACGCTATGGAATAGCCAGAGCTAATCAAAGAGCGGTCCAACCTCATCTAGTGATGGCCTGGGACCGTCGAGCACTGCAGAGAGTGGTTGTAAGAGATCGTACGAAATAAGCAGAAGGAATCATTTGTGAGTTCCAAAGTGCTGCCAGCAGTCTAGCTAGCGCAATGACTGTGCATGAAGAGTTAAAAATACTGGTGTACAATCGTCGAGGCACACAGTTGTGAAGCGATGCTTGAGGTCGTCTGAAGAGCGTCACCATAGGATACTGGATGAGTGAAAACAAGCGATATTGAGTGATGAATCACTCTATGCCCTGAGGCAATCTGATGGAAGTGTTTTGGTTTGGCGAATGCCTGGAGAACGTTACCTGCCATCGTGTGTAGTGCCAACAGGGAAGTACAGAGGAGCTCGTGTTACTCTATGGGGTTTTGTGCCAGCATAGCCTTGCACTCTGTAATGAAGCAGCATATGTTCAAATGGTTCAAATGGCTCTGAGCACTATGGGACTTAACTTCTGAGGTCATCTGTCCCCTAGAACTTAGAACTACTTAAACCTAAGTAACCTAAGGACATCACCCACATCCATGCCCGAGGCAGGATTCGAACCTGCGACCGTAGCAGTCACGCGGTTCCAGGCTGAGTGCCTTGAACCGCTCGGCCACTCCGGCCGGCAAACAGCATATGTGAGGCAATGGTTTATAGACAGTAACATTCATGAAATGATCTGTCCTGCCCAGACTCCAGTCTCTCCTCCAGTCCCTTTGGGAAGAATTAGAACGTTGGCTTCGCTCCAGACCTCGGCCTTCTTTGCTTTCTGACATTGAGGAAGAATGGTCTACAATTCCTGTACAGAATTTTAGATACCTCACGGAGAGTGTCCCCAGCAGAAGCCAAGCCATATGTAGGTGGAAGTTGGACATGCCTCATATTAATGTCCACTAACAGGTGTCCAGCCCTCCCAGTTAGCCGTGCGGTCTAACGCACTGCTTTCCGAGCGGGAAGGTGAGTCGGTCCCCGACACGATTCCGCCCAGCGGATTAGTGTCGTCGTCCGGTGTGCCGGCCAGGCTGTGGGTGGTTGTTAAGGCAGTTTTCCATCTGCCTCGGCGAATGTGGGCTGGTTCCCCTTATTCCGCTTCCTTTACACAATGTCGGCGATTGCTGCGCAAACACTCCACGTACACGTACACCATAATTACTCTACCACGCAAACATTGGCGTTACACTCGTCTGGTGTGAGACGTTCCCGAGGAGACCACTGTGGGCCGAACCGCACAATAAACCAGGGTTCGGTGTGGGGCAATGGTGGGGTGGGTGGACTGCTGTAGCCTGTTGTGGGGTTGTGCACCACTGAGCGCTACGGCAGGGACGAAGCATCTCCATCGTTTCTAGGTCCCCAGTTCCATACAATACAATACGTGTCCAAATTCATGGGACAGTATACACAGTAGCGCGAAAAGAACATGAATTTGCGACTAGTTCAATCTCTTTTAGAACGACAGAAAACTGTCCTTAATGCTTTACGTTTGAGTTGACCATCAACGAGCTTAACCAGAGTAAAAACATGTATGGAATGAGCCCTTTGATGTGTAGAACAGGTTTTTGTTGCCAACAGAGATTATTTCCAATGCTACGAGACTATAGTACGACATAAGGTTTGCCCATAAACATCCTGGGAATTTGGGATGTCATTGCATAGCTTGTACAGACGGGTCTCTTTCATAAGTCTTGTGCTTTTGTACGTGCGCTTCACAGCCATTTAACAAAACAAGCGGAAAGACACTTATTTCGAGCACAAAAAAGGCGAATACGCTCCTCTTTAAAGGACTTTCACAGGAAAGTATGCAACAAGCTGCCTCAGTCGTCACGCCTTAGGCGCGCAATCGTTTTCGAGCTGTTCAAAATGGCTCTGAGCACTATGGGACTTAACATCTGAGGTCATCAGTCCCCTAGAACTTAGAACTACTTAAACCTAACTAACCTAAGGACATCACACACATCCATGCCCTAGGCAGGATTCGAACCTGCGACCGTGGCGGTCGCGTGGTTCCAGACTGAAGCGCCTAGAACCGCTCGGCCACTCAGGCCGGCCAGAACGTTCCAAATCTTTTTTCCCAACCTGTCTCTCTAGTTAAGTAACGGGTAGTGATATGGAAACATGTTTCAAGGTTCCTCGAGACTATCATCTTAAGAGCACATGGTAAAAAGTGGACGTTTTACCATGAATAGAAATTATACAAGTGACTATCCCCACAACTAATACGTTCCATAAACAAAAAGCGTTGTTTTTCAGTTATATTTTAGAAAACGGGAAAATGGCGTTTCTTGACGAATGCTCAAAGAAAGTACAGCTAAAATTGAAGCCGTTTCCTGTGGTTAGTTATTTAGATAATTGCGGCCGAGGTGCAATAATGGCTGAAACGGGTTTTTAAAATCGGGAATCGCAAGGATCAGGGAAATGACTTGGAACGACGGTTCCTTTAACTATCATTTGCCCTTTTGACAACAAACATTTACTTTTTTAGTTACAACAGGCCCCCCTTTACGAAAAAAGACAGGAAAATTGCAAATTAATTTGCAATGCTCAATTTAACAGACTTGAAGGCGTTCAAAATAGTGAATGACAGGCACTGAATTACAATAATAATGGCCTCAAACAAGATGCGAGAAAATAATAGTTGAACAGTATTGGCCTTTTAAAAAAATTAAATAAACCAGCCATACAAATAATTAAAATTGTGTTCTAGATAAACTTCTTCAAGCAATCTAAAATGAAAGACATTAAGGACACCCCCGAATTATAAATCGTCCCCTTAGAAAAATCAGTGAATTACTGTGCTGATAAACCTCTTACGTTATTTGAGTTTCAAACAGCTGAGCAAAACTGAATGTACTCAGACATTTCTCTCTTTACTTATTCTGATCATCACTAAATTGACACACAATATTTTTAGCGCAACGCAATCTGACTTTCAATAATCCGTACAAAAGAATGGCCCTGACTAACAATAACCTATACTTTTCATTAATCACTTACCTCACAAAAATCTTCGTTACTCGAACTATTGCAATACAGCGAACGCCACTACTGCCAGCTAAATAAAAGATTCTAACTACTGAAGGCACTAACTACTGATAGGCATAGTCAGCAAATGAAAGATATTGATAGAGAACAAACAATGTATTTACCTTAATAGTGTTCAAAAGTCGTAATATATATATCAGTTCATGATATCCAGTCATACAAATTTACTGTCTCTGATGGACACACGTCCAGATCATCCGCTTCCAAAACTCCGCCATCTCTCCCCCCACATCCACCACTGCTGGCGGCGCACCTCCAACTGCGCAACGCTACGCGCTCTTCACATCCGACTGCCCAACACTACAATAGCGACTATTCCAACAATGCCAACCAGACACAGACTGCACGCAGCACAGTCGGTGATTTTCATACAGAGCGCTAGGTGACGTTACCAACATAAAAACATAAACAGCCTACCTACAATACTAACAAGTTAACAAGACGTAACATTTCCGCTTTACGGCTTACCCAAAGGTTTGCACGGAGCAATGTACAATAAAATTTAGAACAAGGCTACAATATGCGTTAAGCAAGACAGTAACATTAAAGGGAAAATTTCCTTTACGAAGCCAGTTAATCAAAGGCCTCTTGGCCGACAGCAAAATTTCATTTGCTGTCCAAGTGAAATAACATAAGATACTCCATTTGAGCACAGACAGTAAGGACGCATGACTGTCAACAGATAACAAGGAGCGCTAGGGAGTGGTCGACACCCGTCGACACGGCCACAAGCAAGCATGGCCCACGCGGCAAGAAGGCGTCGACACGGAACGCTCTCCCGGCAACTTAGTGGGTGGTGTTAACAAACACTGAACATTAATGTCTCTCTGTGTGTTAAGTTATTGTTTACCCACGATTGCTCTTATAAAATGTAGGAAAAAGCTTCGGTAAAACTGTAAGGTGTAAAACATAACTACTCAAAGGGAGCTGTAAATTCCTTCAGGAAGGAGTTTAAATAACAACTCGGTAAGGTCTTACCATTAGCTGGAGCTCGTAGCGCACAAAACTTAAAGGGCCGGATAATATTAACGCTAGAGAGCACACCAACTTCTAAAACATAGTGAAAACAAATATCAAAATTCTGGAACAGTTTGTTCTCTCGCAAAAAAATTTAAAAACAACACAAAATTTTTAAAAAAATTACATAATTCACAGGCCCTTGATATAATTACGCGTGAAAGCTGGTCACATTACATAGCCATAACAACATTAACCATGGCAATCTTTCAGAGAGAACGCTGGCGAGCAGATTAACACTTGCAAAAACATACAGAGCAGACAGGGCAACAGATTAGTCCTAGAATCACACAGAGTCAAATATCAAAGGTGTGCAAGTCGAGTCAATGAATAAACAAGAACATCTCCTCGAACATCTTGCGGATCGGGAAATCGGTACACAGAGCTGAACAACCAGACACGCACGGCAGAGGCGAACGCAACCCTTTGTCTTCTACCCAGTCCTGGCGAAAAATAGTGAATGACGACCCGCAAAAGACGCCGTGGATCTGCACCGTGTGTCCGTTACTCCAAGCACTGGCGCTGACCCCGACTCCACACTGCATGAAGACTCCAGGTGAACTGCCTGCACTGTGCCATCAGAAGGACCGTGACGCCGCTTCAGCGGCTGCTCTCGAAGCCTAACCGGGGCAGTGATAACCGCACAAGAAAGTAATACTCGCCACCTGGTGAGACGCCAGCTAGAAGCTATCGACAGTTGGAAGGCGAAACGACCCGCCACGGATCAGAAACCTTGAAACTCTGGATCTCTATAGCGGATAATGATGTCAACCCTCAAATGACGGTTATTCTTACCCGGTACGATGGCATATGCCAGCAGGACAATGTAACGTATCACACAGCTCGCAGTGTTCATGCTTGATTCGAAGAGCCCCGGATGAGTTAACCATACGCCCCTGGCCACCAAACTCCCAGGATTTAAACCGAACCGACAATCTGTGGGACCATTTAGATCGGACTGTTCGCGCCAAGGATCCTGAAACGAGAAATCTGTGGTCTGTACAAAATTACTGCAGGCTCGACATTTCTTGCCATGTCCCGCACTGGACATACGAGGAATATTACATTTCATTCAACTCGCTCATACTGGCAACTGTGTACTTTATAAGTGTGGAAATAGCATCAATATGTTCTGGAAGAGTTACAGTACGTTTTGATTTTAGTTTCATATGCGGCAATAAATTATTAAGACGATCTATGTGCAGTTTACAAAAATGCATTTTCTCACGACCGCACAGAATTTTCGACATACGGGAAACCTTTTTGCTATCGAAGTTACGTGAATACATTATTTGAATTAAATTTTAAGGATACATCGTATTTTCACGTGTTTGAAACCAGAACTCTGTCGGAGATCTGTAACACGAGATAATCTGAATTAAATATGATGTACAATGATCCACTCCTGTATCAACTACTAATTGGGCGTCCGTACGGTTTCCACCGGAGAAACACATGGCTTAAGCTTTGTAATGAAACTGTTATTACTTTTTCTGATCCGCCTACTTCATTCTAATACAACAAGAAATAGGATGAAGCTTGTTTCTCACGGTGGGAAAACGTATATTAACTAGGCCAATTTTTATTGTTTAGAAAGAACATAAGCGAAATAAATAACAGGGCCTCTGTATTACAGCAGTTAATTGTTAACAGTAATATTTGTTTTGTGTGATACAGCCCCCTCCTGAGATGAACTTCCTTTGGAATTAGATGCTATTAAGGCCCTCTTATTAAAATTTCAAAACTTACGACGATATAATTTTGTTATGTACGTACTTGCAGACGTAAACTGGACATGCCAAATATTTAGCTGAGTCCGCCTGTGGTCCACTTCTTCGGGATGATACGGGAAAAATTCTGGTATCCCTCTCGTCGCTATGACAGATTCTTGAAGCCACGGATCAGAAACCTTGAACCTCTTGATCTCTAGAACGGATAATGATACCGAAAAAAGTTTCGAACTTCCCCGAGAGTATTATCTTACGGACATACCGGAAAAATTTCGATGATACACCATGAATAATCCCCACAATTGGCACTTTTCGTACCCGAAAATCATTGTTTTTCGGAGTCTTCTCAGGAATCGCACATGAACGAATGGTGCTTTTATAAACTGCATAATGTCCATCCTAGACGGCACCAAATGGGAAAGAAAAGACCGATTTGCTCAATTTGCCTGGGATGGAGAAAGTGTGTTACGTTTAAATTTTGACCCAGTACTGTAGGGTAGCTGCAGGATACCTGTTCTTCAGATAGGTAAAGAAATAATCGCTAGGCCAGGCTCTACCCAAAACACACGACACCTTATCTGTATGATCAACAGAACTCGAGATATGACACCCTGAACAATGGCATTTTCGCGCGCGGGTTTTTATATTATACTGGTACTGTGCCCTGTTGTGCACGGATCGATTCATATTCGATATCTGGAATGAACTTGACTTAAGCCTTTGAACAGATAATCGCAACAGCATTTCGCTTGCTTGCGAGAAGTGTCACAGCTGAGGTGGTGTTATTTTGTTCTTATAGGAGTCAAAAAATGGTTCAAATGGCTCTGAGCACTATGGGACTGAACATCGGAAGTCATCAGTCCCCTAGAACTTAGAACTACTTAAACCTAACTAATCTAAGGACATTACACACATCCATGCCCGAGGGGAGTTCGGACCTGCGACCGTAGCAGTTGCGCGGTACCGGACTGAAGCGCCTAGAACTGCTCGGCCACCACGGCCGGCTTATAGGAGTCTTTGCACTACACTTTATCATATTGTAGGGTATATGTTTCAATAAATTATGCTGCACAAGTGGCTACCTAGCGTCCAAAAGTGAAAGTGTCTTGATAAACTTCGACTTTCGTGATACTGCGTGCAGCAAATTCCTGACTTGTCACTGGCTGAAATGTCGTTTAGGGATGAAATTCTTTCGTATGTACTTCCTGGTACAATTTTATTAATCATTCTTCATCTTTGAAGAAGCTACAGTTTTAGCCACAGATAATTATTCTCCACGTCATTGGTTCTACTCTACAAGTATGAAGAAAATCGAAGAGGCCTAGTACGTGAAGTTCCCTTGTAGGTGCGTTAGCGTATCGAGAGAAATGTAAAGTCGGGTCACTCGGTTGCTGGGGCGGCGTACGTAACTGTAGACAGTGGGTTGTAGAAGCTGTTTAGCGCCACTGAAGACCGCGTCCATAATGCCATCAATAATCACTAGCGAGAAATTGAGATACTTTTATCTTTATTGTTATTTCATCCCCTTTGCCATACGTGAGCGCGGGGTGGTCTACCTGCGATAAAATATCCCGCTTTACAGCCAGTACCGTTTACAGTATAAATAAAGTTGTTAAAGCAAGTAGATCATTCTATGATGCTTTTTATAGAAAATACAACGATATTTTTCTTTGTTTTTTAAAATTCAAGTAAAAAAGAACAAGAGGTAAAGGTATACAGAAAAAAATGATGTTTATATCTCTGAGAATGCCGGTGACGTTTCTTAAAAAGTAAGCTGGATTTTCGCTACAAAGCCGAAATAACTACACAGGGAGAAATTGGTTGTGGGGAGTAAACATTGGGTGTTGTGTAGGAAAGAAGGGTGTGGGTGTAAATGTACAGATCACTGGGTGATATCTACGGAAATGAAGGTGGGTGTTAGGGTGGATAGTGGTAAGAAGGAAAGGAAGGCGAATTTTGGTGGGTGGACAGGATCGTGTATTCAGAAGCGAAAGGGATGGTAGAGAGAGAGGGGGAATCTTGATGTGGAGGGGATTTTAGTTGGTAGGATGGATAAATATCGGGGCGGATTTCATTGCTTGGGTTACGGACGGTGGGATGTGTTTGTAAAGGCGCGGCAGCATATCAGGCTTGGTGATCAGAGGGAAAGCAATGGCGTTATTGTAATCTAATTTGAGGATAGCGTATGATATGTGGAGGTGCTCCATGTGTGTAAGGTGGTGTTGGAATTTTTATGTGATCCGCAATGGGGAAGGTAAAACAGATAACAGATGCAGAAAGCAAGGCAGATTGCTTCAGGCTCAAGGATCTGGAGGGACTGATAGGACTTCGGTGGTGCAGATACCACGCAAAATTTGAATAGGAGAGGATGGGTCGGATCAAGGTTTTATAGGTATGGAGGAGAGTAGAGGGATGTAGTCTCCAAATTCGCCTGGTTAGTAGTTTTGCTTTATTGTGGGCTTTTTGCTGGATGGTTAGTAGGTGAGATTTACATGTCAGTTGTAGGGCAAGGGTTCGTTCAAGATACTTTATTAATTAACTGGGTAAGACAGATGTGAATGGTGAGGTAGATGTGATGGAGGCAGAAGCTGCAGGTGGTTCTTCCCACAATAATTACTCGGATTTTGGAAAAGTTGATCTCGAGGAGCTGTTAACTGGATCTGCAGTGGGTTTGTAGGGATCGTTGGGATTTCTGGAATATAGGGCATATGGCTAGGATAGCAGTGTCATCAACATTCTTAATGAGGTGGACTAGAGGAGGTGTTTTGGGCATCTCAGTAGTGTTGAGGGGATGAAAGAGAAGAGACAGGACTGAGCCTTTGGGCACGGCTGTAGTGGGATGGCAGATATGGGAATGAGAGTTTTCTTCTTTATTGTTACTGCAATATCTCACGAAGGGGCGGGCTCGTAGTGATAAAACCGCCGCTTTTCAGCCAAAGGCTATGCAACTTGGAAAGATGTTTTGAAATAATAAAAAAACAGGCGACCATAAATTAGAAAACGCGTTGGTGGACAATATTTACGATTTTTACATAAAAATAGATGACACAAAAAGAAATTTTTTAAAAACTTATTGGTGGACAATTTGATGATTTTTTAATCTTTATAAATAGTTTTAAATTATAGTTTAAAGATAATCACTGACGATATTGTGAATGAATGATGAAATGGTATAATGGTGATGGACGAAAATAATTATGGTGAAGACGGATGTGGAATGATGAGTACGATTAGGGGGCTTTGTGGAACCACAGGTAGAGGCCAAAGGTCTGCGCAGTGGAAAAAGGGGCGGGAGAAAAAGGGAAGGAGAATGTGAAGTGGAGCGTTGGGAGTGTCCTGCCCCTGCTCCCCCTTCCCCTCTACGCTCCCCCCTCACACCTTCATCTGGATAAATCTCTGCACACGTCTAGTAGAACAGTTTCCTCGCGTGACTACTTCAAAATAAGCATATGTATTGGATACTTGTATAGCCCAGAGAAAATAGGTCAAGCTGTCATGTACAAATCTTATCTGCGGTTGAACAACGCTCGAAATATGTACAACGTATAGTCAGTGGAGTGACCGGCAGCAAGCTCGCATTCTACCAAATTTGTCGAACATTTGTCTCTTAAATGTATGGCCATATATTAGTATAAATTAGTCCTGTGGCATGAACTTTTCATTACGATATTATTTTTCGGCACCTAATGTGTCTGTCGCTAGTATGATAGCCACAATCAGAAATTTGTGGTACTTGCCTATGAAATATAATTTTTCCTCTTTTGACGCCTTTAGATATACATTATTTACCGTTGCTGTTAGTAATAAATATACTGCTTGACAAAAAAATTAAGGCTCCAAAAGGGAGGAGGAAACGAAACGAAACCTCTTGGATGAAGAGTAAGTGACCTTACTTCAGTGATTACAAAATTGAATCAAATTTACAGAGCAAATTGGTAGTATGAGACCACTTATCAGTATGACGTTACACCGCCGTGGCCTGGATCCATGCACTGATTGGGTTAGGAAGGGTATTGAAAGACAGTTGTAACCTCTTCTGAGGCAAACTGGCCCACAGCTGTTGTAACTAGTCCTTCATATCCTGGGTACTGGCAGTGGAACGAAGTTGACGTCCGAGCTGGTCCCAAACATGTTCTATCACGGACCGATTTCAAGATCTTTCTGGCCACGACAATATCTCAACATGACGAAGGCAGTTCGTAGGGACACATGCCATGCATTGAACCTTGTCCTTGAAAGATGGCACTACAATACTGTCGAAGGAGAGGAAAAACACGAGATCTCAGGGTGTCCTTGACGTTGTCCGTGAAGTACCGTTGAGCTGTCAGAGCTCCCTCAATCACTTCCAGCTATGATCTGGAGGCAGACCCGATGTGTCTGGAGGACAAAAAATGGCTCTGAGCACTATGGGACTTAAATCTGAGGTCATAATTGCCCTACAACTTAGAACTACTTAAACGTAACTAACATAAGGACATCACACACATCCATGCCCGAGGCAGGGTTCGAACCTGCGACCGTATCAGTCGCACGGTTCCGGACTGAAGCGCCTAGAACCGCTCGACCACCGCGGCTCTAGAGGACAATAAGGCTATCCAATCTCGTGGTGATCAGATGTGGCCCACTGGAACCTTGATGGCGAGTATGCCTGCGCTCACATTCCACTACAAACCAACGATCGGGTCACTGTCACATCCAAATGGCGCACAAATTTGGACACTGCACGATTCGATCAGCTGGCCAAATGGAGAGCCACGATGAGGCCTCTTTAAAACTCCGTCAGATGCTGATAATGCTGTCTTTCTGCCGGCCGAAGTGGCCGTGCGGTTAAAGGCGCTGCAGTCTGGAACCGCAAGACCGCTACGGTCGCAGGTTCGAATCCTGCCTCGGGTATGGATGTTTGTGATGTCCTTAAGTTAGTTAGGTTTAACTAGTTCTAAGTTCTAGGGGACTAATGACCTCAGCAGTTGAGTCCCATAGTGCTCAGAGCCATTTGAACCATTTTGCTGTCTTTCACCTGTACACGGCATCCTTGTGCCCTTCACAGTGATCACTCAATATTTAGTGTTGTTAGAGCTCCTTATATGTAAAACTAGGTCTGGTAATAACAATAAACACGAATAACACTTATGCACTGTAGTGGCCATTCTACCTATCACAGATAAGTGCTAATCTAATCATTAACATACCCGCCAATTGCTTGTACCCGGACGAAGTTACATTGACGTCTGACCATGGCATCACTTGACTGCTTCCCTTTTTTATCATAGAATGCAAATACGTATAATAAGTCAAGTTAGGTGTCTTCTATGCTATACTGTGACTAATATGACCACCTGTCAAAATCCTGAAAACCTACCATTTATAGCGTGGACTGTTGCGAGGTGTGTAGAAAGAGAGTCAGTGAGATTGTGAACGGTACTGACAGGGATGTGGTGCCATGCCGACTCCAATGCTGTGGCCAGCTGCTCTAGGTTTCTGGGTTGAAGACCCATGACACGAACAGCCCGACCAAGTTGGTTTCACAGAATCTCCATTGGGTTTACATGTACGGAGTTTGGTGACCATGGGATACGATAAACTCATCATGGTGCTCTTCGAACCACACACGTACACTGCAACATATGTGATTCGTTGCATTGTCCTGCTGGCAGATGTCATCGTGCGGAGGAAAAACACACTGCATGTAGGGTTGGTTATGGTCCCCAAGGCTAGATGCATACTTGTGTTGATCCACTGTGTCCGCAGCTCGCGGTCTTGCGGTAGCGTTCTCGCTTCCCGCGCACGGGGTCCCGGGTTCGATTCCCAACGGGGTCAGGGATTTTCCCTGCCTCTAGATGACTGGGTGTTGTTGTCTTCATCATCATCATTCATCCCCATTACGGTCGGAAGAAGGCAATGGCAGACCACCTCCGCTACGACCTTGCCTAGTCGGCGGTGCGGGTCTCCCGCATCGTTCCCTACGCTCCTCGGAGTATGGGACCTCATCCTCATTGTACTTCACAGAATGACGAGCCTTCGTCGCCGATGCACAGCAGTCAGCATATGTGAAGGAACCAGATACCTGCTGCGGAGGCCCATTCGCAACAAAGCAAGTGTCCATACCCTTTTAAAATACAAATATACCGCTCTGTTTCCGCATTACAACAACGACTACGCTGTCTTCCTCTCGCACCCCGCCCTCCCTAGAGGTTTTAATACCCACTGCAAGTGCTGCCATCTGTCGTTTGTGAGAGGTTATTGCACTTTGACTTCGATCACAGGCGGTGGTCACATTATTGTGGTTGGTCTGTATACTACACTCCTGGAAATGGAAAAAAGAACACATTGACACCGGTGTGTCAGACCCACCATACTTGCTCCGGACACTGCGAGAGGGCTGTACAAGCAATGATCACACGCACGGCACAGCGGACACACCAGGAACCGCGGTGTTGGCCGTCGAATGGCGCTAGCTGCGCAGCATTTGTGCACCGCCGCCGTCAGTGTCAGCCAGTTTGCCGTGGCATACGGAGCTCCATCGCAGTCTTTAACACTGGTAGCATGCCGCGACAGCGTGGACGTGAACCGTATGTGCAGTTGACGGACTTTGAGCGAGGGCGTATAGTGGGCATGCGGGAGGCCGGGTGGACCTACCGCCGAATTGCTCAACACGTGGGGCGTGAGGTCTCCACAGTACATTGATGTTGTCGCCAGTGGTCGGCGGAAGGTGCACGTGCCCGTCGACCTGGGACCGGACCGCAGCGACGCACGGATGCACGCCAAGACCGTAGGATCCTACGCAGTGCCGTAGGGGACCGCACCGCCACTTCCCAGCAAATTAGGGACACTGTTGCTCCTGGGGTATCGGCGAGGACCATTCGCAACCGTCTCCATGAAGCTGGGCTACGGTCCCACACACCGTTAGGCCGTCTTCCGCTCACACCCCAACATCGTGCAGCCCGCCTCCAGTGGTGTCGCGACAGGCATGAATGGGGGGACGAATGGAGACGTGTCGTCTTCAGCGATGAGAGTCGCTTCTGCCTTGGTGCCAATGATGGTCGTATGCGTGTTTGGCGCCGTGCAGGTGAGCGCCACAATCAGGACTGCATACGACCGAGGCACACAGGGCCAACACCCGGCATCATGGTGTGGGGAGCGATCTCCTACACTGGCCGTACACCACTGGTGATGGTCGAGGGGACACTGAATAGTGCACGGTACATCCAAACCGTCATCGAACCCATCGTCCTACCATTCCTAGACCGGCAAGGGAACTTGCTGTTCCAACAGGACAATGCACGTCCGCATGTATCCCGTGCCACCCAACGTGCTCTAGAAGGTGTAAGTCAACTACCCTGGCCAGCAAGATCTCCGGATCTGTCCCCCATTGAGCATGCTTGGGACTGGATGAAGCGTCGTCTCACGCGGTCTGCACGTCCAGCACGAACGCTGGTCCAACTGAGGCGCCAGGTGGAAATGGCATGGCAAGCCGTTCCACAGGACTACATCCAGCATCTCTACGATCGTCTCCATGGGAGAATAGCAGCCTGCATTGCTGCGAAAGGTGGATATACACTGTACTAGTGCCGACATTGTGCATGCTCTGTTGCCTGTGTCTATGTGCCTGTGGTTCTGTCAGTGTGATCATGTGATGTATCTGATCCCAGGAATGTGTCAATAAAGTTTCCCCTTCCTGGGACAATGAATTCACGGTGTTCTTATTTCAATTTGCAGGAGTGTATTTTCCGCCAGCCTCTGTCACAGCTACAGCAAAATTCGTCGATCTCTTGAAGATTCTATCATCGCAGTTTAACATTCATGCAGCCAACATGTCTGTTTGCAGTACAAACCATTAACTTAGTTTCCTTTTTGTTTATGTCCTGTTATAACTGTCAGCTAACACAAGGTCCGTTTTACTAAGCACTCGACGGAGTTGTCTTGTTACTTTACGGGTCTCTCTTCCACAATCACAGTTTTACAAATAATATGGAAGTTACGGCGTCATTTTCGACTGTACAAAGTGTTATTTTGATGAAAACGCTTTCGCTATATTCAAAAGTATCAGCGGTGGTCATAGTAACAATTATGGTTTTGTTTACAAATCGGTTTAACGATATCACATGCAGTTATCGTGTTTAAAATTTTTATTACTCGATACTTTTGGCTCCTTACGCTATTTTCATGTTTTCTCCTATACACAGATGTACGACTTTTAAAACACTGCACCGCACTAGCCATAGTATTTATATGTCCGCATTCACATCGTGGTTATATGTTCCTTGTTTCGATCGCAAGGAATGTAGTTTATTTTGGACTGCAGTCTCCACAATAGATAAGCTGCCGCAGCCACGAAAGCAAGGCAAAAGACTTCTGACATTTATTCGCAACTACGAATTCTTTTAACATCTGCTGTATTATGTATGGATGTCGAAATAATTCACTCTTACGAATAATTTTTTTTAATACTGATGCAAGTATAGGTCGTCACCAATGCATATATCTCTGAAAGAACAAACACTGAAAAATAAAACTAAAGAAGACTGCATTTTAATTCATTGCGCATTGTCAAAACCCCACTTTAAATCTAAATCGTCCTGTCCTTTTCTGTTTTCCGTTTGTCTTCCATTCTTTGATACAGTACTCCTCTGGGCGTCTTTGATGCACGTAATGCGAGAATTGCTGTGATTTTACGTTGTTCAGAACGGTAATACTCGGTCCAATCACATTCTGACCACCCCCTCTATGTTCGACGTCAATGTGCAATAGTCACTCATAGCAGACGACAGGTGGCAGCAGCACAAGCAGTGGATGGTATATAAAGCGAGTCGTAGGACGGGGGGGGGGGGGGGGGGGGGAGAGTTGTCGCTGGAAAACAATGCAGTCGTTTTATGTGGAAACGGAGCGATTTATATCTGAGATCCAAAAGGGCATGATCACTGGTTTTCTGTCCAAGGGTGGAAACATTTCCGAAACGGCTAAGTTAGTAAACCGTGCATGGCACTATCAAAAACCGACACCGAGGCGACTGTTGTACACCACAGGGTGTAGATAACAGGGGTAAACTACGGCTGCGGTAATGTGTACGGGCGCACAGACGGGCAGATGTTGAGCAACTGACCGCCCAAATGAAGCAAGGGGCTACCGACAGTGTCTCCTCAACGACTGTTTAGCGAACGATGTTACATATCGGCCTCCGTCGAAGGCGCCTGGTTTATACAGCTGTGCTGACCGTAGTTCATCGGCGACGAAGGCTGGAATTTGCGCACCAGTACCGCAACTACGAAAAATCTCGAAAATCGATTGACTGATTTACGTAAAGTTTTTATACGATGCTGTAACAAATATCTGGACGGACAGAGAATATATATTTTTAATATATGTTATATACTAGCTTCGCTACCGTTGACTGCATGATCTCCACAGATTTTTGTTCGTTTCTCTTCAATCCAGTTTTTATGTGTTCATAAAACTGAAACATCTTCTAAGCCTTTCACGCCAATTGTGGCCATAGAAGCATGGTCTTTTCTGAATGTACTTGTTACCAAAAAGTTATTCTGATCACTGAATCATGTCTTCTGCGTTCTTGTGGTTATATTTCCACACCAACTTTCAGCCCCCTCCCCCTCCTCAGCATATATTTTTTCCTATTTAACTGTGAAGACAATACAAATGTTCATGGATTTAACCTCAAAACTTCTTCATGTAACGAAACATTTTCTTAAAAAATTTTATTGCCAAATCACTCCCTTCGAGGCTGAAATACGTATTTGTGTTATATCCAAACGAGAAGTCACACACCAATTACCATTGATCTGGTTTCAAAAATGGTTCAGTAGTTCTTTAAGAAGGACTTATTTTCAGAAAAGCTTCACTCAATATCTTATCCTCATGGTGGTTGAATTCACGAAAATGCTGGAACACGTTTCTCTTTATTTCAGGATGACGAACGAACTACCAATTTTCGTAGTTCTAGCTTCAAAATTGTATTAAAAGCCAAATATTTTCAAACAATGTCTCATCCCCTATTTCCACCCCATACCCTTAGGAGCGGAATTTCGAACAATCTCCACTTAAACAATTCTTACAGAATGAGATAAACAGCCTCTCCAAATTTCAAGCTTCTATCCTTAGCAGTTCGGGCTGGGCAAAGATGAGTCAGTGAATTAATTACGCCCTACTGCATCTCCTTTGGGGTTGAATTTCCAGAAACAGTGACGCACGTATTTTTTCTTTCTAACGGAGAATCAAATGCAAATGTTCATAGATTTAGCTTTGAAAATGCTTTCATAATGAAATATTTTCTATGAAAATTTCATCCCCGAATTCACCCCCCTAGGAGTTGAGCTTTTCAAAACACTGAAACACGTGCTTTTTTAATTTCCAACAGAGAAGTCAAATAGCAATTACAAAATTAATCCACTATTTCACCCCCATAGCGGTTAAATTTCCAAAAATGACGAAACACGTGTTTATTTCTGACCGAGAAACCAAATACCAATTTTTGTAGGTCTACCTTCAAAACTGCCAGAATTTATAAAAATCCGTTCTTAAACAACACCTACAGTGTAAGCCCAACATCCTCTCCAAATATCAGGTTTCTGTTCTTCGTGATTTGAGCTGGGCGTCGATGAGTTAGTCAGTCAGGACATTGCCTTTTGTACAGGATGATTCAGGATTTTTTTCTTCCTCCCCAAAGGAAGTGGGCTGGCAGCAGCTTAGTACGCCGCTTTTCAGCCTACAGAATTTGAAAAAAAAAACACAATAAGAAGAAATTTATAATAAAAGCAGGTGATAAAAATGGTGGCTTTTAAATTTTTAAAAATGGCGGATATGTATAACAAGATTTGGCGGTGATAACTGAAAAACGCAGTAAGCAGACAGGTACAATAGTAGACAGACAATTAAAAAAACACAGCAACTGTCTAGGTTCTGTTCACAAGAGATAAGATAATCACACCTAGTGGCAGTATGGTTTCTGTTCGCTACACTTCAGAAAAGACACACAACCCTTAACACTCACTTAAAATATTGCACTAAAAAGTTGGCATGGAGATGACACGTCACAGTCTAGGGCAGATGGAGGGTGGAGGACTCGAACAGATGAGGGGAAAAACGGGGGGGAGGAGAGGAAAAAGCAAGGGGGGAGGAGCCGATGAAGGGAGAGGACTCATAGTGGGGGGCAAGGTGGACACGAGAGGGATTGGGGAGAGGCAGAGGAGGGGAATGCAAAAGGACTCAGGGGAGGGAAGCGAGTCAAAGAGAGGGTAGGTGGTGAAGAGGGAAATAAACAGGAGGGGGGAAGAGGGAGCCTGGGAAAAGGCCAGAGGTAGGGAGGGGGAGGAGAGGATCAGTTGATAGGAGGGATAAATGGAGGGAGAGAGGGCATAATCTAGGATGAGGACGGAAACCACATTGGGAAAGGAGATGAAGGCTGTAGAGGTGGGCGGTAGGTGGGACACAATGGTGAAGGTGAGGCAGCAGGTGGGGGTTGGAGAGGAGAGAAGCAACCAGGGGATAGGGAGGATTGTGGAAGGTGTAGAGGACTCGGATATGTTCAAGGGAAAGGAGCAGATGGGAGAAAGGAATCAGGTCTTAGAGGATCCGCATGGGGGATGGGAGGCATATATGGAAGGCGAGGCAGAGTGCATGGTACTCGAGGATATGGAGGGACTTATAGAATTTGGGGGGCGGGGATGATTCATAGGGAATGTCAAATAATTTGTATGGTGATTCTACATGTGCAAATAAGCTGTGAATGCCCTATCAACATGTGTCCCATTTTCTGTTGTTGCAGAACTGGAGTAGGTTGAAGATTATGAAGACAAATGTGAATACTACTTACCGAAATGCTGTGTAGGCACTGTGGCGAACAGAGTAATGGTGGGACAGATGACTAATCGATCTTACAAGAGGTGTGGCGGTTCTGCAAGAGATGGCAGCACTGTGACGTCGCACGAGGCAACAGCTACAAGTCTGTCCTGTGGGTAATAGTGGGTTGGATCAGTGATCAGTCGTGAGACCATGTATGTGTCGTGCTTGAGTGTTGTTTAACTGAACACGTCCGTTACGGCGCTGGTTAAAGGGGAATGTGTATGCTACTTGTCGCCCGCATCACTGATGCTGTTGCTCACATTAAAGCCCGCCGAGATGGTGTTCGATGTGTGATCCAATACACCCTCCAACGCGTTGATAAGAGCACTGAGATGGGTGGGGGACTTATTGAACGTGAATACCTCTTATAGCGTGGTTCGGCCATCTGTCCCGCCATTATTATTCTGTCCACCACAGCGCCTACAAAGCATTCCAGTAACATTCACATTTGTCTTCATAATCATTCTTGGATGTTTGTAGTAGTCAACCCACTCCTGTGGCCGAGCAGTTCTAGGCGCTTCAGTCCGGAACCGCGCAGCTGTTACGGTCGCAGGTTCGAATCCTGCCTCGGGCACGGATGTTTGTGATGTCCTTAGGTTAGTTAGGTTTAAGTAGTTATAAGTCTAGTGTACTGATAACCTCAGGTGTTAAGTCCCATAGTGCTTAGAGCCATTCGAACCAAACCACTCCAGTTCCTCAAAGTTCGAAAATCGAACACATGTTTATAGGACTTTTACGGTTATTTTTGTAAGAATCACCTCATGAATTATGTGAAATCCCTCCTGGATCACTCTGCTTTTATAGATAAATAAATGGATAATATGTAATGGGGAACAGTTGTCAGCACAAATCTCGGAATGTCTTTATATTATTTCAAACAACACCATACAAATTTTCTTTTAAAATGTTGTTCCATTGTTTGCTGACAAAACTGCGTTTTCATTCTCGCAGTCATTTTTAACTATACTGGGAACATTTCTCTCATTTACTGGTGTATTCTTTCACTTCATTTGAGGGTAGCGCGGGGTAGCCGTGCGATCTGCGTCGCCTTGCCACGCTTTGCCCGGCTCCTCCATTGGACACGCGCGCGCGCGCGCGCGCGCGTGTGTGTGTGTGTGTGTGTGTGTGTGTGTTGTCCTTAGCGTAAGTTAGATTAAGTAGTGCGTAAGCCTAGTGACCGATGACCTCAGCGGTTTGGTCCCATAGGAACTTACCACAATCTTCAACTTTCAACGGGATGCCAAATTTCCCGTCTTTCGTAATCAGCAGTAACCTTACCGTTTTATTGTCCTATATTTTGTGTACTTTTTTATTTTTACGTCAATTTAGTGCCACAGACATAGTTTTTTGACATTTTCTTGAGTCTTGCTTTGTCCTGAACGGAAATATGCAATAAAGAAGCATTATTTTGGTCAAAGGATGAGGAGAGGCGCAAAAAAAAAAAAACATTTTCCGTTATCATGCCCAGTGCCAGTCACTTATGCGCGAGCTTTGCGAATCGTATCGATCATTTACTACTGCAGAAATGACGGAGGGATGTAACAAGTCATCGTTAGGGAACGTTATAGGGCTGTCAACGTTCAATTGTATTTGTAGTTACGAATTAGCTATTGATGACATGAATTAGCAGCAAATGCAACCGACACGAAGTCTTCGGATTATCACATACAACAATGAGAAGTAGGCGGCAGTTTCAGCATTGGGTTCGGGAAGCTAACTTTAATGCGCTCCATTGTATGTTGCTTGCTGTGTGTGAAACCAGCTCGTGGACGTTAGTTAATAAGGGGAAAAGAAAGTGTTCTTTCTCGAAAACAATGAAAGAAAAGTTCCCTTTCTTGAAGGAAACCACGAGTACGTAGCTAGAACGTGCGTTGTGTCGTTCAGGTTTTTTTTTTTTCATTGAACATGGAGGAGGTGCCGATACAACTCAACACAAAGAAAAAGAAGCACATATTGGCAGTTTCTGCGAGAACTTCTATCTGCATAATTTCCTTTGTAAGCAGAAATAAACTACAAACAGAGGAAGATAAACGTGTCGCTGTGGGAGAAGGGCTGTTTGCGTTCCGTACCACAGAACACAATCATCCTTTTCGTTTGATGGACCGCACGGCTCTTCTCATCAGATAACCTATTTGAGATGAAATTCTTGTTTTCGGTACAAAAAGCGAGTACATTTAAGTTAACGTTTTATCGCCGTAAGCAACGCATGAATTTCAGTCACAACTTAAAGATGCTAAGTAAGTGTCTGGGATGGTTAATGCTTCAAGTCACAAAAGCTTGAAGCTAGTGCCGATTCTAGCTGGGCATTTCGTTCCTACCAAGGATGTTCAGTGCACAGTAATCTGTCTTCAGAACATTGGTGGAGAAATGGAATAATTATTAGCTAGTTATATTCTGGATGTTTTAAAAAAAGCAAAAGATAGTTGACAAGATTGTCACATTTTGTGCAGATAACATGTAGTATCAACATTGGTGGGTACAAGAGGGAAGGACCAAACACTGTTTATTCCAAACTGAACAGTGTTCTCGAGATGAACATTGAAGGTACCGGTAGTGCAGTCCATGGAGTTCAAACAAGTGCAGATATTCTTTCCATTGACATAGAAACAACAGTGAATAAAATTTTTCAATATTTTCACATTTACACTTTGCGTGAGGAGGAACTAAAATCATTCTTTGATTTCGTTGATACTGAATACAAGCAAGTTCTAGGGAGTGTTGAAACTATATAGTTGTCATTACTGCCAGGAGTTACAAGAGTTATTGATATCTATGAAAGTGTAGGAAGTAAGGTACTTGGGATAGTAGTTACGTATAATAACAACTGAGAGGTCGTACAATTCCATACAAATATATTTTATTGTGCTACAAGGTACACACCATGTTGTCGCAAACATCGATCAGAGCAGACTAACTGCAGGTTCAGAGAGGGCAGCGATATTGTTCCGGGCGACTCCACGGAGTTTTATGCCTCAGAATAGGTGTCTTACATTGATGAAACAGTTTTTTGGGAACCCACAATCACTCCTTTGACTTCATTTCACACAAAAACATTTGAAAATGTTTTCAAAATTCAGTCCAAAACTTGGAAGAACTACGATTTCAGCTGAGGAATGAGAGCTATTTCAAGAAAAAATCATTAACAGGAAATTTAGTAAATTTCAAACTTCAATTATTTCTTCAATTTTAATTAAATTGGAAAAGTAAGGTATTTTCACTCAGTCAAAATACGAGACGATTACCAATTTATTTTATGACACTTTTGTGCCTTATTTAAAAAAGTGGACTTCTCCATTCCAACCTCTGAAATCATTTCATTGGATAACACTGAAAAATTCTGAAATTTCATGTCATATTAAAACTGTGTGCTGGACTGAGACTCGAATTCGGGACATTTTCCTTTCACGGGAAAGTGCTCTACAAACTTTTTTTGTTGTTGTATTTGGTCGTAGCGGACGTCACGTGACATTTGTTGTAGTTCGTGACTAATCCCTTCACTCTGTTTTTTTTTAATATTTTTTTTAATTACAGAGAGGAGCCACCTCTCGGACTAAACACACTGAGCTACCGTGGCGACAACTGAGCTACCCAAGCACGACTCACGACCCGTCCTCACAGCTCTATTTCCGCCAGTACCTCGTCTCCTACCTTCCGAACTTCACAGAAGCTCTTTCCCGCGAACCTTGCAAGACTAGCACTTCTGGAAGAAAGGATATCGCGGAAACATGGCTTAGCCACAGCCTGGGGGATGTTTCCAGAAATCGTAGATTCAATGGGACGCCAAATTTCTCGTCTTTCGTAATCAGCAGTAACCTTACCGTTTTATTGTCCTTTCATTCTGCAACGTGGTGTGCGCTGATATGAAACTTCCTGGCAGATTAAAAGTGGGTGCCGGACCGAGAAGCTAGGAGATGAGGCACTGGCGGAAGTAAAACCGTGAGGACGGCTTGTGAGTCGTACTTGGGTAGCTCAGTTGATCGCCGGCGGGGTAGCTTAGGGTTAGCTGCGATCTGTAATAAAAGAACTGAGTTAATGGTTCAACGATGAACTTGAACAAGCGTCAAGGGACATCTGCCCAGAACAAATACAACGAACAGTATCGATCAACATGAGATAAAAAAGAAGTTGCCCGCGAAAGGCAAAGGTCCCGAGTTCGAGTCTCGGTCCGGCGTTTCATTCTTTAAAATTCTATTTCTTGGGCTGAATTTTTAAATAGTTTGAAAATTCGTAAGACAATAGATTCAGATGCAACATTTCAGATAGAGGGAGATGTATTGTTTGATGAGGCAGAATGTGTGAACAGCATTGCATCCAAAAAACTTGAGAAATGGGAAAAAACTAATTTGGAAACAGATAATGGAAGGCGTGATTTATTCCACACACTTAAGAGTACAAGTACTTCATGTAAGAGTATAGAGACGCTTGTGAGATTTGCTCTCGCTGTACCGGGCACAAATGCTGTTGTGGAAAGGGTATTTTCAATTGTAAATTCCCTTTGGATTGATTAGAAAAACAGTTTTATCACTGAAACTATTGAAGCAATTGTAATAGTTAAGACTCAGTACCAGGAACTTTCCTGCAAGGAGTTCTACAATCTATTATTAACCAATTCAAGCTGTTGAAACATATTAGGTCTTCTGATAAGAACAAAGCTAGTAGCAGCGTTTCTGATACACTAGCTAAACATTCAACGAATTTTCAATGTCTACATTATGTTCATTTGTTAGAAATAATTCTACCAATATCTTAATATTTTGGGGAAAACAATGAATTATGGTGTAGTGCCATTACAAGAATATTTAGAAGTGTCTTGTTAAAATATATGCCTTTTTATGTGAATGAACTTCAGTTTTTATTTATTTTATTAAAGCGTTGCAGTCATGTATGCAAATTATTTTCGTTTTATCTAGTATCCCGTTTAGTCCTTGTTTTTTATCCCAATTTTTCACAAACGTCCGGTTTTTTCTCGTGGAAAATCTTGTCACCCGACCTTTCATATAATGTTAAACAGCAAACTATGTTATTTTGTCTAAAACTGACGATATTTCAAAAATACAATCCTGCAACTTCGCAACAAAATTACGCGGAATTTTCGACGGCATCAACACACCAAGAATATTTCGCTACAGTGGGAGAATAAAATCGAAAACTGACAGTTATGTAAAGTGCATCTTGTAAATCTTGTGAACAGCCGTCTGATGATGAACTTGTCAGTTCGAAACCGGTTACGGCGCTATTTACTTCAATAAATCTCAGTATTACTAGTGGCTGGTTGCTGTCTTCTTCTTTGTAGGAATCAACCTACATTAACAAACTATGCACTGTTTCGTTTCCTTCCTTGAAACTTGCTTTAAGAGAAAATAGATAAGTTGTATTTGTGGCTTATGGGCTTATGATTAAAATACTGCTATAGAATCTGAATCCTCCGAAACTTTGTAATGCAACCACTTTGTAAATTAACACAATTTGAAATACGGTCACTGAAGCTTCAGTCCTCCCAGATCCAGCAGCAGGAGAGGTCTCCCATATCCCGTGTACCAACGATCGCAACCAGTGTATCTATTGATTTTAAGCAAATTCAGGTCCCAATTAAGATTCCGTTTGCAATTAAAAAATCAAAGCTTAAGCTCAGAGAGAGGAGGGAAAGCACAAAAAGAGTGGGGAAGAGAGAGAGAGAGAGAGAGAGAGAGAGAGAGAGAGAGAGAGAGACAGAGAGAGAGAGAGAGATGGAGAGTGGGGGGGGGGAGTGGGGAGGGGGGAGGGAATAGGACATTAAGACGAACATCCAGCTCCCATGCAAATTTAGCAATTACGAAGCATTGCCAGGTTCGCTACTATTTTGTAAGTGCACATTGTTTTTGAGAAAAAGCAGTTCAATATCTTGAATGTTTCGTTAAAAATACGTAAGGCTGCAACTTTTGAAAGTAGGAATTTGCTGCTTGTATACATAACGACTTCCTCGTTTTCTCTAACGGCAACGCCAAGGAGAATAAATCGGAAGTAGAGCCCACTGCTGTGACGATGGCGGTTAGGTCCTAGCTATCAGTGTCGTTGGTCGCTTATGCTTCCACCTATAGCTGGAAAGATGTGAACACATTATGCATCACCGTGTTCTGGGTACAGCAGAAGAACATTTGGGAGACAAGGACTGCTTTATTGGAATGACAATGCGTCTTTTCATAAAGCAGCATCTGTGCAGTAATGATTTGTGGGTAATACCATTTCTCAAATTGAGTGGTTTTCCCATGGTCCCAGCCGGCCCCTGTGGCCGAGCAGTTCTAGGCGCTTCAGTCCGGAACTGCTCTGCTGTTGCGGTCGCAGGTTCGAATCCTGCCTCGGGCATGGATGTGTGTGATGTCCTTAGGTTAGTTAGGTTTAAGTAGTTCTAAGTTCTAGGGGACTGATGACCTCAGATGTTAAGTCCCGTAGTGCTTAGAACCATTTTTTTTCCCTCGGTCCCGATGAGAACAGAATGGAACACCTGTGGAATGACTAAGAACTTCGACTTCACGTCAATATCTCGGAGTCCAACATAACTACCTACTTCGGTTTCGGCTCTTGAGAGAGAACGGGCTGTCAGTCCTCAAAAGATATTCAGATACCTTATCCAAAGTGTCCTCAGCAGGGTACAAGCCGTCATAAAGGCGAAGGGTAGATACACCCCATATTAATGGCACTGGATAGTTTTCATCAGATAATGTCTTAACTATTCTTTGTGGTGGCTCTGAAACGCTGATCATTAGGATATACAAATAGTAGTACATTTCATGCCAACCTGACGTTTGTTCCATCCTGTTTTCATCATTTTGCAATTTTAATAGCCGGCAGTGCACTTTTGATGTTGACTGTTCGCTGCCTACGCACCAGCACACACAAATAGCTTCTAGAATACAGATGCAATGTATTACTACAACTCCCGTACGTTCTTGGTAACAATGACCAAGAACGGCCAGGTGCACCATTAGAACATGTACCCTTCACGATCACCATTCCTTTACGCTCACGGCTGAATATTTACTTCTAGGAGAAAGTAACTTCCGCAGAATCGGCCGTTACCGCCCTCTGACATTCATTAAAATTCCTTACGCCGTGCTTCTGAATGCAGAAAAGAGTCTGCCGACCACGCGTGAGGCGTAAATTGGTTCGCTGGCTTGACTAACGAGGAAAGTCCTCTCCGATAAGGGGTAAGGAAACGCAGTGCGGAACAGGAACTGGGAAACGAGGACAAGTGGGTGCTTTCGTATTTTACACCCAGCAGTGGGCTCTACTTCCGATTTCCTCTCCTTGGCGATACCGTTAGAGAAAACGAGGCAGTCCTTATGTATGCAAGCAGCAAATTCCTACTTTCAAAAGTTTGTAGTCTTACGTATTTTTAGCGAAACATTCAAGATATTGAACAGCTTTTCCTCAAAAACAATGTGCACTTATAAAATAGTAGCGAACCTGAAACGCTTCACAATTGCTAAATTTGCATGGGAGTTGGATGTATGTCCTATTCCACCCCCCCCCCCCCTCACCCCCACTCTCTCTCTCTCTCTCTTTCCCCAATCTCTTCCTCCTGCCTACCTCTCTCCATCTCCTCTTCCTCTCTCTTTTTGTCCTCCTCTTTCCCTGCTCTCTCTGAAATTAAGATTTGGTTTTTTATTTGTAAACGGAACCTTAATTGGGACCTGAGGTCACTTAAAATCAATGGATACACTGGTTGCGATCTTTGGTACACGGGATATGGGAGACCTCTCCCGCTGCTGGATCTGGGAGGATTGAAGCGTGCTAACGTACACTCACTAATGACAACATCGGCGAGCCCTTGCACATCAGCAATACTGATTGGACATGCCAGCCGCTATCGCAGCCGACCAACATGCAACAGCAGTGAACCCGATAAATTCGTACACTAACGCACAAACAAACGTCCTACGATACCCATCTACACTGTGCATCCGTGATATGACCTGTAGGACACTAACCGATGATGAGTTCAGTTGTTATAGAGATGCTCACGTTGGCCCAGGAGATAACCCCGCTAGCCAGCTGCAGTGACAACGCATCGCAGCGTCCGAGGTATCTGCTTGCATGATGTTCCCTACTAACTTACCTAACCCTTCCATGATCTGTCGCAAATAGCAAGCAATCCGCTACTGCACTTACTACTCGACCAGACCATCGCAGAGATTTTTCCCTTGGCTCTTGCCTTGGCACTTTTTTTTTCCTCTGCCCATCAAACCTCTACCCTTCGTTGAGACCGAGCGAGGTGGCGCAGTGGTTAGCACAACGGCTCTGGCTCTGAGCACTATGGGACTTAACAGCTATGGTCATCAGTCCCCTAGAACTTAGAACTACTTAAACCTAACTAACCTAAGGACAGCACACAACACCCAGCCATCACGAGGCAGAGAAAATCCCTGACCCCGCCGGGAATCGAACCCGGGAACCCGGGCGTGGGAAGCGAGAACGCTACCGCACGACCACGAGATGCGGGCAACGGCCTCGTATTCGGGAGTACGAGGGTTCAAACCCGCGTCCGGCCATCCTGTCTTCCGAAGTAAGAGTGATTTCAGGTGTGCCGCAGGGGAGTGTCGTAGGACCTTTGCTATTCACAAAATATATAAATGACCTTGTGGATAACATCGGAAGTTCACTGAGGCTTTTTGCGGATGATGCTGTAGTATATCGAGAGGTTGCAACAACGGAAAATTGCAACGAATTGACGCATAGTGCAGGGAATGGCAATTGAATCTCAATGTAGGTAAGTGTAACGTGCTGCGAATACATAGAAAGAAAGATCCTTTATCATTTAGCTACAATATAGCAGGTCAGCAACTGGAAGCAGTTAATTCCATAAATTATCTGGGAGTAGGCATTAGGAGTGATTTAAAATGGAATGAACATATAAAATTAATCGTAGGTAAAGCAGATGGCAGACTGAGTTTCATTGGAAGATTCCTAAGAAAATGCAGTCCGAAAACAAATGAAGTAGGTTACAGTAGACTTGTTCGCCCACTGCTTGAATACTGCTCACCAGTGTGGGATCTGTACCAGATAGGGTTGATAGAAGAGATAGAGAAGATCCAACAGGATCATTTAGTAATCGCGAAAGCGTTACGGAGATAACAGATAAACTCCAGTGGAAGACTCTGCAGGAGAGACGCTCAGTAGCTCGGTACGGGCTTTTGTTGAAGTTTCGAGAACATACCTTCACCGAGGAGTCAAGCAGTATATTGCTCCCTCCTACGTATATCTCGCGAAGCGACCATGAGGATAAAATCAGAAAGATTAGAACCCACACAGAGGCATACCGACAATCTTTCTTTCCACGAACAATACGAGACTGGAATAGAAGGGAGAACCAATAGAGGTACTCAAGGTATCCTCCGACACACACCGTAAGGTGGCTTGCGGAGTATGGATGTAGATGTAGATGTAGATATAGGGTATAAAACGTGAACAAGAATTTCACCGACAAACTTTCAGAGAAGGAAATATGGATGAAAACAAGGAAAAAGAGCCTAGTAAACACTGGTTCTAAAACACGTGCGTTAAGAGCTATGAGCACTTCTCCATATTCTCTACTGTGAGACTGGTCTCTTCTACTGAAACCTCTTTGCTTTCCATATTCTGAGAGATGGTAGTATAGAACAAAACAAGAATACAGTGTCGAGTAAACATGGGCCCTATCGGTCAAGTGCTAACAACTCTTAAAAATTAAATTTTAGAGTCCATGTTTACCAAACGTTTTTTTTTTCTTATTTTGGTCTGTACTACGTCCTTCGGAAATATGGAAGGCAAAGAGCTTGCTGCAGAAGAGACGTGTTTCACGTTATTGAAGATGAACAAGTGCTCATAACTCCTAATGTATGCATGTTTACAGCCCATGTTTAGTATATATTTTATCCTTGGTTTGATCCACGCTACCACCACTGAAAGTTCGTGGGTGGAGTTCTGTTTCACCCTGTAGAATGATTCATCACTCCAAATGACTCGTTTCCAGTCGTCCACAGTCCAGTTTCGTCTCTCTTTAACACCACCTCAAGTGCGCTTTGAACTGACTACAGAAATATGTGACTTATGAGGACGTCCTCGCCCGTTGTACCTCTTTCGTTTTAACACTATATGAACAGTCATAGTGCGAGCTGGACTACTGGCAACCCTCGTTAGTAATTCGTTTCACTGATTCATGCGATACTTTACAGCCATCTTCGGCAATACTCGATGGTCCCTATACCTCTGTACACTAGATCAACTTGGTCTTGGTTTACACTGGCGATTCTGCCCCCTGTAACACCCAGTGGTCCATTCCGCATTAGAAAAGCTGTCCCAATACTTTTGATCAGACAGTGTGTCAAATACATCTTGCTAAGACTCCAAGAAAATAAAACTTACACCCAAAAACTCACTTCACCGAAACAGGCAACACACTAAATTTTCTAGATCTCACCATACGAAAAACAAACAGCAACCTTGATTTTGCGATATTCAGCAAACCACCAACCACGAGCACTGCCATTTACAATCTGCTGAACCATACGATGACACACAAACAAGCAAGATTCAGATTCGTGCTCCGCAGACTGAACAGAACACCCATAAATAAACAGAAATACACACAGGAGCAAAACACAATAAAACAAGTAGCAGACGAAAATAGTTACAAGCCCCAGATGATAGAGAAATTAAACCAACAAACTTGTAAACGGAAAAGGGACGAACGCACCACCCAGACACAAAATCTTACACAACACAGAACAACACAACAAACAAACAATGACCATATGCAAGACACAACAGTGCATCAACAAACACACAATTCAAAATGGATCATACTCGCTCACAACAGCCGGCCGTTGTCGCCGAGCGGTTCTAGGCGCTTCAGTCCGGAACCGCGCTGCTGCTACGGTCGCCGGTTCGAATCCTGCCTCGGGCATGGATGTGTGTGATGTCCTTAGGTTAGTTAGGTTTAAGTAGTTTTAAGTCTAGGGGACTGACGACCTCAGATGTAAATCCCATAGTGCTCACAGCCATTTGAACCACTTTTGAACTTACAATAACAAAACTGTCTACAGAATATGTAACATGTTAAAGAGACAGGGACTTCAAGTAGGATACACGACAGACAACAGAACACAGAAAAAACTCAGAACGCAGGAGACACCCACGGATAGTTGGTTGGTTGGCTCGGGGGAGGGGACCAAACAGCGAGGTCATCGGTCCTATCGGAGTATGGGGAAGGAAATCGGCCGTGCCCTTTCAAAGGAACCATGCCGGAATTTGCCTGAAGCGATTTAGGGAAATCACGGAAAACCTAAATCAAGATGGCCGGACAAGGGTTTAAACCGTTGTCCTCCCGAATGCGAGTCCAGTGTGCTAACCACTGCCCCAGCTCCCTCTTGACCCACAGAGAAATTCAACAAATCAGGAATATATGAACTCACGTGCAACACTTGTCAGTCAGTATACGTAGGAAAAATTTGCAGGAACTTTAAAACAAGATACTGAGCACACCTCAGAGCCCTAAAAAGTAACAGCACCCACAGCACCTTCCTGACCTCCTGATAACCGATAATCACCATGCAACTACAATAGCAACAGATTTAAAAATACTGAAATCCAGACACAGCCTATTCCAAAAACTAACAATAGAAGAAAACTTAAAAGGCAATAGCAGAAGTAAACAAGTTTCGAATGAGTACACTGCACTCTGTAAAGGCACATGATTTAAAACATTAAAGGAACTTTACAGAAAAAGCAACACAAACAACTAAATGAGCTTTGTCCTTAGCGTCAGTTAGTTTAAGTTAGATTAAGTACTATGTAAGCCTACGGACCAATGACCTCAGGAGTTTGGTCCCATAGGAACTTACCACAAATGAAAAAATACACGGAAAAAGAGATAAAAGCAAACGAAAATCAAATTCTGTGCCAAACTCACTCGGGAACAAGTAAACGCCGAAGGCGTTATGATACACAATAACTTCGTGTACACCGCATTTTGCGAAGTGAAAAGGCGATTACGAAACCAAAAATACGCAAAGTACATTTAATATACGTGGGCAGTGCCCTCGGAACGAGAAAGAAGGAGAATCAGTCACAACAAAACGTAATAACAAATACATACACAAAACATTTTGCAACACGAAAATTACATTTTTAAAAATCAGGGGATATGTTAACTCGTTGATAAAATTCATATTTACATCGTTCGGTTTGCAGCTGACAATCTATCAGTGCAGGGCACTATACAGATGGTCCTGCAAAACCATATAATATAAAATCAAGGTAGGGACGAAAACGAACAAACACTGTGTTTATGCCTCATTTTGTTAGATCAGTTACAACCTAAAATACCGGGTGATCAAAAAGTCAGTATAAATTTGAAAACTGAATAAATCATGGAATAATGTAGATAGAGAGGTACAAAGTGACACACATGCTTGGAATGACATGGGGTTTTATTAGAACCAAAAATATATAAACGTTAAAAAATGTCCGACAGATGGCGCTTCATCTGATCAGAATAGCAATAATTAGCATAACAAAGTAAGACAAAGCAAAGATGATGTTCTTTACAAGAAATGCTCAATATGTCCACCACCATTCCTCAACAATAGCTGTAGTCGAGGAATAATGTTGTGAACAGCACTGTAAAGCATGTCAGGAGTTACGGTGAAGCATTGGCGTCGGATGTTGTCTTTCAGCATCCCTAGAGATGTCGGTCGAGCACGATACACTTGCGACTTCAGGTAACCCCAAAGCTAATAATCGCACGGATTGAGGTCTGGGGACCTGGGAGGCCAAGCATGACGAAAGTGGCGGCTGAGCACACGATCATTACCAAAAGACGTGCGCAAGAGATCTTTCACGCGTCTAGCAATATGGGGTGGAGCGCCATCCTGGATAAACATCGTACGTTCCAGCAGGTGTTTATCAGCCAGACTGGGGATGATGCGATTCTGTAACATATCGGCGTAGCCCTCACCCATTACGGTAGCAGTTTTGCTGTGCACCACCATCTGTCGGACATTTTGTGAACTTTTTTTTTCGGTCCGCAGCTCGTGGTCGCGCGGTAGCGTTCTCGCTTCCCGCGCCCGGTTTCCGGGGTTCGATTCCCGGCGGGGTCAGGGATTTTCTGTGCCTCGTGATGACTGGGTGTTGTGTGATGACCTTAGGTTGGTTAGGTTTAGGTAGTTCTAAGTTCTAGGGGACTAATGACCATAGATGTTAAGTCCCATAGTGCTCAGAGCCATTTGAACCATTTTTTTTGTTCTAATAAAACCCCATGTCATTACAAGCATGTGTGTCATTTTTTACCTTTCTATCTACATTATTCCGTGGTTTATTAAGTTTTATAATTTATAATGATTTTTTGATCACCCTATATGTTCGCTTTTACAGTTGTTCAACAGAAAAAAAACCCACTGATGATGGCCACTGATGATGGCACATGTTTGGGCCACAAGAGAAAATAGCGTTTTGCATGAAGAGCGGAACCTATGTCCAATAAAACTGTAGAGATTCGAGCTCGTACTGTGCGTTACCCACGCATCATTTGCTATTGGGAGAAGTGACAGAGCGGAATCGCTGGGTACGGATATAAATGCTAATGTTTGCTGATACACCGTGTATTAATTGTAGCATGTCCCGCTAGAGATAATTATTTATGTGGTGGTTTTCCCATTGAGATGACAAACAAGTAGACGTTAAAAGTAGAGAAACTTACATCATACTGACATCAGAAATAGCCATTCAGGCCGTTTCAAGTCATCAAAAACTTTGGGGAGCAATAGGACAAGTAGATAGGATGGTTGTTAGGTCAGGAACTCACAAAAACGTGAAGGAACCAGAAGGTAAGGAGGAATCAGAATGAGACTTCTTGGTTCGACGGAGTACGTGACGTAATTTCACTGGTTACAAAACCTAGTCAGATTTCCAAAGCAGCCGGCCGTTGTGGCCGAGCGGTTCTAGGCGCTTCAGTCCGGAACAGCGCGACTGCTACGGTCGCAGGTTCGAATCCTGCCTCGGGCATGGATGTGGGTGATGTCCTTAGGTTAGTTAGGTTTAAGTAGTTCTAAGTCTAGGGGACTGATGACCTCAGATGTTAAGTCCAATAGTGCTCAGGGCCATTTGAACCATTTGAACTTCCAAAGAGCTTAGCAATATAAGCCCACTTTATCAGTGGTCGGTTTCCTGACCGATTAAAGTACTCGGTAATGAAGCCACTTTATAAAAAGGGAGACAGGGATAATGTTGACAATTATAGACCTATTTCTATGCCATCGGTGTTTGGTAAAGTTATCGAGAGGGTTGTATATACAAGGTTACTGCAGCATTTAAATTCACATAATTTGCTGACAAATGTACAGTTTGGTTTTAGAAATGGCTTAACAACTGAAAATGCTATAGTCTCTTTTCTCTGTGAGGTTTTGGATGGATTAATTAAAAGGTTGCGAACGTTAGGTGTTTTCTTTGATTTAACGAAGGCTTTTGACTGTGTTGACTACAAAATATTACTGCAGAAGTTGGAACATTATGGAGTAAGGGGAGTAGCTTACAATTGGTTCGCCTCTTACTTTAAGAACAGAAAGCAGAAGGTAATTCTCCGCAATATTGAGAGTGGTAATGATGTTCAGTCCCAATGGGGCACTGTTAAATGGGGTGTCCCCCAAGGGTCGGTGCTGGGGCCACTGCTGTTTCTTATTTATATAAATGATATGTCTTCTAGTATTACAGGTGTTTCAAAAATATTTCTGTTTGCTGATGACACCAGCTTGGTAGTGAAGGATCTTGTGTGCAATATTGAAACATTATCAAATAATGTAGTTCATGAAATAAGTTCGTGGCTTGTGGAAAATAATTTGATGCTAAATCATAGTAAGACTCAGTTTTTACAGTTTCTAACTCACAATTCAACAAGAACTGATATTTTAATCAGGCAGAATGGGCATATTATAAGCGAGACGGAACAGTTCAAGTTCCTAGGCGTACGGATAGATAGTAAGCTGTTGTGGAAAGCCCATGTTCAGGATCTTGTTCAGAAACTAAATTCCGCTTTATTTACCATTAGAACAGTATCTGAAAAAAGTGACATTTCAAAACGAAAAGTAGTCTACTTCGCATATTTTGATACGCTTATGTCATATGGTATTATTTTTGGGGGTAATTCTTCAAATTCAAAAAGGGTATTTTTGGCTCAAAAACGGGCTGTTCGAGCTATGTGTGGTGTAAGTTCGAAAACCTCTTGTCGACCCCTGTTCAATAGTCTGGCAATTTTGACATTGCCCTCACAGTATATATTTTCTTTAATGTCGTTTGTTGTTAGCAATATTAGCTTATTCCCAAGAGTTAGCAGCTTTCACTCAGTTGATACTAGGCAGAAATCAAATCTGCATGTGGAATGCACTTCCTTGATTCTTGTGCAGAAAGGAGTGCAGTATTCTGCTGCATCCATTTTCAATAAGCTACCACAAGAACTCAAAAATCTTAGCAGTAGCCCAAACACTTTTAAGTCTAAACTGAGGAGTTTCCTCATGGCTCACTCCTTCTATTCTGTCGAGGAGCTCCTGGAAGAGCTAAAAAATTAAGCAAATTCCAGTGTTACATTCTTGATTTTCTTTATTTAAACTAACGACTTGTCGCCTGAATATGTTTCTTATATTTCATTTTATCTGTTTCTACAATTTACAACTGAATATGTTTCTTATATTTCATTTTATCTGTTACTACAATCGTGTTATAATTTTATGTATTGACTCGTTCCATGACCATGGAGACTTCTCCTTAATGTGGTCCCACGGAACAATAAATAAATAAATAAATAAAATCAGTATGAGTTTGCACTCCTTCTGGTCTGATTGACCGCACTGATTCGGTTAGGGAGGGTGGCATAAGTTAGTTGTATCCATTCCTGACGCAAGCTGGCCGACAGCTGCTGTAACTGGTCCTCGGTATCCTGGATGCTGGCACTGACGTCTGAGCTGGTCCCACACGTGTTGCGTCAGGGACAGATCCGAGGACCTACATCTACATCTATACCCTGCAAACCACCGTGAGGTCCATGTCAGAGGGTTCACCCCATCGTACCAGTTTTTGCCGCTGTCGGGCTTGGCTAGCACTTGGATGGGTCCCTGTGTGGGTCTGCCGAGTGTTGCTGGCAAGAGGGGTGCATTCAGCCCTTCTGAGGCCAATTGAGGAGCTACTTGATTGAGAAGTAGCGACACCGATCACGGAAACCGACAACGGTCAGGAGAGCGGTGTGCTGACCACATGCCCCTCCGTATCTCGCATCTGGTGACGCCTAGAGGCTGAGGATGACATGGCGGCCGGTCGGTAAGGTTGGGTCTTCAAGGTCTGTTCGGACGGTGCTTTTTTTAAAAATTATAGACGTTATGAGCATGAGACCTCCGTAAGTTTCCGAAAGTAACAGCTCCACATAAATTTCCATTATCAACGGCTTGTTCGAATACATTTACAACATGTTTTTAGACTGTGTGGAAGTTTAGTTTTCATGCAGTGGACACCTCTTCAGATGGCGTAAGAATTGTTTCATTAAGCTTTCTACAGTGCGAGAAAGTTCGTTAAATAAAAAACACCAAATGAATATGTCGAGTTGGAAAGGGGACATTGAAATACGCCCTCTCATCCGTCACCTGACGTACAGTAGCGTCTGACGAAGACTCATTGGCGTCTGCGGCCAGGATTCACACTCACTTAGTAGTGAGACTAATTACGCGAAGTTTTGCTCCGCACACTTTCTTGGTACCGTATGTTGTCTGACCCATATTAATGCTCAGCACAGAGACATATGTACCATTAGTTTTAATAAACTGTCGCTACTCCTGTATCACTAGTCAGTGGCCTGTAGGAATCCTGTTGCTTTAGAAAGGCTGTTAGATCCGGCCGCTGGATTGGAGTATAAGCACCGCAAACGGTCACTACACCGTCTGCAACCGGTTTCTACCTATTTCGTAAACAAAACAGGATGTCCAAAGTCAGACGAGAGAAGAACACACACAAAAATACTACGTTAGAAGCTACCACTGGATCAAACCGATTCCTTTGCCTTAGATAAGACCTCGCCAAATCCGCCTCATTGTTGTGAAAATCTACTTCAGTCTAGACGATGTCTCTGTGTTCTAATACGAGGCTTGTGCCCACTGAGCAAGCACTCGCTCACCGTGTTACACCTTTGCTCACATAAACCACAAAACCATTTAGCTCTTAAAACCGAGTTCAGAGAATGCACTAGACAATTCTCTCGGTTTTCCGCAGGAGAAGAAGTTTGTTCATCACTGAGAATCACTCCCGACAACATAACGCAACACGTTTGGGAACTCAGATCCGCCGCAAAAGGGGCTACCATACCACTTCTGCACCCTCAAAAGGGATGTTGGTTGACTCTCGATTTCGCAAGCTCCAAACCGCTCCACAAAATTATTTTACCAGGCTTTTCGTCCAATTAGTCTCCAGATGAGAACGTAGGCGACCTCCAGTCTCCCTTTACTGCCAAAACTGATAGTACTTGCTGTACCTTGTCGCTTCCTCTGACGACTTCTTTCGCAAAGGGTACTAGCAAACACGGTCCACCCTGTGGAAATCAGTCGGCCCAGAGCATCAGACATTTACAAGGGTTAATGGAATACTGGTCCATTATCTCCAGAATAGAGAACAGTCCCCGTCCGCTGGAAAACGGAAAATCGGCACTGGCGTTCACAATAGTCATCAGCACTAAGAAACGAGCGCAGCCAGGAAATATCTTACAAAGTTGAAGGAGTAAAATAAAAAGAACAGAACACTCTGGAAGTTTTAATTCAGTCAAAGTCCCGTTAGACATTATCCAAAGCACGGCTGACATGTAGCTGGATTCCAGCCTTGTCAGTGAATTTACAGCGGCTAAGCCGACACGCGCCCACGTTGAGCTCGCAGCACGACACTGCCGGCGAGGTGCGGTGCTTTCGCTGCTCCCGTGGGCAGCCCGTAGGGCGCCCTTGAACCTTTGATAGGGACAACCAGACGCCGCCTGGTCGCAAGTCAGCCTCATTAGCGCCGCAGTGTGTCGTGATCGTGAAAGCTGTGCACTATCTCGCTCACGTCTAGCGCAGCGCAGCAGGAACACCTGCTGCGCTGAGCACCAGTGGTCCGCCTCCCTCGGCCGCCTGTACAGCCTACAGCTGAACTCACAGGACGAAATATTAGTCACCGCCTTAAAGGAGATAACTGGTCGGTTTGGAGCGCTTTGACTGGTGTAGAACTGGTACCAACCAGACCTCCGTCGCTAATTTACGAATGTGAAGTGACTTGTACACTACATGATCAAAAATATTCGGACATCCCTATGTATCGCGGAATCGACTACTTGGTGTCAAGAGAGGCACACCCGTCAGTATAAAAGGAAGGGGAGGGGATGATGTGTAACCAGTAGAGAATCAGTAAGAGTACAGAGGGTCTGTCACAAGAGATTTGGAACGTGAACGTCACCTGAGTGACAAATCCATCAGGGACATTCTAAAGCTGCTCAAGTCAACTGTTGCTGATGTTGTTGTCAAGGGCAAATGTGCAGGAACAATCACAGCTAATCTAGGACTAGGCAAACCTCATATACTGATAGACAGGGACCGTCGAGCGTTTCGGAGTAAGGTTGTAGGAAAAAAAAAAAAAACTGAAATCAGAAGAAGGAATCACTCGTGAGTTCCAAACTCCTACCTGCGGTCCAACTAGTACAATGACTGTGCATGGAAAGATGGTTCGTACTGTCTTCTCCGAAAGCAAAGGAATTGCAGCAGATTTGTTTCACACTATTGAAGGTGAAGAAATGTTCATAGCTCTCAAGGTACGCATCTTAGAGTCCATGTATACTAGACTTTTTTGCATCGAGTAATAGTTCCTGTCGTATCCCTGAATATTGAACATTCCGCCTGAGACACTCTATATAATGTATCTGAAATCTTCCAGTGTCTCCAGATCTCCTCTTTCATTATTTTTAAACTAAATGTTAGCAAAGTCTAGATTGTGCTCTCTGCAGAATTCTGCAAAGCGGCTTCCCCTTTCATTCCTTGCCCCACTCTACATCTACATCTACATCTACGTTTATACTCCGCAAGCCACCCTTTCCTGTTCCAGTCGCGTATGGTTCGCGGGAAGAAAGACTGCCGGAAAGCCTCCGTGCGCGCTCGAATCCCTCTAATTTTACATTCGTGATCTCCTCGGGAGGTATAAGTAGGGGGAAGCAATATATTCGATACCTCATCCAGAAACGCACCCCCTCGAAACCTGGACAGTAAGCTACACCGCGATGCAGAGCGCCTCTCTTGCAGAGTCTGCCACTTGAGCTTGCTAAACATCTCCGTAACGCTATCACGCTTACCAAATTACCCTGTGACAAAACGCGCCGCTCTTCTTTGGATCTTCTCTATCTCCTCTGTCAACCCGACCTGGTACTGATCCCACACTGATGAGCAATACTCAAGTATAGGTAGAACGAGTGTTTTGTAAGCCACCTCCTTTGTTGATGGACTACATTTTCTAAGGACTATCCCAATGAATCTCAACCTGGCACCCGCCTTACCAACAGTTAATTTTATATGATCATTCCACTTCAAATCGTTCCGTACGCATACTCCCAGATATTTTACAGAAGTAACTGCTACCAGTGTTTGTTTCGCTATCATATGATCGTACAATAAAGGATCCTTCTATCTATGTATTCGCAATACATTACATTTGTCTATGTTAAGGGTCAGTTGCCACTCCCTGCACTAAGTGCCTATCCGCTGCAGATCTTCCTGCATTTTTCTGCGATTTTCTAATGCTGCAACTTCTCTGTATACTACAGCATCATCCACGAAAAGCCGCTTGGAACTTCCGACACTATCTACTAGGTCATTTATATATATATTGTGAAAAGCAATGGTCCCATAACACTCCCCTGTGGCACGCCAGAGGTTAATTTAACGTCTGTAGACGTCTCTCCATTGAGAACAACATGCTGTGATCTGTTTGCTAAAAACTCTTCAATCCAGCCACACAGCTGGTATGATATTCGATAGGCTCTTACTTTGTTCATCAGGTGACAGTGCGGCACTGCATCGAACGCCTTCCGGAAGTCAAGGAAAATGGCATCTAGCTGGGAGCCTGTATCTAATATTTTCTGGGTCTCATGAAGAAATAAAGCGAGTCCATTGTCTCTCACTATTTTCCCCTCTCTTTATCTACAACTGAACTGCAGCCGCCCATCACAATTAAATTTTCGCCTCCCTTAACGATCTGCATAAGTTACTTTACATCATCACACATTCTTTCAATCTCTCCATCATCTGCGGAGCTAATAAGCATGTAAACTTGTATGAGTATTGTGGGTTTTGCTTCATGACCGTTTGGTTACGATAATGTTTTCGCTAAGCTGGTCATAGCAGCTCACACGCATTTCTATATTATTCTTGTCCGCAATCACACATATTCCTGCATTACTCCTATCTGATTTTGCGTTGATAGCACTGTACTTACCTGACCAGACATCCATGTCGACCTCCCCTCGCAATTCACTTATTCTCACTATAACTAACTTCACACTATCCATTATACACTCCTGGAAATTGAAATAAGAACACCGTGAATTCATTGTCCCAGGAAGGGGAAACTTTATTGACACATTCCTGGGGTCAGATACATCACATGATCACACTGACAGAACCACAGGCACATAGACACAGGCAATAGAGCATGCACAATGTCGGCACTAGTACAGTGTATATCCACCTTTCGCAGCAATGCAGGCTGCTATTCTCCCATGGAGACGATCGTAGAGATGCTGGATGTAGTCCTGTGGAACGGCGTGCCATGCCATTTCCACCTGGCGCCTCAGTTGGACCAGCATTCGTGCTGGACGTGCAGACCGCGTGAGACGTCGCTTCATTCAGTCCCAAACATGCTCAATGGAGGACAGATCCGGAGATCTTGCTGGCCAGGGTAGTTGACTTACACCTTCTAGAGCACGTTGGGTGGCACGGGATACATGCGGACGTGCATTGTCCTGTTGGAACAGCAAGTTCCCTTGCCGGTCTAGGAATGGTAGAACGATGGGTTCGATGACGGTTTGGATGTACCGTGCACTATTCAGTGTCCCCTCGACGATCACCAGTGGTGTACGGCCAGTGTAGGAGATCGCTCCCCACACCATGATGCCGGGTGTTGGCCCTGTGTGCCTCGGTCGTATGCAGTCCTGATTGTGGCGCTCACCTGCACGGCGCCAAACACGCATACGACCATCATTGGCACCAAGGCAGAAGCGACTCTCATCGCTGAAGACGACACGTCTCCATTCGTCCCTCCATTCACGCCTGTCGCGACACCACTGGAGGCGGGCTGCACGATGTTGGGGCGTGAGCGGAAGACGGCCTAACGGTGTGCGGGACCGTAGCCCAGCTTCATGGAGACGGTTGCGAATGGTCCTCGCCGATACCCCAGGAGCAACAGTGTCCCTAATATGCTGGGAAGTGGCGGTGCGGTCCCCTACGGCACTGCGTAGGATCCTACGGTCTTGGCGTGCATCCGTGCGTCGCTGCGGTCCGGTCCCAGGTCGACGGGCACGTGCACCTTCCGCCGACCACTGGCGACAACATCGATGTACTGTGGAGACCTCACGCCCCACGTGTTGAGCAATTCGGCGGTACGTCCACCCGGCCTCCCGCATGCCCACTATACGCCCTCGCTCAAAGTCCGTCAACTGCACATACGGTTCACGTCCACGCTGTCGCGGCATGCTACCAGTGTTAAAGACTGCGATGGAGCTCCGTATGCCACGGCAAACTGGCTGACACTGACGGCGGCGGTGCACAAATGCTGCGCAGCTAGCGCCATTCGACGGCCAACACCACGGTTCCTGGTGTGTCCGCTGTGCCGTGCGTGTGATCATTGCTTGTACAGCCCTCTCGCAGTGTCCGGAGCAAGTATGGTGGGTCTGACACACCGGTGTCAATGTGTTCTTTTTTCAATTTCCAGGAGTGTATTATTAAACCTACCCATGTGATTAAGGGATACAACATTGCATACTCCGAGCTGTAGAACGCCAATTTTGTTTTTCCTGATGACAACATCCTGAGTAGTTTACACTGGGAGATCGGAATGTGGGACTACTTTACATCCGGAATACTTTACGCAAGAGGATGCCATCATAATAACTAAGTCATACAGTACCGCTGCTTGTCCTCGGGGTATGTAACGGATTTAGTTTCTTCTTACAATGTTGCCAACATTGAACTTATTTTAACAGTTTCTTTTCGGACGGTAGCCGTGGTGTGTGATGGAAAGAGGTTTTCCTCAGCTCCATCATCGATGACGCAGATACAGTATTACAATATAAAAATACTTACCACATGTGATAGTGCCAACGAGGTCAAGCTCTGTAAAGACAGTGTAGTCAGATGTAGTGTAATAGAAACCCTATTACGAGGAAATTTGATTACGCAAGTGCTTGTAGAAGAACCAATGGACACACATAAAATATACGACATAAAAGAATTAGAACTTTAGTAGTGGCAGCTATTCTTTTACAACTCATAAGGTATAGACATATGTTTCAAAATTTTAGTCCTTCAAAATAGTCACCAGCATTGTGTATAACCGGTTTCCAAAAATGGTTCAAATGGCTCTGAGCACTATGGGACTTAACATCAATGGTCATCAGTCCCCTAGAACTACTTAAACCTAACTAACCTAAGGACATCACACAACACCCAGTCATCACAAGGCAGAGAAAATCCCTGACCGCGCCGGGAATCGAACCCGGGAACCCGGGCGCGGGAAGCGAGAACGCTACCGCACGACCACGAGCTGCGGACCCGGTTTCCAGGGAAGTGTAAATTGTAGGAGACCTTTAGCAGCGCCATTTGTGTTCGTGAACGGAATGGAGCAGTTTGTTTCCCTACGAATCTCTGTAGCAAATCTCAAGCGAATGCCACGGACTTCCTTCATGTTAGTCATCAAGTCAGGCTCACAAGGGATTGTGTCCGGAGAGTGTGTTGGATTATAGCACTTCTCAATACCATTGATCGATTCACTCAATACTGTCATGCAAAAATATGGGTCGGTGCTTCTTTTTTAAAGCAGGCCGTAGGTAGTGTTCCAAAAATGAACTGTAATACACTACATGAACAGTCTGCCGTTGGGGAACGGTATGCGTCAGGATAGCAGCATCACTGTCGTGCACAAATATCACAAAAACTTTCATTTTATTGGGACTCCGACGAATTTTCAGTTGTCGTGGTGGTCCATAAAGACACCATTCGTTTGGTCGGCATTAAGGTGTGACTCGTACGCTTGGCCCATGTCTCATCCAGCGTAATGATACGGCATATGAAAGCCTCTCCTTTGTTTGCGTACCATTCGAAGTCGGTACTTACAGCGTATTACAGCCATTTCTGCCTTTTTATCAAACCATAGAGGAACCACCGTGATGTAGTTTCCCTCATGCTCAACCGTTTTTTTTAAGAATGTGAAGCACGTTTGTATACGCAGATCCTGTGTCTGGGGCTATCTCTCGAACCAATTGGCCTTGATCATATTCCAGTGACGCTGTGAAAGCAGACACTTTTTCTTTACCAGCACGCGGACAACCAGGCTGACAAATATGAGCCACATTTTCGCGTCCCACGTTGAAAGCCTTTACCTACTTTGCCATTGTTCTGTAAGGCAGCGTAGCTTTCCCGCAAACCTTTCGAAGACTCTGATGGCAATCTCGTGCTGTGCGTCCTCTGGCATATTTAATTTTTATACAACTTCGTTCTGTTGTTTCGAAAATACTGTTGAGAGCATTACAATAGCCCAACAAAAAAATGGCTCTGAGCACTATGGGACTTAACTGCTGAGGTCATCAGTCCCCTAGAGCTTAGAACTACTTAAACCTAACTAACACAAGGACATCACACACATCCATGCCCGAGGCAGGATTCGAACCTGCGACTGTAGCGGTCGCTCGGCTCCAGAGTGTAGCGCCTAGAACCGCTCGGCCACTCCGGCCGGCAATAGTCCAACGTTCTGTTCTTTTCGTAACTGCGCATGTGCGCGCTATGTGGGGAGGTGAGTCCATTTACACTGAGGTAAAACAGGTGTACACTGAAGTGCCATAAGTCCTGGAATACCTCATACGTAATATTCTGACGAATCCTCTTTGCTCGACGTGGCATGAACTCGAAAAGAAGTTGGAAGTTCCTTACAGAAATTTTGAACATGCTGTATCTATAGTGACCCATAATTGCGAAAGTGTCGTCGACGCAGGATTTTCTCATGAAATGACCTATTCGTGCTGTGACATGGCCAAATCATTCGCTCGAATTGTCCAGAATGCTCTTCAAACCAGTCGCTAACAATTGTGACCCGGTGATATGAAGCAATTCATCCATAAAAATTCCGTCGTTGGTTGAGAACATGAAGTCCATGAATAGCTGCAGATAGACTCAAAGTAGCCGAACATAACCACTTCAGAGCAGCGATCAGTTCAGTTGGTCTAGAGGACCTAGTCCATTCCACGTAAACACAGCCCACACAACTATGAAGCCACCACCAGCTTGCATTGTTGACAGCTTAGTTCAGTGGCTAGAACTGTACCATCAACTCTTACCAACTGAAATCGGGGCTCATCTGACCAGGGCACGGTTTTGCGGTCGTCTAGGATCCAACGGAAATAGTCACGAGCCCAAGAGAAGCGTTGCAGGCATTCGCGTCGGCAGTCTGTCGCCATAGCCCATAAACGCCAAATTTCGCCGCACTGTCCTAATGCATACGTTCATCGTACGTCCCTCGTTGATTTCTGCGGTTATTTCACGCAGTGCTGCTTGTCTATTAGAAGTGACAACTAAAACTCCGCTGCTCCCGGTAGTTCAAATGGTTCACATGGCTCTGAGCACTATGGGACTTAACATCTGAGGTAATCAGTCCCTTGAACTTAGAAATACTTAAACCTAACTAACCTATCACACACATCCATGCCCGAGGCAGGACTCGAACGACCGTAGCGGTCGCACGGTTCCACACTGTAGCTCCTAGAACCACTCGGCCACTCCGGCCGGCTACTCCCTGTAGTTAAAATGAAGGCTGTCGGCCAATGCGTTGTCCGTGGTAAGAGGTAATGCCTGAAATTTGGTATTCTCGGCACAGTCTTAACAACGTAGATCTCGGGATATTGAATTCCCTAATGATTTACGAAATGGAATATCCCATGCGTCTAGCTGTAACTACCATTTCGTGTTCAAAGCCTGTTAATACCCGTCGTGCAGCCGTAATCGCGTCGGAAATTTTTCACATGAATTTCCTGAGTGCAAATGACATCCCCGTCAATGCACTTCCCTTTTATATCTTGTGTTCGCGGCACTGCCGCTATCTATATATGGGCGTATCGCTGTCCTCTGATTTTAGTGACCTCGGTGTAGAGGAAGGAAAAATACCAAGGGAATGACGGATTACCAAGTGAGTTCTTTGCTAGATTCCAAATGATAAGTATAAAATCGAAACGATGAACTAACGAAAAATGGATAGACAGCAGGCGAGCAGTTGCAGCATGAATGAATATAGTCTAAGACGGCAATGCGTGGAGAAGTCTACGGGATATCTTAAGCCAACATCGGCTGATGATAATAATGACAGAGACAACCGTGTGGCTCCATAACACTCGCAAGAACGTTTACCTTCCGTCAAATTAGATATTTAATACGCTGAGACATGGTCGGCTGCCTTCACCGAAATCGCAATAAAACTTAAAAGATTTTGTTCCCATAGACAATAGCAGATGCACAGCAGTAATTCACCCTTGCATATCATGAACTACAGAGGTTACTCCTTCTGCCAGCGACAAAAATATAGGTAAAGCTTTAGAAAAGAGAATGGAGCAAAAATAAAAAAAATCACTCAGAAAAACAAAATGCCGCAGTGGACAAACATTCAGTTACATGCACCCGACACAAGTGATCAAATTCATTGATTTCAAGAAATTGTAGACAAATAAAACAATTTTAATCAATGCATTAGAGCAATTCAGGTTAATGATAAAGGAATTTAACTAAGAAAACCATCCCTAACGTGACATCAGAAGTATAGTTCATGTGTACTCTGCCAGTAACACTGTTACTGAAACAGGTGTCAGACAAGAAGAAACTGGTCAGAGATTGGACGACTGAGGGTTGGTAGAACTGCAAGTGAGAAATGAGACATTAGGAAGACATGCAACAAGTCTTGACTATCAGGTGTTTATTAATAATACGATAGTGATACTAGCAGAGGACACGAATTGCCAGGGTGCTGACAAAAACACGCGATGAGAAGGGACTGCAAATATTACACGAAAAGACATAAATAATTACACAGACAAAACAAACCCAAAACAAACTGTGAAACCAACGTGTGGAGCAATTAGAAGAGTTCAGTGATTTAAGTATTTAGGGTAAGCGATAATATCAACCATACATAATACCAGAGGTAACGGGAATAAAATAGGTATATCTATCCAGTACGCGGAAATATCTACAACACAATATCGGGCCCAATAAATGCGAAACTCAGCCATAACGTCACCCTAACAAAATTAGAAAGTTTGTACGTGATTCATTGCGTAACACCAAGGAAGAAACATCTGCAAGAAAAGTTCACAGGAAACTAATTTGGGCCAGGGAAAGTAGAACGATAATATAAATTATCACGGAACTAGGAAATATACCACAAAAATGATAAAATCAAAATGTCAGTGTGCTTGCTAGATTTTGTCAAACGATTTTCAAAGGAGAGTTGACATACGAGATTCCTTGACGGAAATCTGGATTTAAAAAATGTAACGATTTGATGTAAATTGTGTAGGTAGCAGACAAATGGGAATTTCACAGGAAGGCCATCAAAGAAGTCAAGGAATTTCGAGCTGGAAGGAATGTGATAAAAAACAAGATATGTATCGTCAGGAGAACGAAGCAAAAAAAAAAAAATACTGGACTGAAAGGAAAAAGTAACCAAAGAAATGGCCGTTAGCGTGCTCCATGGTTGGCTTGATTAAAATCAAGAAGAAGAAACAAAACTCTTAAAGCTATACAGATGTACATGTGATTCATGAAAATGTATTCTGATATGTCTGAATGTCTACGTACGCTAGTTTTAACCACTCATGTGGCACGTGTCCTTTACCTTTGTAGTCACATCTGCTCTGCTCCCATTGTACTTCTGGGCAGCTGAGTCACTGAGCGGTGAAGACACAATTATCATGTGACGTACGTCTGCGTTGTCTCATTAGCTGCCTTCAGCAGATTATTTGTCCTCTCTACTCTCTTTGTTTCCACCGGTGAAATGAACAGCACTCATTTTCTTGGACTTCAGCACAAAGCAAACGCGCTAAAAAGCAGAAATTACACCAGGCTATTTTCGCTTGTTTACGGAGCTTGCTATATTAACATAGTTAATTCTACCGAAATTTTTACATTTTCACAGCAGCCTTTCACACTTAATAAAGATGTGTCTTCACCTACATAAATATTCCGGAAGCGACTGTACAGCACAAGAGGAAGGAAATCTCATGCCTATATTATTCATTTTCTTTCCTATTCCTTTCGCGAATTGAGCGAGGGAAAAATTCTTTGATCCTATGCGAGATGCACGCTGGTAGCAGCCATTCTCGGGTACAATATGTTCCCAACAGGGTTTTGCGAGAACTGCCAATTAGTTACAATTTAAGTGCAGCTACTCAACAGAGCTCCAGTGTTAGCTGTAATTGTCGTATGGCAGCGAAACTTGGTAGATATTTCAATGTTGAACCGATTTACGCTGGAAAAAATTGATTTCTATTTTCACCACTAGGTGCAAATCTGGCGCTGTGAATTCAAGAAAGACGTATAGAACTGTTTCCATATGTAATGGATCAGGAACAGGACGTAGGCAGAAAAGGACAAACAAGTGAGAAAGGCATAATGTTGATTTTACTGTTAACCGCTGCACCGGAGGCTTCGATGAGATACTGCATCCGTAAAACGACGCGATCAATAGTTGCTCGCAGTAGTTTCGGCGTAAGCTGAGTAACGTGTTCTGTATGTTGACTTTCAGATCAGGCAGAGAACGAACGAATCCCTAGTAAAATTACTACTGGTTCACGAAAGGTTATTAATCTCAATCAATACACAAAATGTAACGTGGAAGTAGGTGCCAAGGAATAACTGGTGAAATTACACACAATTTTCAGTAACACTTTTTATTCAAATTTGGTGGAAGACTTTACGATATTTTAAAAAAAAACCAACAATCATTTAACAAATAAGTCACAATTTACGATAGGAAAGGACCTTTAAATTATTAAATTATTATAAAAATTTTCGCGCCAGTTAAAGGTAAGTACAGGCAAGCAATTTAATGTATACAACGCGAGGCTGTATAATATTTCAAGCTCAGCTAAATTACAGGTAAATTTAACTCCATTCATTAAATGGCACAGAATCTAACTTGTCTGCAACATATAAAGACAATGCTGTTTACAAAACTTCTCAAAATAGAAAAACCAAAACGCATGAGTCATCCACACGGGGGGACACTCACAGTTAATAATATTAACAAAATATATAAAAAACAAATTTTACAAATTTCTGCCAGTTAATTTACGGTAAACACACACGCTCGTCAGGTAGGACTTGCGAACTTTTACATTTTCCTTTAAAGGCAACAATTTCTACCCGTAATGAAATGGCGAACTTTTGCATGGCAAGTAAACACACTAATAACTGTCTACCTGTATAAAACACATAAGCACGTTGAGTTAAAGCCTTAAAAGGTATTGAATTGGAAAAACACACAACAGTTTTTTTCTGACTAGAAACAATATAAAAAAAAATCCACTACGGCATGCATTAACAACCTTGATTAATTATAGCCAAATATACGTAAACACAAATTTACGTAAGTTAGAGCTTCCAGATGAGCAGGAAATTGTTATGCAATTGACTAGTTCTTACCAGGAGGCAAAAGGAATTTTTCATCTTACTTAGAGTACCTTTTACACGTGAGTCTAGTAATAATAATTATGGCAAGTGAGAGAATGGATCAGGCCTTAGTGCCTTGCATTTTAAACAGTACAGTCATTGGTGCCTTAGACTTTCACAGACATGGCAGAGGCTACCAGTCGAATAAACCCGTAGCTAAGCTGGGAGGGGAAAGAAGCAATCCGAACCACATTTTTACTCTGACTCCCCCCCTTTCGTCCTCAAAAGGGGACAAACGGACCACCCTTTCTAATATTACCATCTTAGCGCGGGTGGGCAGACAAGAATGAATGGCGGGAAACCCCCAAAACATACGGCTGGTATAATTAACAAGAATAAGTAAATTGAATTCAATTAAACTTCATAAAATCTGTTAACAATCAATACTCAACTTCTGATGCGTTACGACTCCCAGGACTGAACCAAGGCAGCACCTCCAAATGCTCTGTCGAGTCGCCCGCTGCCAGCCTTTTCAACGGACGCAGGAAGGCGCGCCGATTTTCAGAACCTCCTAGCCGGTCGACAGCATACGGCCGAACTGCAGCTTAGACCCCTTGTGTACCCACGCTCAGGAAGATTCCTTTCGCGACGAGCAGTTAACGCCCCATACCACGGAGCCGCTGCTCGCGTCGCTTACGCTGATGCCGCGGTCAGCGCGCAGTCCCTTTTGCACCGGCAGAGAAGTCGCTTCTTGATGCCCCGACTGTCAGCTCTCCACGAGAGCCCATACAGCCACTTCTTAAACCCACGCGAACAGCCCATCTTTTCCCTTTCCCGCTACAGGGAGACACCGAAGCCTTCAATTGCGGCAACGGCGTCACCGCCAGAAAAACGGAGGGCGATTGCTTCACGCTGCGCGCTGCGGAGCGCTTTTCAAAGCTAGCTTTACTACGGCTCAGCGTTCAATGACATATTCACAGAGCCAAAAGATACATGGTTTCAGGTCAGGTGATGTTGCAGGCCACGCATCTGGAAAACCTTTGGAGGTAAACAGTTCGTGGAATTTTACGTTAAGCTGTTTCACTGGATGAACAATGAGATTTTGCCTCATCTTGTATGAAAACAGTGGTTTCCACACAGTCGCGCGCTTCCAGAGCGGGAATCACATGCTGTACGAGGAGATCTCGATAACGTGCAGGCGTCACGGTACACCTGACAGGCCCCCTGGGTGTATTCTATTCACAGAAGAACGGACCGGGAATAAAGGTGCTCGTGAATCCCCACCTCACAGTCACACATGGCGAGTGCAGTTGCTGTTCGTACACAACACGCGGTTTAACAGCACCCATATTTCAGCAATTCTGTGTATTCACTGGACACCATAGTGCAAAATGTGGCCAATTACTCCATAGAATAATGCGCAGACACATGTCGTCAAATCCAGTCCGTATCAGAAATCGAAGAGCAAATTCTGAGCGTTGCTGCGGATCATGAGGTTTGAGTTGCTGTACCGTGTGGATCTTGTTTGGTTACCAGTGTAATACAGACCGCAAAAGTTTCCATTCTGTTGACCATAGGCCGGCCAGCGGTTCTAGGCGCTTCAGTCTGGAACAGCGCGACCGCTACGGTCGCAGGTTCGAATCCTGCCTCGGGCATGGCTGTGTGTGATGTCCTTAGGTTAGTTAGGTTTAAATACAGGGTGATTCAAAAAGAATACCACAACTTTAGGAATTTAAAACTCTGCAACGACAAAAGGCAGAGCTAAGCACTATCTGTCGGCGAATTAAGGGACCTATAAAGTTTCATTTAGTTGTACATTTGTTCGCTTGAGGCGCTGTTGACTAGGCGTCAGCGTCAGTTGATGCTAAGATGGCGACCGCTCAACAGAAAGCTTTTTGTGTTATTGAGTACGGCAGAAGTGAATCGACGACAGTTGTTCAGCGTGCATTTCGAACGAAGTATGGTGTTAAACCTCCTGATAGGTGGTGTATTAAACGTTGGTATAAACAGTTTACAGAGAATGGGTGTTTGTGGATCGGCCGCCAGGCAGCCCGTGACTGAGCACTTCATCACTGGCCTCCAAGAAGCCCTGATCTTACCCCCTGCGATTTTTTCTTATGGGGGTATGTTAAGGATATGGTGTTTCGGCCACCTCTCCCAGCCACCATTGATGATTTGAAACGAGAAATAACAGCAGCTATCCAAACTGTTACGCCTGATATGCTACAGAGAGTGTGGAACGAGTTGGAGTATCGGGTTGATATTGCTCGTGTGTCTGGAGGGGGCCATATTGAACATCTCTGAACTTGTTTTTGAGTGAAAAAAAACCTTTTTAAATACTCTTTGTAATGATGTATAACAGAAGGTTATATTATGTTTCTTTCATTAAATACACATTTTTAAAGCTGTGGTATTCTTTTTGAATCACCCTGTAGTTCTAAGTTCTAGGGGACAGATGACCTCAGATGTTAAGTCTCATAGTGCCCAGAGCCATTTGAACCATCTATTAACCATGGAATGGACAATTCTCGGGACACTGCGCGGGCACTAGAACTACTGGGGCATGTGCTGCATGGTCAGTCACGGCAACGGCACAGAGCCCCGTCAATAACCTCCACTGGGATACCTTCCTCTTCCAGGTGCGACACCGAGCTCAGCCGTGCTTTGAATTTCATTGTAACCTTCTTTAAACTATTTAACAGCATCGTGCCTCTCTTCAGTCGTTTCAGTCGGCGGCACTCTCTGATTGCAGCACTGTAGCTGATGCCATTCACATAAAACTGTTCCACCAACAGCGAACGGTCTCTCTCCTCAATAGCCACATTCTCCACTCACGTTATGGCTTGCAAAATGACAGCGTAGATGCCATACCGTCATACAAACTGAGCTGTTGCGCTGCTGGTGCCATCCCAATCGTTGTGAGTCGACTTTCGACGCCTGCTTGTCTTCTTCCCATCTTTGGCGGATGGCTATTTAACTGCGGCACGCGCGCTCTGCTGGGGCTGGAGTTAGGGTACCAGCTGTGTGAGCGACAGTGACGTGTGGAGCTGTGGATTTACGCAGCGTGGCGAGTGGCCGAGTAGGTACGATGGAGGAGCGTGGCCAGCTGCTGTGGCGTGTTTAGCCGTTGGAATGCAGATCCGCTGCCGACGGTGACTGGGATTTCCTTGAGATTTGAAGGACACATTTCCTTCGCGTCTCTTAAAAGTAACTCAAAGTGAATAAACTGGAGTCGTCGAATTGTCCCTTGGCGAGTTCTGTTCATGTTAATTGAATACCCGAGTGCACTGAAAACTATCTTGATTGTTTCAGTTACTGGTCAATGTATTTCGTCTGGCCGCCTGATATGTTGACGGCATTTAAGGGCACAGCAAGTAGATATAAAGCCGTGCTTAATGCGTAGCTAGAGGTCATACCAAGTAGTGCATAAGTCTGTGCCTGACGTTCGAGAGCGGGCCGTAATAATTTTCTCTATTTCCCTTTTCTATGTTATTATTTTAATTTGTTCTAGAGAATTGGCTAATCAAATTTTAAGAGCCGTTACTGGGACAGTGGTCATGCTGGTTAGTTCTGCTTGGGTTCATTTTGTGCCGCGTATAATTAAAGGTCTATTTATAACCAGCTGGGCAGATATGCTCTGTCTATCTTATGCGCCAGAATGTTGTCTGCCGCTGATGTGTTTATGTTTCAGATAATTGGCAGTGGTCGACGTGAGCAAACTCCGATCGGGGTATCAACGTGGAAGAAGGAAATTTAAGGACCTGCATCGGTGTCAATGGATACGTTGTTAGTGTCCTGCAATTCCATCTTTCTAGTGGAGCGATACTTCCTGGCAGATTAAAACTGTGTGCCGGACCGAGACTCGAACTCGGGACCTTCGCCTTACACGGGCAAGTGGTCTACCAACTGAGCTACCCAAGCACGACTCACGGCCCGTCCTCACAGCTTTATTTCCGCCAGTACCTCGTCTCCTACCTTCCAAACTTTACAGAAGCTTTCCTGCGAACCTTGCAAGACTAGCACTCCTGAAAGGAAGGATATTGCGGAGACATGGCTTCACCAGAGCCTGGGGGATGTTTCCAGAATGAGATTTTCACTCTGCAGCGAAGTGTGCGCTGATATGAAACTTCCTGGCAGATTAAAACTGTGTGCTGGGCCGAGACCGATAATTTCTGTTGCAGCGTTATGGTTCTCCGGAAGTTTAATTGTAGCTCAAAGTTGAATATAGTTCCACTTTACCTTCTGGACCGTGAATCTCCTGTATCTGTTAAAACCTTTCGGTCTGCTCGCGTCCATCACTAATTTTCAACGTAAACTTAAAACGGCCCCATTTTAAGACTATTTAATATGCTATTATTATATTCTGGGGATGAAATGTATGTGAACGTCGTACCTCTAAGTAATACTAAAGACAAGCCTAGTTGAGTGTATTGATATGATTACACTTTTAATTTGTTAGAATTGCCTAAGATCAGTCCATGTCTTAGTTGTTGGAAGTACTTTTAGAATTTGATACGAGTTATGTGAAAGCCAGTCTCTACGTAAGTCATTAAGTATCTTTAAAAGTTGTGTGTGATTCACTTATGTAAGTTAAATTTGATTAATGGTGGTTTTATGAACATTGTTTTAATTAGTGAAAATTGGTTGAGTAAAATTTGAAAGATCTGTGTCTATCGGACTTAAATGCGTTAATGTTTTTATCTGAGTGCTGCTGGGGGTTCGGTAGGGCAGGTTAATTTCATTAAGTGCACGAGTTTGTAATAAAGAAGTGTATGGCAACTACAGACTGGTTATGTGTTTAATTTCGATGTGACGAAAGGAATAACACATCACAGACAGTATACAGCGCCAGAATTGCAGGCGGTGGCCACAGTTGGTACTAATGTTTTTTCCTGCGTAAATCGGCTCCTCATTAACGCATTAGAATATCTGTTAAGTTTCGCTGCCATGTGATAATTCCAACCCACACTGCACTTCCGTGGCGGAATTTATAACCACACGGTACGTCGTCCTTCTTCCAAGGATTCTCATTTAAAGTTCCCTGACCATTTCTGTTACACTTTCGCGTCGGCTGTACCGGTTTGTTATATCGTGCGAGGTGGCGCAGTATATAGAACAATGGATTCGCATTCTGGAGGACTGCAGTTCAAAACCATGTCCGGCGATCCAGATTTAGGTTTTCTATGATTTCCCTAAATCTCTCCAGGCAAATTCCGGGATGTTTCCTTTGAAAGGCCACATCCGATTTCCTTCCCCCTCCGAGCTTGTACTCCGTCTGTAATGATCTCGATGTCGATGGGATATTAAACCCAGTCTTCCTTCCTTTCGGCCTGCCACGATCCTAGCAGCGTGCCTTGGAATTCGTCCGTTGTCTGTTGTCTTGCCTACTTGTTAAGGACTCTAAACAACGAAATAGTAGATCTGGTCGCACTAGCGAATTGTATGCCGCTTCCTCTATAGATGCTCCATACTTTCCCAAAACAATTCCAACAAATCTTAGTCTAGTATTCACTTTTCTCACTACTGGTTTTACCTGATCAGCTGACTTCAGATCACTCCTCAGTATTACCCATAAATGCTTATGCGATGTGACGCTCTTAAAATGTTTTACCACTGATCTTATATTTAGATGTTATCGGATTCTTTCTCTTTGTTATTGGCGTTGTCTTACAGTTATCCATATTTCAAGACAGCAGTCATACATTACACTAAGTGGAAAACAAGTCCTTACTATCATCAAACGGGGATATTTCTCTTTTAGTCTTTAGTGAACAGCCTCGTTGTGCTTTGTAGAATAGAGAAATCCCTTCACAGGCCCGAAAAGACGCGTTCTGAGTCCAGGCGAAATAGCATTCGACATGGCACATCGGAGAAAGAAAATGTTAGTATAGTATTACACTCATGCTCTTAAATTAAGGATAATGCTGATACATGGTGAAACAATGCTCTGGTAGGCGGTTTGTGGGTTTAAATCACCTCGGGATATGACCATGAGATGCGGTCGTCGCACGGTGGCGCTGGCAGCATTCCACATACGCAGAGGTGTGTTGGTGCATGTCAGAGTACGGTGCAGCGAGTAAGTGTGCAGACCTTTTCAGACGTGCTATGTGTTGAAAATGGCTCAAAGAGCACATATTGATGACGTTATGAGGGATAGAATAGCAGGGCGACTGGAGGCTGGTCAAACACAGCAGGTCGAAGCACGGTACGCAGATGTACCACAACGAGTGATCTCATGATTATGGCAACGATTCCAGCAGACATGAAACGTGTCCAGGCGCTACAGTACCGGACGTCCATAGTGTACAACACCACAAGAAGACCGATATCTGACCATCAGTGCCCGAAGACGGCCACAGAGTACTGCAGGTAGCCTTGCTCGGGACCTTACCGCAGCCACTGGAACAGTTGTCTCCAGACACACAGTCTACAGACGACTGAACAGACATGGTTTATTCGCCTAGAGACCTGCAAGTTGCATTCCACTGACCCCTGGTCACAGGAGAGCCCGTAGAGCCTGGTGTCAAGAGCGCAGTACATGGTCGTTGGAACAGGGATCCCAGATTATGTTCACCGACGAGTCCAGGTATGGTCTGAACAGTGATTCTCGCCGGGTTTTAATCTGGCGTGAACCGGGAACCAGATACCAACCCCTTAATGTCCTTGAAAGGGACCTGTATGGAGGTCGTGGTTTGATGGTGTGGGGTGGGATTATGATTGGTGCACGTACACCCCAGCATGCCTTTATCAGAGGAAGTGTAACACGTCAGGTGTATCGGGACGTCATTTTGCACCAGTACGTCCGCCTTTTCAGGGGGACAGTGGATCCCACCTTCCTACTGATGGATGATGACGCACGGCCCCTCCGAGCTGCCATCGGGGAGGAGTACCTTGAAACAGAAGATATCAGGCGAATGGAGTGGCCAGCTTGTTCTCCAGACCTAAACCCCATCGAGCACGTCTGGGATGCTCTCGGTGGACGTTTCGCTGCACGGCTTGAAACCCTTAGGGCACTTCAGGAGCTCCGACAGGCACTGGTGCAAGAATGGTAGGCTATACCCAGCAGCTTGTAGGGAAGCAGCCTACTCACGCTGTAGTAAATGCATATCAGTCTTTTCATTGTGTGCCAGCCAGTCCTGTAACTAGCTCTGACGTCATAAATGTTGCGCAATACCGTAAAAATCAAGCAAATGACCTAAAACTGTTCTATCATGTCAGAAATAATACTAAATTAATGTGTGTTAAATATCAGTTCGATAACTTAAGTCATTTCCGAAATTTGGACGTTTTTCTGCAAAAATAATTGGCGCAACAGAAAAGAGCTAGAGACTTCAAAATTTATATTTAGATTCAGCTTTCATAATGATTTAATAAAAACAGTACTTTGGATTTCACAAATTAAGATTTTAGTGGAAATTTATGATTTTCTGGTTTTCGTCTCAAAACTGAAGGAAGCAAGATAGATTAAGTAGGCTAGTAATTAAGGCTAGGATGTTTAGATTTAAATAGGTTGGAGGTCCGCTATGACAATGAATATGTGTGAAGTTTCTTTTGAATACCTATAAAATTCTAGCAATAGCGGATCTCAAAAGGGACAGTTCAGAACTCATCTGCTGCGTGCAGTGCAATTAAATTAATTCTCTCGCCCACAATACCTAACTTAGCCACGTCAAAATTTTATTATCAATACTTACCTGCGTGCTGAATGCACAGTTAAATTAAGAGCTTCATCGGCCATCAGCAAGAGATGCTATGATTTATTATGTGACTTGAAGTGGTGCGTTACTAGCACAGCGGCTAGTCGGGACAGCCGATTTGATCAGGCGTTCCCTTAGCCGTCCGCACCGCGGATTTATATAAAAGAGCGCTGCGCGAGGAAGCAAGGCCCCAGTTCTCTCTAGACGCTGAATGACACGCCACCTGTGTCGGCTGTCGCGCCGCGTCGGTATCACTGCTACAAACAGCCTCGGGTGCCGTATTAAGTTACTAGAAATGCGCGTAACCATGAAATCATTTCAAGTGATTTTCATTTTCTAGCTTCAGTTTGCGTAGTGTCGTATTTTCACGTGCCGTCGCGGGACAGACATTCTACCAATAATTTAGCGTGGCGTTTGATGAAATACTCTCATCAAATTATGGCGAGCATTCTTTTTAACATTTAATTCGGACATTTATAGTTGCATCAGCGCATTAGACTCTGAACTGCTCTGTTAGTTAGGTTGCAGGGATACTTGTGTTTTTTATTTGTGAATTTGAGAATATACTCAACTATTTTGGAAAATCGTTTTTGAATGGAAATCCCGGACAATCTCCTAATTCCTCAGAGTTATAAGCTGCAGCTATAAAATTCTTCTCAGGTGAAGTGGGCACTAGGAACTCTTTTTACAAGCTTCACGTTTTGTTAAATCGCTTTCTGGGGGCTAACACGTAAATAGGGAGCCAGTGTTGAGAACGGCGAAAGACAGCTTTAACAATATTCTAATAGCCAGAAGCTGATTCAACAACAAACAAACATTTGTACAGCAATCATATTTCCCAATTCAAACTCGCCGCCCCACAAGCTGCTCGACCATCTGATTCAGAGTATGCCAACCCGTTGTGCGGCCTGTGTACGTGTGCATGATGATCATATCCCATATTGATGTAAGGGTACATGCGCAGGAAACAGTGGCGTTTTGTAGCACATGTGTTTCGGGACGGTTTTCTCAACTTATCACCAATACTTACAGATCTGTGTCGGGTGTGTTCCCTATGTGCTTATGCTATTAGCGCCAGTTTTGTGCAGTGCCACGTTGTGTGGCACCACATTCTGCAGTTATCCTAAATTTATGAGCGTGAGTGTAGTTAACAACAACAGCGTTCATACGAGTTTCCGGCTTGCAGTCTTTCATCGTTTAATCCATTGCAAGATGTTTCGATTGGGCATTTGCCAGTCATGTTCACGTGAACCACCGAAGACTGGCTAGCTCGAGATTTGTTTGAACATTTAATCCGCCGGGAAATTTTTGAAATTCACAGTCCCGGAACTATAGTCGAGTCTATCTAAGAGGATTCCTGACAGCTCGCAGTGCTAGTGCCAGTTTTCAACTGCGAAGCGCTAACGGTTGCAGGCAAAAATCGTAGCCGCTTAGAGAGTTGTGATAACACTGTGGCGTAGCCATAGAGTCGTTTACATAACTGCTTTGGGTTACTGGTAGAGGTAGCCCCGCAAAGCTGCCGCACCCTGCCCAGTGCAACTGTCGGAGATCAACTTACGCCGACTCAACGATAGTCTTGCTTCTATACGGTAAAAATTCACGGTAACAAAGTCTGCATAGTACTAGGGATAGAAAGCTGGCTGAAACCAGCTGGCAAATGGCAATAGGAATGGAATTCTAAACTCCTAATTGAATGCATATCGCAAAGATAGGTTGAACGCTGGTGATAGAGGCGGGTTTATACCAATAAAAATACGGTAATACTGTATATAGTGAGATTAATATACGAGGGCTATTCGGAAAGTAAGGAACAGTAGGCCGTGAAATGGAAACCACAGTGAAAATCAAAACTGTTTTATTTGCAACAGTTAGCCTCAACTTCCAGCTACTTATCTCCATAGTCGCCGATCCGACTTAGACGTTTCTCGTAGCGTTGTACCAACCTTCCAATACCCTCGTTATAGAAGGCAGCCGCCAGTGCTTTCCACCAATTCTCTACGCTGGCCTACAGCTCGTTGTCTTCATAGCCAGTGGTTCATGTGAGCAGAGACGAAACTGAGAGGGAGACAATTACGGGCTGTATTGTGGGCAATCAAACATTTCCAATTGAAAACAATGCAGGAGCATCTTCATTGCCCCTGCAGCATGCGGCTGACCATTGTCTTGAAGAAGAAAACGCACGACAGTAGTGTAATGTTGGCTGTATAGCTTCAGGCGAAATTTCTGACCAGGCTCTCTTACTTGGCGGGAGGCGTTATTGTTCTAGGTATCTTTACGTGCTCCCTGTGTGCTCAGAGCTAAAAAGAACGCCGTAATGCGATCGTCGGACAGACTAGAGACGCTGCCTGACACATCTGTGCAAAAGTTCATCGGATTTTCACTGTAGTTTCGATTTCGCGACCGATCGTTCTTTACTTTCCGAATAACCCTCGTACATTCAGTATGCGAAATAATCTGGATGGAGATAAGCGTTAAAGGCGGATCAAACATAGTCATATGAGACTTTTATAGTCCTTATGTCTCAGCAAAAGTAATGGAACATCTGATGGGAAACTTGGAGAATATTTCGGGTAAATTTTCGGGTCATGTTGTAATTTAAAGTGGAGATGTCAACTTGCCAGATATGTACAGGGAGACACAAGTGATCTGGACGGATAGAAGGAACAGAGAATCGAGTGAAAATTTTCTACTAAGTGCTTTAAACGAGAATTATCTGGAGTGGTTTATCAGAGAACCAAGGGCGCATTCCCAAGTCTCAATAAACGATCTCTATGAAACTTATTGTGTGTGTAGAGGGTGGCAAAGTGATGCAATAATTATTTTTTTTTGTTTCTACCCAATTTCACTTTTAAAGGGTAAAACTCACCCCTAAAGGTAATTTGGGGTATTGGGTTTGGAGGGAATATCTTCGAAACGACGATGTATACAAAAGTAATTTACATTCTTGAAAACGTACGATCGAACTTTGCAATAATTTGAAATTTTGCAAAATACCCCACCACCACTAACTAATTTGAAAAATGAAACCGTTTGTTACCACACAAATTAAAGCAGCTTTCAAGCTAATGTGTAATGAATCTGGTTTCTGAAATACCATTTTTGGAAAGTGTAGCGGCGTCACTGCATAAAGTAGTTTTAGTGTGAAATTGCGGCAGTGGATTGTAGCCGTACCGTACCCGTAAATCAGGCGTGGGCTTGTTGATAGTAACTTTGTGCAACATGAAACCGCAGAGTATGTCGGGCCGACATGGGCGCAAGAGCTGCCGAAACGGCGTGCGTGAGTAACTCTTGCCGCAGACCGCCAACGAAACCAGCACACTGGCGCTAACCTAACGTTTTTCAGTGCGTGACTTGAAAAGGCGCATTCGCAAAACATATGCACACTGCAGTCAAGTAATACCAGTATCTTTAGCGTCACGGATGTCTTTGACGACGGTGCCGTGCTATACGCGCGGCCATATGAAGCTTCCGACGGAGGATAACCGTTACATTCTGTGGCGGGGCTACCATACCCGGGGACAAGATACTTGTTCGTCTGATGATCTCAAAGGAATCGACGGCACAGGTAGGGACGTGGTCCGTTTACACCTTTCGATGTTGGAAGAACCTTGTGAAATTTTCAGTTCTAGTTCTGTTGAATCATTCTGATGTCAATCTCCATTTGAGAAACAATATAATTGAGCTGCAGTCACTAGCACATAATCAATACGTTTCGTCAAGGCTTACCAAGGTACTGAAATGTGGCTTATACAAATCAGAATACTTGGTGGATCAGCTGCGACAACTTGAATTCCTGCTGAATTTTTTTTTATGTTGTGCTCTCTGTCGTGTGTATTATGTAAAAAAATTTCGTTCATTTTATGTCACTGTGTAAAAAAGCGTTATATTTTAAAATTTATTTACAGATAATATTATTGTAATGATTTTGTGTGATAATAATGAGTTACTTATTATTTTCTGTTAAAAAACACTTACGTGAAACGGTAAACTAAAAGACAACAAAAATATATAAGACAACACTTTAAAACATTATACAAATATAAGTAAAGTAAATAACTAGAAGAATAATGAATGTTTAGATACTTCGATTAGGTATGTTGAAAATACTTTGACAGCAGTTTGTTTACAGCTTATTTTCCAAAAACGGTATTTCAGAAACCAGCTTTATTACATATGTATGTATGTAGCTTGAAAGATTCTTTATTTTATGTTCTAAAAAAGTTTTCGTTTTTAAAAATTAATTAAAGATGGTGGAGTATTTTCTACAATTTGATATTATTGTAAAATTCGTCTATACAGTTTTGAAGAACATTAATTACATATAATCTTTTGTATGAGAAGCATTTTCTTGTATATCATCGTTGCAAAGATTTTCCCCTCCAAACCTAATATGCTAAATTCGGGGTGCGTTTTATCCCTTAAAAGTGAAATCAGACACAAACAAAGAAATAAATATTGCATTATTTTGCCCGTTCTGCCCATCAGGCAAGTTTTATCATGATCGTTTATTGATACTTAGGAATGTACCCTTGTTAAACATGCTGGTGACAGATCCCAATTTTTCTGCTCAGTTGGCTTAGAGCGGGGGATCAGTACGGTCATTACAGCATGATTGAACACCAGCAACAAGTGGCAGATTTCGGTTACCTGACAGGTCAACACAAAATTTTCATCTCCAGCACTGTCAGTGTTGAGCATCAACGGACGAAGTTCAAGAGCGTCGTAAAGTAAGCATTAGACAGGTACACACTAAGTAAAATTGTGATGTATGGATAAGATCAATCGTGGTCCGACAAAGTGTTAGAAAATTGCTTCGAAAGTAAAGAGTGCTCCACTGCGAAGTCATTACGTAAGCAAAGGCTCACAGACGTACAAAAAAGCCGAAATTAGCTAAAAGGGACGTAGGCGTGAAGCGTTCGGCCAGTTCGAAATCAAAATTCTAGCTACCGACTTTATATAAAATCGTAACAGGTTTTGGTCATGTGTTAAATCAGTAAACGGATTGAAGTCATACATCCAGACACAGAGGATAACACATAAAAGGTCGAAATACTAAAGGTCTTCGTCTAAAACAAATTTTACAGAGGAAGATCGCACTGTTGTTCCTCCACTGAATCGTCGCACGGACGATAAGATGACGGGATATCGAAACAAGTGATCAGGGGGTAGAAAAGCAACTGAAATCGCTCAGCAGAGGAAACGCCAACGGACGGGAGTCCAATTCGATCCTGTACACATTATGCGTAAGAACTTGTCTATCTTCTATGAGCAGCGTACAGTAGTCTCTACAGGAGCAGAATGGTGCCGATGATTGATAGGAAGTCCAGGTCATTCCCATCTTCAAGAAGGATCGTCGAACAAACGTATAAAACTACAGACCCCTATCTCAGACGACGATCTGTTGTGGAATTTTGGAACATGCTTTATGCTCGTGTATTACGACACTTCTGTATGCCGAAAATCTCCTCTGTAATGATCAACATCGGTTACGAAAATAACGATCATGTGAAACCAAGTTTGCTCTGTTGGTTAACGAGACCCTTAAAGCCGGAGATATAGACTTACAGAGAGAATATGTGCTCCTTGACGGCCGAAAGGTGTTCTTTACAGTTCCGCCCTTCCGCCTAGTGAACAAAATACGAGCACAGCATGTCTTCAGATGACAAAGTAGCTTCGGGGGCGACGCAAGAAAGCATTATAGAACAATTACTTATCAGAATATATGAAAATGATCTAGTGGGTAACGTCGGAAATTCCATGAGGCTTTTCGCGGAGGGAACTGTTATATACAGAGAAAACGCTAGAAAATTGTAGCGAAATGGAGGAAGACGTGCAGAGGTTCAACGATTGGTTCAGGGAGTGGCAATTGACCCTCAACATAAATAAATGTAACATATCACGAATACATAGACGGAAAGACTTTTTACTGTATGACTACACAGTTGCAGAACAATCACTGAAAATATCACATAAGATATCTAGAAGTTTGCATACGGAGCGATCTGAAGTGGAACGACCACATAAAATTAATTGTGGGCAATGCAGATACCAGACTGAGATTCATTGAAAGAATTCGCAGGAAATGTAGTCCATCAGCAAAGGAAGTTCAATCTGGGATCCGAACCATATAAGACTGATAGGGGAATTAGAGAGGATCCAAAGAAGGGAAGCACGTTTCTTTGCAGATTCATTTACAAGGTGTACAACTTCCGCCCTTTTTTCCCCCAACATTTGAGGCTTTAATGAAACAAAATGGTTACACATGTATCATTCAAAGTATTTTCCATCGCTGGCCACTACTTTCTTCCATCTTTCGGGCAGTGTACGAATTCCGCGTCGAAAAAATTGTTCATCTTTTGGATCGATCCACGAATCGACCCAATTTGTGACTTCTTCATGAGGTCGGAAGTGTTGGTCAGTCAGGCCATGCGCCATTAATCTAAACAGACGATAGTCAGAGGGAGCAATGTCTGGAGAATACGACGGGTGGGGTACGACTTCCCATTTTAACGTTTCCAACTACGTTTTGACTTCTTTTGCAATTTGGGGTCGAGCGTTGTCGTGTTGCAAAATCACTTTATCGGGCATCTCGCTGTATTGCGGCCGTTTGTCTTTTAATGCTCTGCTCCAACGCAATAACTGCGTTCGATAACGAGCACCTGTGATTGTTTCACTTGGTTTTAACGCCTCATAGTACACGATGCCGAGCTGGTCCAACCAAGCAGAGCATGATCTTGCAGCCGTGAATATTCGGTTTGGCTGTCGACGTGGAAGCATGGCCGGGATATTCCCATGATTTTGTGCGTTTAGGGTTATCGTAATGAACCCATTTTTCGTCTCCGGTCACAATGCGATGCACAAATCCCCTCACTTTTTGCCTCTGAAGCAACTGTCCACAAACACACAAACGCCGTTCAACGTCTCTTGGTTTCAGCTCACACGGGACCCAAGTTCCTTCTTTCTGAATCATGCCGATGGCCTTGAGATGTTTTTAAATGGCTTGCTGTGCCACTCCCATTAATCATGTCAATTCTTCTTGAGTTTGACGCGAGTCTTCTGTCAGCAATGTCTGCACCTTCGAAAACATTCTCTCTTCCACCACTATGCCGGTCTACGACGTTAAAATCACCGTTCTCGAAGCGTTGAAACCACTCAAGACATGTTCTTTCACTAATAGCGTCCTTTCCATACGTACTTGAGAGCATTCGATGAGACTCAGCCGCTGTTTTCTTCATACTGAAACAAAACAGTAACACCTCCAGCAAATGACGAGAATTAGGCTCGTAAACTGGCATTTTCAATCAAGAACAACTTTATGATGCAGACACAAATCGATTAATGTTTGAATGAGGTTATGTTGACCGAGGTCCAAGCTAACTGCCTGACGTCTGCGATCTGCTTCTTTCGACTGCTACTCACCATTGTCGCTACCTATCGGCAAACGGCGGAAGCAGAGTTGTACAACTTGTAGTAAATGAGAACACGTCACGGAAATACTAAACCAACTTCAGTGGCAGACCCTGCCAGAGGGGCGTTCTGCATCACGGTATGGTCTATTGTTAAATAGCGTCAGCCAATATATTACACTCCTGGAAATGGAAAAAAGAACACATTGACACCGGTGTGTCAGACCCACCATACTTGCTCCGGACACTGCGAGAGGGCTGTACAAGCAATGATCACACGCACGGCACAGCGGACACACCAGGAACCGCGGTGTTGGCCGTCGAATGGCGCTAGCTGCGCAGCATTTGTGCACCGCCGCCGTCAGTGTCAGCCAGTTTGCCGTGGCATACGGAGCTCCATCGCAGTCTTTAACACTGGTAGCATGCCGCGACAGCGTGGACGTGAACCGTATGTGCAGTTGACGGACTTTGAGCGAGGGCGTATAGTGGGCATGCGGGAGGCCGGGTGGACGTACCGCCGAATTGCTCAACACGTGGGGCGTGAGGTCTCCACAGTACATCGATGTTGTCGCCAGTGGTCGGCGGAAGGCGCACGTGCCCGTAGACCTGGGACCGGACCGCAGCGACGCACGGATGCACGCCAAGACCGTAGGATCCTACGCAGTGCCGTAGGAGACCGCACCGCCACTTCCCAGCAAATTAGGGACACTGTTGCTCCTGGGGTATCGGCGAGGACCATTGGCAACCGTCTCCATGAAGCTGGGCTACGGTCCCGCACACCGTTAGGCCGTCTTCCGCTCACGCCCCAACATCGTGCAGCCCGCCTCCAGTGGTGTCGCGACAGGCGTGAATGGAGGGACGAATGGAGACGTGTCGTCTTCAGCGATGAGAGTCGCTTCTGCCTTGGTGCCAATGATGGTCGTATGCGTGTTTGGAGCCGTGCAGGTGAGCGCCACAATCAGGACTGCATACGACCGAGGCACACAGGGCCAACACCCGGCATCATGGTGTGGGGAGCGATCTCCTACACTGGCCGTACACCACTGGTGATCGTCGAGGGGACACTGAATAGTGCACGGTACATCCAAACCGTCATCGAACCCATCGTTCTACCATTCCTAGACCGGCAAGGGAACTTGCTGTTCCAACAGGACAATGCAGGTCCGCATGTATCCCGTGCCACCCAACGTGCTCTAGAAGGTGTAAGTCAACTACCCTGGCCAGCAATATCTCCGGATCTGTCCCCCATTGAGCATGTTTGGGACTGGATGAAGCGTCGTCTCACGCGGTCTGCACGTCCAGCACGAACGCTAGTCCAACTGAGGCGCCAGGTGGAAATGGCATGGCAAGCCGTTCCACAGGACTACATCCAGCATCTCTACGATCGTCTCCATGGGAGAATAGCAGCCTGCATTGCTGCGAAAGGTGGATATACACTGTACTAGTGCCGACATTGTGCATGCTCTGTTGCCTGTGTCTATGTGCCTGTGGTTCTGTCAGTGTGATCATGTGATGTATCTGACCACAGGAATGTGTCAATAAAGTGTCCGCTTCCTGGGACAATGAATTCACGGTGTTCTTATTTCAATTTCCAGGAGTTTACTTCCGCCTATTTACAATGACGGGAAAAATAGCAACACGAAAATGTAATTAGTGCACGGTAGTGAAATTTCGCGAATACATTTGTCTAGGTAACATATTTAAGTGATTAACATTGCAATATCACAGGTTAACGTGGGCGCAAGATAAGCCGTTACGAATTCGATCTGCTGGTACATGAATAACCGGCGTAACGTACATAAATAACCGGCGTAACTGACAGAACTGCAAACATGCAGACGTGCATGCATTGTGCTGTACTGGTGTGGGCTATCGGTTTGTGGCATGGAGCTCCACGCCTATTGCACTTGGTCGGTCAATACAGTGGCGGTCAGTGCTGTTTATCGATGACACTGGAGTTGTCAACCGGTGATGTCACATATGTGCTCGACTGGAGACAGATCTGGTGATCGAGCAGATCAGGGCAACGTGTCAACACTCTGTAGAGCATATTGGTTTATAACAGCTATGTATGGGCGAGCGTTATCCTGTTGGAAAACACTCACTAGAACGGCAGCACGACAGTACGAATCACAAGACTGACGCACAAGTTTTCAGTCAGGGTATTTCGGATCACCACGAGAGTGCTTCTGTTGTCATCCCAAATCGCACCCCAGACAATAACTCCAGGTATAGGTCCAGTGTGTCTAGCACACAGACAGGTTGGTTGCAGGGCCTCAACTGGCTTCCTCCTAACCAACACACAGCCATTAGTGGCACCGATGCAGAACCACCTTTCATCACAAATCGTAACAGACATCCATGCTGCTCTCCAATGAGCATTTGTGTCAAACGAGACCATTTCGACACATTTAAGTGTCTTGAAGGAACAATAAGGGTAATAGAATTAAATAATTGGTGTCAAACGAGACCATTTCGGCACATTTAAGTGTCTTGAAGGAAGAATAAGGGTAATAGAATTAAATCATTTGAGACTGACACCAATGAAGTCTCAAATGATTTAATTCTATTATCCTTGTTGTCCCTTCAAGACACTTAAATGTGCTGAACCGGTCTTCGAAATTTTTGCCCTCTCTGACGGAATTACAGTGCCATCAGCAAATATCAAAGTTTATATTTCTTTTCCCTGAACTTTAATTCTCTTTTCATATTTGGTTTCCGTCACTGCTTGCTCAATATACAAACTGAATAATATCGAGGATGGAACACAACCTTGTCTCCCTTATTTCTCAACTAATGGTTGCGTTTCATGTCCATAGACTCTTATAACTGCAGCCGATTTTCTGTACAAGTTGTAAATAACCTTTTTCTCCCTGTATCTTATCCCTGGTGCTCTCAGAATTTCAAAGAGAGTACTCGAGCCAATAGTGACAACCTATAAATGTTAAAAACACGGATTTGTCTTTCTTCAGTCTTCATCTAAGGTAAGTCATAGGCTCAGTGTTGCCTGACATGGCCGTGATTGTGGTCGTGATGTACAACGATTCAGCCCAGCCGTATCTGCAGACCTCTCGCCAACTGGACATGTATGGGTCGTGATGAAGCGAGAACTTACACGTTCTCCAGGATCTGCAAGAACCATTGTCGAATTGAAGCGAAAGGTACAAGACGCTTGGGAAAGTCTATCGTAGGATGCTGTTTGGCACCTTTATGATTGTTGCCTGCAAGTATACACGCCTGCGTTGTCGCCAAATGGGGTACATTGTGTGCTAACGCTACTGTTTGGTCACCCTTTACTGTTACATGGATGTTTCACCTGGTTTGTGCCATCTTCGAGACATTCGCCGAAGGGTAGCGGCAACCCCTCAGACATTGAAGCATCACGAGGTTGCATATGCAAGAGGCGTTGCCTCCCCAGACTGCCTGTCACAACGAGGACGACTGGCGGCAGGACAAGCTTCATCAGAGGCCCTCCGTGCCAGGGACCTATTTCCTCCGCTGTGTCACTTGTGCGGAACTGGATCGGCACGAATTCCTCCGCGCCCCGGCTATATGGGGCAGTTTGCTCCACCGAAGCTCTAGGGCAGTTCATATCACTGCAGCAGAACCCACGACCTTCAAGCAATATCTGTATCGATTCTCTTATAACACTGTCCCAAAATCTGGGTGTCTGTGCTAGAATCTTGGTTTCAACATAATTCATGGCATTATCTAGTTCTAAATAGTGTTCAGCAATGGCTAATTTCGTCACCAATTTTAATCGGATGTGCCTTTGATGTTCCTTGCACCTGATATCCACTGTTATTGTCGTCTGGCCAATGTAGGACATGCCAAATTGACAAGGTATATTGTAAATGCTTGGTTTCCGTAACTCCAGGTCGCCTTTAACATTACCCACCAGTCCCCCGATCTTCCTGGATAGACAGAAAACGCACTGGATGTTGTGTTTGCCGAGGGTCCTACTGATTCTGGCAGAGATAGAACCAGCATAAGGCAGATACGCCACCTTCTTTGCTTCATCTTGATCTGCTTCTGGAATCTGTGGTGTAGTGACTGGTTGGAGTGCCATTTCAATTTGTTTGTTAGTATATCCATTTTTGCAGAACACTGTTTTAAGATGCTCTATTTCCGTTGGTAGACTCTGGTGGTCTGACAGGATACTTGCTCTATGGAACAATGTCTTAAGAACCCCGTTCTTCTGCGCAGGGTGGTGACAGCTGCTGGCCTGCAGATATAAATCAGTGTGTGTAGGTTTTGATTTGTTATTTGTTATTTTTTATAGCAATTTTTGTCAGCCGTTGGAGCAAAGAAATATCTATTAATCTGAGTCTTGACTTACATTCCAAGATCCTTTATATTGTCCTACAGCTTTTCCACCATTAAGCGACCTACTAATAATAAATATAACCTGGTGCACAGCTAAGTTTTTTGTTTTTACTGGGACAGCGTTATCGTTGTGCCAGATTCAACTATCAGTTATATTAAGGACCTTTTATTTAAAATCAACGATTTTTTCTATAACGAGTATTGCACCTACGTCCCTTGACTCTGATCAACAAAGGGGACCCAACTTTCAAGGTTCTACGTTGTTTTCTTCCGAGTAGCTTGTGGCAAACGCTGGCATAGATCCTTTGAAAAAGACACAGTCGATTTCCTCATATAGCCTTTCTCTGGCCGAATTTACACTTTTCTAATGATCTCGTCATCGGAATGAAATGGAACGTATCGCACTAATGGCAGGGAGTACGCACCTGGGGACGATCGATCGCCGAGATGCAAATCTTTTCAGTTGACGCCTCATTGGGTAATATGCGTGTCGATGATGACGAAATGATGATGACGACAACAACCCGGCTGGGAATGGAACTCGGGTCAGTTACACGGCAGCCAGACGCGCTGACCACTCAACTAAGGAGGCAGACTGACCTCGACATCTACAGGACGTTAAACCCTGTCCATCCTTCCTTTACCTCTGACAGCGCCTTCATGTGTAGCTGCGGCGCACATACTCTCAGTGGTATATTAATTCTATCTAGAGGTTTACACTGAATCTCAAAAGGAAAAGATTATGGTTCCAAGACCTGTTGGTGAATTTGCGAATTTTGTTCACTGTGGTCTTAGGAACGTCTATGAATCCCTTGTTAACAGTACAGATGGTTTCTTATCTGTCAGCCAAACGCGTTGGATTCGGAGTATTTAGCATTACGTTGGAAGTACTCACGAAACGAGCTAGAATCCAACCACCAGCAATAAAAAAAATTGATGTTCTCAATTGTTTCTTGATAGTGTGACTTGATTATTTTTTGCATGCCATTGGATATGCCACTCATGAAGGAAGTTCCATCATAGCTCACAGCTAGTCCCTTTCGTTCTAGAGATTCAACTAACGAACGTTCGAATCCAAATGCAGACTGTTTTTCGACCTTAGTAAAGGCAGTGTGACTACCAAAACACTATTTCCTTCTTCTTCGTGGATGGATCACTTAGGACCACGCGTAATCAACATTTGTTGGCCTTCCTTTCCGCCCAGTATTCCTTCATACGCAGCGAATGGACTAGTTTTCGTTGTGCATACCACGTATGTCGGTTAGTTTTTCTCTCTTCTTCCCCAAAACCCCGTGTGTTTGTCATTTTTATGATTTCATTTCTGTCATGTAGATTTGGAGACCCTAATTCTCTCAGGTCTTTTTCCGTCTATTTGTGCCAGTCTGGTCTTGTAGCATGGTTCTTTAAAAATGTATGGATTTAGTGCGTTAACCCTTTTGAGTCCATTCTTTCTAAATGACCCATGAATTGGATTCTTCTCATACGCATTGTGTCTTTTATTTTGGAGATATTTTTATATATTTATGCATTGCGTTTTGGATAATGCACACCATCTTTAGTACTTGGTCTTAGGATTTTCCCCATTATTTTACGTTCTTTCATTTCTAATTCCCCTTTCAGTGTTTTGTGTTGAAGATTTAGTATCTCAGATGCGTAGAGAGCTTCGGATTTAATTACTTTTGTGTAGTGTCGTATTTTGCAGTTCCACGAGAGACTCTTTCTGTTGTAAACGTTTATTGTTAACTGAAATGCCGTCTCCATTTTCTAGACTCTTGATCTGACTGATTTCTTTTCATTACAATTTTCTGCAATCCATTCACCTAAATATTTAAATTCTTTTACTCGAGAGATGTAGTTATTACCAATTTTGAGATCAGAAGGTGCATCTTTGATGTCAGTCATAAATTTTGTTTTTTCGAATGAAATTTCTAATCCTATTTTTGCTGCCTGCTCTTTTTCTAGCAGTTTCTGTGCATTGGTAATGTCTTGGGCTATCAGTGCCATGTCGTCAGCAAATGCTAAACAGTCTAATTCTATGCCCTTACGTTATTTTACACTATTTTATATTTTAACGTAAGTTGTGTTCCACGTTCCCTTCCCATTTTAATTTTTGCTTACTTTTTTCCCTATTTTTTTTCTTTCCAGGACACCTTATGGACAATACCCCGGTCGTCCCGGCATAGTTGCGCCCTTGCCACTATCGCTGTCTAGTTTATTTAATTGTATGGCGGTTATTTTTCGCTTATCCTCTTAGAGTAAACGGCGAACATACCGCGCCGTGAGGGAGTTGTCAACAATACAGGCGTCTCAGCAGATCCCCACGCCGTTGCTTAGCAACAGTTCGACACGAGGCGACTGGAAAGCTACATGAGTATGTTTGTGTGTGTGCCAGTGTGTGAGTGCTTTTATGGGTTAGAGGTGTTCAACGACGAGATTATCGTTGACGCATGATTACGTCCGTCTATAGCTAGCAAAATCTTAAGAAACCTGTGAAATGCAGTAAGAACATGGGGCAGCGATAGCAGTCAGAAGGTAAGTCGTCAGCAAACATTTTGAGTTCCATCAACACATCACATCCAAAACACAGATGTCAAATCGATTGCACCTTTCTGCGGACGCATAACAAAATTCTCACAACCATTTATATGTAATGAATATGGCAATCTGATTTTGACAACCGGTCATCTAGACTGTTTATCAAGGATCGTCTGCGGCAGTTTGTGTTGGAGAAGCGTGAATTTGATAGATCTTGTAATTACAATAAGAATAAGTACTACAAATTATACCTTACCCTACAGTTTACGTGCCAAGTGATATCTGTAATCTCTCGCATGACACTGTTCGGCAAGTTGAGTGTGTCGGCATTGTGTCTTGAAACACATAATTTTTAACATTTTTATGCAGCGACAGCAACTAATATTGGGTTTGAGTATTCAGACAACATCATCCCGGCCGATTCAACCCACCCCCAAGGCGCATAAAATGGCGTTTTTCCATTCTAGTATCCATCGGCCGATTTCTATCCCGTTGTCAGATGTCAACCTCGAAAAAGAATTTCAAATTCTGGAGAGTATTGCACAGAATAATGGCTATGATCCAAAGATAGTGAGGCAATTATATCATAAGAAAACGTGAAAAAGGAAAACGACTTTAGTACACACAAATACTCAAACCCAAGAGCAGACCAAGAAATGGTTGTCGGTTCCCTATATAGGTAATGTCTCCTACAACATAGGGCGCATGTTGAAAAATTCAGGTTTTAAAATTTCCTTCTCGACGAGTAACAGTTTAAAGCGAAATTTGGTTCATACCCTTGAGAAAGACTGTGATCAGTCAGCGAAATCAGGCGTATATAAGATTATGTGTGATGATTGCCCATGTTATTACATAGGTCAAACAGGCAGAGCTACAGCAGTAAGGTTTAAAAAACATCTTCCAATAAAGGGCGTAGGAACACAGGGCTCAGCATTTGCGGAACATCTGGTGCAAATGGCTCATACACCTAAACTTTTACGTGACATAGAGCTACTACATCATGAAGTTAAGGGCTATAGACTCGACACGCTTGAGGAAGTACAAATTTATGCATACCTAATTACAGATAGAGGCAATTTACTGAACGATCAACTGTATCTAAAAAATAGGGCATACTTCGAAGGCTTCCAGCCTATATTAGGTTCACTATAATTCATAATACATGTGACCATTACAGTTTCTGTAATAATAGAACCTTTCCTACAGATGTTCATACGAGATTTGTTGGTCAGTTTATAAGGCTCTGTAGTAGAATGTAAAACGTAGTCATGCTGGATACTGTAATTAACTTACAATAGTAAAGTATAAAATTAATTCATAGCAAAAATGTTATCAGACGCGTGCGTAATAAGTGTTTGATTCTATGCGTCTCGCGCATGCGCGCCGCCCTCTGTGAGGCAGACCGCGAAGCCCTCGCGGTCCGCAGTCTCTAGTCACACGACGAGGCCCATACAACGGGCTTAAATTGAATTTGCTACAGCTTGTTTAATAGAAGTGACAAAACCTTATGGTTATGCATCAAGTTTTATAAAGTTAGGACATGGATTGTTTTAGGCAAACATTTAAATAATATTTTATGTAAGTACTACACATTGCATCGTGTAGGATGACCATATCTAATATAATTTACTAGCACATTACAATATTAACTTTTTGATGGTTCTGAAGAAGACCTTATTACTAACGTTGAAACCTAGGTAAATGATAAAGTTAACCTGCAAATGTAGGCTGTATATTCTTATATATCTTGAAACACACATTTCCATGGACTTTTTGTAAGAAATAATACACATTTAAAATAAATTTTAATATTAAGCTCTGTTTTTGACATAAAAGTAATTTGCCTTTTAAATCATGTAAACGGAATAAAATGAGAACTGGAATTGTTGTTTTTTCTTACAAATAAATAAGGCGAGCCACCTTTTGTCTTTGTATCAGTGCAGTTTGTATCATCGATGCAATATTTTCTTGTTTTCTCGCCTCTCAAATACTGTAACGGTAGAGCCGCTGGAATTCGACTGCTAATATGTTGATGCTTCTCGCTGCCAACTTTGGCGATCAAATAATTCTGTGTGCAACAGGCCTAACACTACCGTCGTCATTGTTTAACGATGGGTTTCATTTCGCTGATGAGTAATTTGTGGCAATGAGTATCATTTGTACATGGCCTCTTACACCATTGTGTGACCTGACGTATAAAGTATTAATCGTGCACTGTAAGAAGACTCGGAGCAGTGGCTGACAGGAGTAGCTATTTCGATAGAAATGAAAGTATTGTATGAATTCGGACTGATTTTCAGCTGTTTTCGATGGCTACCAGCCATTGCTTTCAATACTGAGTGCATAAAATATCATCAAGTTCGGGCTCCCCGGGCAACGCCCAGCTTGCTCCAGCCAAGTTACGCCCTTGCCTGAATCCAGAACTATTTAACAAAGTAGAATGTTTTCAGAACTCACCACAAACACCGCAATCTTCAAAATGGCTCTGAGCACTACGGGACTTAACTTCTAAGGTCATCAGTCCCCTAGAACTCAGAACTACTTAAACCTAACTAACCTAAGGACATTACGCACATCCATGCCCGAGGCAGGATTCGAACCTGCGACCGTAGCGGTCGCGCGGTTCCAGACTGTAGCGCCTAGAACCGCTCGGCCACCCCGGCCGGCCCGCAATCTTCCTCGAACTTTAACGCACCAGTGAACACATCTGGGAATATCTCCTCCTGTCCAATTGATACTCCAAATTTCAACAGTCACCGCTGAACGGCAGCACTTCCCTTGGCACTTTGATCATGGCGATCAGGAAGAAATTTATAGATCTGATCCGATTCACCTCTAGACATGATTCGGCCGAATTTACCCTACTCTCTTTTTCTAATATAACCTTAAAGATGGTTTTCCTTGTATAGACCTTCTATACACTCATTGTACTTTTTAGCCTACTCTCCTTTGAAATTTCCTGGTAGACTGGAACTGTGTGCAGGGCGGAAACTCTTAACTTGGGACCTGTGCCGTTCTACCTAATGATCTGTCCAAGTACGACTCACGACCCGCCCTCACAGGTTTACTCTGCCATGAAAGTGAAGCTGTGAAGTCGGATACTTAGTTGTGCTTAGGTATAGTTCAGTCGAAAAGGAAAGGTCCCTGTTTAGAATAGCGGTCAGGCACACAGTTTCGTTCTGCCAGGAAGTTACGCACATTTCGCTGCAGGCTACAAATTCACCCCGGAAATCTCCACTTATTTGCTTAGATCTGGCTTTTGCAGCATTGCATATATTTTTCAGCTATCCCCGTTTCTCTATTTTTCCACTTTTTATCCGAAGCGATAATGTACACATTTATGTTAAGGAATTAATATAAACCTACACTCATGCTCATAAACTAAGGATAATTGCAGAATGTGGTGCCACACAACGTGGCACTACACAAAACTGGCGCTAACAGCATAGGCACATACGGAATACACACGACACAGATATGTAACTCCATGGTATTGGTGATAAGTTGAGAAAACAGTCCCAAAACACATGTGCTACAAAACGCCACTGTTGCCTGTGCATGTACCCTGACATGAGTAAGGGATATGATCGCCAAACAAACGTACTCTGGATCAGGTGGTCGAGCAGCTGCTGGGGTATAGCCTCCCATTCTTGCCTGTCGGAGCTCCTGAAGTGTCGTAGGGGTTTGAAGACGTGCAGCGATGCGTTGACCGAGAGCATCCCAGATGTGCTCTATGGGGTTTAGGTCTGGAGAACAGGCTGGCCACTCCATTCGCCTGACATCTTCTGTTTCAAGGTACTCCTCCCCGAAGGCAGCTCGGTGGGACCGTGCGTTATCATCCGTCAGGAGGAAGGTGGGACCCACTGCACCCCTGAAAAGGCGGACATTGCAAAATGACGTCCCGTTGCACCTGACCTGTAACAGTTCCTCAGCCAAAGACACGCAGGGGTGGACGTGCACCAATCATAATTCCACCCCACGCCGTCAAACCGCCAAACCTCCATACAGGTCCCTTTCAAGGACAGTTAGGGGTTGGTATCTGGTTACTAATTCACGCCAGATGAAAACCGGTTCTTGACACCAGGCTTTACGGGCTCTTCTGTGACCAGGTGTCAGTGGAATGCACCTTGCAGGTCTCCGGGCGAATGAACCATGTCTGTTCAGTCGTCTGTAGACTGTGTGTCTGGAGACAGCTGTTCCAGTGGCTGCGGTAAGGTCCCGAGCAAGGCTACTTGCAGTAGTCCGTGGTCGTCTGCGGGCACTGATGGTAAGGTATCGGTCTTCTTGTGGTGTTGTACACTGTGGACGTGCCGTACTGTAGCGCCTGGACACGTTTCCTGTCTTCTGGAATCGTTGCCATAATCTTGAGATCACGCTTGGTGGTACACGGAGGGCCCTGTTGTGTTTGAGCAACCTCCAGTCGCCCTACTGTTCTACCCCTCATAAAGTCATCAATATGTATTCTTTGAGGCATTTTCAACACATAGTCACCATTAGCACGTCTGAAAACCTCTGTACACTTACTCGTTGCACCGTACTCTGACATGCACCAACACACCTCTGCGTATGTGGGCTACTGCCAGCGCCACCCTGCGACGACCGGAGGTCAAATGCACCGGATGGTCATACCCCGAGGTGATTTAAACCCGCAAACCGCCCACCAGAGCTTTGTTTCACCATGTATCAGCATTATCCTTAATTTATGAGCATGACTGTATATCTGGATGGCTGGAGATAGATCCGTTCTTTTAACTCCAGAGTACGAAAAGAAAGAAGGACGGGGATAAGGCTTTGACGCCTCATGGACAACGAGATGATTAGATAAGGAGAGCGATCTGTGATTGGGAAGGGATAAGGCAGGAAATCATCCTCGTAAGCCATTTGGTAAAATTATGGGAAATCTAAATCTGGATGACCGGACAGGAATTTGACTTGCGGCCGTCCAGTGCTTCACCACAACACCATTTCTCTCGACCCCGCAAACATGTCCACTGTCTTTGCTAGGCGCCACCCCTCTCAGTTGTTTGCGCTGATTACGACAAAGGTGAACGTAACGACACATGGTGCTGTTAGTTTTGATAATCAAGGTTCGGAATTGGGATATATCCCAATATTTCATTTAATGGTTGCGTTATTTTCGTCATTCAAAGTATGTTTGCAATAAAGAATAGCAAATTCTCTGGAGTCTTCGCTAAGCAGTATAAAACATCGAGTGCAAGCTAAATAATCGATCCAGAACCTATTCTGCTCCGAGTTGTTGCCAAGAACGCAGCTTTATATTGGACTGCGGCCAGTTTCAAGCCGTCAAGCTGATGGTCGGTCGTTCTGTCGGAACTGGCATTCGCACTCTTCCTCTGTTTGTTGTCTGCGCACAGGTAGCCAGCAGCTTTAAACAGTGCGAGCCTAGTTCACGGACTTTTCCTGATACTTAGATAGAACGTACGACGTTTTCCGTCCAGATCAGTTTACACCCTCCATCCACTGTCAACGCGGAGAAAATCAGTTACGCATTGACGTACACGTATTTTTATAGGGAAAAAGCTATTATTATTTCAAAACAGTTATATTGTTGTAAGAAAAAATGCCCATTACATCTACTTCTACATTTGCGTCCATACTGAGCAAACAACTGTGAAGTGCATGGTACAGAGTACTTCCCATTGTGCCAGTTATTAGGGCTTCTTCCCGTTCCTTTTAGGTATGGAGAATTGCTGTTTTACCGCTTCCATGCGTTATGTAAGTAATCCAACATTATCCTCACAATCCCTACGGTAGTGATACTTAGGGGCCTGTAGTGCACAAGTGGCCATTAAAATTGCCTCACAACGAAGATGACGTGCTACAGACGCGAAATTTAACCGACACGAAGAAGTTGCTGTGATACGCAAATGATTAGCTTTTCAGAGCATTCACACAAGGTTGGTGCTAGTGGCGACACCTACAACGTGCTGACATGAGGAAAGTTTCCAACCGATTTCTCATACACAAACAGCAGTTGACCGGCGTTGCCTGGTGAAACGTTGTTGTGATGCCTCGTGTAAGGAGGAGAAATGCGTACCATAACGTTTCCGACTTTGATAAAGGTCGGATTGTAGCCCATCGCGATTGCGGTTTGTCGTATCGCGACATTGCTGCTCGCGTTGGTCGAGATCCAATGACTGTTAGCAGAATATGAAATCGGTGGGTACAGGATGGTAATACGGAACGCCGTGCTGGATCCCAACGGCCTCGTATCACTAGCAGTCGAGATGACAGGCATCTTATCCGCGTTGCTGTAACGGATCGAGCAGCCACTTTTCGATCCCTGAGTCAACAGATGGGGACGTTTGCAAGACAACAACCATCTTCACGAACAGTTCGACGTTTGCAGCAGCATGGACTATCAGCTCGGAGACCATGGCTGCGGTTACCCTTGACGCTGCATCACAGACAGGAGCGCCTGCGATGGTGTACTCAACGACGAACCTGGGTGCACGAATGGCAAAACGTCATTTTTTGTGTTTACAGCATCATGATGCTCGCATTCGTGTTTGGCGACATCGCGGTGAACGCACATTGGAACCGTGTATTCGTCATCGCCATACTGGGGTATCATTCGGCGATATGGTATGGGGTGCCATTGGTTACACGTCTCTGTCACCTCTTGTTCGCATTGACGGCACTTTGAACAGTGGACGTTACATTTCAGATGTGTTACGACCCGTGGCTCTACCCTTCATTCGATCCCTGCGCACCCTACATTTCAGTAGGATAATGCACGACCGCATGTTGCAGGTCGTGTAGGGGCCTTTTTGGATACAGAAAATGTTCGACTGCTGCCCTGGCCAGCACATTCTCCAGATCTCTCACCAATTACAAACGTCTGGTCAATGGTGGCCGAGCCACTGTCTCGTCACAATACTTCAGTCACTACTCTTGATGAACTGTGGTATCGCGTTGAAACTGCATGGGCAGCTGTACCTGTACACGCTATCCAAACTCTGTTTGACTCAGTGCCCAGGCGTATCAAGGCCGTTATTACGGCCAGAGGTGGTTGTTCTGGGTACTGATATCTCAGGATCTATGCACCCAAATTGCGTGAAAATGTAATCACGTGTCGGTTCTAGTATAATATATTTGTCCAATGAATACCCGTTTATCATCTGCATTTCTTCTTGGTGTAGCAGTTTTAATGGCCAGTAGTGTATATTCTGAGAGTCATAATTTAAAGCTGGTTCTTGAGACATTATAGGCAGATTTTTTTTTGGAAAGGTGTGCGCCTGTTTCTAAATGTTTGCCAGTTAAGTCTCTTCAGTATGTATGTGACACTCTCCCAAGGGTCAAACACACTTGTGACCATTTGTGGTGCCATTCTATGTATAAGTTCGAAGTCCCTTGTTAGTCTTGTTTGGTACGGATTCCACGCACTTGCCCAGTGTTATTGGATGGGTAGGAGGAATGGTTTGTAAGCAATCTCCTTTGTAGACTGTACCGATAAACCGAAGTCTGCACCTGCTTTATCTTCGACTGAGCCTATGAGGTCGTTCCGTTTCATAACCCTAGAAAGTGTTCTAACCAGCTATTTGCAGATATGATTTGACCGATTAAAGCTCTGACTCACTGATAGTGTAGTTATAAGATATTACTTTTTCTCGTTTTGTGAAGGGCACAAGTTTACATTTTTTATCATTTAAAGAAAGTTTCCAATCTCTGTACTACAGTTACATATTATTATGGCCAAACTGAATATTTGTGGAACACTTTTCAGACAATACTTGCTTGAGTGTATTTACGTTGCCATTTGAATCCCACGCATAATAAAGCCATCAAAAATGTTCTTATAAGACTGTCGTGTCTGTATAGATTTTTAAGATACATTCCACAGATATTCGACGCATAAAGAAGCACATATCTAAAGTCATTGCTAAAAGACCATTATTTGCCAGAATTCGGAAGATTATAACATTCTATAGGATCGACTGGCGATAAGCTTCGAGATGAATCCTGATTTCTAAAATGTTAGCGACGTAGTCGTTTCGCTAGGTATATGAAATTTCAACAGTGAATTTCTCCATTACGAAAAATGCCTCTCATAGCGTCTGCCGCTGGAACTGGATGTGCTTCTACGCGATGCTCTGGCACTTGCTAAGCGAATCCGTGACGAAACGCGCCCCTCTTGTTTCATTTCTTTCTATCTCTCTCTCTTTCCAAGCATTTATCCCACCTTGCGGTGTCTGGTGTTATGGTTGACCGGATTTGGCGTGTTAATTTTAATGGGTGGCCAGATGCCCTTCCTGTCGCCACTCTGTAACCCGCCCCCCCCCCCCCCCCCCACCGGGGACAGAACGTTTGTACCCCAACTGTCTGCATCTAGTGTGATGCACGGAATCATGGAATAATGCGAATGTGTGTCAAATGTTTGCGAGTCGTGTAACTGAGGCAGAACGTGGGGAACAGCCCGGTATTCACCTAGTGGGATGTGGAAAACCACCTAAAAACCACAACGGTACTCGTGGTTTTCCACAGCACTCGTCGCTAGTCTTCCGGGCGGATTCGATCCGTGGCCAGCGCTCCTACCTGAGTCCAGGAAGCAGCTCGTTAGCGCTCTCGGCTACCCTGACGGGTGTCTTTCATTCTTTTGTATCTCCAGCATTAATCCGAACTGGTAAGACACGCAGACTGACAAGTGGTGTATCCAAAATCGGCCAAACCTGCGTTCTGTAAGCTACCTACTGGATTGTGTTTGTTCTTTGATATGAGGTAGAGGACCAAACAGTGAGGTCATTGGTCCCATCGGATTAGGGAAGGACTGGGAAAGATGTCGACCGTGCACGTTCAAAGGAACCATCCTGGCATTTGCCTGAAGCGAATTAGGGAAATCACAGAAAATTTAAATTAGGATGGCTGGACACGGGTTTGAACCGTCGTCTTCCCCAATCCGAGTTCAATGAGCCCACATTGATTTCTGCGGTTATTTTATGCAGTGTTGCCAATCTGCCAGCAATGGCACCTCCACACAAACGCTGCTGCTCTCGGTCGTCAAGTGAAGGCCGCCGGCCACTGCGTTGCCTGTCGTGAGACGTAATAACAGGATCGTGACTTGCTCATATACAACAGCATCATATGCAATACTTTATTTATTGTTTACTAAAATTCTGCTCTTACAGCATCCACTTCTGTCAACTGTTCCTCTATTTGTTCATAAAGAACATGCTCTTCTGCTGTAGGTAAATTTTCTGCAGTACTGAAGGACTCCACCAACAGTTTCACAATTACCGATTGTCTCATTGTCCAGGGAGAAACGCCAACTCTGTAAACACACTTCCGCTCAGCAAATATAATCTGCTCTGCTCTAATAGCAAACACAGACCAATCTGACGTACTGTGACCACTGCGCTGCTAGCAGAGTTGAAAAGCAAATGGAGGGCTTCAGTAGAGAGGGGAAACCAATTACTGCTCAACCTGTTACTCCCTCTCCTGTCAATACCGCTGCAGCACAGCAGGTAAAACTTTAGAAAGAGTTTTTCTTTCAACTCGGTAACAAAACAAAAATGATTTTGTTCTATTCTCCACGACATCTATCGTGACCTTCCCTTGTGAATACTGTCCCTGTCCTAAGCTTCAGTTAAACCCATTACTTCTCTAATTTTTCGCACACTATCTATTCTGTTTCCCAATTTTATATTGTGTTGATTGTTATATACTCTGTTGTTTTATGATACGTATATCTTCCCTGCTACAAAGTCCAGTTCTTTATAATTGCTAACACAGAATTTATTTTATATACATAATGCTGGAATTTAATATGGTGTTGGCCCACCCTTAGCCTTCATGATAGGTTCCACTCTAGCAGGCATACATTCAATAAGGAGCTAGGTTTCTTGGGGAATGGCAGACCATTCTTCACGGAGTGCTGCACTGAAGAGAGGTATCGATGTCGGTCGGTGAGGGCTGGCACGAAATCGGCGTTCCAAAAGATCCCAAAGGTGTTCTATAGGATTCAGGTCAGAACTATAAGCAGGCCAGTCCATTTAGGGATGTTAATGTCGTGTAACTACTCCACCACAGGCCATGCATTATGAACAGGTGCTCGATCGTGTTGAAAGATGCAATTGCCATTCCTGAATTGCTCTCCAACAGTGGGAATCAAGAAGGTGCTTAAAATATCAATGTAGACCTGCGGTGTGATAGAGCCACACAAATCAACAGGGGATGCAAGCTCCCTGCATAAGCCTCTTCCATGAAAAACACGACCACACCATAACACCACTGCCTCCGAATTTTACTGTTGGCACTACATACACTGGCAGATGACGTTGACCGGGCATTCGCCATACCCACACCCTGCCATCGCATCGCCACATTGTGTACCGTGATTCGTCACTCAACACAACATTTTTTCACTGCTCATTCGTCCAATGTTTATGCTCCTTACACCAAACGAAACTTCGTTTGGCATTTACCGGCGTGATGTGTAGCTTATAAGCAGCCGCTCGACCATGAAATACAAGTTTTCTCACCTCCCGCCTAACTGTCATAGTATTTGAAGTGGAACCTGATGCAGTTTGGAATTCCTGTTTGATGGTCTGGGTAGATGTCTGCCCGTTACACATTACGACCCTCTTCAACTGTCGCCGGTCTCTGTCAATCAACAAAGAAGGTCGACCTGTACGCTTTGGTACTGTACATGACCCTTCACGTTTCCACTTCACTATCACATCGGAAACAGTGAACTCGGACATGTTCAGGAGTGTTGAAAGCTCGTGTACAGATGTATGACACAAGTGACACCCAATCACCTGACCACGTTCTAAGTCCGTGAGTTCGGCGGAGCGCCCCAGTATGTTCTCTCACGATGTCTAATAAGTACTGAGTTCGCTGATATGGAGTACCTGGCAGTAGGAGGCAGCACAATGCACCTAATATGAAAAACGGATGTTTTTGGGCATGCTCGGATACTTTTGATCACTAAGTGAATTTCTAAATCTTTTCAGCAGTTAAGGATATATTTTACTCTTTTTATGTATGACTTTCAAGTTATTCTCTAATAGTCTAGAGCACAAGTTTTGTTTGTATGTTATTCTGATTTCAGCTTAAGTTGTACTGTTATATATTCTGTTTTGCCACGGGTTTGGTGTAAATCTTCATACTTACATGTATAAGCCTACCATTTATGTAGTATTTATAACAATTACAGATGACAGTGTACCATGATCTCTGTTTGCTCATATTGCCCTCCTCCCCATGCGTCTTATTCTCAGACTATATGTTTGATCTTAATGTGTCATACTATGTTTCCTTCTCATTTATCTGCTCAGCAGCTCAAATATTTTCACGTAATTTGCATTTTCACTGTAAAAGATTTTCTCTGCCTTTGTATCTCACTCTCCTTTTATTATATTTTTCATGGTTGTTCACAGAAAGTGTGTGATGACGTTAGTAATTGACTGATAATCTTCTTGTAAGCCGAAAAGCGGCTAGCTACATACTTAATACTGCATAAAATCCACATTTTGTGCTTCCCACTAAAACAGCAAAGCGCTCTATCCAATCACCCTTAGAACGGAACTGATTCAATTGGTGGGAAGAATGACATGTAATACATTGACTGATAATTTTTTAGTTTCGAAATGTCGTAAAGGACGAAATTGTCCCTAGCCCGAAGGTGACTACGATTTCTTTTTCTAAATTTTATGTGATTGTGAGCCCCACCTACGAGAAGGTAACCAGATAGAGGAAAGGGCTATTTCTCTTTCTTCTACGTGTTACCTAACAGAAGAACGTACAGTATGTATTAAAAACCCACGGACACTGATCTGTGTCTTCACGCCTCGACACTATTACGATCCATACGTGAGTACTACTCGAATGTGTGGGATCCCCACCAGGTCGGTTTAAACGAAGGCATTGAAGCAATTCAGAGCCTTGCTCCTAGATTTGTTACCAGTAGGTTCGATCAAAACGTGAGTTTTTGCATTAATGTCCCTTGAACTCAATTGGGAATCACTGGAGGAAAGACTACGTTCTCCTTGCGAAACACCATTCAGAAAATTTAGAGAACCGGCATTTGCGGATGACTGCAAACGATCCTGCTGTGAACAACGTACATTTCAAGTAAGGACCACTAAGATAAGAGAAATTAGGGTTGGTACTGAGGCGTATCCTGCATCATGCATCATATGGCGGCTTGCGGAGTGTGTATTTAGAACGAAGTTAAGATCAGGGTTTACAGTCCCGTCTACATCAAGGTCATTAGACACGGAGCTAAGCTCGGATTGTTTGGAGGATGGGGAAGGAGATCTGCCCTTCCCTTTTAAAGGAATCGTCCTGGCATTATTCTGCAGCATTCATAGAAGCCACCGAAAACCAAAATCTGGATGGCCCGATGCGGGTTTGAACCGAATGCGAGTCCTCGGGGTGTTTGTAGAAGTGGATGGATGCACAAAGTATTGTACAAAATGTAACGATGACTCACTAAGGATATCTGGTTAGATATAAAAGTGGCCCTCAATGCCATAGTCTTGCCAGGTGAAATAAATATAGAAATAAAATTTAGGGAAACACACTGATGACGATGTAACGTCAACAAAACGTATTTGGGTGAAAAAAAAGCGGAAATTTCAAAAGATGTTCAGGAAAACCCTATTACCAATAATGAACTTTCCTGAAGAAAAATCATCGCAAGATGGATGGAAACGAAATGATGATGACGCACACTCCGACCGTCCTATTTGAAGTTGCTACAAAACTGCATCTCTGAAACGTTCCATTATTCCATACTCGGAGCTTTCATAGAGTACCTTCATTCGCGGCCGTGGCCAGAATCCAAACGCTCTTAGCCGTGTGTGATTAGCCAGACAAATTAGGCGACGCATTGCTCCACTGGCTTTCTCGGAACCGTTTATTAGGGGACCCAGACTGAAACTCCGCACTGTTACACTATTCTTTTCCTTCTTCTCACTGAAACGTTTCTGCTTATGCAGGTCGTTCAGAGTCTTTTCCAGTCTTTTTTTTCTCCCACACTTTATCGTTCAACATTTCCTCCCGTTGTAGTCTTCATTGGTTCACATTATCCTCCACCTGGTCTCTCCATCTTGCTCGTGGCCCTCCGATTGGACTTCTTCCAGATTCTCTCCATTATAGTGCTCTTCTTATAAGTATTTCTTGCCCAATTCTTTTAAAGTGGCCAAACCAGTTGTTTCATTCTTTATCCTGTCCCTTCTCATCTTATCCAGGATCTCTGTAGAAAGCGTATATTTGTCGCTTGTATTCTACTCAGGTCTTTCTTTATCCATGCACAACATTCTGATCTATTGGTCAAAACTGATAGATGATATGACTTAAACATAAGAGATTTTTGCTTTGGCAGGTGTTTTCCAGTTCCTAATTAGGCCTCATACAAAATAACAAGATGTTGACAAATTTTCTCTCCTCTTCGAAATTTCAGCTTTGATGTTTTCTTTCTTGGTTCCTAGTTATTTGGTAGTATCTACTTCTTTAATAATTTTTGAATTTCAACTTACGTCCTACATTTATTTCACTTTCCCTGATGATTTTAACTACTTTACTTCTTGTTAAGCTGCTTCTTTAGTTTCTCTCTGTAAGGTATTTAGTTATTCTTCCAATTTCTCCTCATTATTTTCCCAAATCATAGTCCATGTATGCTATCATTTTCATATCACCTGCTACTGACCCTTGGCCAACTTTCCTTGTGATATTGCCCATGACTATCTTGAGGAGCGCTGGTGAGAGCACACCTTTTATCGAACCACTCTGTCTATTCTAAACCATTGTGATTTTTTGCCATCTGTTCTCACACAATTCAAGTATTTGTATAAATGTATCTGAGTTGCATTCCTTTTGACAGTTCCAGTCTATTCAGACCTGGCCATTTCTCTTCGCTTCTAACAGTGCATCTTAGAATGCAATTACGATGTGTTTCCCAGATCCAAATTTCTTTTCTATTACTTGTCTAGTTGTAAATTGGCATTTGTAGTTGATCTTACAGATTGAAATCTTGTTTCTCTCAATGCCCTAATCTTATTCCTCCTAATTATTTTTGTAAAATTAAAATTCTTTTTATAAATCGTCATGCAATGGCACAGTAATTCTATTGTTCTGTAGTCCTCGCAAAGTGCCTTATTACCTTTATCAAAAATGCACACAATAACTGCGTTTGCCTACTGATTAGGAGTCGCTCCGTGTGTCCATACTGTCCTCATTATTCTAAACAGATAATGTATTCCGATAGGCCCTGTGGCTTTGGTTTTCCGATCTGATGTTATCTGCTCTAGTAAAACTGACAACTGCGGGGAGAGCAATGTGCTGAGTATCCGCACACAGTGACACATGTAGGTGAGGACGACGGTCGGTCGGTACCGTAGGTGCTTTTGGGTCTTCCAAGGCCAGTTCTGACTGAATAAAACGCCGTACTCAAATTTATATAGAAACAAACGGACTTTATCTGCATTAGTTAAACCTCGCCAAGGCCACTTCGTTCATCGTTCACTGTGTCGAGCTCAACTGGCTCCGTGATGTGCTACGAGGCCTTTACCTGCTGGGCCTATGGGCACTCGCTAAACATCAACTCTCACCTAGAATATCAAAATGACTCAGAGATGTATCCAGCCCTCGAAAAGGAACACGCGTTCGATTTTTATGTGTTTCGCGTACTGGAAGAATGACGATGATGTTTGGTTTGTGGGGCGCTCAACCGCTCGGTTATCAGCGCCCGTACAAATTCCTAACCTTTGCTCAGCCCAAACTCGCCACTTTCATGAATGATGACTGCACAAACACCGAGTCATCTCGAGGCAGGTGAAAATCCCTGACCCCGCCGGGAATCGATCCCGGGACCCCGTGCTCGGGAAGCGAGAACGCGACTGCGAGACCACGAGTTGCGGACCGGACTGGAAGAAGTATTGCGGTTGATTGTAGAGGATCACTTACTACTGACATGAGAAATTTTCTACGAAAATAGCACCTCGGCCCAGACGGCACGCCTCTTGCCTTCCACACTGCGGGGCGTTCTTTGTTTCGAGGGATATTTATTTTTCCAAACTTTACATTTAGTGAAGGTCGGCAGATAGCCGGAGTCAATACACCTTATTAAGCAGTGCTGCAGAATAAGCCGGCAGTGAGTAGGAATCCTGGATTGAGAGGTAGCGTCCGGACGACATGGTGCGATGGTGAATCGTGAGAGCAGAGAGAACGGAACTCACTCGACAGTAAAGATGTAGGGGGATCTGTGTTATTCCAAATTATGATGCAAAGTTCCTCCTGACATGCAGCGACTACAGCCGTCATGAAATACATGAAATGTATTTGCAGTTCCGAATATGGACATCCATCAGCTGCATAATGGCGTGACAACAATGAAAATTTGTGCCGGAACGGGACTCGTACTCGAATTTCCCGTTTATTGCGAGAGGTCACCTTGCCATTTGGCTATCCGAGCACGACGGTGAGACTCAAACTGCCGCGTGTCGTCAACGACGAGTGCCCTCCGGGCCGAAGTGCGACAAGCGGAAAAGCCGGGCTCGAGTCCCGGGCCGGCCGCTGTGGTCTCGCGGTTCTAGGCGCGCAGTCCGGAACCGTGCGACCGCTACGGTCGCAGGTTCGAATCCTGCCTCGGGCATGGATGTGTGTGATGTCCTTAGGTTAGTTAGGTTTAAGTAGTTCTAAGGTCTAGGGGACTGATGACCACAGCAGTTGAGTCCCATAGTGCTCAGAGCCATTTGAGCCATTTTCTAGTCCCGGTCTGGCACAAATGTTCATTGTTATCATGTCATTACACAGCTGATCGTTGTGCATATTCGAACCGCAAATACATTTCATGTATTTAATGATCTATGTCTTCTTTTGACACAACTGTCCTCTAGGTCATTAGAATCACAGGTTGCCTGCTTATACCTTCTGAAGAATCCATTGTCCTACCAGATCTGCTCGTTGGGACGTCATCTACGAGAGCTGTACGGAGAACAGGTAGCAGGAAATCCTACGCGACGTTGCACTAAGGTAATCCAAGAAAGGGTGATCTTAAGTAGCGCAAGCTCCAGTGGGAAGATTTGACGAGTATAATGTACGTCACCTACACCACTTTCTACTGAATCTCGACTCTACTGAGAAACCTGTATGAAGGTTCACATACGAGTGGGAGTCTGCAACATCCTACGAGAGTTGCTGGTTGGTGGCTCCCCGAATTCGGCGAGCTTCTGTGTATAAGAAGGTCGAAAGAACGGACCCGCAAAATTAGACACATATGCTTAACATCGGTATGCTGCTGAATTCTTGAATATATTCTCAGTTCGAATACAGTAAATGTCCTTCATACAGAAATGCGTCTGTCAACAAATCAGAACGAATTTAGAAAGCATTGCTCGTGTGAAACTCAGCTTGCCCTTTTCTCGCACGATATCTTGTAAACCATGGATGAAGTGCAACAGACGTATCCCGTACTCCTAGATTCCCAGAAAACATTTAACATGATGTCCCACTGCAACCTGTTAACGAAAGTATCAGCGTATGGAGTAGGTTCCCTGATACGTGAGTGGGTTGAAGCCTTCTTATGTCACAGAACCCAGTACACTGTCCTCGATGACGACTGTTGATCAGAGACAAGGGCATCAGCAGGAGCTCCCCAGGGGAATGTGGTAGGACCACTCTTTTTCTCTATTCATGGTGTTCGGAAATTCCAGTCACAAACTTCTAGGACTTCCCGAAAGGAGAGTGAGTACACAATATTTTGAATAGGAAGCCATGGCCGGAAACGTCGTCCAACGACGCTACAGAGCATCAGAGTTATAGACGCCGGCGCCTGTAAAAATTTGAATCTACAGGGTGATCTCGTTTGGTGTAATGAAAGGAAGCTTCCTCTAAATTTGAAATAATGTAAGTTAATGCAGATGAGTAGGATAAACAGTCCTCTAATGTTCGACTACAATGTTAGTGATTTGTTGCCTGACACAGTCACGTCGACTGAATATTTAGGCACAACGTTGCAAAGCGACATGAAACGGAACGTGCGCGTAAGGAAGGAAGCAGGGAAGGCGACCACTGGACTTCGGCTTATTGCGAGAGTTTTAGGGAAAGGTAGCCGATCTCGAAAGGAGACCGCGCGTAGAACAAGTGCGCGACCCACTTTCAAGTACTGCTCATTCGTTTGGGAACCCCAGAATCTCGGGTTAAAGGAAGACGTCGATGCAGTTCAGAAGCTCGCAGCTAGATCTTTCACCGGCAGGTTCGATCATCATGCGAATGTTACGGAGATGCGGCGTGAACTGAAATGGGAATCCCTGGAGGGAGGGCGACGCTTCTTTACACAAAGCGTTTATCAGAAAATTTAGAGAACGGGTACTTGTGGCTGACTCCAGAACAATTCTACTGCCGCCAGCGAACATTTCGAGTAAGCATTCCAAAGACCAGATACGATAAATAAGCGCTCCCTTTTTTTTCTCCATTATTGAATTTCAATTCCCCCCGAAGGGGCCGGGCTGGCAGCAGCTTAGTATGCTGCTCTTCAGCCTACAGACTTTGTTAGAAAGATGAAGAGAATAAATAATAAAAACAGGCGATAAAATCGGAGACTTAAAGAGTAACATGGCGAAAAGAAATCGTGGAACTTAAAACAAAGAACAGAGGGATGATTATGTAAAGAAAATACATACAAAGCAGACAGGTAAAACAATAGACAGACAATTAAAAAAACACAGTGACAGCCTGGTTTCTGTTCGCAAAAGACATAAAATTCACACCCAGCGACAGCATGGTTTCTGTTCGCAACACGAGAAAGACGAACAACACTGAACAGTCACTGGAACACTGCACTAAAAAATTGGCAAATGTGACATACCACAGCCCAGAGCAGGTGGGGGGAAACTGGACAGAGAATGGGAAAATAAAAAAGGGGGGAGCCGGGAAAGGAGCTGATGGAGGATGAGGACCCATAAGAGGGGTGGGGGACGCTGGGCAGACGCGACAGGGAGTGGGGTAGGCAGAGGAGGGGAATACAAAAGGACTCAGGGGGGGGGGGAAGAAGGGAGGTAGGGAGAGGTTTAGTGGGGAGAAAACAGGACGGAAGGGGGGAAGAGGGAGCCCAGGGAAAGGACCGAGGAAAGGAGGGGGAGTGAGGATCAGAGTTGATAGGAGGGATAAATGGAGGGAGAGAGGGCATCATCCGGGAGGGGGAGTTGGTGGAAGCCACCTTGGGAAAGGAGATGTAGGGTGTAGACATGGAGGGTAGGGGGGACACAACGGTGAAGACGTGGCAGGGGGCGGGGATGGGAGAGGAGAGGAGCAACCAGGGGGTGAGGGGGTTCAAGACGGCGGGAGGTGTAGAGGATGCGGATATGTTCGAGGAATAGGAGCAGATGGGGGAAAGGAATGAGATCATAGAGTATCGGCGTGGGGGATGGGAGGCGTATACGGAAGGCGAGGCGGAGTGCATGACGCTCAAGGATCTGGAGGGACTTATAGAATTTGGGGGGTGGGGGGCAGATATCCAGGCAGGACTGGCATAACAAAGGATGGGACGGATTAAGGATTTGTAGGTGTGGAGGATGGTAGAGGGGTGCAACCCCCATGTCCGGCCAGAGAGGAGTTTGAGGAGTCGGAGGAAAAAGCGCTCATAGGGAGGCATATAGATAATCTTTATTCCCTCCCTCCGTATGCGAGTGGAATAGGAAAGGAAATTAATAGTAGCGGTACATGGTACCCTCCGTCATATACACTACTGGCTATTAAAATTGCTACACCACGTAGATGACGTGCTACAGACGCGAAATTTAACCGACAGGAAGAAGATTCTGTGATATGCAAATGATTAGCTTTTCAGAGCATTCACACGAGGTTGGCGCCGGTGGCGACACCTACAACGTGCTGACATGAGGAAATTTTCCAACCGATTTCTCATACACAAACAGCAGTTGACCGGCGTTGCCTGGTGAAACGTTGTTGTGATGCCTCGTGTAAGGAGGAGATATGCGTACCATCACGTTTCCGACTTGGATAAGGGTCGGATTGTAGCCTATCGCGATTGCGGTTTATCGTATCGCGACATTGCTGCTCGCCTTGGTCGAGATTCAATGACTATAAGCAGAATATGGAATCGGTGGGTTCAGGAAGGTAATACGGAACGCCGTGCTGGATCCAAACGGCCTCGTATCACTAGCAGTCGAGATGACAGGCATCTTATCCGCATAGCTGTAACCGATCGTGCAGTCACGTCTCGATTCCTGAGTCAATAGATGGGGACGTTTGCAAGACAACAACCATGTGCACGAACAGTTCGACGACGTTTGCAGCAGCATGGAAAAAAAAATGTTCAAATTTGTGTGAAATCTTATGGGACTTAACAACTAAGGTCATCAGTCCCTAAGCTCGCACACTACTTAACCTAAATTATCCTAAGGACAAACACACACACCCATGCCCGATGGAGGACTCGAACCTCCACCGGGACCAGCCGCACAGTCCATGACTGCAGCTCCCCAGACCGCTCGGCTAATCCCGTGCGGCTAGCAGTGTGGATTATCAGCTCGGAGACCATGGCTGTGGTTACCCTTGACGCTGCATCACAGACAGGAGCGCCTGCGATGGTCTACTCAATTACGAGCCTGGGTGCACGAATGGCAAAACGTCATTTTTTCTGATGAATCCAGGTTCTGTTTACAGCATCATGATGGTGGCATCCGTGTTTGGCGACATCGCGCTGAAAGCACATTGGAAGCGTGTATTCGTCATCGCCATACTGGCATATCACCTGGCGTTATGGTATGGGGTGCCATGGTTACACGTCTCGGTCACCTCTTGTTCGCATTGACGTCACTTTGAACAATGGACGTTCCATTTCAGATGTGTTACGACCCGTGGCTCTACCCTTCGTTCGACCCCGCGAAACCCTACATTTCAGCAGGATAATGCACGACCGCACGTTGCAGGCCCTGTACGGGCCTTTCTGGATACAGAAAATGTTCGACTGCTGCCCTGGCCAGCACATTCTGCAGATCTCTCAACAACTGAAAACGTCTGGTCAATGGTGGCCGAGCAACTGGCTCGTCACAATACGCCAGTCACTACTCTTGATGAACTGTGGTATCGTGTTGAAGCTGCATGGGCAGCTGTACCTGTACACGCCATCCAAGCTCTGTTTGACTCAATGCCCAGGCGTATCAAGGCCGTTATTACGGCCAGAGGTGGTTGTTCTGGGTACTGATTTCTCAGGATATATGCATCCAAATTGCGTGAAAATGTAATCGTATATCAGGTCTAGTATAATATATTTGTCCAATGAATACCCGTTTATCATCTACATTTCTTCTTGGTGTAGCAGTTTTAATGGCCAGTAGTGTACTTTACGGTGACTTGCGTAATATGTATACAGATGTGGAGGAAATTCTTTTACATCCGTGTCTTCCTGCCAATCAGCTGTAAGCACCTAATGCAGGCCTCTCTTTTGTTTATTTCCCGCTCTCATTACTAGCATTACTCCAGGGACTTCCAGAAGCTTCTTTCCAAGAATGCTGGAATACACCTGCCGTCCTAGGGAAGTCACAAGTCCTTAATCCATACTCGTTGGCATCGACCACAATCCACTTAGCAGGATTTCGAGAAGCTGTGTCCATTATCTGCAGGCAGAACTGAAGCCGACATCTCTTGAACACCAGAAACTGGCTTTGGCGCCCCCTGTAGCAAGCAGGCCGAGTACGCAGCGGCAATCAGGAAATGTAACATCACCCACTTTTGCTCTTGTCAGATATTTAGCAACGTAATCCTACCGTAAATAGTTGTTTACTTTAACTGTTACCCTTCAAATACCAAGTAGCATCGTCAGGCGGCCTGTGCGCGATATTTACACTCCCGAGCGTATCGGAACTTGTATACTCGAAAAAAGCCATAATTTTTACCGTTTAAGTGTTATTGATAACTCTTCGGGATTAGAAGCGTTACGAAATTTGGAAGACACGTTACTGATAACACCCTTGACAACCCCTTATAACCGTGTCTTGACATTTACTGCAACTATCGTGTAATTTATCCGCAGTGATGAGTGGATATGGGTTTCCGTTTTTCATATGTTTTCTGCCATTATAAATATTTCACCTTTGCTGCACTGGGACAAAGATGCACGAGCAGTGTGCACGGGTATTGAATAAGATCCTTCACTCTGTGTTCAATGTAATCTGTGGTGCACTTGGTCGCCAGTCAGCCCTAGAGCATTCTTGTTAAAGGCAAAGTAGCGAGCAGTTGAGTCTTACAGAAGGAGGTCTGATATATGTGAGTCTGGGAAAAAGTATATGGAATTCTTTTGTATGGAGATGAAAACTTGTTTGTTAAGATATTTTCTTGTCTGCGTGAATGGAGAAGATTTTTGGGGGAATATATCAAAGCAACCAATGCACACACAAGAATGAAATGTTTGTTTTTCAGAACTACTAATCGATGGAAATCTTCGTCCTTTGGATCATGATTGATGTTAATTTGATCTCTTTGTTTTTATTGAGTCACAAATAACACAACTGGTTTAAATGTCTGTAGTATTTGGAATGAGTGAATGTCGTAATGGTCAGAGTCTTCTTACGCTGTACTGACGATAATCAGAGTTAAAGTTTTCAGGAACTCTTTTCTTTGAAGTAACCCCTCCCCTCCCCCCCCCATCATTTTTAAAGTTTTAAATATTTTGTAGTGCGTGCATTACACCTGTGTCATACGCAGCCACAGACTGTTTCTGACAACAAAACAACGAATTTAGTAGTGAGCATATTATTTTTCTTTACTTGCCACTATTGGTGATTTCAATTTGCTTTTAAGAACGTCCGTACATCAGACACAAAACAGCCTGCTGAACAAGTGATAAGTTAATTTTCTTTCAGGGAAGATTAAAGTTTTCATTCTAGTGGGCAAATAGTGTATAGTCAGAATTTTCAGATGTTGTGTTAAGTAAGCAGATTAATTTACAGTGAATAGTAAAGTAATCTTAAATATTTATTTTCTTCCGAGCTGAGCAGTCTTTTTATTCTGTGGACATTACAAGTCAGACATTGCACTTCATGTTACATAACTTTCATAACGTACTTCAGTATTGAGGTTCAGTTAAATAGTTTTCACTAAGTAAACAATTAGTTTCTTTTGGGATTTAAATTAGATACATTTCCATTATTTTAAATTCAGCATTTGAGAATACAGGGCTAACCAACAATCAGCACTGATCAGCAGTTGAATACGATATCTTAAGCACACGCAACACGAGAAGAAAGTTTTTGATCTAGAATACGTTGCGGTCATGCGCAGTAAATGAAGCACGAAAATATGCCTGTCTGTGGAGAGTTTATTTTACTTGCATCAGCTTACATCTAACGGCAAGCAACGACACTCACACAGAATAAGCAGCAAAAGTCAAAGCATGTAATGATCGGAAGATGACGCAAACCGAAGAAAACCAGTGTTGCTTCTTTAAAATAATATTAACCTCCTCTCTCAGTATAAGTTATGTGTCACAAAAACAAATTAAAAGATCTAAGTAAGTCCTAACGAGGCTCTAAATTTTTCAAATCTTATTTTACTTAGTGGCTTTTATAGAACATCAGCTTGTCTGTCATTTGTGCTAACGTGCTTTAACATAACTTTCTTAGTAAAAACTTTCTCTCACGCAAATAAAATTTTCACATCTATATGCTTTAGTTTATGATGGAACTCTGTGACCTTGAAAAGGCTTATTACTGGCATATTGTCTTCATAAAGTGCAACAGCTCTCTGACTGCCAGAAAGGCTGTGATACAGATTACTGAGCCAATCAGCTTCACTAGTTGCCATGCTCAAGGCTATAAATTCATATTCTGTTGATGTCAGAGGCACTGTAGTTGCTTCTTCGATGTCCACGAAACACTAACCGAAATTTTGAAAAAATAGCCACTTGCGATCTTTCTGTCTACTCTGTTGCCAGCCCACCCAGAGTCCACAAAACCAATTATAGGGTCAGCACACTTTTCATCCCTAGCATATAACAGACTCAGTTTTAGGGTTCCTTTAATGTAAAGCAAGACACGTTTTAAATCATTCCATTAATCCAGACGTGCATATAATTAGTACCTGCTGCTTAGAATACTTATAGATATGCAAATATCTTCTCTGGAGCCTAACATAGCATTCATCAGTGACCCTATTAATTTTCTGTACCTTTTCTCAATGTCTTCATTTTCAGATTTTTTTCTTTTTAACATTCTGTGATCAAGAGCTTCCTCCATGGAAGTTGAAACTCATTTCATTCAAACAGATCAAAAACTTTAAACACTTTTGCAAGATATGTACTTTGGCAAATAGTAATAGTACCCTCTCTTAAATTCTGAACGATATCCATTCCCAAATAGTTTCTAATCATACCCAAATCTTTCATTTTATAGTTATCACTCAATAACCGCTTTAAATTGCGAGTTTTACTCTGGGTAGTTGAAGCTATCTGCAGATGATCAATGTAAACAACTATGTATGCTTTATAGCTATTTTCTGTCCTTACATACAAGCAAAACTCGAAATCACATCTTACAAATCCTAAGCCAGTTATTACTGTGTGAAATTTAACATTCCAATTTTTGGGATGGCCCTTTAAACCATACAGAGCCTTTCTAAGTTTACAAATTTTACCACTCGTTTTACTGCAACGTCCAGTAGATAATTTAACATAAAAGTCTCCAGCTATCTCTCCTTAGAGAAACGCACTATAAACATCCGGTTGGTAGATGGGAAAGCTATTCTCATTACGAAAACCAGAAAAAATCTCACTGAAATTAGTTTTGCTACTGGGCTGTATATCTTTGAATAAGACTAGCTTTTCGCTACAAAACGAGCTTTATAAGAAATAAGAGTACCTTTTTCATCTCTTTTTCCCCTGAAAGTCCACTTTGTGTCAGTAGCATCATAATCATGTAGCCTGCATAAATAATTCCATGTGTTGTTTTCTTCCAGGGCTTTCAGCTCTCTTGCTAAGGCATCTTTCCAATTTTTAGCTTCACTACAAGACATTGCTTCAGCGTAGGTGCTGTGGTCTCCATCACTCACTGCTGTCAACATGCCAAACTCGTAATCCTACAAGTAATTTGGGTGTTGAATTTTCCTCCTGGGTCCTAAGATTGTATGTCTTCTTGTCATCAAATACTATATTTTCCAGTGCATCCTGAAAAGAAATGGCTGTGTGTTCACTATCTTCAGTGATTTCTTGTTCTTCTCTAGGTTGATTTCCATTTTCTTCCACAACTTCAGTCCCTATTTCTTCTTACTGATCCTCTGCATATGAAGCTTTATCTGTGTGCTCTTCATCACAACAAATAGTATTTGATTCTTCTACATGAACGTCCGTTTTCTTCTCTCTTTCAGATACTGCTGGTTGCAAGAAAATTACATCTCGATGCACCTCAGTTCCCATTGTGGAAGGTATAAGTATTTTTTACCCCTTCACATCATTATCATAACCCATAAATAAACCTATCTTGTTTTTGGGGTCTAGTATCAGTCTCTTTTCTTTGGGTACAACGACAGATATACGAGTTCCAAATATTTTCAAATCTGATAAGGGCAATTCTCTGCCATAAAAAGCTTCAATAGGAGTTTTATCTTCTACATGACTTGAACCAGTTCGGTTTAGTACATAAGCGGCAGTGTTAACTGCTTCAGCCCAGACATGTTTGGGCATTCCTGAAATCATTCAACGAACACCTTGAACCAAACAAGGTGCGCACGTTCCTTTCATCTCTTCCATTTTGCTGTGGTGTGTACACAACGATTCTTGGATGGTTTAGGCCATTTTCACTCAAAAATTTACCTGAGTCACTATTCATAAACTCCAATCGATTATCACTCCTTATAGCGTTAATTTTCAAACCAGTTTCTCTCTCAGATTTTCAAATAAAATTGCGAATCAAACCATTAATTTCATTCTTCTGTTACATAAAGAATACTTCGTGATAACCAGAATAGTCAATCTTCAAAAGCAAAAAATATTTTGCTCCTCCAAGTGACTGCGTCTCCATGGGTCCACAGACGTGGGCACGAACCAGTTTAAGCGGGGCATCAGCTCTTGACGAACTGACAGGGAAAGGCAAGGGATGTTGTTTACCTGCCAAATATTCTTCACAAGTGACAAAGTCGTCAATGAAGCTCACTCCTTTACGTGACAAAAACTCTTTCACATGTGTAATGCACTGATGGCAGAATATTTTATGCAAGACACTCAAGTTTTCAACATTTTTAGACAAACTGGCCAGGCCAATATCAATATTGACTGACGAAAGCTTGCTAGTGTCATTACCGTCAACCACAGTGTGTGTTTTATCCACACACGCCAAAGAAGCCATTGACAGTTTTGATTGTGTTCCGTTTACCGAAAACAACATACGACAGATTTTGTTGAGACGTTTGGATAACGCACGAACTTCACCTTTATTGTTCAAGTATTCACATCGTTCCTTGTTTGACACTAAACACTCATCATTGTCTAACATAGTTCCTACAGATAACAGACTGTATTTCAGTTCAGGCACAAAAAGCACTCTAATAAGTAATGATTTGGTAAATTTAACTCAATTCCATGCATACAGTTCCACAGTACCACAGTACAATCACATCAAGGAGTTTACTGTCACCCATAGTAATTTTCATTGAGGTTTGCACACTGTCCAGTTTCGTAAACGGTTCTCTCTTATTGCACATATGCTTTCTAGCACTTGTATCCACGACCCAATCTTCTCCTTGATTGATACACGAAGGCATTTACGTCCTCAGCCAGTTCCTTCGATTCCAACAGCCTGAAATCTGTTTTCCAATGACCTCTTTTCTTACAATAATTGTAGCTGCTCGTTTCTCTCTTCGCTTTACTTTTACAGTGCTTTGCATAACGGTCCTTCTTACCACAAGCACAACAAGTAATTTTTTGCTGCCTGCTTACACTGGCCAAAGATATCTCCAACTGATGGGACTGATCATTTCTCTCTTCTTCAATGAGCATCTTGAAGCTAACTCATTAAGCGTTTGCTTCTCAAAGGGGATGGACTCCCATGCTGAACGGAAATGTTTATATCGCTCTGGCAATGACATAAACACTTTTGTTGTTATCATTTTATCTGAAAGTGGTTCACGAGCTTTCTTCAATGTTGTGTTCATTTATTCTATTTTCGACATTAATGTAACCACCGAGTCATCACCAAACTGGAGAGAGAAAAACTTTTGCTGAAGTAGGCGAATATTCACTACAGACTCTTTTTAATATACAGTCTTCAGTTTCGTCCACAGCCAGCTGACGTCGTACGCAACAGTAGATGAATGAGTGGTGCTGCCTCCATCCGCGTCACAATGAGTTCCTGGGCTTTTGCATTCTTTTCCAGCCATGTTTTTACCTCATATTACACTCCTGGAAATGGAAAAAAGAACACATTGACACCGGTGTGTCAGACCCACCATACTTGCTCCGGACACTGCGAGAGGGCTGTACAACCAATGATCACACGCACGGCACAGCGGACACACCAGGAACCGCGGTGTTGGCCGTCGAATGGCGCTAGCTGCGCAGCATTTGTGCACCGCCGCCGTCAGTGTCAGCCAGTTTGCCGTGACATACGGAGCTCCATCGCAGTCTTTAACACTGGTAGCATGCCGCGACAGCGTGGACGTGAACCGTATGTGCAGTTGACGGACTTTGAGCGAGGGCGTATAGTGGGCATGCGGGAGGCCGGGTGGACGTACCGCCGAATTGCTCAACACGTGGGGCGTGAGGTCTCCACAGTACATCGATGTTGTCGCCAGTGGTCGGCGGAAGGTGCACGTGCCCGTCGACCTGGGACCGGACCGCAGCGACGCACGGATGCACGCCAAGACCGTAGGATCCTACGCAGTGCCGTAGGGGACCGCACCGCCACTTCCCAGCAAATTAGGGACACTGTTGCTCCTGGGGTATCGGCGAGGACCATTCGCAACCGTCTCCATGAAGCTGGGCTACGGTCCCGCACACCGTTAGGCCGTCTTCCGCTCACGCCCCAACATCGTGCAGCCCGCCTCCAGTGGTGTCGCGACAGGCGTGAATGGAGGGACGAATGGAGACGTGTCGTCTTCAGCGATGAGAGTCGCTTCTGCCTTGGTGCCAATGATGGTCGTATGCGTGTTTGGCGCCGTGCAGGTGAGCGCCACAATCAGGACTGCATACGACCGAGGCACACAGGGCCAACACCCGGCATCATGGTGTGGGGAGCGATCTCCTACACTGGCCGTACACCACTGGTGATCGTCGAGGGGACACTGAATAGTGCACGGTACATCCAAACCGTCATCGAACCCATCGTTCTACCATTCCTAGACCGGCAAGGGAACTTGCTGTTCCAACAGGACAATGCACGTCCGCATGTATCCCGTGCCACCCAACGTGCTCTAGAAGGTGTAAGTCAACTACCGTGGCCAGCAAGATCTCCGGATCTGTCCCCCATTGAGCATGTATGGGACTGGATGAAGCGTCGTCTCACGCGGTCTGCACGTCCAGCACGAACGCTGGTCCAACTGAGGCGCCAGGTGGAAATGGCATGGCAAGCCGTTCCACAGGACTACATCCAGCATCTCTACGATCGTCTCCATGGGAGAATAGCAGCCTGCATTGCTGCGAAAGGTGGATATACACTGTACTAGTGCCGACATTGTGCATGCTCTGTTGCCTGTGTCTATGTACCTGTGGTTCTGTCAGTGTGATCATGTGATGTATCTGACCCCAGGAATGTGTCAATAAAGTTTCCCCTTCCTGGGACAATGAATTCACGGTGTTCTTATTTCAATTTCCAGGAGTGTATTTCTGCTGTAGTGGTTTAATAACAATGCCGTTGAAAATACCTTAAAAGCCTATTCCTCTGAATATCACTTTCATTTGGAATTTCCTCACCGCCCCATTGTCCTCTTCAGACAACTAAGTACTGGAACTTTGACACACACTGTGGTTGACAATAATGACACTAGCGAACTTTCCTCAGTCAGTATTGATAGTGACCTAATCAATTTGTCTAAAAGTGTTGAAACTAGAATGTCTAGCATAAAAAGTTGTACACATGTGAAATAGTTTTTGTCACTTAAAGGAGTGAGCTTCATTGACGACTTAGTCACGGGTAAACAACATCGCTTGCCTTTCCATTTCAGCTCGTCAAGTGCTAATGCCCTACTTGAACTGGTTCGTGCAGACGTCTGTGGATCCAAGGAGGTCCAATCGTTCAGAGGAGCAAGAAATTTTTTGCTTCTGAAGGCTGACTACTCTGGTTATCGCAAAGTATTCTGTTTGTCGTATTGCGCCACGCCAACACTGTGCTGGTAAGGTCAAATTCTGTTGTTACGCACAACACCACCAAACAAATCTCTGCCACTACGCTGAAAAACAACTTATGCACCAGGGCCCATAACCTGTGATCAGGCGCAGTAAATGAAGCACGAAAATAAGCCTGTTTGTGCAGAGTTTATTTTAATGTGCAACAGCTTACAATAACAACAGACAATGATACATACTCAGAATAAACAGTAAAAGCCAAAGAATCTAAAGAATGGAAGATAACACAAATCAAAGAAAAACAGCGTTGCTTTTTTAAGATAACGTGGACATGGTATCATTAACATATTCAGTATTTCATACTCAGAATAAACAGTAAAAGCCAAAGAATCTAAAGAATGGAAGATAACACAAATCAAAGAAAAACAGTGTCGCTTTTTTAAGATAACGTGAACATTGTATCATTAACATATTCAGTATTTCATACGTATATAAATTACGTGGAAAGCTTACACTTTCCACGCAAAATACATTTACAATTCACTGCACTACACTGCTCTGCGTTCGTGCATTATTACCTCGAGTACTGAGTTACATTCACCGACAAAACAACGTTTGTATTCAGCGTCATTAGGACGGCAACAGATAACTTGCGGTTATAATTTCAATCTGAAATAGATACTGAATATAACATATAACGTCACCAGTCCTGAGGGCGCAAATTTTGACCATTACTTTTTTAATGAACTGAAATACATAACTGAAATCTTTTATTAGTGCAAAGTTACTTGAAACCATGGCGGACGCCAGCAAGATCTTCACTACATAGAGTTTATCTAATATGTTCGATAAACTGATTTCAAACAATTATTAAAAATTATTTACGATAAACTTGAAAAGTGACAGCAAAACGAATTTAATCATGGCAAGTTGAAAAGTGGCGACTCCACAAAGATTTTCTCATTTTTGTTCGTTAGTATGAATATTTACATATTATCACTTTTGCTTCAGAGAGTAAAATTGTAGTGCATCACAGTTCTTCAACAATACTTCTCTTTTTAAAATGTCCCAGGAAACAGGATAATAATCGTTTGCAGGTATTATTCAAATAGAAAACTACTTTGAACTGATAAACTACAGTGTGATTCAGTAATGATGTCACAAACTTTCAGGGATGATGGAGAAGGGTAAATGTATCAATTTGAGGTAAAGGACCATTGTCCGCAAACAACCAATTGAAAAAAATCGTTCTGGTACCTCTGAACAGTGGACATTACCTACCGCAAGATCTTTGATGTCCATATTTTGGGAGGAAGTACTATGGACCACAAAAAGGAAAAAGTCCACTATACATGGGATGTAAATTTCATACCTTAAGGGCAACGAGCGCTTGTTCATCTTATACATCTCTTCTACTGAACATGTGCTCATAGTTCCTGAGGTAGGAAGTTTAGAGCCCATGTTTATTAGACAATTTTTTATTGTTTTCGTCCACACTAAATCCTTCCATAACTCGGTAAGTAAAGAGTTTGCAGTAGGTTTTGGTCTACTGTCAGAGGTATCAGCACGATTTTCCACTCGGTCGTTTGCGGACGGAGGTCCTTTACCCCAAAATGATACCTTTATCCTTCCCTATTATCCCTGAAAGTTTGTATCATCTTCACGGAATCACCCGCATATTTTTCGAAAATTCTCTTTTCGAATACGATCACTAATGTGATTGACTCTCTCTATACACTTATAGATATGCGAATGCATAAAATTTCTTGTCTTGTACCAGATAGGTTGTGGTAATTTGTGGTGACGAACGACGTTAAACAGTTTCTTCACGCTCGTCATCACGCCATCGAGAGTACATTACATCGCTACAATTTATGTCCGGAAATTCTTGCATCAGAGACGAATATTTTGTTGTGACGACTTACAACTGTGCAAATTATTGCCGCACCATTTCCTTAATCTTTTTATCAGAATTTAGTCGCGATAACCAGACGCTTCAGAACACCGACTGCGCTACTTCACTGCCTACAAGCCAGTCTCGCTCAACCACCAATTCGCTTCTCTCCTCGGGTAATATGGGCGACAAAATTACCCAAATAACACACAAAAGTATAAGACACTGTGGTTCCCCGGCTTACGTGGATGATATTTACAGCCATGAATTCAACATATTGGAAGTCGATGTGTCAATTACACTTTAGAAGCAATGAGTATAACCTATTTTAGGCGCTTCAGTCTGGAACCGCGCGACCGCTACGGTTGCAGGTTCGAAACCTGCCTCGGGCATGGATGTGTCTGATGTCCTTAGGTTAGTTAGGTTTACGTAGTTCTAAGTTCTAGGGGGCTGATGACCTGAGATGTTAAGTCCCATAGTGCTCAGAGCCATTTGAACCATATAACCTATTTTAACAACAATATGGGACTGAGTCCGCCTTGATGCATAACACTTTTGTTATTTATTTATTCATTCCCAAACTAGTTTCAGTGACAAATTTCGCCATAATCAGTGGGTTTATTGATTTTAAAACACCCAGAAATAGCATACTTATACAACATTGTAAATCATATTTACAATTGTACTGTTTGGTTACAAATACTGTTTTGCGTGAATAATTCCGTAATATCTTATTTATGATACGTCACAGCATGGTTTTGCGATTGTTGCCGCTGTTTCCAGCATATTTTCGGCGATTTTTTTTGTTGCCATTTTTCTCAGCATACATCACGTCATCTAAAACCGTGTGAGAGGCTGTTAATAAATAATTACAAAATTGTGAACTTATGTATGTACGCCGAGGAAAACGGCAAAACAGAAGATATGCCGGAAACAGCGGCAACAATCGTAAACCATGCCGAGACGTATAGTTAATAAGTTAGTATGAAGTCATTCACAGAAAACAATATTTGCATGTAATCATGTTTTACAATGTTTGATACGTAAGCTATCTCTGCATGTTTTAGAATCAAAGAACCCTCTGATGATGGTTATATTTGTCGCTGAAACTAGTTTTGGAATAAATAATTAAGTAACAAAACTGTTTTGCATCAAGCCGGACCCAAATCCACGTATTTTTGTTCTTGTATGCAAACACAGAACAGTGGAAGAGCTTCGAGATAAAATTACTGTTAACCTATTTTACTTTCGTTTACAATTAGTAATATATATATATACATAAACAAAGCGTTCAGTTCTTTAAATTCACCAATAGTACAATTATGGTACAATCTTCCTTGACTTTGCAATCGATCACAAGTATATCCACACTCAGTTAGGTACAGTTTTATCAGAACAAGGTTAAAACTTTTGTATTGTTGTTACTTGTTATGTGGTGGTTACCTTTCGCCTTTCCAGAGGAAAGGATAGGCGTCAATGCTACTCTCTGTATGGAAGGATAGCATTATGTTCGGTAATGACTTAATAGTCCCAAATCACCTAGTCCAGAATCACATTGTAAAATTAGCTTCCCAGAGTCGATATATGGCTCGCACTCGCCGTAATCCGATGTTCGACAATGATGCAGTGCCGTATCTGGCAACATGTCATTCTTGACGTGACGCATTTCGTTTGCAATCAGAGATCACAAGTGTGTGTCTGGGATTGTGATTACTGTGCGTAGGACGGTTCTCACTTAACGCCTGCATACGTTAGCAGCCGACATCGACATGGGCGCGGTGCGTGACTCTTCCGCGTTCTTCGCTAGGCGGCGTCTTTGCCTCGCTTCATTTCTCCGGCGCGTTGCGAAGGCCGCTGTCAGAAAGCCAGTATGCGCTATGAACACGAGAACAGCATCAGAACTTGTGCCAGATGGAAGAAAAACAAATACAGCTCAGAAGTATTTGTCAGGTATTGCATATTCAGCATCCTATTTAGGAAACTGCATATATCTGTAATCTCTCAGGTTTTCTCGAAGTGATTGTTAATGGCGTGCTTTCGAGTGTTCAGCTGAGTTGTTGACAACATTTGTATGCACTAGACTTTGACGGCAGATACTGTTGCCCTCCCCAAGTGTTATGAACTGTTTTGTTGTGTGTATTCGCGGCGTGGACCAGATGCCGCCTAGTCTAACACACAATCACGACATTACTGGTCATTTTTGGTATACACTGCAACAGCAGCGCCCCAAGCCGATACTAAGCTACACTTTTGATTACCATATCGGGTAACTGCGAATAGTGTCGTTTATATTCGTTTGTACCGTAGTTTTTAAAAAAAGGGAGCATATGTGCACCGATGTGACAGAAGCCACGGGATAACGATATGCACTAGTATCGAGTACTCAAGGCATAAAAGGGCAGTGTATTGGCCGAGATATCATTTGTACCAAGGTGGTTCACGTGAAAAGGTTTCTGACATGATTATGGCCGCAGACTTTGAACGCGGAATTGTAGTTACAGTCAGACGCATGGGACATTCCATTTCGTAAATCGTTAGGGAATTCATTATTCCCATATCCGCAGTCTCAAAAGTGGGCCGAGAATACCAAATTTCAGACATTACCTCTCACCACTGACAACACAGTAGCCGATGGCCTTCACTTAACGACCGAGAGCAGTGGCGCTTGCGAAGAGTTGTCAGTGCTAACAGACAAGCAACACTGTGTGAAACAACACTAGGAATGAATGTGGGACGTACGAGGAACGTACCGGTTGTTAAATTGCGGCAAAATTTGGCGTTAATGGGCTGCGGGAGCAGACGACCGACACGAGTGCCTCTTCCAGCAGCATGACATCGCCTCTGACCATGTCGTTGGACCCTAGACAGGTGGAAAACCGCGGCCTGGTTAGATGAGTAACGATTTAAGTTGATAAGAGCTGATGGCAGGATTCGAGGATTGCGCAGACCCCAAGAAGCCATGGAACTAGGTTGAAACAAGGTGCTGTGGAAGCTGGTGGTGGCTTCATAATGGTGTGGGCTGTCTTTACATGGAATGGACTGAGTCCTCCAGTCCAACGGAACCGACCATTGACTGGATATGGTTATGTACGGCTACTTGGAGGCCATTTTTAGCCATTTATGAACTTCATATTCGCGCACAACGGTGGAATTTTTGTGGATGACAGCGCGCCATGTCGCCGGGGCACAATTGTTCGCGATTGGTTTGAAGAGCACGCTGGACAATTCGAGTGAATGATTTGGCCACTCAGATCGCCCAACATAACTCCCATCGAACATTTATGAGATACACTCCTGGAAATTGAAATAAGAACACCGTGAATTCATTGTCCCAGGAAGGGCAAACTTTATTGACACATTCCTGGGGTCAGATACATCACATGATCACACTGACAGAACCACAGGCACATAGACACAGACAACAGAGCATGCACAATGTCGGCACTAGTACAGTGTATATCCACCTTTCGCAGGAATACAGGCTGCTATTCTCCCATGGAGACGATCGTAGAGATGCTGGATGTAGTCCTGTGGAACGGCTTGCCATGCCATTTCCACCTGGCGCCTCAGTTGGACCAGCGTTCGTGCTGGACGTGCAGACCGCGTGAGACGACGCTTCATCCAGTCCCAAACATGCTCAATGGGGGACAGATCCGGAGATCTTGCTGGCCACGGTAGTTGACTTACACCTTCTAGAGCACGTTGGGTGGCACGGGATACATGCGGACGTGCATTGTCCTGTTGGAACAGCAAGTTCCCTTGCCGGTCTAGGAATGGTAGAACGATGGGTTCGATGACGGTTTGGATGTACCGTGCACTATTCAGTGTCCCCTCGACGATCACCAGTGGTGTACGGCCAGTGTAGGAGATCGCTCCCCACACCATGATGCCGGGTGTTGGCCCTGTGTGCCTCGGTCGTATGCAGTCCTGATTGTGGCGCTCACCTGCACGGCGCCAAACACGCATACGACCATCATTGGCACCAAGGCAGAAGCGACTCTCATCGCTGAAGACGACACGTCTCCATTCGTCCCTCCATTCACGCCTGTCGCGACACCACTGGAGGCGGGCTGCACGATGTTGGGGCGTGAGCGGAAGACGGCCTAACGGTGTGCGGGACCGTAGCCCAGCTTCATGGAGACGGTTGCGAATGGTCCTCGCCGATACCCCAGGAGCAACAGTGACCATAATTTGCTGGGAAGTGGCGGTGCGGTCCCCTACGGCACTGCGTAGGATCCTACGGTCTTGGCGTGCATCCGTGCGTCGCTGCGGTCCGGTCCCAGGTCGACGGGCACGTGCACCTTCCGCCGACCACTGGCGACAACATCGATGTACTGTGGAGACCTCACGCCCCACGTGTTGAGCAATTCGGCGGTACGTCCACCCGGCCTCCCGCATGCCCACTATACGCCCTCGCTCAAAGTCCGTCAACGCACATACGGTTCACGTCCACGCTGTCGCGGCATGCTACCAGTGTTAAAGACTGCGATGGAGCTCCGTATGCCACGGCAAACTGGCTGACACTGACGGCGGCGGTGCACAAATGCTGCGCAGCTAGCGCCATTCGACGGCCAACACCGCGGTTCCTGGTGTGTCCGCTGTGCCGTGCGTGTGATCATTGGTTGTACAGCCCTCTCGCAGTGTCCGGAGCAAGTATGGTGGGTCTGACACACCGGTGTCAATGTATTCTTTTTTCCATTTCCAGGAGTGTATAACTGAGTGGTCAGTTCGTACACTAAAGCCTGCACCGGCAACATTTTCTTAATTATGGGCGGTTACAGATGCAGCATGGCTCAATATTTGTGCAAGGAACTTCCGACGACTTGTTGAGGCGATGTCACGTCGAGTTGCTGCACTACGACAGGAAAAAGGAAGTCCGACACGATATTAGGAAATACTCGATGACTTTTATAAGCTCAGTGCATTGCAATAAAAATCAGAAATAACTAAAAAATTTCATTACATTTGTGTTATCTTTAATTTCCTAACGACCCTGAGAGGTATTAAGCGATACAATGCCTGTTTCTTTATGAAGTAAAATGACTACTAAACAACGTAAGACCTGACATATACAGAAAGAAGTCGTATGTTTATCCAACATTGTGAAGTTTTGCTCGCTACAGTTCCAGACAAACCAGTGAATGTGGAATATAGGAACCTTGTATGGAATGATTCAAATGGTTCAAATGTCTCTGAGCACTATGGGACTTAACATCTCAGGTTATGTCCCCTAGACTTAGAACTACTTAAACTTTACCAACCTAAGGACAGCACACACATCCATGCCCGAGGCAGGAATCGAACCTGCGACCGGAATGACGCGCCTAGAACCGCTCGGCCACAACGGCTGACTGTATGGAATGCAATACATAATTAAATTAACGTACCAAATATGTCACCACAACTGTCTCTGGAGAGTAAACCACACCGACGTGATAATAAAACGGCAAAAACAATAAAAAAATTTCCGAATATAGAAGAAGCCAATTTTATAAATGTTGCTACCTCTGAGCTACAAACGGCAAGTATCTACAAACAGTCGTCTTTTGAAGGAAAAGTAATTACATTTACAAAAATAATTGTGTATTAGAAAGTCGGGTGAAATGTAAGAATCTGTGAATTCTTTGACTCCATAGAAATTTTTACGTGTCATGACAAGTGCCTATCATAATAAGAACAACCAGCAACAGAAATATATGCTCCCCATGCATGGAATACTGTGTTTATATTCTGCTGCTTTCAGCGGAGCAAACTGAAATTGTACACACATTCGAAATTATTTCGTAATGGGTAAATTGTAACTTGGCTATTTTTACATTGATTTCCACAATCATTCATAGCTCTTCGCAATTTACGTCTGTTTGGAACGTAAACGTATAATAAACATTTCTTTAATCAAGCCGAACTGCAACAAAACCTGATCTCACGGATACCTTTATAGCCGTCAGGGGCAAGGGCGGCCATACGATAGTTTGTAGAAGTAGGAGAGGGGGAGGGGGCCAAGACCTGGGGGTATTGAGTATTTTTTATATTATGGAAGACGAACTTCTAAATACCCATAAAGAGTTACAGTTCCAACCCCGTTAAAACCTGCGCAGTACAGACATTTAAATCATTTTCTTAAAGGAAAAACACCAGAGTACATTATATTTTTTTCATTTTTTCATTTCCTGAGTGCTGTGCGGGGCAGGGGGGGGGGGGAGGGGGAGGGTCGGTGTATGTGCGCCCTTGGTTAGGAATGCTAGTGTTGCTCCAACTGTCAAACGATAACTTTAAAGCAATGAGCGTCGCGACTTCTTATATTAGACTGTGATATAGCAAGGATTGACTCTCAGAGCCCACTACGACCTTTGACACTCATTTGTTTTTACAGCCCGCACTATTATTCCCTAATACGCACATTCTTTTCCATCTCCGGTGTATGAGCAGGCCTGCGAGGTCTTTGAACTGAACTCTCCATTGCCTTATTTAGACAGACTCTTCAGTTGCGTTGTCATAGAAACTTGTCATCTGTAGTAAGATACAAGTCTCGTCGTATTTCATTTCATGCGTTCTTCTGTCGACGAACTGAGTAGGCGGTGCAGTCAGAATTAACGGTGTCTGGGATAGGACTTGAGACTGGGAAAGAAAAAGAGCAGCCAAGAACCCCTTACCTGCTTTATACAGTCCTGGTCTTCGGGAACATTGGTTGACTCCTATCTGATATCTAATGTATATCCCATCAACAAAGGTAAGTTAGAAATGAGTTCTCCGAAAGCCAGGTGTGCACGGCATACCATGCGAATGTGGTATGTCTATGCAGGGTAGCGTCGAAGAGACGTGCTCGAAACATTGGCGACCGACCTGACAAAAACAACAAGCTAAGTGCCCTCTCGCGCTCACTGACTCGAATGTATACTTTGTTGGGTGTGTGGCCAATGTTTCTTGCACCCTTCTGCGAGTGTTCTGTGCTCCACGTACGTCATATCACATTCCCACGGAATGCGGTGCATACCTAGCTTTTGGAGACATATATCGTCTCTGACTTATCAAAGTAGACTTCTTATCCGTAACAAGTCTGTTAGTGTGGTCATTATCCACAGAAAATATATAAATATTCGTTTTATAAATTGAAAGGCGTTTTTCTAGCTGAAATATACAGAGTGCAACGGGTATAAGTGCAGACATTTCTGTTGCTGACTGAGGACTGTGTGCTCAAGAACATTACATCACTACTTACGTCACTTGCAGACTAATAATTATAACTATTAGGAGTAATATGTTTTTAGGTTTGTTAGTACCTCCAAGTGCATGTGTCAAGAGCAAGGCGTTGAATCTTATTTTCGCATGGGCGGTAGGTCAGGTGTTGAATTGTGACGCATTGACGCCAAATCTTTAGTGCATACTGACAGTTCACTTACTGTGCAGTAATGACAGTGCAGAAAATATCTGGTAGTAAAGTTTTTGATGTGTCTGTGGGAAGACTGTTCGATCCAGAGAAAAAAAAACCTACACACTCATGTGTGTACATCTTACTGTGCGACATATTACCTTCACTTCCACTCGTTACATTGTTTTGCCTTTTACATTACGGCATCTTCAGTGGATTAAGTGTGAAATAATACGTTTTTTTTCCATGTGTGGTACTTGTAGATTAGAAAAGAGTTTACGTCATAAATTTTGCACTAACAGATTGCTACTTGGAGTTACTAGTTTCTCTTCCGAAAGCTCCGTTTCCTCTCATCTGGTCACAGGTTTGAGGTAGCACTGTCACTTCACTTACAAAATGTAGACAAATTGTCAAGTCACGACCATGTGCCGATATTTTATAAGTAAAGTGGCAGTGCGACCTTAATCTAGGACGAGATGAGATCCATGTTCACTTAGGCAAAACTTCTGTTGGAACTGATACTGAATGTGATTTTACAAGTTCTAAGTTTTGATCTGATGATAGCAGTAGCCGAAACGTCGTTATAAATAAAAGCATCATTCGATCTAGGCGATTTCATTAAAAAACTATTTGATGTCATCAGTCAGTTTGATTAATAGAGTCTGTACTATGGTGTTTAGGAACACTGATTGATACTTTTTAAGGATGTTATAAATTTTAAGGTAATCCATATATTACTGTCGAAAAATATGTAAAAAAGTGAGTGTATAAAGTTGTAACTGTGATCATATTAAAAAGATTCGTTTTAAGAAAAACATATACCTCAATCGCATATTTTGTTGTTTATTGACTGTCTGCAGTACAGATCATATTTCAATACAGTTTTTCATTTGCAACCAATAAAAGGATTTCGCTCAGGTACTGCATTTGTACAGACTAGAAAGCTCAGGTATAAAAGTAAATTACCTCTTACTTTTCAGCTTTGTTATTTATTTTCCTGCTAATATTTATTTATTACTGCCATTGTCAGCACCAATACGGCAGTTATGTTTATCACTTGTTTTCTAAGTGTGACTATTTGTAAACGAGTAGGATTCTTATTGAGGCAAAATGGTACACATGATGGACATTATAAAACTAATTCATGAAATGTTTATGTTAGCTTATTTTTGTTGTTGTTAATAGTGATTTTCACATTGTCGAAAATCCGATACACACTGTTTCATCATTGCTCAGGATATAGTCAACTGCAGTGCCACCGTATTTTTTATTTTCGTATTTCTTTCTTGCTTTCTTTCCCTCCCCCCCCCCCCCCTCTCTGTCTCTCTCCCACACACACACAGTAAGAGTGCTTCAGTTTGGTTTTTTGTTAATTGATTTTGTGCCTCCTGAACTTTCAGAGTACACAACAGGGTTACTTTTTTCAGACAACTGTATAATCATTTAGTGTCTTGTTTTTCTTTTACAAGAGCTATTTGTATCTGCTACCTTTCTCCCAGTATTAGTCCTGTGGAGGACTGTAACTGAATTTAAGAATTTTTAGGACAATAGTAATGTTTGTTGGTATCTAGTGCCTAACCATAAATGTGAAGTGACAACTGTCACTTTTTAGTGCCACTGACGACAATGTAACACTGCCGAAACATCTATGGGCGAAGAGTGAACAATAAGAATCTTTGTTTCGAACAAAGTGGAATCTGCAAAAGATATTTGGTTTTTATTTTAAGGAAACCGTGATTAACAGCTTTAAAATATTCATCGAGAGAACCTGATACTGCACAATAGCTTCAATCAAACAGACAATCCTTATAAAGAAACATTAGAGAACATGCCTTCTGTTATGCTTATTTATATCTAGATCAACTTCATAAATTAACTGCATCAACATTATAGAGACATCTACATCTACACAGATACTTCACAAATCACCGTACGGTGCGTGGCGGAAAGTACCCTCAGCCACTGTTAGTCATTTCCTTTCCTGTTCCACTCGCAAATAGAGCGACGGAAAAACAACTACCTATATTCCTCCGTATGAATACTAATTTCTCGCCGGCCGGTGTGGTCGTGCGGTTCTAGGCCCTTCAGTCTGGAACCGCGAGACCGCTACGGTCGCAGGTTTTTAATCCTGCCTCGGGCATGGATGTGTGTGATGTCCTTAGGTTAGTTAGGTTTAAGTGGTTCTAAGTTCTAGGTGACTGATGACCTCAGATGTTACGTCCCATAGTGCTCAGAGCCATTTGAACCATTTTGAACTAATTTCTCGGTTCTTATCTGCGTGGTATGTTGCTGACAGTAGAATCGTTCTGCAGTCAGCTTCAAATGCCGGTTCTCTAAATTACCTCAATAGCATTTCTGGGAAAGAACGTTGCCCTCCCTCCACGGATTTTCGTTTGAGTTCCCGAAGCATCTTCGTAACACTTCAGTTTTGTCGAACCTACCGGTAACAAATCTAACAGCCCGCCTCTGACTTGCTTCGATGTCTTCCTTCAGTCAGACCTGGTACGGATCACAAATATTCGAGCAGTACTCAAGCATAGGTCACACCAGCGTTCTACATGCGGCCTCCTTTACAGGTGAACCACTCTTTCCTAAAATTCTACCGATAAACCGAAGTCGACCACTCGCCTTCCCTACCACAGTTCTCACGGGTTCGTTCCATATAACTCTGCAACGTTAAGCCCAGATATTTGAACGACTTGATTGTGTGTAGCAGGACTCTAGTAATACCGTAACCGAACATACAGTTTTGATCTTCCTACACATCCGCATTAACTTATACACTCCTGGAAATGGAAAAAAGAACACATTGACACCGGTGTGTCAGACCCACCATACTTGCTCCGGACACTGCGAGAGGGCTGTACAAGCAATGATCACACGCACGGCACAGCGGACACACCAGGTACCGCGGTGTTGGCCGTCGAATGGCGCTAGCTGCGCAGCATTTGTGCACCGCCGCCGTCAGTGTCAGCCAGTTTGCCGTGGCATACGGAGCTCCATCGCAGTCTTTAACACTGGTAGCATGCCGCGACAGCGTGGACGTGAACTGTATGTGCAGTTGACGGACTTTGAGCGAGGGCGTATAGTGGGCATGCGGGAGGCCGGGTGGACGTACCGCCGAATTGCTCAACACGTGGGGCGTGAGGTCTCCACAGTACATCGATGTTGTCGCCAGTGGTCGGCGGAAGGTGCACGTGCCCGTCGACCTGGGACCGGACCGCAGCGACGCACGGATGCACGCCAAGACCGTAGGATCCTACGCAGTGCCGTAGGGGACCGCACCGCCACTTCCCAGCAAATTAGGGACACTGTTGCTCCTGGGGTATCGGCGAGGACCATTTGCAATCGTTTCCATGAAGCTGGGCTACGGTCCCGCACACCGTTAGGCCGTCTTCCGCTCACGCCCCAACATCGTGCAGCCCGCCTCCAGTGGTGTCGCGACAGGCGTGAATGGAGGGACGAATGGAGACGTGTCGTCTTCAGCGATGAGAGTCGCTTCTGCCTTGGTGCCAATGATGGTCGTATGCGTGTTTGGCGCCGTGCAGGTGAGCGCCACAATCAGGACTGCATACGACCGAGGCACACAGGGCCAACACTCGGCATCATGATGTGGGGAGCGATCTCCTACACTGGCCGTACACCACTGGTGATCGTCGAGGGGACACTGAATAGTGCACGGTACATCCAAACCGTCATCGAACCCATCGATCTACCATTCCTAGACCGGCAAGGGAACTTGCTGTTCCAAGAGGACAATGCACGTCCGCATGTATCCCGTGCCACCCAACGTGCTCTAGAAGGTGTAAGTCAACTGCCCTGGCCAGCAAGATCTCCGGATCTGTCCCCCATTGAGCATGTTTGGGACTGGATGAAGCGTCGTCTCACGCGGTCTGCACGTCCAGCACGAACGCTGGTCCAACTGAGGCGCCAGGTGGAAATGGCATGGCAAGCCGTTCCACAGGACTACATCCAGCATCTCTACGATCGTCTCCATGGGAGAATAGCAGCCTGCATTGCTGCGAAAGGTGGATATACACTGTACTAGTGCCGACATTGTGCATGGTCTGTTGCCTGTGTCTATGTGCCTGTGGTTCTGTCAGTGTGATCATGTGATGTATCTGACCCCAGGAATGTGTCAATAAAGTTTCCCCTTCCTGGGACAATGTATTCACGGTGTTCTTATTTCAATTTCCAGGAGTGTATTTTTCCACGTTTAAACCTAGCTGCCATTCATCACACCAATTAGAAATTTTGTCTAAGTCGTCTTGTATCTTCCTACACTCACTTAACTTTGACACCATACCGTACGCCACAGCATTATCAGTAAACAACCGCAGATTGCTGCCCACCCCGTCCGCCAAATCATTTGTGTATACAGAGAACAACAGCGATCCTACGACACACCCGTGGGGCTCTGCTGACGATACCGTCGTCGGTGATGAACACTACCGACGTGGAGAACATACTGGGCTGTGTGACTTAAGAAATTTTCGAGCCACTCACATATCTATGACCTTATTCCATATGCCCTTACCTTCGTATCAAATGCTTTCCGGAAATCTAGAAATATGGAATCCGCCTGTTGTCACTCATCCATAGTTCACAGTACATCATGTGACAAAAAGACAAGATGGGTTTGACATAAGTGATGCTATCTAAAACCATCCTGATTCGTGGCCATAAGCTTCTCAGTCTCAAGAAGGTTTATTATACTCGAACTGAGAACATAAAGGACGTGCATTGAATTATTTTTATGTGTGTCTAGATCAACTTTATCCATTATCTGCAGCAAAATTATGGACACGGGAAGGACTTGTGCTTCGTCCAATTAACGTTTTGTCTAATGTATAATTTGGCACATTCCTGCAGTTTATAATTTTGATTCAGTTAACGCGTAAAGTTGACTTAGATACAAATGATCATGACTGAATGCATGAACTGTAATTAACGTCGTTTTTTACCTGACTATGGTCTGTTGATTGAACGAAACTTAAGTTTTGATAAAGTGCATATAGCTTTTGCATCAAAACGTTATGATTTTTCAAAAACAGTTTGTTTCTAATTTGCAACGTCCACATTCTTATATTTCTTTATTCGCCATGACATTTCAAAGAGGCGAGAGAGGTGGTAGACGTGTAAACAGCAGGGCATGCGATCTTGAGGCGTACTGTATAATGTGGTGTCCTGACAAATGCTGAACGTATTTGAATTATACGTTGACAATGTGCCATCATGTCCTCTCAACTTCTGATATTTAATTCTCTTGATTGTATACCTTTAATTCTGTACTGATTTGCAGTTTCGCCTCATTTGAGGTAAATTAGAGGTAGAGGGGAAATATTTTAGTCAGACAGCCAACGATAATATTTAATCTCGTGCTCAGAAAAATTTTGTGAATCGCTAGTTTTTACGTTGTCAATTAAGCTCAAAACTAAATGTTTCCTACATTAATATGCTTTGTGGAATCATCTACGTAATCGGAGCAAACTGTCTTTCACCACATTTCATTATCAGCACACTCGGTTCTTGGAAACACAATACTGTTCTGAAAATACGAGGGTTCTCCAGAAAGTAAGTTCCGATCGGTCGCGAAATGGAAACCACTGGGAAAATCCGATAAAGCTTTGCACAGATGTGTTGGGCAGTGTGAGTACGCCCATTGATAGCGTCACGCCGCTCTTTTCAGTTCTGAGTGAACAGTGAGCACGTAAAGATGCGTGGGGAATAGCGTCTCCCACCAAGTATGAGGGCCTGGTTAGAGATTTCGCCTGTGTCACGCTGCCCACATAACAGAACTCTCGAGCAGTTCCTTCTTCATGCCAATTCTCGGCCGCACACTGCAGGGGCAACGAAGACGCTCCTGCAGCATTTCCGATGAGAAGTGTTTGATCGCCGACAGTACAATCAGTAATTGGCTACCCCTGAATCTCGTCTCTGCTCACAAGAACCACTGGCTATGAAGACAAAATTTTTCCACAGACAAAGAGCTGGACGAAAGCGGCTGCTTTCTATGACGAGGATATTGGAAAGTTGATACATAACTATGACAAAACTCGAAGTTAAAGTGGCGACTATGTAGAGAAGTAGGTGGAAGGCGTACCTGACTGTTGGAAATAAAACGTTTCTGGTTTTAACTGTGGTTTCCATTTCGCGACCGATCGGAACTTACTTTCTGGACAACCCTCGTATTTTAAAAACAGAAATTTCTTTCCCACTTCCTGAAATATTCACATATTAAATGCTTCTTTCAGTGTAAGTAAACGGTTTATTTAAGATTCATTCCCGTCAGAAACAAACAGTACATGGTTGATAACCATTAAAATCAAATGAAAGAAAGAATTATGAAGCTACGCTACTGACGACAAAAATCTTGCAATTTCAGTTGCTATCGGAGTCGCAAGTAGAAGATCTCCTTCTGCAAAACATGTAGAGTACAGTTGACAATCCAGCAGTTTGCCCGCCGTTGCCTCTGCTACACAATTCTTAGATAGTGCTTCGGAAATATTCCTTTTTAGTAAGGACGGCAACAGTGACTGGCCATTTAATAAAATTTATTTAAAGCGAAAAGGAAGAAAATAAGAAGCATAGTATATCTTGAAGATCTGGAATGAAGAATTTGAAGAAACTGTAAAAAAGTCATGGTCATCATGTATAACACTTATAAATAAATTTAATCTATTTGTAACACCACACCCGTCACTTATCTGGTTTTGGCGTGTGTTCACCCCAGCTGATTGACTAACACATCAACAGAGAGTGCAAAACTGTTGCAATATCGGATAACGCAAGGCAAGTAATAAGGTCCTGTGACTCCTGATTGAACTGTGGTGGCAGTGTTGACATTAATTGATTCAGAATTCATCACTTTTAATTAAAAAGGGGTGCACATTGATGTTATATGCAGCTATTGAACACCAGATGCAAATGTTAAACATAAAATTAATTAAGAAAGTGACTTGCGATTTCAACTACTTGATTGAAAACAGATGCAGTCGATTAGCACGAATTTATTTTAACTCCCGACCATCAATCATCACATTACATGACTCTCCTATCAGCCAGTGGTAATAAATTGCGTTTACGTGGAGTAAAGCGCGATAAATCAAAATTAATTCCTATCGACTGACCCAGGCGTAATGCGAAGTGCGAGAAGAATTCCCCAATACACGGCCCATGAAACCCTCGTGGAAACTTTGCTGACGTGATCCAACAAATTAATCAGTGGCCTAATTCAAACCGGAGCGGGTGCAATATCACCGAATTCAGCGTGGCGGGGCGTCGTCATTGTGAGGACGTCGGCCGGCCTCGTGGTGCTGCAAGGCTGCGCTCGTCAATTCACTCCTAGCTATCTTGCTCAGTACATGTTGTTGTTGTTGTTTTGGTCTTCAGTCCTGAGACTGGTTTGATGCAGCTCTCCATGCTACCCTATCCTGTGCAAGTATCTTCATCTCCCAGTACCTCCTGCAACCTACATCCTTCTGAATCTGCTTAGTGTATTCATCTCTTGGTCTCCCTCTACGATTTTTACCCTCCACGGTGCCCTCCAATGCTGAATTTGTGATCCCTTGATGCCTCAGAACATGTCCTGGCGGTCCCTTCTTCTCGTCTAGTTGTGCCACAAACTCCTCTTCTCCTCAATTCTGTTCAATACCTCCTCATTAGTTATGTGATCTACCCATCTAATCTTCAGCATTCTTCTGTAGCACCACATTTCGAAAACTTCTATTCTCTTCCTGTCCAAACTATTTATCGTCCATGTTTCACTTCCATACATGGCTACACTCCATACAAATACTTTCAGAAACGACTTCCTGACACTTAAATCTATACTCGATGTTAACAAATTTCTCTTCTTCAGAAACCCTTTCCTTGCCATTGCCAGTCTACATTTTATATCTTCTCTACTTCGACCATCATCAGTTATTTTGCTCCCCAAATAGCTGAACTCCTTTACTACTTTAAGTGTCTCATATCCTAATTTAATTCCTTCTGCATCACCCGACTTAATTCGACTACATTCCATTATCCTCGTTTTGCTTTTGTTGATGTTCATCTTATATCCTCCTTTCAAGACAATGTCCATTCCGTTCAACTGCTCTTCCAAGTCCTTTGCTGTCTCTGACAGAATTACAATGTCTTCGGCGAACCTCAAAGTTTTTATTTCTTCTCCATTGATTTTAATACCTACTCCGAATATTTCTTTTGTTTCCTTTACTGCTTGCTCAATATACAGATTGAATAACATTGGGGAGAGGCTACAACCCTGTCTCACTCCCTTCCCAATCACTGCTTCCCTTTCATGTCCCTCGACTCTTATAACTGCCATCTGGTTTCTGTACAAATTGTAAATAGCCTTCCGCTCCCTGTATTTTACTCCTGCCACCTTTAGAATTTGGAAGAGAGTATTCCAGTCAACATTGTCAAAAGCTTTCTCTAAGTCTACAAATGCTAAAAACGTAGGTTTGCCTTTCCTTAATCTTTCTTCGAAGATAAGTCGTAAGGTCTGTATTGCCTCACGTGTTCCAATATTTCTACGGAATCCAAACTGATCTTCCCTGATGTCAGCTTCTACCAGTTTTTCAATTCGCCTGTAAAGAATTCGTGTTAGTATTTTGCAGCTGTGACTCATTAAACTGATAGTTCGGTAATTTTCACATCTGTCAACACCTGCTTTCTTTGGGATTGGAATTATTATATTCTTCTTGAAGTCTGAGGGTACTTCGCCTGTCTCATACATCTTCCTCACCAGATGGTAGAGTTTTGTCAGGACTGGCTCTCCCAAGGCCGTCAGTAGTTCTAATGGAATGTTGTCTACTCCCGGGGCCTTGATTCGACTCAGGTCTTTCAGGGCTCTGTCAAACTCTTCACGCAGTATCGTATCTCCCATTTCATATTCATCTAAATTCTCTACCATTTCCATAATATTGTCCTCACGTACATCGCCCTTGTATAGACCCTCTATATACTCCTTCCATCTTTCTGCTTTCCCTTCTTTGCTTAGAACTGGGTTCCCATCTGAGCTCTTGATATTCATACAAGTGGTTCTCTTTTCTCCAAAGGTCTCTTTAATTTTCCTGTAGGCAGTATCTATCTTACCCCTAGTGAGATAAGCCTCTACATCCTTACATTTGTTCTCCAGCCATGCCTGCTTAGCCATTTTGCACTTCCTGTCGATCTCATTTTTGAGACGTTTGTATTCCTTTTTGCCTGCTTCATTTACTGAATGTTTGTATTTTCTCCTTTCATCAATTAAATTCAATATTTCTTCTGTTACCCAATGATTTCTACTAGCCCTCGTCTTTTTACCTACATGATCCTCTGCTGCCTTCACTACTTCATCCCTCAAAGCTACCCATTCTTCTTCTACTGTACTTCTTTCCACCATTCCTGTCAATTGTTCCCTTATGCTCTTTCTGAAACTCTGTACAACCTCTGGTTCTTTCAGTTTATCCAGGTCCCATCTCCTTAAATTCCCACCTTTTTGCAGTTTCTTCAATTTTAATCTGCAGTTCATAACCAATAGATTGTGGTCAGAGTCCACATCTGCCCCTGGAAATGTCTTACAATTTAAAACCTGGTTCCTAAATCTCTGTCTTACCATTATATAATCTATCTGATACCTTTTAGTATCTCCGGGATTCTTCTATGTATACAACCTTTTTTTATGATTCTTGAACCAAGTGTTAGCTACGATTAAGTTACGCTCTGTGCAAAATGCTACCAGACAGCTTCCTCTTTCGTTTCTTAGCCCCAATCCACATTCACCTACTATGTTTCCTTCTCTCCCTTTTCCTACACTCGAAATCGAGTCACCCATGACTATTAAATTTTCGTCTCCCTTCACTATCTGAATAATTTCTTTTATCTCATCATACATTTCATCAATTTCTTCATCATCTGCAGAGCTAGTTGTCATATAAACTTGTACTTCTGTAGTAGGCGTGGGCTTCATGTCTACCTTGGCCATAATAATGCGTTCACTATGCCGTTTGTAGTAGCTTACCTGCACGCCTATTTTTTTATTCATTATTAAACCTACTCCTGCATTACCTCTATTTGATTTTGTATTTATAACCCTGTATTCACCTGACCAAAAGTCTTGTTCCTCCTGCTGGCGAACTTCACTAATTCCCACTATATCTAACTTTAACCTATCCATTTCACTTTTTATATTTTCTAACCTACCTGCTCGATTAAGGGATCTGACATTCCACGCTCCGATCCGTAGAACGCCAGTTTTCTTTCTCCTGATAACAACGTCCTCTTGAGTAGTGCCTGCCCGGAGATCCAAATGGGGGACTATTTTACCTTCACAATATTTTACCCAAGAGGACGCCATCATCATTTAATCATACAGTAAAGCTGCATGCCCTCGGGAAAAATTACGGCTGTAGTTTCCCCTTGCTTTCAGCCATTCGCAGTACCAGCACAGCAAAGCTGTTTTGGTTATTGTTACAAGGCCAGATCAGTCAATCATCCAGACTGTTGCCCCTGCAACTACTGAAAAGGCTGCTGCCCCTCTTCAGGAACCACACGTTTGTCTGGTGTCTCAACAGATACGCCTCCGTTGTGGTTGCACCTACTGTACGGCCATTTGTATGACTGAGGCACGCAAGCCTCCCCACCAACGGCAAGGTCCATGGTTCATGGGGGGGCTCAGTACATAGCTGAACCAAAACTTTCTATCTCCAAGCTCAATCGTTCCAATTGCTAAGTTCTAAACTGCAGAGATGCTCACTCTTTCTCAGGCAAGCTGAGTAAAGAACGCCATGTCCGCACTCTAGGCAAGCTGGGAACGAATGAACACTGCGGAGACTTCTCCCAGTCCACTTTTCGCCTCGGTTTCCCCTCCAGCTAAATCACTTATGCCAATTGCAGCACAAGTCGCTTTAATTATGCGTCGCTTCCCAGCGCTGACCAATGCCTGCTCTGGGAAGTGAACAAATTCCCACAAAATTTCCCTTCCTCTCAACTTCTGCTATTTAGCTCCTCCCAGGCCACCCATCAAGGTTAGCATCTGCACAAAACACCAATTTTTCCGGAATTTTGACTCCCAGGAGAGTACTTCAAATTCCTTGGTTCTATGTTCCCATCAGAGGCCGGTATATTACATTCTGTCGTTCTTCACTTGATTTACTTCAGTCTCTGCAGACCATGAATTCAGCGTGAAGTTGCTATAGTCACGAACACGCATATTTTGGCCTCTGTTGACCGCTCCACCGTAGCTTTGCGCGGCTTTCTCACATGATTCACTGAAAACAGGACGACAGACATTTATTAACAGGCGTAAAGTTCTCCGTCTGCTTCCCTGTACACCAGGATGGGGTCAACCACCCACTCATCTTAAGGCAGCTGGAGGCCACACCCCGTTTCCACTTTCCAGAGCTTGAGCCGCCCTAAGCTGCCTATTGTCACTTCCCTTCGCTGCTCCACAACCGGCCATGGTCAACTCTGAATACTTCCCTGGGATAAACTAGCCTCCAGTAAATTGACGCGTTTCCACAAAGTTTTCATGTTGTGTGAATTACTTTAAAACCATCATCTGACATTAATTATTCCAATACGTCCATACTATACCCTCTATTAGATGCATTGTGCCTTGCCAGTCATTTTTGTTCAGCCCTACTGTTCACTCAACTTGAGTTCGGTGATCTTTAATGACTTCATGTAAGGGGCATAGTTCTTGCCATCTTACATATTAAAATTAGAAATACACAAACAAGGCAACAGTAAAAATGGATGAAGACCAGTGGGTCAAGTACTATAAAACCTTAGGGAGCCTCTCAGATTAAGAAGAGCATGATGAATTTTCTGAAGTCGACTCTACAGAAAAAAAAAAACTTGAAAATCGCTTGCAACAAATTAAAAAGAGAACAAGATTGAGAATAGATAAAATGTATGCAGAGTCGTAAAATACGAAGGGGAAAAATTAGAAATATTCGAAGAAACATACAGGTCTATTAAGTATCTAATGCCCAAAATTATAGAAACTATACACGAAAGAATCGTGTTTCCCAGTTCGAACATTTAATCAAAACCATTCAACAGACTGGCCTGGAAAGCTATTTCATGAAGTTTTTGCCATAAAATAGAAGCTAACTTCAAACACACAAGAAACATTCAAAAAACTATGCATGTCGAAATACTCAAAACTGATACACTACAAATAAATCTGTCGAACTAGTGTGTTTTTGTGAGAGTGAAACACTCAGTTTAAAATGGAACAGGAACATAGTGAAATCCAGAAACACACACAAAGATTTGGTAGTTATAGTAAATACATTTAAAGTAATGAATGACGAAATTTTAAGAAATGAGTGAGTGCGAAAATTGTGTCTAATACTATGTATACTAAACTCTTTTCTCAAGATGTATTGGTTGCATAGGGACACAGTCCTAAGATTGAAAACCTGCTTTTTGTTTGGAACAGGCCCGTTGTATTCCATTTTGTGACTTAACTATCAAAGTATTTAGTCCTCTCTAAGGTATGCCCATAGCTCAGAGCTTAACTAGCTGCAACATCACCCATCCTCATCTTCTGAATCTCCCTCTGCACACGCTACAAGACAAGAGGTTTCATTCCAAAAGTTCTACATACTGCAAGACAGAACTGAATAAAATAATTTAATATACCAAATACCTTTACAGACCTTCGATATAATCTCCAGTCTGCTTATGACAACTCCCAACGGTTTGGCAACTACTGTATTCCAGACAGGGAACGTTCATTGTTGAGATGTCTCGTTTACTCGGGTCACCTCGCTGGAATCTTCAACAGTTGTATCAAAACGTTTTCAACGGAGTTGTTCCTTCAGTTTGGGAAACAAGACACAGTTTGATGGGTTCATATCAGGACTGTGTGGTGGGCGGAAAGTATTTCCCATACATATTTGTCGAGCATTTCTCTCACTGGTACGGTAATATGCGGTACTGCATTATCGTGCAAAATGAGGAAACCAGTTCTTAGCAAATCAGGCCTTCTTTGACATTTTACACAAACAACTTATAATATACATCTGTTATAGACGTCCCCTGAGGCACTGAATTTGTAGCTAAGACTCCATTCACGTCATACCCAAAGACAATTAACAGTTTCACCTTTGATTGTCGGAGGCGGATTTTTTTCTGGTGTGGAGAGTTGGGTGTTTTTCATTGTGACTGTGAGACTTCAGTTCTGGCTCAAAATCTCGTATCCAGGTTTCATCAAGTGCAACAGTCCTTTTCAGAAGCTGTTCTCCTTTTGTTCGATAACGTTGAAGCAATTATTCTGCAATTCTTTTGCGACCTACTTTCTGCTCTTCACCTAGATCATGCGGAACCCATTTGGCAGCAACTATTCTCATCTTTAAGTTTTCAGTTATAATTCTGTAAACTGATGTGTCAGACATTCTGGCCTCGTACGTAAATTCCTCACATGCTTTTCGCAGATCTTCTCTGAAAATATCATTTACGATAGACTGAGAAGTGTAGTCTGTTGCTGTTGATGGCCTTCTACTTGTTGGGTTGTCCTCAGTAATTAGGGGATCTTCACAGTGAGGAGCAGACCATTGCGATACGGTCCACTACACCAGTCTCACACACCTTTCTCAAAGCGTTGTAAATTTCCTTTGGGTTCTTTCCACGTAGGGATTCGATTTTGATGTAGGAACGCTGGTCACAACATGTAATCCGACCTGACTGGGTTTAAGCTTCCATTTTAAAATAGACTTACTAACTATACAGCCACGCGAACCGGTAATCACATATACATCCGTCACGTCTAAAATCTCGCTCACAACTGACATGAATTTCAACTTGATCACGCCACAGTAAAGATCGCACATGCGCAGTGTGCAGGACTTTCGAAATAACCCTCGTAGGAGGTACTTCCTCCGAATTCCATCAAGAAACAGTGCCTATTGAACAATGACTGTGTTTCTGTGCGACAATGTCAATGTTATTATTGGTCAGTTGTATTTGACCTTTGAAAAGAAACAAAGATTCTCGCTGACCAAAGTGCGTAGAATAACGATGACGCTATGCTTGGATTGGCACGTATATCAGACTGACGTGTGTTCTGACGTGTGCCGGCTGTTTGTTTTGGCGTCATCAGTTTTTTTGCGGGATGACTGAGGGGTATGTGTATGAAGCCAGAGGCAACAAACCTTATCTCGTCAGACGAGCCGACAGGACTTACCACCCAGACTCTTGGCGATCGTTGCCTCCGTAGTTAGTTTAGGGAAGGCTTTCCCGCCACTCACCTACAGACAGGAAGACTATGTATACACACTGCGGTAACGCATGCAGCATGCATTTCTCCGCGCGTCTTTTCAATATTCCTGGTCATAGTAACCTAGCAGCTGTAGCTCGGGGAAACTGAATTATTTTTAAGGGGGGTAGGGCGTCAAACGGGAGGACTTGGAGCAAGACATTTTAATTTCCACTGTCTATACTTTTAAAAATAAATTCATAAAACTTTGTCAGAATGACCAGAAAGGATTCAGGATTTACACTTATAGTGGTGGAAGTTCAAAAATATAAGAAAATAATTTATTTTTTTTAACATTTGTATTTCACCTTTTTTCACTTAGCATTGGCTGCATTTGTTGCTATAGGTACACTTTTCTTCATAAGTAAGGGAGATTCTTCGATGAATTTTGCACAACATACAAACCATACTTACAGGTGTATGAAACTCTAGAATTTTCCAAATCTGTTAAAACTGTGGTAAAAATTGAGATAATTAACTATAAAATTGGAGTTTTTTCTAAACATGAAGTTTAAAATATAACAGCAGACTCGTATTTTCATAAATTTAATAATTTCTAGAGTTTCATACACCTGTAAGTATGGTTTGTATGTTGTACAAAATTCATCGAAGAATCTCTCTTACTTATGAAAAAACGTGTACCTGTAGCAACAAACGCAGCCAATAGAAGTGAAAAAAATGATGAACTTTCGCATGTAAAAAAAAAATTTTTTTTTTGAACTTCCACTGCTATGATTGTGAATCCTTAATCCTTCCTGGTCATGTTGACAAAGTTTCATGAATTTATTCGTAAACGTATAGACAGTGGAAATTAAAATGTCCTGTGGTGTCTCTCCTGCTCCAAGACAGCCCATTTGACGTCCTACCCCCCTAAAACGATGGGATTTTGATCACACTGGGCTCATTCTTCAGTGGGCTACTAAAGTGAAATATCCTTCGTGTATGACGAGTACATCTAGAAAAGTATTGTAAGCTGGTGGGTAGAATACTTACAGAATGGAAATACTGACCTTGCAAATAAGCTGACGGAAAAAAAATGGCAGCACCAAGAAGGGCCTGTGCGATATAAACGATAGCTGGTAGGCGTGTTTTTACATCTGAAAGATAATGTCAATTCAAATTTCGCGCCAGCCGCTTAAGAGTGGCTCTAGTAGTGCCACTATGAGGATAAAAATCACGTTTGCTTTAAATACACGCTGTAATGGTCGTGACCGTTTGCTACCTTTGAGGTTAGAAGTGGTGAGTCGATGTTAGTCAAGAACGCCTTTAAGGCGGCAAAGACGCCACTGTCAACATCTCACTGAGTTTGAACGATGTCGTGTAATAGGGCTACGAGAAGCTGGATGTTGCTCTGCGATACTGCAGAAAGACTTGGCAGGAATGTAGCCACTGTGCACGATTGTTGAGAGAGTTGGCCACGAGAAAGTACGGTCGCAAGAAGATCGAGTCTTGACGGCCACGTGGCACTGCCAAGAGGGAATAACATCGGGCCGGCCGTTGTAGCCGAGCGGTTCTAAGCACTTCTGTCCGGAATCGCGAGGCTGCTACGGTCGCAGGTTCGAATCCTGCCTCGGGCATGGATGTGTGTGATGTCCTTAGGGTAGTTAGGTTTAAGTAGTTGTAAGTCTAGGGGACTGATGACTTCAGATGTTAAGTCCCATAGTGCTTAGAGCCATTTGAACCGTATGAAGAACATCGTGTTCGGCGTATGGCTCTGTCGCATCACACTGCGTTTGCAGCAGCAATTTGAGCAGCAGCTGGAGCCACAGTGACGCAATTAACTGTTACTAATCAGTTACTTCAAGGACATCTCCGAACCAGACGTCCTGTACCGAGAATTCCAGTGACCTCAAAGTATCACCAGTTGCGACTTCAGTGGTGTCAAGCGAGAGCTCATTGGAGGGCAGGGTGGAGGTGTGCTGTTACGTTTGATGAAAGGTTCTGCCTCGGTGTGAGTGATGGCCATGTGTTGGATAGAAGAAGGCCCATTGAGGGCCTGTAACCGACCTGTCTGCACGCTAGACACACCGGACCTACATTTGGAGTTATGGTTTGGGGTGCGACTTCGTGAGACAGCTAGAGCATCCTCGTGGTAATTCCACGCTTCCTGATTGCAAATTTGTGAGTCAGTGTTGTGGTTCGATCTGTTGTGATGCCATTCATGAACAGCATTCAAAAAATGGCTCAAATGGCTCTAAGCACTATGGGATTTAACATCTGACGTCATCAGTCCCCTAGACGTAGAACTACTTAAGGGGCTCCGGAACGCCCTATACTTGCAATGTTAAAATAACGCTTACAAATTACATCTTTCCTCACAAAGTATTTGAGGTAGGAAGTTGAACTTTTTACAGATTATTTATTGGAATATGGGAACCAACTTGACACAGGGATTTTACAAAATTTTAGTTCAGTTATTAAAGATGATTTTTTTTCAATTGTAATGAAAATTCACAACATTTTTTTGCAATTTTTTATTTATATATTCAAAAATATACAGTTTTTTGGAAAAAGGCTGTGTTAAATTATGCAGAAGCTACTGTGTAACATTTACTGAAAGTTTGAAACAAATATGTTTGGAAGATCCTTAGAAAACATGTAATTAGTATGAGAAAATAAAAGTTTTGGGAATCGAGCGACAAAGATTGGATTAACTTTTTAGTGCATTCCAGGTCCATAGGATGGATTATCTTCATCCTCTGCAAACTCCTCCTCCAGCTTCCTCTTGTTCCTCCTCCTGTTTACTCTTGGTTGTATTTCTAGACTCTTTACAGCCCTGTCTGCAGCCCGAAGGCGTTCCTTGTCTAAAGCAAGCATCGCTCTTACCATGTTAGAACCTATCTCCATTCCCATATTTCTAAATACCTTTGGCTTTCCAACATTTCTCCTTTTCTTAAAAGCCTTCAGAGGATTTCTAATAACTTTACTTTTACTCATTATTATACTTCAATAAAACAGAGACTCAATAAACAGAACTAATTACGAATATTTTCGAGATAACGACAGAGTAAATAAACGTGAAACAATCGACAATCACACCAGCGATATATATTGAACCATCACAGGTTAGCCACAACAGATACTTTATCTCACATCACTAAAATATACCTGATGAACACGGACGTTAATAATAACACCATTTGACAGCAGTTTAACAGCGCCACAGTGGGTCACGCCCATGCAGAACACATTTCAAAAAAAATTTAAAAATAGTTGTAGTCTTCGGAATTGAATAAATTATATATCTATTAAAAGGTAATAGTCTGCAGATTTAGAAAACGCAAAAAAGTAAAAATTGAACTTTTCATGATTTTGAGCCTTTCCGGAGCCCCTTAAACCGAACTAACCTAAGGACGTCACACACATCCATGCCCGAGGCAGGATTCGAACCTTAGACTGTAGCAGCCGCGCGGTTCCGGACTGAAGCGCCAAGAACCACTCGACCACAGCGGCCGGCTGAGCGGCATTCCAGGGTGTGTTTCCCAACAGGATAACGCTCGTCCACATATCGCTGTTGTAACCAAACATGCTCTACAGAGTGTCAACATGTTGCCTTTGCCTGCTCGATTACCAGGTCTGACTCATAGCGAACACTTACGGGACTCAGAGGACAACTCACGCGTCATCCACAAACAGCATTAACTGTCACTGTATTGAGCGAGGAAGTGCAACAGGCATGGAACTCTATCCCAAAAACTGACATCCGGCACCTGCAGAAAACAATGAACGCACATTTACATGCATGCATTCAGCATTCTTGTGGTTACACCGGTTATTAAGGTACCAGCATTCCACAATTGCAATGGTCTATCTCGCACTTTTATCAACCTATATTCTTGCCATGTTACCACTTATATATGTAAACAAGACAAATGAATTCCCGAAATTTTATTACTCTACATTAATTATTTTTTGGTTTTGCAATATTTTTTCTTCAGTGTACGTCTCACACGTTTCTTTCTCGCTTCGTGAGATGCTTTGAGTGATTTATTTGTTTTCTACAAGAAAAAAAAAAACGCACCTTCGCTTAACGCAGGGTAATTTGCAGAGAGGCTCATCAGGTTGTCACGTCATGGAGAGTGATATGATACACTTAATTAATAATGCAATATGCTGCTCATTTGGGATTACCTGTTAGCTGATGTATAGAAATATTTTTTTTTTTTTCTGATATCGCCTTCTATCCATGGATGTGGTGACCGTGACGATCCGTTTTCAGTTACAGTCTGCAGATGAAACGTGATTTCCCCCTTGCTGCGTAAGGCTTGATGCGCACGAGCGACTACCTAACAGCCGCACGTGGTCACAGCGACAACTTCATAGCATTTTTCGACCTGGAAAAAGCGTTCGACAATGTCAAATAGTGCAAGATATTCGAAGTTCTGGGGAAAATAGGGGAAAGATGTAGGGAAAGACCGTCTAATGAGTACAGAATATGGACTGAGAGTGCACTAAGGAAGACGAAAGTATCGAGTAGCATCAGAGTAGCGAGAAACTTAACATCAGAACTGGGTTCAAATGGTTCAAATGGCTCTGAGCACTATTGGACTTAACATCTGAGGTCATCAGTCCCTTGAACTTAGAACTACTTAAACATAACTAACCTAAGGACATCACACACATCCATGCCCGAGGCAGGATTCGAAACTACGACCGTAGCAGTCGCGCGGTTCCGGACTGAAGCGCCTAGAACCGCTCGGACACAACTGCCGGCATCTGAACTGGGAATAACGAAGTAGACTAAGTTAAGAAATTACGCTACCTAGGCAGCAAAAAAAACCCATGATGGACACAGCAAGAAGTAAATAGAACGCAGACTACCACTGGCATAAAGGGCATTCCTGGCCAAGAGAAGCCTACTAGTGTCAAACGCAAGCCTTAATTTGAGGAATAAATTTCCGAGAATGTACATTTGGGGCACAGCCTTGTATGGATGTGAATCATGGACGGCGGGAATACCGGAATAGAAGAGAATCGAAAGATTTGAGATATGGTACTACAAACGAATGTTGAAAATTAGATGCACTTATAAAGTAAGACATGAGGAGGTACTCCGCAGAATCAGTAAGGAAACGAATGTACGGAAAACATTGAGAAGAAGAAGGGACAGGATGATAGCACATTTATTAGCACACCAAGAAATAACTTCCATGGTACTAGAGGAAGCTGTAGAGAGTAAAAACTGTAGAGGAAGACAGAGATTGGAACACATCAAGGAAATAACTGAGGACGTAAGGTTGCAATTTACAGTTGCTACTCTGAGATGAAAAAGTTTACACAGGGGAGGAATTCGTGGTGGGCCGCATCAAAACAGCAAGAAAAATAAAAAATCGAAATAAAAAAAAAAGAAAACTGAAAACTGTAATGTTGTGGAGTATGGGATAAACTCGACTGGGCGAGTGGTGTTTGGCTGCTTGGACGAAAACTAGAAATAAGTGAAATATCTGCCTCTCGTTTCCTACCGGCTGTTCGCAACAAGTCCTTGTAAGGAAGCCTAGCTTTTTATGGTCTTTCATTGGGTAACTTTCGTAAACAGTGACTCGAGGACAGCCTGATACGAAAGGTTGAATGTGCAGTATGATAGTGATTGCACGGTATGAATATGGGCTCATAGTTTATTTAACTGACTGAATGAGGAAAAGTTCGATGACGGACGCATATAGATATAGATGTGGACTGCAAATAGTACTGATTAATTATTGTATTTTATTTCAAAAGTTTATAATTATTTAATAGTGACTCAATACGAGTTGTGCACCCTCCACAACGGTGTGTCTCGTGATCAATAAAACTGTTGATATCCCTAAAATGCTTTTAATACTCATTGCCATAGTCAAGCAGCCAATTAATTATTTGTAGCTATCCTCGTTGCAGTCAAAGCACATTCACGATTTGTACGTGGGGCGTTTATGTCTACCTGAAATGCCCGCTTGAAATGTCCTGCTGTTACAACCATCACACATCATGTTTTCGGTAAAAATGTCGAGAGTAGTTGGCAGTACATTTGTCACTGTATAGTATAGTAGATACCAAATAACAACCTACGTGTGTGGCTAACTTTTGTTATCATACATCGAAATGTGGCAGGGCATGGTCGTTCTTTTTATGTTTGTCTTCTTGTGGGTGTGTGCCTAGTCTCTGCAGAGTGGAAGTGTTACACTTGAGTAATGATCTTGCTGCTCTATACTGCACCTCTGTCCACAGCGATGCTGCTACTTACGTATTCCTACAAATACATGTGTAATACATACGAAATAACAAAGCTCAAATTCAGTGGGGGCTTCCTGAGGGGAGGGAAAATGGGGTCATAGATGTATTTTTAAAGAAGACAGTATGGCATTCTGAATGTACATTTATTTTTTATTATCTCGTGGGAGCCCCTCTATCAATGGACATAGAAATACATAACCTGTTTCACAATCCAGTACTGGATCGATGTGCCTGATAGTCATAACCAGGACTGAAGGCTCTTTCTGACTAATAACATGACACACTAAATAATATAATTAAATATACTCTGGTGTGGAAACATTGGTTTGAAATGGTGAACCTGTACTTCACGCAATCCTGACTGATCCCATTTCCACAAATTTGTCCAAATGCAAATAACAAGCACAACAGCTTTACAGGGACAAAGTAGCATGGCAAACTCTACCAAATGGCGAACCACATTGCTCTCATGTGCAGCTCCACATAAACCAGGAAATAATGTAATTGTCAAGAAATACGAATTAGCAATCTGGATTCAAACGACTCGCCGCATTTTCATTTGGGGAATTGGTCAAGAAAACCACGAAATGGCACCCAAACAAGGAAATTCAATCTTATATGAGGAACATGTTGCTGGAAATGGCCTACAGCTAAGGTACAGCCAGACACAGCAGAGAACTTACGACAGACTATCACTTACAGGTACAAATGGGGAGTAGCCAGGAATTTGGCTCAAGAACCGTGCCCCCACATGAGCGCCATAGCGGTTGGTCTTGCTGCACACTTCCCCCACCGCCACGCCATGCTGCCTGAGCGTGAGGAAGGAGGAGACGAGGAAACTCCGAACATGCTGATTTAAATGGTAGTGCACTCTCAGTGCATACGACTTGGTTTTATATTTCACGTTTCTCAACAACAAAGATCACAAACATAACAAATTTTCAATATAATGAAAAGGATAGTTTGCTACTCACCAAACAGTGGAGATGCTGAGTCGCAGAAGGGCGCAACAGTAAGACTGTCAGAGAGTTAGCTTTCGGCCAACATGCCGGCCTTGGTGGCCGAGCGGTTCTAGGCACTTCAGTCTGGAACCGCGCGACCACTACGGTCGCAAGTTCGAATCCTGCCTCGGGCATGGATGTGTGTCGTATCCTTAGGTTAGTTAGGTTTAAGTAGTTCTAAGTTCTAGGGGACTGATGACCTCAGATGTTAAGTCCCATAGTGCTCAGAGCCATTTGAACCATTTGATTTTTTTTTCGGCCAACATGACCTTTGTCAAAAACAGACAACATACACACACGCACTCATACAAACGCAACTCACACAGACATGATCACAGTCACTGGCAACTGGAGACAGACTGTAGAGCCAGACTGCCAGTCTGGCTCCAGCTGCCAGAGACTGTGGTCATGCATGTCTAGGTTGCGTTTGCATGAGTGTGTGCGTGTGGGTATGTTGTTTATTTGTGACAAAGGCCGGAAGCTAACTTTCTGACAGTCTTTTTGTTGCGCCTTTCTGCGACTCAGCATCTCCACTATTTGGCGACTAACAACTATCCTTTTCATTACATGGTGAGTGGCAACTATTTTTTCAATAAGTTTCCTTTAATTTACGTCTCAAACTTTTTTTTAACAGATTACCGGTATCAGTCTATAATGACCATCATCAGATCTGCAGCAAAAAATGGGAAAAAAACATAAATACACTCGCAGATTGTCTGTATAAAACAGGTACGCCTCTTCATACTTAAAGCGCAAAAATGCATGTACATGGCAGCAGTACTTCTCATTATGGGCTATTTATTGTTTTTAAGTTGTAGACAATCTGCGAGTGTATTTATGTTTCTTCCCTTTTTTTGCTGCAGATCTGATGATGCTCATTATAGACCGAAACCGGTAACCTGTTAACAAAAAGTTTGTGACCATAGACGTAAATTAAAGGAAACTTATTGTATATACCGGTCACTGTTTTATTCGCGACAATGTTGCAACTTGTGAAACTATTTTTTCATTATATTGTTACATTCATCGCAGATTTTCCATTGTTTGAAAACAAATTTTCAGTACTATTTATTTGTGCTGCGCCGAAAACTTAACATACATTTTGTCTGGTACAAACTGTCGACATACGGACAGACGCAGACAAATTTCACTGATGTTACCACATGATCGTGAATCATTTAGTTTTGCAATAGAAAAAAGCTCTTTCACACAAATAAGGCTACTGAAATATTGCAGCATCTTTTCGCAGCCTCATTATGGAGACCTGGGGAAAGCAATCTAGATGTCCTCGACAGTTTTACCGTAAAAGGATTTGTCATTAAAACTGGTATTACCTTGCAGGTGAGCCAGTTACAATTACATATGCACAGGGCACTTCCAAGTGAAACGCCAAACTGACTCGAAAACAACTCGAAAACATATGTAAGACTGGCATTGTCCTCAAAATGTTTAGGAAACGATCCTTGAAATTCTTTCAAAGTCCCAATGAGTTCTTCAAACCTCGCGTTTCCTTTAACGCTAGGGAGCTTGGAGAAATGGACTGCGTTTGTCAGAATGTTTCCCGTATATAACAAGATTATCTTTTTAAATGCATCCCATCAAGTCAGAAGTAAGTGGTTTTTCACGTTGCAGTGTCTTGCCATGGGCATCGTGCAGTCAAGTACACTTAAAATGCGATGTATGCAATCCATTCTGTATCTTCTAATTTTCATTCTTGCATTCCTTTTTTCTTCATAAGTTCGAAAATGGCGAATTTTAAATCGAAAAATCGTTGCAGGCGTGCCCCTTGACTTGACCAACGTTCTTTGCAGTAATAAGCAAAATCTTTATACATCGAAAACTGTTGCAACTGACAGCCTAATAATACGAGCAACTTCAGATATTTTGGGATTGATATCACTAATTTCTTCACGTGCTGCATGTCTACAATTAGCATAAATGCTTCTTGATGTACTGAACAATGAATCCCATCTGTCGTAATTTTTTGCTCTTAAAAGCTTGTGACAACAGATCACTAGGCAGCCTCTTTTGTGCGAACAGCCACAGGACCTGTGGAGGGTGCAGCCCCGAATCCTCCCGAAACCATGTAGATAAGCAGGTGACAGGGTCGAATCCTCCCAAACTGACACAATGCGGCAGAGCGCACAGCTGCCTGTGGTCACTTCGTAGTTCGCGGCAGATCGCTGTAGGGTGAACGTGCCCTCAGACGAGCTTACAGTTTCAGTAAGTACGAAGGGAAGGAAAATGTTGGTTTTGAAAAGTAACACCTTCAAAAATGGTTCAAATGACTCTCAGCACTATGGGACTTCACAGCGGAGGTCATCAGTCCCCTAGAACTTAGAACTACTTAAACTTAACTAACCTAAGGACATCAGACACATCCATGCCCGAGGCAGGATTCGAACCTGCGACCGTAGCGGTCGCGCGGTTCCAGACTGAAGCGCCTAGAGCCGCTCGGCCATTCCGGCCGGCGGTTTTCAAAAACTGCTGAAAGGTGGTCTAGCGCGATGGACGTGCAACATTAATGGCTGCAGAAGTTTTGTTAAAACTATTTCTATTGAGGAGCTGGATGTCGTGGAGCGTCAAGAAGAGCACAATCATGAAGAGGTGCCTCATAACAAAATTCAGAGTCAAGAAATCATTTCTGACCTAAAGAGAAAAGCCGTAGAAGATATTTGTGAGAGACTCTCAAAATAATTTACCAGAAGTTAAAAGGAGAGGATACGCAAGGTATAACTACAAGAGATGTCAACAATTTTCGTATATCTATTTACAAAGCTAGGTGCAAAATTCTGCCAAAACTGCCCACGAATGCTGCAGATCTTCATGAAATTATCAACACGCTGAATGTGGAAACCACAGACGGGACAAAGTGTTTATTAGACAATAACACCGAGAAAAAAGTGATCATATTTTGTGACTCTGCAAACCTTGAAACATTAACGCAGTATGAATATATACGTTAATGGTACGTTCAAGTGCTGTCCAAAGGTTATTTGTCAGCTGTTTACAATACTTGGGTTAGTTAATGGCCGTTACATTCCATTGGTCTTCTCTTTATTGAACGACAAGAAAACTTCGTCGTATCAGTCTGTATTTCAAAGCGTTGTTGGTAAACGTAGTGATATAAGTTTGAACTTTTCCCCATCAACAATGTTTTTTGACTTTGAAGAGAGCATAATAAAAGCTAGAAGTGGGGTCTGGCCTGATGTTCACCTTCAAGGACGTAAATTTCAGTTAACACAGAGCTGGTGACGAAAAATACAAACATTGGGGCTTGTACATGAGTACTACTCAAAAAATGAAATTGGAAGGTTTCTGTCGTACCAATACTGGCTCCTGATATGGTTGGCGACAGTTTTGTTGACGATTTCACGGCCGAGATACCTGCATCGGAAAAATTGCAAACCTTTTGTGACACTTATCAATTTGTTGTATGTATAGATTTGCTGGAAATGTAACCATAATTCATAAAATGAACACTGAGATAGAATGTGTTGCAAAATCATGATTTGCTATTTTAATAAATTAATTATGAAGAATTCAAGGCTATAAATGATTACAGTTGCTAAAAATAAATATCTAAATAATATAAAAGATAAAATTTTTAAACATACAATACACGCGAAAATTTTTTACATCTTCTACTGTAACTTCATGTGCTTTCCTTGGCCTGCTTGGAGTATTCATAACGTTTAGAACTGCTACCTGCTTCAAACGGGAGGATTCGATCCCATCGTTTCTCAGACCCTTGCGGGCTTGAGAGGATTCAGTAGCATTTTCCTGACCGCAGGAGGATTCGGGGCTGCGCCCCCTGTGGACGTTCTTCACATCATGGACAAGTATCGAAGGTTAAGCATTTCTAACGCCACGACTCTGCCGAACTGAAGAGAGTTGTGCCGACCGAAAAATGCATCACCGTAACAGTATATTGGGGGAAGTTATTCACGTTGGTGTGTAGAATATATGAGTCTGGCGACATACCATCTGACTTTCGGAAAAGCATCATCCACACAATTCCGAAGACGGCAAGAGCTGACAAGTACGAGAATTATCGCACAATCAGCTTAACAGCTCATGCATCGAAGCTGCTTACAAGAATAATATACAGAAGAATGGAAAAGAAAATTGAGAATGCGCTAGGTGACGATCAGTATGGCTTTAGGAAAAGTAAAGGGACGAGAGAGGCAATTCTGACGTTACGGCTAATAATGGAAGCAAGGCTAAAGAAAAATCAAGACACTTTCATAGGATTTGTCGACCTGGAAAAAGCGTTCGACAATATAAAATGGCGCAAGCTGTTCGAGATTCTGAAAAAAGTAGGGGTAAGCTATAGGGAGAGACGGGTCATATACAATATGTACAACAACCAAGAGGGAATAATGAGAGTGGACGATCAAGAACGAAGTGCTCGTATTAAGACGGATGTAAGACAAGGCTGTAGCCTTTCGCCCCTACTCTTCAATCTGTACATCGAGGAAGCAATGATGGAAATAAAAGAAAGGTTCAGGAGTGGAACTAAAATACAGGGTGAAAGGATATCAATGATACGATTCGCTGATGACATTGCTATCCTGAGTGAAAGTGAAGAAGAATTGAATGATCTTCTGAACGGAATGAACAGTCTAATGAGTACATAGTATGGTTTGAGAGTAAATCGGAGAAAGACGAAGGTAATGAGAAGTAGTAGAAATGAGAACAGCGAGAAACTTAACATCAGGATTGATGGTCACGAAGTCAATGAAGTTAAGGAATTCTGCTACCTAGGCAGTAAAATAACCAATGACGGACGGAGCAAGGAGGACATCAGAAGCAGACTCGCTGTGGCAAATAAGGCATTTGTGGCCAAGAGAAGTCTACTAATATCAAATACCGGCCTTAATTTGAGGAAGAAATATCTGAGGAAGTACGTCTTGAGTACAGCATTGTATGGTAGTGAAACATGGACTGTGGGAAAACCGGAACAGAAGAGAATCGAAGCATTTGAGATGTGGTGCTATAGACGAATGTTGAAAATTAGGTGGACTGATAAGGTAAGGAATGAGGAGGTTCTACGCAGAATCGGAGAGGAAAGGAATATGTGGAAAACACTGATAAGGAGAAGGGACAGGCTGATAGGACATCTGCTATGACATGAGGGAATGACTTCCATGGTACTAGAGGGAGCTGTAGAGGGCAAAAACTGTAGAGGAAGACAGAGATTGGAATACGTCAAGCAAATAATTGAGGACGTAGGTTGCAAATGCTACTCTGAGATGAAGAGGTTAGCACAGGAAAGGAATTCGTGGCGGACCGCATCAAACCAGTCAGTAGACTGATGATAAAAAAAAAAGGGCAAACCAACGCCTAAGCTGCATGCTTCCCGCATACCAGCTCGCGTGAAGTTTGGCACGCCGTGGCCGGCCCTAGTCCAAACGGAGCCTCATTGTTTGCGAACTATACATGCTGATAAAGAGCATCAACAACCATGTGGATTATGTTGTGACTTACTTTCGCTGAACGCAATGAAACTGTCAGACATTTACATGAAACATGATTTCCGAAAGTCAATTAACAACACTATGTACTACCCTGCATCCTCATGTATCCGTCAGAATATATAAAAGCACCTAGGCTCAGCATGTGCAAAATGAGCGCTTTCTATACTATGAAAACCAACTTAACTGAAGAGCAACCACATGAAACTACGCTTCAAGAGGCAAACACGTGTTTCTTTTACGGATCTACTCTGAAATTAGCTGTAAGTACTGGATGTAGACAGGTAGTGGTCTATCACATTTCAGTGCACCCGAAGTCAACTTCTGTTTGTACATATACTGTCGGCCCAAAACGTTCAGTGACTGATTTTATACCTGGCGTGAGTGCGACGTCAGTACAGTGACTACGGTCGCAGCTTGAAGTAAGAACTGTAAACAATAAGTGTGCAGTTGACTAGTCAGCTTGTGTGAGCAATTAGTGTTAAGTAGTGGACGTGTGACAACAGCGCGTCAACATTGTTGCGTCACAAATTGCAATGCGGCAACATCTCTCAGTCAAGTTTTAAAGACACTCTGCAGGGCTTGTTCCACAGTTTCACATTATTGCATGAACGTGCTCTGTGGCGTACTCAAGTGATGGGAGGCTATGTAGAACACCTGAGGCATTAAAACGAACACTTAACTTTTCTGTAATTTTTACTTAATGCAGTATCGAAACTTTTTTGGACTGCTAGTATTCCTCTGCCTGTTCGTACTGCCCAAAAACTGACAGTCTCTCTCTTACCAGAACGTGAGGACTTTCTCTCACACAACTAGAAATCCTAACATCACACCACGTGCGGACGCGGAAAAAGGAGAGTCGTGCAACCCACTTTCTAATAGCCTCAGTCAGAGATATCACTATCGATACTGCCAAGTGATCTCTGTGTGCCTGCCGCTGTGGCCGAGCGGTTCTAGGCGCTTCAGTCCGGAACCTAGCTGCTGCTACGGTCGCAGGTTTGAATCCTGCCTCGGACATGGATGTGTGTGATGTCCTTAGGTTAGTTAGGTTTATTTAGTTCTAAGTCTAGGGGACTGATGACCTCAGATGTTAAGTCCCATATTGCTTAGAGCCATTTGAACCATTTTTTGATCTCTGTGTAAACTCGATGCCGAACTCCAGCTGTTAGCGTGCCGGCCAAGGACCTTCATATTTCATATTTTGCCTGACTTCAGTATGGCAATCATGAACTGCCACTAAAATACAAAAGAAAATACAGAAATTACTGATTCTGCACCGACATGAGCGTATTAAATCTCATGTCGCCGATACCTGGAGAAGAACATAAGAAAGTGTTTCAAAAATAGTGAAAAAATGGTGATGGTTCTGCTGTATAACTTTAAAGGTATCGTGTGATCCAATATTAATAGGCTGATCAAAAAATTTATTATGTGTTATTTGACTTAAGCGGTATTGTAAATTCCATTGTGGTGTGAAAGGACGATTTGAGATACAGCTAAAATCCATTAATTAGGTACTGTATTAGTTAAACATTTCAACACCTATTATTGGTAAAATCAAGAGCTGTAAAAAAAAAAAAATCTGTCGCCTCTCGAATAAACTTGACACAGTTTGCTCAGAGATGACACTACTGACAGCTATTAGAGATTAAGAGAGGTCTATCAGATCCGTCTCATATATTTTTGCTTGTCTAAATTGTCCATTGGTTTTTGTCGTTTGATAAATGTTTGCCGCGCGGAGTGTCCCGCTGTTTGAGGCGTGATGTCACGGACTGCGCGGCCCCTCCCGCCGGAGGTTCGAGTCCTCCCTCGGGCATGGGTGTGTGTGTTGTTCTTAGCATAAGTTAGTTTAAGTAGTGTGTAAGTCTAGGGACCAATGACCTAAGCAGTTTGGTCCCTTAGGAATTCACTCACATTTGAACATTTCATAAATGTTTGCGAATATAGCTAGTCTCTCGGAAATAAGTGTGCCATTGTTTTCTTTAAGTTTTCATGCTGATAAATGACGATCTGGTCTGCACTGCTGACTTATTTCCTAATCCAAATAATACGAAAATCCAATGTGACAACAGATGAGAACGAGGTAGATTAATAAAAGGAACGTATGAACATGCTAGCGTGTTTCTCATTACATGCACTTTTACCAAGGCATCCGCCTGCTGTGACTAAATTTTGGTTAAAATTCAGTGTGAACATTGCACAAAACAATTGCAGTCACCCTCACAATTAGCTAATTCTATTAGAATATAGATAGAGCGTTGGATATTCCTGTTAACGGGTCAAGGAAAAAGCAAGTCAAGCCTTACTGAAATAACAGTTTTGCGTTCGTATGAGGTAATGTTCAGATGTACGAGTTTCACACGCGAGTTGCATACCGTCCTCCGACAAGGCACTGTCCAAAACAGAGAACTGATGTACGTAAGCCGGCCGGAGTGGCCGAGCGGTTCTAGGCGCTTCAGTCTGGACCCACGCGACCGCTGCGGTCGCAGGTTCGAATCCTGCCTCAGGCATGGATGTGTGTGATGTCCTTAGGTTAGTTAGGTTTAAGTAGTTCTAAGTTACAGGGGACTGATGACCTTAGAAGTTAAGCCCCATAGTGCTCAGAGCCATTTGAACCATTTTGACATCAAAAATATAAAGCAGAGCCTCTGCCCTGAACGGTCCCTTAGAAGCCCATTTGCGGTTCGACACGGTTCCTTCACCGCGTTAGACAGCGAGGAGGATAGCCTCCTAATTAACAGTCAAGTTACACTTCTTGCAGACGGCATGGCACCATATACCACGAGACAGTTCAGAAAGAAATACGGACGCCTGATGTTTTTACCAAAACCGCGGGAAAAGTTAAGACGCCGCATCAAGCAGCTAAGTCACAACGCGGACGGAAGTGTCTATCGACTGATCTTGACAGACAGTCACCGAAGAGGGTTGTGAAAAAAAAATTGGAGGACGACAGCTGCAGAAATCGCTGCAGAACTGAATGTTGTACTCGTCAAATCCGTCAGTACGGAAATAATACAAAAGTGCTGCACAAGCAGGGAACTGCAGGGCGAGGTTGAATGTCAAAGCCACTCGTCAGTGTTGCAAATGCCGGTACCAAGAAATGTGACGCCAAAGCCATAAAATCTCGACTAGGGAGCAATGGGAGAATATTATTTGATCGGGTGAACCATGTTTCACACTGTTTCCAACTTATCGCCGAATTTACGTCTCAAAAGTGGAATATGGTGGTTGTTCGCTTACGATTTGGGCAGCCATATCGTGGTATTCCATGGGCTCCATGGGTGTTCTGCAAGGTCAAATTACTGAAAAGGATTATATGATCGTTTTGACTGATCAGATCCATGCCGTGGTACAAAGTTTGTTCCCCAATGGTGATGCCGTCTTCCAGGACCGTGAGCCCCAAGTTCACGAAGCACACATCGTCCAGGAGTGGTTTTGTGAGCACGAGGATGTATTTTTCCCCGTCTACCATGGTTCAGTGGTCTCAATATTATTGAGCGTTGGTGATCTAGTCTGAAGAGAATTTGCCACTATTTTTCTGAAATAATTGTATATGATTCAAAAAAATGGCTCTGAGCACTATGGGACTGAACTTCTAAGGTCATCAGTCCCCTAGAACTTAGAACTACTTAAACCTAACTAACCTAAGGACATCACACACATCCATGCCCGAGGCAGGATTCGAACCTGCGACCGTAGCGGTCGCGCGGTTCCAGACTGTAGCGCCTAGAACCGCTCGGCCACCACGGCCGGCGTATATGATTCCCTTGGAAGCCATACAGTACCTGTATTTATCCATTCCCAAACGACTGGAAGCTGTATTGAATGCCAGCGGATTTTTACACAGTGTTAGGCACGATGATTTGTTGTGTTCTTGATTTTTCCATATTTTTATCCACTCCCTTCACAGCTGGTTAGTATAGAGACCATAGATGCTGCCGGTTGACTTTGTTCTAAGTCATCGGTGTCACTAGCCAAACTGAGTTTACTATCTTAAAGACAGCATTTGAGATAGGGTCAGAGGAAGCACCAGAGATAGTGGCTGATATAAACACGTTTTCACATGCTCATAAATTAGCGTTGGCTCAAAGAGCTACTTAAAATGCAACTCATTAGGCGAAGGGATTTGTTATTGTGAAGTACATAAGTTACCAACAGTAAACAGCAATACAGTCACGGAATGTTCTTCCATCATCTCTGGAAGGTCTCTCAGTTTTCCTTGCACTTTATTTGATCCGGTATTTTCAGGAAAAACATCTTCTTTGAACAGGAACGCACTTCTGTTCGACTTCATCTAGCTGTACACCAGTAGAACTAACACAAGTATCAAATTATACCTAATGATAAGGGCATAAGGATCGAAACATATTGCGCTACATAACAAAGATAGAATATTTGGGACTGAAGTAGTTGGTTACTGGACTACCAGTGTACATACGTCCGCATGTGGCGAGATAATTACGTCTGCAAATTGGAGGGAAAATTAAATTAATTATGATGTATCTGTAATACGTTCCTCGGCGGTTGTATTGTAAATGGCGCATTGGAGTGCATAACTGTAGTTCAGCACTAATTATTTAGCCTGTAATTAATGTAAGCTACGTTTACCCAGCGTGCCACGCAATAGAGCACTAAGCAAGCAGTTCCACAACCTGGATTAGAAAAGCCTAATAAACAGGCTGCAATATAATTAGCTCCCGGACGTCATGCATCAAACAAATCGAGCACCACAAACTCACTAAGTGAAGGACCATGAAGAGCCGAAATAATCTGTTATGTTGCTTCTACTGTGACAGTTTTCCTCTCTGTCCCCTGCACCGATTTTGAAAAGCAGCTTCTCTCCTCAGGTCGAAATTCTTGAAAGTATTTAGAATAAAAGTCTTTGCGCACGCTACGTATCAACGCTTCACCGGGAAACGAAAAAGAGTAATTTAATTCTGGCCAAGGCCAGATATAATTATCACTGTCAAGATCACTAGAGCTCTGGCGAAAGGCAATACATAAAACTGAAAGCTCAAAATATCTGATGCGTAACCTGAGCAGTACTTGTAATGGAAATACACCGCGTGAAACGAATGTTTTGAGCAACTTGTTTCTCCATGTGAAAAAGTTGATTCCTCTGATGAACGTATCAGAACAACGTGTTACTATGGCTACTTTGTTAACGCCAAACGGAATGCACCAAGTGGGACAGCTCTGTCTATCCCTGCATCTCAGATGTGGTTGGCACGTTCCACGGTCGGTTTGGGTTTCGTATGAGTTTTAAACACACATGATTTTACTTACCTGGTAACGTGGTGCGGCAAGATTCCTGGGGTTATCGGTTACCTGTGCTTGGATGTATTTACTTGAATCGATACCGATGTGATTGGCTTCTCACATCAAATAATAACATGTATATTCCGAAGTCCAGCATATGTGTTGTATGAATAATGAGGTGTAGTCTAAGGAAGTCTGAAACCTTAGACAAAATCCTCTTGTGAGCCACAGAAAACTCGTCTCCTTTTGACCGAACAGGATACGGTATGCAACGGTATGTGCAGCGCTATGCAAAAGGCCTCTCTTCATTTAGCGATAGATGCACTCGCATTTCGAGTCCAAACACCATTAGCCATTCCACTTTTCGGTTGTCTATAATTTTCCTAAAATGAGTACTAGAACGATTTATTTGAAAAGGATATAAGTGGTTTCCTTCCCCGTCCTTCCCTTTTCCGAAATTGTATTCCACCAAGACAGCCTTCTGCATCGAGTTTATATTAAACTCGAATTTTCATTCTGTATAGCGTACCCGACCGCTTGTTAACAATTTTGAGAGGATGCTGCAAAGATACGATGGACAACGAAGGAAATAAGTGAAGACAACTTGAAAGGAGGTAATTACGCTTTCCTCCATGGGAATTTCATCTGAACGGAACTTATGGACCAATACGTATGTTTACAGTTGATTTTATTTACTTATTCATTGATTTAATCTGATGAAGTTAGAGACTTTTGACATCTTAATTAGACTATAACAGCGTAAATAATAATAACAATAGTAAAAAGATGATTTCCATTAATCTTCCGAATGCTTTAATTTATTTGTTAGATCTGTCGTCTTTAAAACTATTTAGTCGTGTTATTAAAGTATAACTTGGTATATATACTTGTAATTCAACATTACACGTAAGAGCACAAAATTTATAATAATATAGGCTCAAGTCGAGTGCGGAAATGTGCACTGAGTACGGAGCACGTTTATGCACCTATGGGGCCACTTTTATGCAGATGCAGTACAAAATAATGAGTGAACAAAACACAATACCACACTTTTCAAACGTTGTTTTGTTGGCAGTAACCAAAATTGTAGCCTTACATACAACAATTAACATGTTAAAATACAAATACACTCCTGGAAATTGAAATAAGAACACCGTGAATTCATTGTTCCAGGAAGGGGAAACTTTATTGACACATTCCTGGGGTCAGATACATCACATGATCACACTGACAGAACCACAGGCACATAGACACAGGCAACGGAGCATGCACAATGTCGGCACTAGTACAGTGTATATCCACCTTTCGCAGCAATGCAGGCTGCCATTCTCCCATGGAGACGATCGTAGAGATGCTGGATGTAGTCCTGTGGAACGGCTTGCCATGCCATTTCCACCTGGCGCCTCAGTTGGACCAGCGTTCGTGCTGGACGTGCAGACCGCGTGAGACGACGCTTCATCCAGTCCCAAACATGCTCAATGGGGGACAGATCCGGAGATCGTGCTGGCCAGGGTAGTTGACTTACACCTTCTAGAGCACGTTGGGTGGCACAGGATACATGCAGACGTGCATTGTCCTGTTGGAACAGCAAGTTCCCTTGCCGGTCTAGGAATGGTAGAACGATGGGTTCGATGACGGTTTGGATGTACCGTGCACTATTCAGTGTCCCCTCGACGATCACCAGTGGTGTACGGCCAGTGTAGGAGATCGCTCCCCACACCATGATGCCGGGTGTTGGCCCTGTGTGCCTCGGTCGTATGCAGTCCTGATTGTGGCGCTCACCTGCACGGCGCCAAACACGCATACGACCATCATTGGCACCAAGGCAGAAGCGACTCTCATCGCTGAAGACGACACGTCTCCATTCGTCCCTCCATTCACGCCTGTCGCGACACCACTGGAGGCGGGCTGCACGATGTTGGGGCGTGAGCGGAAGACGGCCTAACGGTGTGCGGGACCGTAGCCCAGCTTCATGGAGACGGTTGCGAATGGTCCTCGCCGATACCCCAGGAGCAACAGTGTCCCTAATTTGCTGGGAAGTGGCGGTGCGGTCCCCTACGGCACTGCGTAGGATCCTACGGTCTTGGCGTGCATCCGTGCGTCGCTGCGGTCCGGTTCCAGGTCGACGGGCACGTGCACCTTCCGCCGACCACTGGCGACAACATCGATGTACTGTGGAGACCTCACGCCCCACGTGTTGAGCAATTCGGCGGTACGTCCACCCGGCCTCCCGCATGCCCACTATACGCCCTCGCTCAAAGTCCGTCAACTGCACATACGGTTCACGTCCACGCTGTCGCGGCATGCTACCAGTGTTAAAGACTGCGATGGAGCTCCGTATGCCACGGCAAACTGGCTGACACTGACGGCGGCGGTGCACAAATGCTGCGCAGCTAGCGCCATTCGACGGCCAACACCGCGGTTCCTGGTGTGTCCGCTGTGCCGTGCGTGTGATCATTGCTTGTACAGCCCTCTCGCACTGTCCGGAGCAAGTATGGTGGGTCTGACACACCGGTGTCAATGTGTTCTTTTTTCCATTTCCAGGAGTGTATTTTACTGGCAGTAAACAGACTTTTTGATGAACTTTCTGGTAGCATTATGTAGTCTTTATATACGTTTGAGTGTTAATTGTAGCCCTATTCGTCATCATTATCTGAGTTGCAGTTTATGAAAGACAAAGTGTTTCCAGTGTCACAACAGTCGTAAGCCCACCTTTAACAACTAAGACACTGAACCCATTCTTGATTTCTTTTGCAGGTTTGCCTTTAGGATATTAGATGCTGTACAATCTAAATTTCGGTTTTTTGCTATTATCGAGCACAATGTTCTCAGACCATTACCACGTCATATCTGGTAAAGTCAGCTGAAATAGGTAAACACGATACTTGTGGTTACCTGCTCTGCGCTGACTTTACCAGATACCACGTGGTAATGGTCTAAGACCACTGTAGTCACTAATGGAGTAAAAGCCAAAATTTAGATTTCACAGAAGAAAAATACAGTAATATGCCGTCAAATGACGGGGTACTTTTTCAAAAAATACTGTTTGACTGTGGTTCAGAGCCATCGACAACTTTTTACTACAAAAAATGCTGCTATCTTGGGTTTAGTCACAAATGACTAGTTTCTGCTAGAAATAGCCCTTAAGAATACAGTGGAAATTGCTCATTTGTGGTTGTTGTACCATACTCGTCATTTTTTCACGTTTCCAGCACAGACCGCAAACATTAATTCCTCGAACATTTTGGCAATACGTTTGAAAGAATGGTGAGAAAACATGAAATACGAAGCAAGACTGCTCTGAAACAATGTCTGCACCATGAATGGCAAAATATTATCTCAGACACTACCAAAACAGATACAGTCCATGACAAAGAGGTTAACAGCAGTGACACATCCAAGGGAAATAACTACAAAGTACTAAAATTATCATTATATTTAATGAAACTGGAATTTTCTTAGGGAGTATGAGCACCTCTTTCCCACTGTGTGACACCAGCCTGTACAGAATATTCAATTACTTTTTGCGGAAGGCTAATTTATTTATTCGTTTTTTATGTACAGATTTAGAAGGAAGCACCCTACTGTCACTTTAATAAATAACATCTCTGGTTGTGATCTTTAGTTCTGATAAACACAGTTATTCTACATGAACAACGGTGTATGAATACTTTTTTCCATGACGGCGTATAAAAGAACAATGTTCGTCTGTTTGTTTGAAATTCATACAAATCTAAATTTTTATTCCAATCTTGGTAAAATTTTGCACACGTTACCAAGAGGCAGATCGCTGTCTAGATAAGATTTCTTAATCGACTTGAAACATATATCTATGCAATCCACCAATGGAAAATGCTGCTACAAGAAATCTCTGAAAGTTTATTTCAAATTTCTGCATTCAAAAGAAGCAATAAAGAAAATTAATTAAAAACTGAATACCTAACAAACGAAATACATCGTGGTAAACTATGATTCCTATCGGAGAATAAATTACCGGCTCGCAAGCCCATTTAAACAAAGGATCCCCAATCATATTAAGCAAAAAAATGGTTCAAATGGCTCTGAGCACTATACGACTTAACTTCTGAGGTCATCAGTCACCTAGAACTTAGAACTAATTAAACCTAACTAACCTAAGGACATCACACACATCCATGCCCGAGGCAGGATTCGAACCTGCGACCGTAGCTGTCGCTCGGTTCCAAACTATAGCGCTAGAACCGCACGGCCACTCCGGCCGGCCATATTACGCAAAAACGACCCGTCTTCGCAGTGCAAAGGAGCAAGCCTGGTTGTGAAGAGCCCACTGCCAAACGCAATAGAGGACAGACAGGTGACAGCTATATGGAGAAATTGGAAACGCCCCAGGAAGATCATTTCCAGATTGCGTGAGGCGCTAGAAGGGCCATGAAGCCATCTAATTGGTTGACTGAAGTCAACACAACTGACCAATGAGAGCTATCGAATGCGATCCAGTGGTGCCTGATTCAACTGTCTCGTTCCGTATTGCTGTCTGCAGTTTCGTTCATTTTTATAGTCTTTCTCATTTCATATTTGGTTACATTTTCGTTATAATAGGATTGTATAATTAGAATTTCATAAGTTGCATCATGAAACTGAAGAATTCCTGATGAAAAATTGTCAAGAATTAATACTAACAAGGGAACATCGGCATACCCCTTAGATTTAGTTGTAAGACGGTCCGCCCAAAAACTGAACACAGATCAAGCATGAAAACAGCAAGAAGGTGCACAGAGCTGTAAAAAAAAAGCAAAATAGAAACAATGAACGGTCCAAGGACACGAAGCGCAATATAAAGCAGCCTCAAAGAGCAAAGGCGTCGTGGTTAACTGGTCAAGATGTTGGACTACCAAACGGGCGAGCCTTGTCCAAATTTCGCTCGTACCAACTTCCTTTTTTATTCCGCTGTTCACTGTATTCGAATTTGTGTCTGTGTCGTGGCGGAACGTCAGTTTGCAACAGCGAGGTTTAAAGTGTAATGACAGTTGATTCTGCACAACTACCCTATTAGCAGCCGAAAGGAAGTGGTTTTCGAATTGGAACTGCAAACTTCTGATGAAAAGGCGGCAAGTCAACCGAATCCTCCATCGGAAAACACATCTGGTGTGTCAAACACGCCATTAGTGACAGTACGTGTGTCATATGATAGGACTCTCTTATCGACGCACCTAATTTGTACGCCTGGTAAGAGAGTGAGATGCCTTCTTGTCCGATTTCGGCGTTCGTATGAAAGAGGATGCAGATGGCAATGGAGACTACTGTATTAAAGACACACAACGTGTATCCAAAGGACATGTGACCTGTAACTGAAAAACAGTCATGATGATCTCTCCATCGGCAAAAAATGGCGGAACAGTCGCCCATTCAGATCTCCGGTTGGAAGAGGAGGTGACCATGATTGTATAACCAACGAAAGCATAACGTTCTACCAGTCGGGGCGTAGAAATCAGACGCTTGAATGTGGTAGAGAAGCTACAAAATCTGAAAAGGAAAATGCAAAAACTCAATCTAGATGTAGTAGGGGTCAGTGATGTGAAATGGAAAGAAGACAAGCATTTCTACTCAGATGAAAGGGTAATGTCAATAGCTGCAGAAAATGGTATAACGGGCGTAAGATTCGTTGTGAAGAGGAAGACAGAGCAAAGAGTGCGTTACTGTGAACAATTCAGTAATAGGGTTGTTCTTATCAGAATCGGCAGCAAACCAACACCGACACGTTAGTTCAGCTGTACATGTCTACGTCGCAAGCTGAAGATGAAGGGGTAAACTATACGAGGAGATTGAAAGGGCAATACAGTACGTAAACGGATATGAGAATCTAATAGTCATGGGGGACTGGAGTGCAGTTGTAGGGGAAAGGGTAGAAAAAAAGGTTATAGGAGAATATGGGATTTGGACAAGGAATGAGAGAGGAGAAAGATTAATCGTGTTGTGTAATAAATTTCAGCTTGTAATAGCGAATACTCTGTTCAAGAATGACAAGACGAGGAGGTATATTTGAAAAGGCCAAGTGATACTGGAAGATTTCAGTTAGAGTACATCATGGTCAGACAGAGATCCCGAAATCAGATATTTGATTGTAAGGTGTACCCAGGAGCGGATATACTCAGATCACAATGTAGTAGTGACGAAGAGTGGGCTGACGTTTAAGAGATTAGTCACGAAGAATCGATAAGCAAAGAAGTGGGATACGGAAGTACTAAGGAATGATGAGATATGCTTGAAGTTCTCTAAGGCAGTAAGAAATACCTCAGTAGGCAGTACTGTTGAAGAGGAATGGACGTCTATAAAATGTGCAGTCTCAAAAGTTGGGAGGAAAAGCATAGATACAAAGAAGGTAACTCCGAAGAAACCATGGATAACAGAAGAAATAATTCATTTCACCAAAGAAAGACGGAAATAAAAAATGTTCAGAGAAATTCAGGAATACAGAAATAAAAGTCTTAAAGCAATGAAATAAACATTCAGTGCAGGGAAGCTAAGACGAAATGGCTGCATGAAAAATGTGAAGAAATCGAAAAAGAAATGATTGTCGGAAGTATAGACTGAGCATAGAGGAAAGTTAAAACAGCCTTTGGTGAAATTAAAAACTAGGGTGGTAACATTAAGAGTGCAACAGAAATTCCATTGTTAAATACAGAGATGAGAACAGATAGACGGAAAGAGTACATTGATGACCTCTATGAGGGGAAGATTTGTCTGGTGTCATAGAAGAAGAAACAGGAGTTGATTTAGAAGAGATAGGGGATCCAGTGTCAAAATCAAAATTTAAGAGAGCTTTGGAGGACTCATCATCAAATAAGGCAGAAGGGATTGACAACATTCCATCAGAATTTCTAAAATTGTTGGGGGAAGTGGCAACAAAAAGGTTATTTACGTTGGTATGTAGAATATATGAGTCTGGCGACATACCATCTGACTTTCGGAAAAATATCATTCAGACAGTTTCGAAGACAGGAAGAGCTGACCAGTGCGAGAATAATCGCACAATCAGCTTAAAAGCTCATGTATCCAAGTTGCTTACAAGAATAATATATAGAAGAATGGAAAATAAATTTGAGGATGTGTTAGGTGATGATCAGGTTGGCTTTAGTAAAGTAAAGGCACCAGAGAGGCTGTTCTGACGTTGCAGTTGATAATGGAAGCAAGGCTAAAGGAAAATCAAGACAAATTGATAGGATTTATCAAACAGGAATGTCGACTGTCAAATGTCAAATGGTGCAATTCAAGAGGAAAGATATTGTATGGTCTTAGGCTTTCCCGGCGAATTAACTTTTTGTACTGTTCTCGGGTCTCCAGCCGGGTGCAGTCGTTTTCAAACCACGATATTTTGACAGCGGGACATACCTGCAGGTATCACCTGAAGATGACGGCAAGGAACGCTGTCGAAATTTCGTGGTTTTAAAACGACTGCACCCGGCTGGAGATCCGAGAACAGTACAAACTTGAAAGATATTAATGATACGATGCGTTGATGACATTGCTATCCTCACTGGGAGTGAAGAACACTTACATGATATGCTGAATGTAATGAACAGTCTAATGACTGCAGAATATGGATTGTGAGCAAATCAAATATAGACAAAAGTAATGAGAAGTAGCGAAAATGAGAACAGCGAGAAGCTTAACATCAAGGTCGACAGTCACGAAGTAGATGAAGTTAAGGAATTCTCCTACATAGGCAGCAAAATAACCAATGACGGACGGAGCACGTAGGACATCAAAAGCAGACTAACACTGGCAGACAGGGCATTCCTGGCCAGGAAAATTCTACTAGTAGCAAACATTGGCCTTAATTTGAGAAAGAAATTTCTGAGGATATGCATATGGAACACAGCAAAGTGTGGTAGTGAAAAATGGACTGTGGGAAAACCGGAGCAGAAGACAGTCGAAGCATTGGAGATATGGTGCTACAGAAGAATGTTGAAAATTGGGTGGACTGATAAGGAAAGGAATCCGGAGTTTCTTTGCAGAATCGGGAAGGAAAGGAATGTGTGGAACTCAGTGACAAGGAGAAAGGACAGAATGAGATAACATCTATTAAGACATCACGGAATGACTTAAATGATACTAGAGGGAGCTGTAGAGGGCAAAAAGTCTAGAGGCAGAGATTGGAATACATGTAACAAATACACTACTGGCCATTAAAATTGCTACATCACGAAGATGACCTGCTACAGAAGCGAAATTTAATCGACAGGAAGAAGATGCTGTGATATGCAAATGATTTGCTTTTCAGGACATTGACACAAGATTGGCGCCGGTGGCGACACCTACAACGTGCTGACATGAGGAAAGTTTCCAACCGATGTCTCATACACAAACAGCAGTTGACCGGCGTAGCCTGGTGAAACGTTGTTGTGATGCCTCGTGTAAGGAGGAGAAATGCGTACCATCACGTTCCAGACTTTGATAAAGGTCGGATTGTAGCCTATCGCGATTGCGGTTTATCGTATCGCGACATTGCTGCTCGCGTTAGTCGAGATCCAATGCCTGTTAGCAGAATATGGAATCGGTGGGTTCAGGAGGGTAATACGGAACGCCCTGCTGGATCCCAACGGCCTCGTATCACTAGCAGCGGAGATGACAGGCATCTTATCCGCATGGCTGTAACAGATCGTGCAGCCACGTCTCGATCCCTGAGTCAACAGATGGGGACGTTTGCCAGACAACAACCATCTCCACGAACAGTTCGACGACGTTTGCAGCAGCATGATCAGCACGGAGACCATGGCTGCGGTTACCCTGACACTGCATCACAGACAGGAGCGCCTGCGATGGTGTGCTCAACGACGAACCTGGGTGCACGAATGGCAAAACGTCATTTTTTCGGATGAATCCGGGTTCTGTTTACAGCATCATGATGGTCCGTATTTGGCGACTCGCGGTGAACGCACATTGGAAGCATGTATTCGTCATCGCTATACTGGCGTATCAACCGGCGTGATGGTATGGGGTGTCATTGGTTACACGTCTCGGTCACCTCTTGTTCGCATTGACGGCACTTTGAACAGTGGACGTTACATTTCATGTGTTTACAACCCGTGGCTCTACTCTTCATTCGATCCCTGCGAAACCCTACATTTCAGCAGGATAATGCACGACAGCATGTTTCAGGTCCTGTACGGGCCTATCTGGATACAGAAAATGTTCGACTGGTGCCCTGTCCAGCATATTCTCCAGATCTCTCACCAACTGAAAACGTCTGGTCAATGGTGGCCGACCAACTGGCTCGTCACAATACGCCAGTCACTACTCTTGATGAACTGTGGTATCGTGTTGAAGCTGCGTGGACAGCTGTACCTGTACACGCCATCCAAGCTCTGTTTGACACAATACCCAGGCCCATCAAGGCTGTTATTATGGCCAGAGGTGGTTGCTTGGGTACTGATTTCTCAGGATCTATGCACCCACATGGCGTGATAATGTAATCACTTGCCAGTTCTAGTATAATATATTACTGATGACTCAAAAAAAAAACAGTAACAATGGAAGTTTTGACTCTTGAATTCCTTTCAACAATGGAAGTTTTGACTCTTGTATTCCTTTCAACAATGGAAGTTTTGACTCTTGTGTTCCTTTGTTGTAACATAATTGACACTGGATTATTTGTTGTTTTCGTTTCTGTGAAAAGTCTTTGTGGTATCTCGCCTGCTCCGACTATTCATTTCTTGCGACGGTAACGTTTTCTTACAACATGACTCATATTCTATAACCAATGTGCATTATGTCAACTGGCAAGACTACAGAAAGAGAACAGACATTTCAGTGACCGAATGGACAGTTCATAATGCTGTGAAAAAATATATAAATAAAGGCTTCGAGGGAGTTTTGAACGTTGCTCGTCGGGTGTACAGTCCAGCACTGTGACCTCTTGATCATGACACCGCAGCTGTTCAATTTCTATCGGTATTGAACTTGTTAAGCTTGGACCGTTCACTGTTTTATTTTGCTTTTCTTTCAGTTCAGTAAACTTCCTCCTGTTTTCATGCTTGATCTGTGTTCAGTTTTTGACGGGCTATCCACTTGACCACCTTACCGTTAAATCTGAGGCGGTTTCGAGGTCGAGTTTCCATTGTATCCAGCGTACTGTATTTTAATTCTGTATAAATGAGATGTATTATCTTGTATCACGAATTAAGCAGTGTGGTTTCCTTCAGTTTATTTAAAATATTGTTGTGCCATAAACATTTGTTCTAGTGAATGTAATAAAGAATTTTGCGTTTTACAAAATATTCTACACCAGAAATCTGGGTTAAAATACTCCTGTATATTCTCAGACTGATCATTTGGATACTACGTTTTTTTAGTGGAGAAAGTTAGTAATAAGAATTTCTACGGGCTTCCCAGACAAACTCAAGAGTTACTTCTGAAGTGGAAAAGTGTTTGCAGGCTGTTACTTGAGGTGAATTGTGCTAGTGCTTTTGTTTGTGAGGACTATTTCTATGAAGAAGACTTTATGAAAAAAACTTATCGTAGGGTAAACATGGATGTGTTTCCAAAACAGCTGACCAGTGTTCGTTATGTAGCTGCTACTGTCAGAAGTGGATCGGATTAAACTTATGTTAGTGAATTACCTACGACTAGCTGTGTTGTGGCAAGTGTTCATATCAGAAGTGAAAATGGTGTTGGTGAATTACCAAGCACTAGTTGTGCTGAACAATCAAGTTTTTTAAATGATACACTTCGTAAAGTTTTTGTTCTCCTTTAAAATGATTCTACAGATGGTGAGTATGCATGCTTAGCTGAAACATCTTTTAATGAGGAAAGTGGACATTTGAGTATTTGCGTTTCAAAAGTAGACTTAACTCTCAGAAAATAAGAATAGGCCTACTTTTACCAAGGCTACCAAAAGTTAAAGCAAAGTTGCAGCGTGAGAAAAATGAACTAAAAACACTCAGAGACTTATATCATAGCAGTACTTTCTCTTTCATGGAAAACAATTTAAATTCTGTTGTTAGAGACTTTATAAACAGTCAGTTAAGGCACTTCCATCGACCAGCAAATGCTAGGTGATGAGCATCTGAGGACAAGATATTTGCTCTGTCCTTATACAAGTGAAGCCCTCACCTACACAGGTAACAATCAGTTCATTTTTCTCATCTCTCTGTGAAGCATTCGAAATCTCTGTTGTCTGCTGTACCTTTTGAGCCGGAATTGAATCGTGCAGTGATGAATATAATAAAACCAAAGTTGAAGCAGTGTGCAACAATGATTAATATTGTGAGTGTTGTCCGATGAAATGTATTTGGAGATAGGTTTGTATTGTGATGTGAGCAAGCAACAAATCTCAGCGCTTCAGGATTTAGGACGTTTAAGAGGGTTCAATGTATATGCAATTGTCAGAGGCAGACACAAAATCTGGAAGGAGGCTGTTGCATATTACTTCAATCAGAATTTGGTTTCAATTGCCACTCTAAAAGTTCTCATGACCTATTCCATAAGGCAACTGCAAGAATTAGGGCTGAAAGTAGTTTGTACAGTTTGTTACCAGAAAGCAACCAATCAGAGATCACTGAAGAAACTCTGCAGTGAGAAATCAACTAAATGCATTTCATTTCATTTTTTAGGTAGTGATGAACCAATTGCAGTTATTTATGATGGCCCACACCTATTAAAGAAAGCAAGAGATTGTCTAATCGGAAATAAAATAGAATCTGGGTTTATAAAACAAGCCACTTTTGACTTTATTCAGAGGTCTTTTCTTCTGGATCAGCAAAGGATGTTCAAGTCTGTGCCAAAATTGAAGAAGAGTCATTATGGTTTTAAGGATTATTTTACTAAAATGAAAGTTATCATAGCTCCAGCCCAACTTAGTGATACAGTTGCAGCTGTTACCGAGACCTACGTAGCATTTCGTATTCCATCTACAGAGGGAATATACACTGCAGAATTTGTTGAAAAGGTACACTACCTGTTTGATTCACTAAGCAACTCCCATTGTTATTCACAAGATGGGAAAACCTACAAGCACGCCCTCTCTGCAGAATCACAACGTATTGAAATGTGGTACAGTGTATTAAACGAAATGAAAAATTGGAAAGTGCTGGAGCTAGGAACAGGGAGAGATAATAATTGGGTGCGAAACTACAATAAGGTCACTGATGTTTTCATTTTTAACAGATTAAAAAAATGGCTTTTATTTTTTAAACATGAGGACCTTCAATCAAGACCCAACGTAGAACGTTTTTGTTGTGTGAGGCAGCATGGTGTTTCAAACAGTAGACCAAACTCCTTTCACATCAAAGCAGCACTGAAAACTGTTAAATCAATAACTTATCCTTGCCTATAAGTTCATTAGGTAATTGTGAGGATGATATATGTAAGCCATCAAACAATTGAAGGCAGTTTCTGAGAGCTCATAATGACAGCTTTCTCGACTCCACAAAAGACCACTGCATAGTTGATGAAAATATTTTGTACAGAATTCTTGCCTGATAATGCAGTTGACGGTGGTGGTGAAGAGGCTGATCTAAGGAACGACAGACAAGCATTGATACTTGTAGTTGGTTACTTTCTACGAAACATGAGTGAAACAACTGAAATAAGCTGTAAATACTTTTAAAAAATTCTGGTTTCACCAGTACCCAAGGAGGATTATATATTTACAAGTTTCAGTTAATTTAATTCATTAAACACACAACTGTAGAAAGCAAGTGGCAGTCTGGTGTCCTTTTTAACAAACGTTTACACTCAGTTGTATGCATGTTCAGAAAAATATGGGCAGAAGGAAAAATTGGATGATAAACTTTGTTCACTGTTTAGATTTCCAGGAGGGATAATGTCTTGTAAAACCCACTTTTCTGAACAGTATATATTAAGAAAATGTGTACAATTTTTTATTTACAAATAGGTCAGTGATTGGAAAAACACCATCTGCATTAAAAGGTTTAATGTGCTTAAGAAGAAGCTGAATAAAAAAAAATTAATGTTGTTTAACAGTTCAGATATAAATTTTATTGTGTCATTAAAAAATAAAAATGTAGTAGTTAATTTTTGTTTTCAGTTAATTGCTTTTATCCCCATTTCCAATCTGTGATACTTTTCTTTGATATTGTGTCTGCTTTTGTGATGAGGCATTTACTCTTCTTTAAGGTGTAGAAACATTCCAAAGAAAGTCAGTGTTTAAAGAGCAAGTTTCCTGAAATAGACACATACTTGCGATAAATTTTACATAAAAATTAGCCCTAAATGTGTCGTTCACTTCTACTGATAACATAGTAACTATGTAATTCTAATCATTGAAATGAAAATTAGTGTAAGGCTAGTACTGTTATCGGTAAGCCTTGAGTTTTTTCTTAAATACTACTGTTTTGAAATTCAACTGGGAAAATCATGCACCAGCAGGTTGTCACTTGAAAAATCGGCTGTTTATACCACAGTTATTGTTGTAAAGCTATGGTAGAGGATTTCTTTACGTTTGGAGACAAATGCACAATAAGACAGTTTTACAACCAATTAACAGTAGCTAAGTGGGAGAGACAATGTGTCAAGTAAAGGAACTTCATTGTTTGTAGGCAGCTCATGATTTTGAATTGTGTTAAGTGACATACATGTATGTCTCAAAGAAAATGCAATAATGTATTATCTATATGTTGAACATGCAAGAAGGAAAGTAGATTGATGTTTCACTTCCCTTCGACTGAACCTGATACGACAAGAAAAAAATATGAGATAATGTAAAGAAATCGATATTTTCTTTTAGTAAACTAATGAGTTATTCGAATTAACCTGCCTCTAACGATGATGAAATATACTTCCACTCACTTAAGTGAGTTATTTTCGTAGGTTTGCATAATCAAAATGTTATTTGCATAACAACTGCCGTTCGTATTGTGAAAAAGGTGAGTTAATGTAATTTCTGCATTACAGTATATCATAGCTACATTTAAATTCTTTGTTGTGATACCAGCGAAAAACATAACATTGGAAATTATGAAAATTTTTATTAGTAAAATCAAGAGCACAAAAAAATTTCGGTATGCTCTACAGGGGACGCAGCCGAGGTGTTTACGTTTTCTTTTCTTCATCTCTGTATCACCTGCAGTGCTGCTGTCTCTCCGTGTTTCCATCTTATAATATGGGACTAGCGCTTCTCATTTATTGTTGTTCTGTGATGGAGGCCACCATCTTCATGGGGTATGACGCAGGTAAAGACATATTCATTCCTCGCATTCAGTTGAAACCTTGTGACTTAAATATGCCTTCTATTTCAAGCGATTGCAGTTTTCTATCCGAATTGCATTTGCTGTGGCTATCAACAACGCACAGGACCAATCACTTGTGCGGCGGACATTAACCTGGGCACGTTATGTTTTTCACATGGCCGATTATACGTGGCTAGCTCAAGAATCGGCACGCTGTAAAGTTTATTTGCACTCCAGACGGACAAACGAAGAACATTGTGTACCATCAAGCTTTGGGATAAGAGTATTATTTTACGTTTTTATTCGAGCTTTGTAAAATTATACCTTTGCTGACTGTAAATACACTTTCACTATGTTTTCGTGAAAGGAAAGTTTCGCAGCTTGCAATGAAACTGCTAAATCTGTATGTCGTTTTTAGTAATTACAGTTTTTCACCCCTGCTGACTGTAACTGTGAGTTAAATTGTACAAAATATTAATAAATATGTGAAATATTTGTTCATTAAGAATATACACATATTTTAGAGTCAAAATATTTCTTGCAGAAAATTAAATGTATTGAAAAGATAAAAGTACACTCCTGGAAATTGAAATAAGAACACCGTGAATTCATTGTCCCAGGAAGGGGAAACTTTATTGACACATTCCTGGGGTCAGATACATCACATGATCACACTGACAGAACCACAGGCACATAGACACAGGCAACAGAGCATGCACAATGTCGGCACTAGTACAGTGTATATCCACCTTTCGCAGCAATGCAGGCTGCTATTCTCCCATGGAGACGATCGTAGAGATGCTGGATGTAGTCCTGTGGAACGGCTTGCCATGCCATTTCCACCTGGCGCCTCAGTTGGACCAGCGTTCGTGCTGGACGTGCAGACCGCGTGAGACGACGCTTCATCCAGTCCCAAACATGCTCAATGGGGGACAGATCCGGAGATCTTGCTGGCCAGGGTAGTTGACTTACACCTTCTAGAGCACGTTGGGTGGCACGGGATACATGCGGACGTGCATTGTCCTGTTGGAACAGCAAGTTCCCTTGCCGGTCTAGGAATGGTAGAACGATGGGTTCGATGACGGTTTGGATGTACCGTGCACTATTCAGTGTCCCCTCGACGATCACCAGTGGTGTACGGCCAGTGTAGGAGATCGCTCCCCACACCATGATGCCGGGTGTTGGCCCTGTGTGCCTCGGTCGTATGCAGTCCTGATTGTGGCGCTCACCTGCACGGCGCCAAACACGCATACGACCATCATTGGCACCAAGGCAGAAGCGACTCTCATCGCTGAAGACGACACGTCTCCATTCGTCCCTCCATTCACGCCTGTCGCGACACCACTGGAGGCGGGCTACACGATGTTGGGGCGTGAGCGGAAGACGGCCTAACGGTGTGCGGGACCGTAGCCCAGCTTCATGGAGACGGTTGCGAATGGTCCTCGCCGATACCCCAGGAGCAACAGTGTCCCTAATTTGCTGGGAAGTGGCGGTGCGGTCCCCTACGGCACTGCGTAGGATCCTACGGTCTTGGCGTGCATCCGTGCGTCGCTGCGGTCCGGTCCCAGGTCGACGGGCACGTGCACCTTCCGCCGACCACTGGCGACAACATCGATGTACTGTGGAGACCTCACGCCCCATGTGTTGAGCAATTCGGCGGTACGTCCACCCGGCCTCCCGCATGCCCACTATACGCCCTCGCTCAAAGTCCGTCAACTGCACATACGGTTCACGTCCACGCTGTCGCGGCATGCTACCAGTGTTAAAGACTGCGATGGAGCTCCGTATGCCACGGCAAACTGTCTGACACTGACGGCGGCGGTGCACAAATGCTGCGCAGCTAGCGCCATTCGACGGCCAACACCGCGGTTCCTGGTGTGTCCGCTGTGCCGTGCGTGTGATCATTGCTTGTACAGCCCTCTCGCAGTGTCCGGAGGATGTATGGTGGGTCTGACACACCGGTGTCAATGTGTTCTTTTTTCCATTTCCAGGAGTGTATGTATTTTATAGTTAAATTTTAAGTACATTGCACACAGATATATTACTTTAATTCATGATTTAAAAAGGAATCATAGCTTACTCTATGATGTAATTGTTATTACTAAAAATTTGGTTTGAAACTGGCGTATATTTGCAAAAGTCAGATCCAGAAGCCTATACAGAACTTGATTTTTATGAATGCCGCTGGTGAAGAGGTCTTCATTCGTCGCATTCCGTTGACATCCAGGGATTGAGATATGGGCTTTGAATTAAAGCGATTGCAGTTTTCCATGCGGCTTGCGTTCGATTTAAGTATCAACAAGCACATGGGCCAATCACTTTGTGTGGCAATTATTATGGTTAAACATACCGGGCGACGTCGGACACTGTAGCTAATTATTACAAGTAACTGTTGTAAGTCGTCCATCGTTGGCGAGATTCGACACAAAAAAAAAAAAAAAAAAAAATATTTTTGTTTGTCCATCCTTCTGATTGAAGGTTTGAGAGACCTCCGCCGTTCATTTGTATAATAAGATACAACAGCTACAGCCATCCTTACGATGTTATTTATGCTAGCTGTTTTGTGGTTTGAGTACACCATCTGCAGGCCTTGACTGACGCCGAGGGGTTTAACTCCAATTATACATGCGATTCATCAGTGGCCAACATCTATGAACTGGTATTCGCAGCCTATCTGTAACAACAATGTTGTGTCTCCAACCATCAACTACCAATCGGTTCATAAATGTTAGTCACTGATGAATCGCTTACACGATTGGAGTTCACTCCTCAGCGTTAGTTAAGGCCTGAATATAGTGTGCTGAAACGCCGAAACTGGTAGGCATATACTAAATAACATCGTAAGAACGGCTGTACGTGCTCCATTTTATTACACAAATTATGGTAACAGCATTTGTAGCAGCTGTAGAAAATGCTGCTAGGGAGTTTAGGCTATGAGAAAATACGAGCGATTATGGGCAGTAATCAACTATAATGGATTGAAGAGTGCTTTCTAAATCAAGGAAAAAATTTAATATTGTCTTAGAATGTAGATCATCGGCAGTATGTTGGAGCTGGAGATACAAGTCAGCTCTCGAATAATGCGGGAGGAACCATTCAAAAGTCTTGTTTCTCGTACTGACCATTGTTTCGAAAAGTCAGTTCTGGGATGGAAAGGGTATAGCTCTGATGGAAACGATTGCTTCTGTTGTGCTGTTCTGAGAGGAATTAGGGAGATCGAGAAGAAAGAGGAAGATAGATAGATAGATAGGGAGAGAGAGAGAGAGAGAGAGAGAGAGAGAGAGAGAGAGAAAGAGAGAGAGAGAGAGAAGAGGAGAGGAGAGGAGAGGAGAGACAGTATATTTTGAGCAGACACCAAAGCGAACATCGTGTGGAACTCTGCGCTTGTAATCACATTGTTAGGATTACTGTGCATAATGTGTTGAAATATGATCGAAATGATAAAAGTACGAATGAATGATACGTCATTAGATCGCATGCTGTCTTTCAACATCACTGCCAAGTGCAGTTAGGTTCGCCGAAAAATTCGTTGGAGGATAACATCCCTGAAGTCCTGCGTTAGCTTCGCCTCTTTTCACAGGTACTGCAGTGGGATCCAAAAGCAGTGGTTACCGTGTGCGGCTAGTGAAGAAAGAATGCGTCTTTTTTCATAGCATCCTTCTGGCCACCGGCTCTCGGACAACTCGATAGATGTTGTTGGTGGGTGGGGGTGGGGTGAGGGGAGGAGTGGTCCTGGGCAGGGGGAAAGGGGGGGGGGATGATGCTGCACCTGCGGCAGGTGTTGGTGCTGAGAGCTCTGGAGGAATGTGGGGAAGCTGACCCGACAGCATGTATAATGACGAGACTGATAACTCCAGCAGTCCTCGAACAAAATCATGCCCTCAGACCACTTGAAGACATGCAGGACGTGCAGTTCGTTCTACCGAGCGGCGTTGCGTTGTGGTTAATGCACGTGTGTCTATACCTACATGTATACGGCGGAAGCCACATTGCAGTATATTTCTATTCAAGAATACTTTTAGTGTATAGAAGCAGCTGTCAAAGAGAAATAACTGTAATCTACATTTTAAAACACTCCTCCTATATGCCAGACATTTTACTTCCGTAGACGGAGTTTCAAAGAATTTTATAGGTACCTATTTCACCCCTAGCTCTGCGGAAGTTACATTTCTTTAAGGGTAATGCAATCATTTTTCCTTTCAGTGTAGTACTTGTGTCTCCGTTGATGACAAATTTCATAAGCAAATAACTTTACTGTGAGGCTGTTGTTGGTAAACCCAGCTGCTTAAAGAGCTTGCAAGACGTAAGTGCGTGAGTCCCACAAATAATTCTAGTACTTTATTATGTACAGTGAATACTTTTGCCTAAGTGAAGAGTTATCCCGGAATATTGTTCTGTAAGACAAGATAAATCAACAGATGCAAAATATGTTCCCTTACTGACTTCTGGATCTCCAAAGTTGACAATTATAGCAAACGTGGCTCGATTGTAATGTTTTTTTCCAGTTTTGAGTTTTCAGCAATACTATGTTTATTATTCGTTGCTAGTATACTACTAGATCTACAACATTGCTTCCTTTGTTTTGCTGTAGATGGCAGAAACGGCAATGGTGTTGCAGATAGTAGTAAGTATTGTACATTGAGCATAGGCATTTGTAAACGTAATGCCATCACAATGTTATTCGCTTTGTGATAGCATCATAAAATTATTCTCGATTGAATATGTCAATTCACGAGCCCCATTCTCGTCATTTTCGGGAAATTTTAATTTTCTGCTTTAGCATGAAATCAGCGGCTGATGCTCGTAGAATGCTGGTTAATACCACCAGTGATGACCCTGTTAATGAAGGAACGTGTAGAGAATGGTTCCAGCGCTTCAAGAACGGTGATTTTGACTTCAAAGGCTGGCATGTGGTGGAAGACAGGTTTTTGAACTTATTGAAACTGAAGAAAAGAATCATAGATCGTTATCGAACGTAACCGATACGTTTGAGCCGAGCTCTGAAAGATAAGGCCAGAATATAGCGATGCACGTTAAAAGATGATTTTTCAGCATGACAGTGATCGACCACATGTCGCAAAACCTGTCAAAACACACTTGGAAACGTTGAAATGGGAAGTCCTACCCCACCCGCCGTATTCTCTGAACATTGCTCCCTCTGACTACCACACACTTCGATCAGGGGCACAGGGATGGCTGATCAGCACCTCCGGTCATGCGAACAAGCGAAAAACTGGATCGAGTCATGGATCTCTGCAAAACAACCCAGTTCTTTCACAGGGGGATTCGTATGCTGCCCGAGAGACGGTAAAAGGTAGTGGCCAGTGATGTCTACTACTTTGAAACGTGAATTGTTTGTAAGTTTTTCACAATGACGTCTCGAACTTCGAGGAGAAATGGCGGAATAAAAGTTGTAGACCTAATAGATTAACGCTTGGACCACCAATTTTTATCAGCATGAAGAATATTAACGTATGGTTATTTTAATTGATGTCGCAACACGGAGTTAACAATTTCGTGTCGCTTCGTTATCCAATACAGTGAGGGATGGGGCATACACGGTTACTTCAAATTTCTTCTGGGTTTTTAGAAGACGACTGCGCGAAATTTACCAATAGGGAGAGCGACTCTCGCACAGATTACACGTGCTCAATGTGGGCTCCGTTTGTGATGCGGCAAACGTGAGCTCGAGCGTGTGATAACGTGAATTTTCCGGCATGACACGACAGCATCTCGCTTTGCTAATGTGTTGGTTGAGTAGCCTACCTGCAGGTGTGAGCTATTTCCATGTGACAATGCACAGTAGAAGGTTGACAACGAAAACTGAAGAGATCAGAACCTATAAATATAAGAATTCTGTAAACCATTATCAGGCTTCCCTTAACTACTGGGACATGCATACACAGCAATAAGAGGCAAAAAATTCCCACTGGTTCTCTGAAAAGCTATCGTGGGACACGATGGTAGTCTGAGGGTTCTACGTCTAGATCTACATCTACATGGTTACTCTGCAATTCACACTTGAGTCCCTGGCAGAGGGTTCATCGAACCATTTTCATACTACTTCCCTACCATTCCACTCTCGAATGGCGTGTGGGAAAAAGGAACATCTAAACGTTTGCGTTCGAGCTGTGATTTCTCTTACTTTATTATGATGATCATTTCTCTCTGCGTAGGTGGATGTCAACAAAATATTTTCGCATTCGGAAGAGAAAGTTGGTGATTGAAATTTCGTAAATAGATCTCGCCGCAAAGAAAACCGCCTTTGTTTCAGTGACTGCCACCCCAACTCGCGTATCATATCAGTGACACTCTCGCCCCTATTGCCCCTATAACACGAAACGAGCTGCCCTTCTTTGCACTTTTTCGATGTCCACCGTCAATCCTACCTGGTAAGGATCCCACACCGCGCAGCAATATTCCAGAAGAGGACGGACAAGTGTAATGTATGCTGTCTCTTTAGTGGGTTTGTCGCATCTTCTAAGTGTTCTGCCAACAAAGCACAGTCTTTGTTTCGCCTTCAACACAGTATTATCTATGTAGTCTTTCCAATTTAAGTTGCTCGTAATTGTAATTCCTTGGTATTTACTCGAATTGCCAGCCCTTAGATTTATGCGATTTATGGTATACCCAAAATTTATCGGACTTTTTTTTTGGAACCCGTGTGGATGACCTCGCATTTTTCTTTGTTTAGTGCAAATTGCCACTTTTCGCACCATACAAAAATCCTCTCTAGATCATTTTGTAATTGGAATTGATCGTCTGATGATTTTACTAGACGGAAAATTACAGCGTCATCTGCAAACAGTCTAAGGGGGCTGCTCAGATTATCACCTAGATCATTTGTATAAATCAGGAACATATGGGAGATGGAATGTTTATGACAGTACAGAACTCCATGAGATGAGTTTTGTAAAAGTTTAAAGTTAGCCCGTTTGTACGTAACCAATCAGTGACTTTCACAAAAACGTTTGTTTTTCCTGTTGATGTTTCTCTCTTTGGATTCACAGTCATACTTATGTCATCTGCTAACAGTACTAATTCTGCTTGCTGATTCAAATATAATGATAAATGATAAATCATTAAAATAAAGCAAGAACACTAATTGGCCAATGATCGAATCCTACAGATTATGTGGCATCCCTCTTCTCTCGAGAGACTCCCGTTGTAATTTTTCCCCATGCAGACTATATGGCGTCCGCTTTATATTACTCCAACATCGTGATAATTTTCTTTATTTTGTTTCTTATTAGTAAAGTAAGCTAGGAAGAACGACGTATCTGTAAACTAAACTAGAAAGCCTCATTATGAGATCGGATTGATGTTACGGTCATGACAAATTAGCGAGAGACACTATCTGATCAAAACTATCCGGCCACGGCTATATAATGGGGAATTGGTTGCTAGATGGCAGAAGGGGGCCCGCCAGTATAAAACGAGAAGGGGGGTATTGTGTTGTCAGCAGGGAAGCAGCAATAGGAGAATGAGCCGGTCAGGAGACCTCAATGATATAGTGTGATCGTATGTTTGTTACTGTTGAACGCCTTCCGGGAAACCTGGGAGGCTGTATTTACTTGGAAGTATGAATTGAAAAACGCCATCAGTCACAAATTTTCATGTTTAATTAAATACACTATGCATTTCGGGCCCCATGGGTCATCATCAGGTGTACGTTGTCTTCATACATGATTTATTTTCGATCTTGAATGAGGTGAAAAGCAAAAATAAATCATGTATTAAGAGAATTTGCAACTGATGACGGATCCACAGGGTCCGAAATGCATCGTGTATTTAATAAAAAAAGAAAACTTGTGGCTGAAGGCGATTTTTAATTTATACATCCAGTCACCTGAATAGAGTCACGTTTTAAGCCGCAGAAAAAGAAAAAAAGAAAATGGTAGTTAGTTGTTCACCTGCATCTATAGTTTTGTACTTTGCCGTAAAGTGCATATGAAAATGATTTGTTCTTGTAGCATGAACGGAATTTTCCATCTGTGCTCGTTAGAAAATAACAACGGTTTCAAATAGAAAACACTTTCTTAGTGATCTGCAAAATATTATTATTTGATTACGAAGCGGCGTATGAAATCTTAGGGCAATTGGTCAGCCAGGTAAAACTGTGAGCATTATGTTATCGATACATGAGAGAAACTGGCGACTAAGCCCCAGTAATATATTTTTACAGGTTTTGAAGTTGTGGACACTGTTAAGAGAAGCAGAACATACTGTTCAGAACGCGATATACAGATGACGTAGTATGTCAGCTTCGTTTTAATTGACCAAACTCCATTTCCTTTTTCCTCTCTATTAAACTAAGTACCAATCACAAACCATTAGATTCTAATTGCAAATTAAACTTTATTTTTCAACTGTTGTTAAATGTAACGATAGTAATAAAAAATTTAATTTTATGTTTTTAGTTAAATGTAATTATTTCTCCTTGACATTAAAAGACCCTGTGTGACATCAGTTTTGTATCTTTTGTGTAAATAATATATGTGAAAGTCACCGGAAAGCAAGGTCTGATCAGTCACGAAATGGAAACCACTGTGAAAATAAAAACTGTTTTATTTACAACAGTAGAAACGTACCCTTAGAAAAATTTATGAATTACTGTGCTGATAAACATCTTACGTTATTTGCTTTTCAAACAGCTGAGAAAAACTGAACGTACTCAGACATTACTCTCTTTACTTATTCTGATCAACACTAAACTGACACGCAATATTTTTAGCGCAACGCAATCTGACTTTCAAAAATCCCTGCAAAAGAATGGCCCTGACTAACAATAACCTATACCTTTCATGAATCACTTACCTCACAAAAATCTTCGTTACTCAAACTAGTGCAATACAGCGGCCGCCAATACTGCCAGCTGAATAAAAGATTCTAACTACTAAAGGCACTAACTACTGATAGGCATAGTTAGCAAATGAAAGATTTTGATAGAGAACAAACAATGTATTTACATTAATAGTGTTCAAAAGTAATAATATATATATCAGTTCATGACATCCATTCTTACAAATTTACTGTCTCTGATGGACACACGTCCAGACCATCCGCTCTCAAAACTCCGCCATCTATCTCCCCACATCCACCACTGCTGGCGGCTCACCTCCAACTGCGCAACGCTACGCGCTGTTAACATCCAACTGCCCAACACTACAATAGCAATACTGCAACAATGCAGACCAGCCACAGACTTCACACAGCACAGTCAGTGATTTTCATACAAAGCGCTACGTGGCGTTACCAACATAAACTCTAAACAGCCTACTCACACAGTTAGCTACACCTTCCAGCTACTTCTCTTCATAGTCGCCTCTTCGACTTAGACATTTGTCGTAGTGTAGTTCCAACAATCCAGTACCCTCGTCCTAGAAGGCAGCTGCACGTCCTTTCGGCCACTTCCCTACCACTGGTCTACAGCGCGTTGCCTGTGCCAAACTGTCGTTTTCATAGCCAACAGTGCATGACAACACAGATGAAACTCAGGGAGGGGCTAGTTACAGGCTGAATTGTGGGTGATGAAACACTTGCCATCGGAAACGCTGCAGGAACATCTTCATTGCCCCTGAAGAGTGCGGCTGAGAATTGATGTGAAGAAGGAAACGCATGACAGTTATGTTACGTGGGTGGCATGACATCAGGCGAAATCTCTCACCAGACGCTCATACAGGGCGGCAGACACCATTTTATACGCATCTCTACATACTCACGTGCGCTCAGACCTGAAAAGAGCGACGTTACACGATCGACGGGATTTCTAGAGGCACTGCCCAATACATCTGTGCAAAGCTTCACTGTGGTTTCCATTTCGCTCCCTATAGGACCCTACTTTCCGAATAGCCTCGTATTTGTGTTTGCGTCGTACAGTAGCCACCTTCTTAGGCCGAAGAAACCGGTTCGTAAGCACATAAACAATGTTTTGCAGGACGTTGGGAAAGTGCTTAATACACTACCGGCCATTAACATTGCTACACCTCGAAGATGACGTGCTACAGACGCGAAATTTGACGACAGGAAGAAGATGCTGTGATATGCAAATGATTAGCTTTTCAGAGCATTCACACAATGTTGGTGCCGGTGGCGATACCGACAACGTGCTGACATGAGGAAAGTTTCCAACTGATCTCTCATACACAAACAGCAGTTGACCGGCGTTGCCTGGTTAAACGCTGTTGTGATGCCTCGCGTAAGGAGGAGAAATGCGTACCATCACGTTTCCGACTTTGATAAAGGTCGGATTGTAGCGTATCGCGATTGCGGTTTATCGTATCGCGACATTGCTGCTCGCGTTGGTCGAGATCTAATGACTGTTAGCAGATTTTGGAATCGGTGGGTTCAGGACGGTAATGTGGAACGCCGTGTTGGATCCCAATGGCCTCGTATCACTAGCAGTCGAGATAACAGGCATCTTATCCGCGTGGCTGTAACGGATCGTGCAGCCACGTCTCGATCCCTGAGTCAACAGATGGGGACGTTTGCCAGACAACAACCATCTCCACGAACAGTTCGACGACGTTTGCAGCAGCATAGACTATCAGCTCGGAGACCATGGCTGCGGTTACCCTTGACGCTGCATCACAGACAGGAGCGCCTGCAATGGTGTACTCAACGACGAACCTGGGTGCACGAATGGCAAAACGACATTTTTTCACATGAATCAAGGTTCTTTTTAAAACATCATGATGGTCGCATCCGTGTTTGGCGACATCGCGGTGAACGTACATTGGAAGCGTGTATTCGTCATCGCCATACTGGCGTATCACCCGTCGTGATGGTATGGGGTGCCATTGGTTAAACGTCTCGGTCACCTCTTGTTCGCATTGATGGCACTTTGAACAGTGGACGTTACATTTCAGATGTGTTACGAACCGTGGCTCTACCCTTCATTCGATCCCTGCGAAACCATACATTTCAGCAGGATAATGCACGACCGCATGTTGCAATTCCTGTACGGGCCATTCTGGATACAGAAAATGTTCTACTGCTGCCCAGGCCAGCACATTCTCCAGATCTCTCACCAATTGAAAAAGTTTGGTCAATGGTGGCCGAGCAACTGGCTCGTCACAATACACCAGTCACTACTGTTGATGAACTATGGCATCGTGTTGAAGCTGCATGGGCAGCTGTACCTGTACACGCCATCCAAGCTCTGTTTGACTCAATGCCCAGGCGTATCAAGTCCGTTTCTACGGCCAGAGGTGGTTGTTTTGGGTACTGATTTCTCAGGATCTATGCACCCAAATTGCGTTAAAATGTAATCACATGTCAGTTCTAGTATAATATATTTGTCCAATGAATACCCGTTTCTCATCTGCATTTCTTCTTGGTATAGCAATTTCTTTGGCCAGTAGTGTATTTAATACTGAGTTATTCTGGCCTTTGATCAAACAAAGGGCGTCTGTTGACTCTAACGCTATGCAGAAGAAGGAAGCGAAATGGTCGCGTGAGACACAACTCGAGGTTTGCAAGTCACCAGGCTGGGTCGGAAATGCGCGGTGCGGGGATTATCATAACGTTGGCTCGCAGAGCACCGTTTGCTTCTGACCCTCAGAGGACGGCTCCGTCGGCCACGCCTTCCGCGCAGCGCCGCATCTGCATGACAAAGACGCCGTGGCGGGCTAATAAGGCGCAGCAGGCAGGGCATAAATAAAGCACGCGGGGGGAGACCGCATTAAACACGGCCGTCAAGGCGGCCTTGATTTGAAGTTCTGGCTCTAGGGTGGTCTCTCCTAGCTGTTGACATATTAGGATGACCTGCCGTAATTGTGGGGCAAAAATCGAGGGGACGGGGACTTGCTCCTCCCAGTGATTTAATTCCCAGATCTGAAAGCGTTCATCTAACGGTACTGGACACGTATAACTCAGCAATAACACCGAGACCAAGGCCTGGTATTTAAATCTTTGTCCGATTGTACTATTTTCCTCTTGTACTGCTGCTTCCTGCATCAAATTAAATTTAGCGCTTGTCATAACAGATGTCCTACGGATCTGTCCCCGTTACGGCTAAAGCATTTCCAAATATTCCCATCTAGTCCTTTCTTTCCAGTACCTCTGCAATTAGTTCCGTATCTGTCCACTCCTTTTTCAACGTCCTCCCGTATCACCCATTTGAGTTGATAGCAAACTTTTCTTCAGTTTCCCGTAGTCGACGTTTCACATCCAAACTGCTCGCTAGCGTCTTATTGCTTCAGAAACGCATTGCACGATTATGTGCCAATGTTGTTTTTAAAAATATTTTCCAGTCCCTTCCTGTAAACGTAGAGCGGTGCCACTGGTAACTCAGGTATTTCGCAGCCAGGCACAAGGCGAACTCGTAGTGGGGAAAATTGAATCCCAACTGGGAAAATGTAGGAATGGGTTTATCAGGTCCAGTATTTGCTTTACAGCCACAGGAATCCTCCCGGAAACTTTGGTAACGACGCTATGGGGATAATATCCCCCGCATGAAAAAATACGAATGTCTGGTATGGGTATAGGTGTTATTGTTTGTGTGTGTTACGGACAATAAAGTGTTGTTGTTGCTGCGGTCTTCAGTCTAGATACTGCTTTGATGCAGCTCTGCATGCCACTCTATCCTGAGCAAGCTTCTTCATATTCCAGTACCTACTGCAACCTACATCCTCCTGAATCTGCTTAGGGGCATCTCTTGGTCTCCCTCTATGATTTTACCCTACACGCTCCCCTCCAGTACTAAATTGGTGATCCCTTGATGCGTTAGAACATGTCATACCAACCGATCCATTCTTCTACTCAAGTTATGCCACAAATTTCTCTTCTCCCCAATTCTATTCAATACCTCCTCATTAGTTATGTGATCTACCCATATAATCTTCAGCATTCTTCTGTAGCACCACATTTCGAAAGCTTCTACTCTCTTCTTGTCAAACTATTTATCGTCCATGTTTCACTTCCATACATGGCTACACTCCATACAAATACTTTCAGAAACGACATCCTGACACATAAATCTATACTCGATGTTAAAAAATTTCTCTTCTTCAGAAGTGCTTTTCTTGCCATTGCCAGTCTACATTTTACATCCTCTCTACTTCGACCATCATCAGTTATTTTGCTCCCCAAATAGCAAAACTCGTCAATTCTTTTAAATGCCTCATTTCCCAATTCAATTCCCTCAGCATCACCCGATTTAATTCGACTACATATTATTAGTCTCGTCTTGCTTTTGTTGATGTTCATCTTACATCGTCCTTTCAAGACAATGTCCATTCCGTTCAACTGCTCTTCAAGGTCCTTTGCTGTCTCTGACGGAATTACAATGTCGTCAGTGAACCTTAAAGTTTTCATTTCTTCTCCATGGATTTTAATTCCTACTCCGAATTTTTCTTTTGTTTCCTTTACTGCTTGCTCAATATACAGATTGAATAATGTCGGGTATAGGCTACAACCCTGTCTCACTCCCTTCCCAACCACTGCTTCCCTTTCATGTCCCTCGACTCTTATAACTGCCATCTGGTTTCTATACAAATTGTACATAGCCTTTCACTCCCTGTATTTTACCCCTGCCACCTTCAGAATTTGGAAGTATTCCAGTCAACATTGTCAAAAGCCTTCTCTAAGTCTACAAATGCTAGAAACGTAGATTTGCCTTTCCTTAATCTATCTTCTAAGATAAGTCGTAGGGTCAGTATTGCCTCCCGTATTCCTACATTTCTACTGAATCCAAACTGATCTTCCCCGAGGTCGGCTTCTACCAGTTTTTCCATTCGTTTGTAAGGAATTCGTATTAGTATTTTGCAGCCGTGATTTATTAAACTGATAGTTCGGTAATTTTCGCATCTGTTAACACCTGCTTTCCTTAGGATTGGAATTGTTACATTCTTCTTGAGGTCTGAGGCTATTTCACCTGTCTCATGCATTTTGCTCACCAGATGGTAGAGTTTTGACAGGGCTGGCTCTCTGAAGGCTATCACTAGTTCTAATAGCATGTTGTCTACTCCCGGGGCCTTGTTACGACTTACGTCTTTCAGGGCTCTGTCAAACTCTTCACGCAGTATCGTATCTCCCATTTCATCTTCATCTACTTGGAAATGTGCGGGAGGGACATTAGGCAAAAAAGAGGGCAGTCAGAGAAATTTGAAAGAAAATCGTGGGTACAAAGAAGGTATTTGCGAACAACCCAAGACAAAATACTTCAGTCGCTCGATGAAAGAAGGAAGTATAAAAATGTTCAGGGATACAGACATATAAGTCGCGGAGAAATGAAAAAAAAGGGACGTGCAGGGAAGCTAAGACGAAATGTCTGCATGAAAGAAGTGAAGAATTCGAAAAAGAAACGATTCTCGAAAGCGCTGACTCGCATTTAGGTAGGTCAAAATAACCTTCGGTAAAATTAAAGGCAAGGGTGGTAACGTTAAGTGTGTAACAGGAATACCACTGGTAAATGTAGAGGAGAGAGCGGATAGGTGGAAAGAGTACATTGAAGACCTCTATGATGAGGAAGACTAGTCTGATGTGATTGGAGAAGAAACAGAAGTCGACTAGGAAGAGACCGGGATCCAACATTAGAATCAGAACTTGAAAGAGCATTGGAAGACTTAAGATCAAATAAGGTAGAAGAGATAGACAAATTCCATCAGAATTTCTAAAATCATTAAGGAAATGGCAACAAAACCACTATTCACGTTGGTGTGTAGAATGTATGAGTCTGACGATATCCATCTGACTTTTGGAAAGATACCATCCACACAGTTCCGAAGACTGCAAGAGCTAACAGGTGCGAGAATTATCGCCTAGTCAGGTTAACAGTTCATGCATCCAACTGGCTGACAAGAATAATATACAGAAGAATGGAAAAGAAAATTGAGGATGCGTTAGATGACGATCAGTTTGGCTTTAGGAAAGATAAAGGCACGAAACAGGCATTTCTGACGCTTAACTTGATAACGGGAGTAAGACTAAAGAAGAATCAAGACACTTCCCTAGGATTCGTCGACCTGGAAAAAGTGTTCGACAATGTAAATTGATGGCTGCGAAGTCTTTCGCGACGAATTTCTTGAATAAAAATCTCTCGGTGTACATGCCGCGTCAATTCTGGATAAAACTCCAAGCTTTCGACCACTACCTCCATGGTCGTCGTCAGGGCTAAAACTGACTGTCGTGAGCTAGCGAGGTTCCCACTTTTATATGCCAAGGACGGCTTCTGATTGGCTGGAATACGTCATAGCAACAGCGATATGGCGCGTAGTGAAGTGGTGCCCTCTACTTGACGACCACTTACTTTTTATACAGTGGAAATTATTATGAAATGACGGATGGAACAGCTATGGGTTCGCCGTTGTCACCAGCTATAGCGAATTTTTTCATGGAGGACTTTGAAGAACGAGCGTTGAACAGTGCTCACCTCCGCCCATCATGCTTCTACAAATACGTCGACGATACTTTTTTAATCTGGCCACACGGCAGCGACACGCTGCAGCAGTTCGTCGAACATTTAAATGGTGTACATCCAAACATAAAATTTACATTGGAGGTAGAGAAGGAAGGGAAGTTACCTTTTTTAGATGTGTTGGTAGAGCGAAAGCCGGATGGACGACTGGGCCATTCTGTGTACAGGAAGCCTACCCATACAGACTTATATCTGCATAGCCATAGCTTCCATCATCCGTCTCAGAAGAGAGCTATGCTGAATACTTTAATACACAGAGCCAGGACTATTTCCGACAAGGACCACCTCGTTCCCGAGATTAACCATTTGACGACTGTTTTCAAGAGGAATGGTTATTCTGCCGGTGAAATTAAATCAGTTTTGTCCAAGAAAGTAAGACACGATGCCAGCCATATACAAGAAGAGGACCAACATATAGCGCGGCTTCCTTTTTGCGGTGCTACAACGAGCAAGATAGCCAGAGTCCTGAAGAGGCAAGGAATAAAACCAGTGTTCCGACCACCTAGGAAAATTAAGGAAATGTTGAGATCAGTCAAGGATAGCCTCGGCTTAAGAGTTCCGGGAATTTATACTATTCCTTGCGAATGCGGCAAGAATTACGTGGGCCAGTCTGTAAGAACCGTTGCCGACCGCTGCATCGAGCACCAGCGCCACCTAAAATACAGGTATTTGGAAAAATCAGCGGTGGCTAAACATAGCCTGCTTAACAAGCATAAGATTTTATTTGAAGAAACCAGAGTAATAGCCCACGCATCGAATTACTGGGACTCTGTGATCCGGGAAGCAGTCGAAATTAGACTCAGCGAAAATAACTTTAACAGAGACAACGGCTATGCACTTAGCAACACTTGGAAGAGTGCACTGCATAAAGAAAAATCGCAGAGAAAAACTTCCCGCACTTTACCTCCTGATTCAAGGGATGGCGCTGCAAGCAACCCAGGATAGAAACTACATCTATGGAAGTAGAGGGCACCACTTCACTACGCGCCATATCGCTGTTGCTATGACGTATTCCAGCCAATCAGAAGCCGTCCTTGGCATATAAAAGTGGGAACCTCGCTAGCTCACGACAGTCAGTTTTAGCCCTGACGACGACCATGGAGGTAGTGGTCGAAAGCTTGGAGTTTTATCCAGAATTGACGCGGCATGTACACCGAGAGATTTTTATTCAATGTAAATTGATGTTCGAAATTCCGAGAAAAATGGCGGTAAACTATAGGGATAGACGGGTAATGTAAAATATGTACAAGAACCAAGAGGGAATAATAAGAATGGAAGACGAAGAACGAAGTAAGACAGGGATGTATCTTTCGCCCCTGTTGTTCAGTCTATACATCGAAGAAGTAGTGACGGAAATAAAAGGAAGTTTCAAGAGTGGAATTAAAATTCAAGGTGAAAGTATATTAATAATAAGGTTCGCTGATGACATTGCTTTCCTCAGTGAAAACGAGGAAGAATTACGGTGTCTGCTGACCAATGAGTATAGAATATGGATTGAGAGTAATTCGAATAAAGAAGAAAGTAATGAGAAGTAGTAGAAATCAGGATTGACGGTCGCGAAGTAGATGAAACTAAGGAATTCTGCTACACAGGCAGCAAAATAACCAATGACGGACGGAGCAAGGAGGACATCAAAAGCAGGCTAGCAATGGCAAAAAGGGGATTTCTGGGCAAGAGAAGTCTACTAGTGTCAAACATAGGCCTTAATTTGAAGAAGAAATTTCTGAGATTTTAGCGTCCGCGGCCTGTGCAATTTTCCTGTAGTTCAGAGGAAAGAATTGAAGCAGTTCAGAACCATGAGTATCGATGTGACAAGATGCAGCACAGTCTGTATCAGGGCCAATCACAAGACATGAAAGTGCGTCCGCATTACCATGTTGATCTGTCGGACGATACACAATCTCGTACTGGTATTGAGACAACAAAAAGCCCATATTTGCAATTTTTGGGCAGTTCGTACAGGAACCGGCTCCATCGGATGACACAAGGACTGCAGTGGCTTGTGATCCGTTACTAAGCAGAATTTTCTGCCGTATAAATAGTGGTGGATTTTGGTGACACGATACACAATAGCCAATACCTGTTTTCCTCTTTGTGAATAGCTACCTTGATAGGGTAATTTAAGTAAATAAAATTACCTTCATTAAACAAATTAGATAAGATAGAATTAAACTACTTCCTTTAGTATCTAAAACTAATGTGCATCATACTCCTTAATGTAAAAAGGTAAGCTAATCAAGCCAATTTACTCTGATCTTTAGACAACACTTTTGATGCGAAAGCAATAGGCCTGTCTTTATCACCAATTCTGTGTGAAAGCACTGCACCGTTTCGTTACGAAGAAGCGTCAACTTGCAATACAACTCATTTGTCAGGATCAAAGTGAACCAAGCATCGATCACTGAGCAGTGCATCTTTAAGTTTTTGAAAAGCGACTTGGCACTCATCTGTCCAAACAAAGCGATGCAAAGGAGCTGCGATTTGTGCAGCATTCAGTATGAACCGAATATAATAGTTCATTTTCCCTAAGACTGACTGCAATTCTGTGACATTGCGAGGAACTGGCAGGTCACAGATGACTAACAAATGTGACTGAAGAGGATGTACACCTTGACGGTTTATGACATGACCAAGATACTGCAACTCTGGTTTAAAAAAATCATACTTGTCCAGTGCGCACTTTATTCCTGCATCAGATAACACACAATACAAAGCACGCAGATTTGAAACGTGTTCTTCAGATGTACGACCTGCTACGACAATATCGTCCAAACAGTTTGAACAGTTGAGCAGTCAGCTGTTCCAAATACCGTTGGAAAATTACGGTTATGGAAGCACTGCTAATAGGCAAACGCAAATATTTAAACACGGTCAAATGGGTGTTCACAACACACACGGTTTGAGATTCTTCATCTAGAGGTATCTGAAGATATGCGCCGCGGAAATCAATTTTTGAAAAGTAGCGAGCAGCGCCTAATCTGTCCATGAGATCCTCTTGGCGTGGCAATGGATAAGTATCAATCACAGTCTGTGGGTTGACTGTAGACTTAAAGTCAACACAAAAAATGGCTCTGGGCCCTATGACATCTGAGGTCATCAGTCCCCTAGACTTACGACTACTTAAACCTAACTAACCTAAGGACATGACACACATCCATGCCCGAGGCAGGATTCGAACCTGCGACCGCAGCAGCAGTGCGGTTCTGGACTGAAGCGCCTAGAACCGCTCGGCCATAAAGTCAGCACAGAGGCAAATGCGACCTGAAGGTTTGGGGAGCAAAACCAGTGGACTTACCCAATTACTAGCTTGTTTGAGTGCAATAGCTCCGCTACCTTGCAAATTCTTTAAGTTCAGCAGCTACTTTGTCCTTTAATGCAATGGGAACTGTTCTGGCCCAGCAAAATTTCTGCTGAGCATTGTCTCTCATAGTAATTCATACGTGCAAAAAATTGTAAGCCTTGGTTCAAATGGTTCAAATGGCTCTGAGCACTATGGGACTCAACATCTTAGGTCATAAGTCCCCTAGAACTTAGAACTACTTAAACCTAACCAACCTAAGGACATCACACACACCCATGCCCGAGGCAGGATTCGAACCTGCGACCGTAGCAGTCCCGCGGTTCCGGACTGCAGCGCCAGAACCACTAGACCACCGCAGCCGGCTGTTAGCCTTGCCTAAAACCTTCAGAAAAGAGTTCAGGGAATTCTTGCAGCGATGTAGAGTTCCACCATCTTCGGCATTGAATGCAGTCACTGACAACAGATTGTCCTGAATTTGAAAGCCAAACAAATCAAACGAATCAAGGCCAAATATGTTCTCACAGTCGCTTGATTGTAGCACAGTGAAAGTCACAGTTCGCGAATGTGAGCGATAAATGGCAGGCAAAGTACATTTTCCGAAAACGGGAATGTCTTGTGCATTATAAGCCGTCAGGTGCGTGCTAGTTCTAGACAGGCGTGGGGAGCCTAACAGTTCAAACGTGTTCCGATTCAGCAATGTAACAGAGGCACCAGTGTCCAATTGAAATTTCACACGTTTTCCATTAAGATACATATGAACAAAAAATTTGTTGAACTTGCTTAGCACTGAAGAAACTTTTTGCTTGCTAGTTTTGCTAATGCCTACAGCAAGCTTTGAGTACAGCTGTATTGATTACAGTTCCCTTGCGACGAGATTTTTGTGTTTCTTCCATTGCAATCATACGGACTGTATGTGACCCTTCTTGCACTCGAGCGTAACACAGTGCGTATCTGGACGGCAATTTTGGCATTTGTGGCGTGAATAGCACCGAGGGCATGACTTAATTCTATTTACAGGTGAAGCCACTAGAGTACTGCAATGCTCAATGTTTGACCGGTCACGTCTCGCCTGTTGACGGGGGTACCGAGCCGCTCGTGTCCGGCCACACACGACTCGGCTCGGTCACGTACTCGCCCGATGTCTGTTGTCCGGATTCCGGACACGCGGACAACCCAGCATGACCGGTCACCGCTGACGTCTCACCTCGCCTCGCCCCGGCTCGCTGCACTGTACTGTACTGTACAAATACAACGCCTCTCTCTCTCCCCCCCCCCTCCCCCCCTCTCTCTCTTTCTCTCTCTCACACACAATGTATTTATCTCTGCCTCTCTCTCATTTAATACAAAAGCAACGTTTCCAAGAACGGGTACGTGACACAGCTAAATTCATAAAGTACTTGGAAAGTAAAATCGCGGATAGTAGACGAGTCTCATTTCCAAACAGAAGATACACTACTGGCCATTAAAATTCCTACACCACGAAGATGACGTCCTACAGACGCGAAATTTAACCGACAGGAAGAAGATGCTGTGATATGCAAATGATTAGCTTTTCAGAGCATTCACACAAGGTTGGCGCCGGTGGCAACACCTACAACGTGCTGACATGAGGAAAGTTTCCAACCGATGTCTCATACACAAACAGCAGTTGACCGGCGTTGCCTGGTGAAACGTTGTTGTGATGCCTCGTGTAAGGAGGAGAAATGCGTAGTTTCGCGACATTGCTACTGGCGTGGGTCGAGGTCGAATGACTGCTAGCAGAATATGCAATCGGTGGGTTCAGGAGGGTAATACGGAACGCCGTGCTGTATCCCAACGGCCTCGTATCGCTAGCAGTCGAGATAACAGGCATCTTATCCGCATGGCTGTAACGGATCGTGCAGCCACGTCTCGATCCCTGAGTCAAGAGATGGGGACTTTGGAAGACAACAACCATCTCCACGAACAGTTCGACGACGTTTGCAGCAGCATGGACTATCAGCTCGGAGACCATGGCTGCGGTTACCCTTGACGCTGCATCACAGACAGCAGCGCCTGCGATGGTGTACTCAACGACGAACCTGGGTGCACGAATGGCGAAACGTCATTTTTTTGGATGTATCTAGGTTCTGTTTACAGCATCACGATGGTCGCATCCATGTTTGGCGACATCGCTGTGAACGGACATTGGATGCGTGTATTCGTCATCACCATACTGGCGTATCACCCGGCGTGATGGTATGGGGTGCCATAGGTTACACGTCTCGGTCACCTCTTGTTCTAATTGTCGGCACTTTGAACAGTGGAAGTTACATTCCAGACGTGTTACGACCCGTGGCTCTACCCTTCATTCGATTCCTGCGAAACCCTACATTTAAGCAGGATAATGCATGACCGCATGTTGCAGGTCCTGTACGGACCTTTCTGGATACAGAAGATGTTCGACTGCTGCCCTGGCCAGCACATTCTCCAGATCTCTCACCAATTGAAAACGTCTGGTCAATGGTGGCCGAGTAACTGGCTCGTCACAATACGCCAGTCACTACTCTTAATGAAGTGTGGTATGGTGTTGAGGCTGCATCGGCAGCTGTACGTGTACACGCCATCCAAGCTCTGTTTGACTCAATGCCCAGGCGTATCAAGGCCGTTATTAGGGCCAGAGGTGGTTGTTCTGGGTACTGATTTCTCAGGATCTATGCACTCAATTTTCGTGAAAATGTAATCACATGTCAGTTCTAGTGTAATATATTTATCTAATGAATACCCGTTTATCATCTGCGTTTCTCTTGGTGTAGCAATTTTAATGGCCAGTAGTGTATATTTTTCCTTTCATTAATATGAACTACTTAAACCTAACTAACCTAAAGACATCACACACATCCATGCCCGAGGCAGGATTCGAACCTGCGACCGTAGCAGTCGCGCGGTTCCGGACTGAGCGCCCAGAACCGCTAGACCACCGGGGTCGGCCGTCTTCTTAACGTCCGGGAATTTTGTTGTAAATAAAACATTGTTCACAAGAGACCAATCTGTGTTAATGTAATGTGTTGTAAGCGTCAAATAGTGCACCTGATTATGCGAATCAGTCCACATATCAACTGTCGCAGCAAATGTTTTATTAATATCTTCTGCAATAGCAGAAGGCATTATGCTGTTTTCTATTGCATCAGCTTGTTCTTTGACATGTCTGCTTATAGTAGAGGGACGTGGCGTGAAATCTGCCACGTTAACTTCTCCATAATGCGCACCTAGCTATATTAATTCTTGGCCTAGTTCTCTGAAACCTTCACCGGAAACAGCATTAATAGGTCTCATATCTTTAGCACACATTGCAACACACTTTGCTGTAATACTATTTTTTATTCCTGCCGGTATCCCTGAAGGAGCTGTATCCTTGTGAGGTTTCTTGCAACTGTGTTTCTTTAAATGAGTGGTTCCCGACTGGAAACACAATAATGTGGAGCAGTTTTTGCACGATACGTACCCAGTAGAGGCACTGTTTTCGTCTACAACTAACAGAAATGTACCCCATACTTGGCTTTTTAGACCTTCCCGTTTCTCCAATGTGTAAACATTGGTTTCAATCTTACGTCTTACTGCACTGGCTTCCTCGCGCTGCATGATTGCAGAGAGGGACACACACCACAAATGAGAATCACGTACTGGCTGCAGTCTCACACTGATAATGACTCGTATATTGGTTCAAATGGCTCTGAGCACTATGGAACTTAACATCTATGGTCATCAGTCCCCTAGAACTTAGAACTACTTAAACCTAACCAACCTAAGGACATCACACACATCCATGCCCGAGGCAGGATTCGAACCTGCGACCGTATCGGTCACGTGGTTCCAGACTGAAGCGCCTAGAACCGCACGGCCACACCGGCCGGCGACTCGTGTAATGTGTTTGAAGTTACGTGCTACGTATTCGGTGACGGCTTCTATGCTCGGTCACTAGCACTACTGCGGGCAGCCTATCCAGTTAGGGTGTGCTCGCACCATCTCGTATTTTGTGCTCGCTTACTTGGTCATACAGGACCCTACCAGCCACCTGTTTAGAGAACTGTTTACGTGGCTTGGCATGCACGTGCTGTTGCTGCCTATTGGGCCGGTCGTGAGCAAGGGACGGGTCAACCCGACAAATTGGTGGCTGCTCACATTTGTTGGCCACAATAGCACCGGAGACATATTGATCTAGAATTTGCAGTACATGTTGAAATGATGGATGTGACCGTTTCAAAATCTGTTCTCTATTTCTGACATCAGTTACACTGTACACGATCACATCACACAACATATCATCTGAATATAAAGCACCACGAAGACATTTGAATTTGCACTTCCTCGTCATACCCTGAAAATCTGTTTCCCACTCGCGATAGGTTTGGTCTGGCTTTTTATCGCAATCAAAGAATTGGTACCTAGCTGCCATCCCATTCACTTGTTGGTCATAATAGTTTGTTAGGGAATCTACAACCCTATCATAGGAAAGTTCACTCGGAGTGGCGTGAGTGAACAATTTCTGAATGAGGCGAAAGACTACATTTCCTACCACTGACAAAAAAAGTAATGTAGTTTCACAGTACCTGGTACTCTGTGAACAGTGATGTGGGCTTCATATTGTTGTAATCACTCGAACAAATCCTCTTCCTTTTCACTAAACTGGCGACAAGGCGGTATGAAACTCGGAGCTACAGTTGTTGCATGTTGCACAGCGTTCGTTGCTTGGGTTTGTTAGTAACCACTGTACAGTATTGAGAAGGGTTGCAATCCGTTGCGTCAGAAACTGGAACATCTGTGTTAGCTGCGTTGCATCTATCACTTGCAGATGAGGTACCTGAGCAGGGGGTGGGAGATGTGGGCTGCTCATTTTGGAATAGGCAAATTGAATAAACAGATGATGCACAGAATAAAAATAAGCACAGAAGCAAATTTCTGCAACGCCCACCTGAAAATACTGAATAGAAAAAACACTATAAGAGTCATTTAAAACATGAAAAGACAAGGTAGAATTAAGGCGCAAGCAAAACACAAAAGCCCATGAAAAAACAAAACTGTGGCAGGTAGCGGCTCTAGGTGCGAAACGTGAACAGGTTGTTGCGTCGGTATTCATTCACCCCGTCGCCAATGTTATTCAACCCATCCTCGTCGGCAATCTTGTTGTGTCTAGGAGTCCTGCCTACTCGGTTCGCTAGACAAACAAACAAAGTACTCATATAATGAGTTTTATAACAAAAAAATTACAGATACTTAACTTTGGCAGCTACACAGATGTGTCGCGAGCAAAGGGCGACATACGAAATAATCAGTCTTTGCAGTGACTGCTTGTCCCTAACTGACAAAAGTCCTTCCTGAACTGCTATATAAGTGCCTAATGTCGACACTGCTATCCAAGTGGGCATCGTTGACGCTGCTATGCAAGTGGACCGCCACCAGTCAGGCGGGGAGCTTATGTCCTCTTCAGCTAGGGGCCACTGCTGTCACGTTGTCATCCTGGAGAGAGATCGGTCAGCGTGCTGTTGGCTGACTCCTTCTCACAGTATTATCTTCTCTCTCGTTCCCGACTGTTGTGCCGGCGCTTGGCTATACACCGTCACAGTTTTTGTTTTGAAGTGCATTTTACAATGTAGTTTATTTAGTACACGGTGGAAATGTTGGATGTCAAGCTCACCACTATCTATAGGGGCCAGTGTGTTATCCATGTATCCAGAATAATAGGTAATTTTCTTAGTTAGGAAATTAGTGGGAGTAAAAACTTCTTATTCTAATGTGGTCAAGAAGACATATGCTAAGGTACTGGCAATACTGCAACCCATGTGTACTCTATCTAATTGAGAGTATGTATTAATGTTGAATTCAAAAGAACTTTGTGTGGTAACTAAACTGAGTAAGTTTATTATATATTGTATGTCAATTATTAAAAATTTTCTATATTGTAAGAGGTTATTGTGTGTGATTGTAATTATCTCTTGGAGTGGTATACTTGTGTACAGACCGATAATATCAAAGGATACTAGTTTTCCATTAGGTAGAAGTCTGATGTCCTATTTTTTGTACCAGTTATATGAGTGTACTTTTATAGTGAATTTAGTTTTGAATGAATGTAATAGTCTGTTCATTTTCTTGCTGATAAGGTAGGTAGGACTGTCAATATTGTTAATCACGGAATGAAATGGAATAAGAGGTTAATGAATCTTTGGTTGCCCATGCAGTTACGATGTTCTTGGGTTCATTACAATACTTTGTCTTTTTTTAAATCCTGTAAGTATATTGTTGCAGCTTTTTATTGCTTTCATTGTCATGGATGCATATTTGTTGGTAGGATCTCTAGGGATTTTCATTGTGTTAGTAGTTGTGAAAAAGTCTTGTACTTCATTTAGATAACCATTTTGGATGATTATATTGAGGCTACTGCCCTTTTGTGCCGTGATTGATGTTGTTTGTTACTTATATTGAAAATTAAGTTGTTCCTAGCTGTTCTTTGATTATGCTTTCTATGTCGTTAGTATCTTTCCCTTTATATGGCCTGAGCTGTTTTTAGTAAGTGTATTTTGTTGTCTTATTGGTAGTTTTGCATTGTCAGTTGCTATTTCAGTAGTTGTTACTACATTTTCACATTTATTTCGTTTAGTTTCGGCTGAATGTTATCTTTCAGTCCTTTGTCTAATAGAGTTTGGTCATCTACTCTGTATGTAATGATTGTAATGTTTCTGCACTTGGATAAAACTGTATTGTAGAGGGAACTGTGACCAGCGGTTTTCTTGTGCATTTGTGTTGACACGTAAGAGACTAATTTTTTGTTATGACTTGTGTAACTACTATATTTAATTATGGATCTAAATAAACTATCTACTGTTAGTTGTGGAAATATTGCTAAGTTGTAGATGAGCTACACGTAATTCTTGATTTTATGAGGCTTTGTTAGTTCTTTCTTGCTGCATTTGTAATTTTGTTCCAAACATCTTCGTTGGTGTTGTAAGGTTGGTTGATGCAATTATTTTGATATGCAGACAGTTTGGGGTCATTTTATTCTAGAGGCATACCTTATTAACTTTCACGTCTTGTGCTGCTTTTAATAATAAAACTCATAGGCACATAAAATTTTGCCTGTATTCCCCCATAGTACTGTAAGATATTGATGTCAATAACCTATGATCCCACGCAAAACACTGAAGTACTGTGACAAAAATCGGGATTTTTTTACGTAATGTCTCTAAGAGATAGCTTCAAAGCTGGGGGCCCATCGGATGGTAAATTAAATCTGAAAAGATTATGACTTGAAAAATAAAAAAAAATACAGTAAATGTAAAAATAAAATAATAATACAGCACAAGACATTTTATACTTCATAAAATTAATATTTAGGACATATTTATCTCGGAAAGATTTATTAATGAACCCAACGTGACAACTGCATTGAATCGGACACATATCAGGTGCACAAACAGCAATATATGGATATTTGTAGCTTGTTTCTAACAAATGTGTCTTTGTAGCACCACTTCATCACATATGATTGAATTTGGTACCAACAATGTTATACTTGGAAAAAGGCTGGATGATTCAGGAAGATTTCAATTAGATTACATTATGGTCAGACAGAGATTCCGAAATCAGATACTGGATTGTAAGGCGCATCTATGAGCAGATATTGACTAAGATGACAATGTAGTATTGATGAAGCGTAGGCTGAAGGTTAAGAGATTAGTCAGGAAGAATTAGTACACAAAGAAGGGGGACACAGAAGCACTAAGGAATGACGAGGTACTCTTCAAGTTCTCTAAGGCTACAGATATAGCAATAAGGAATAGCTCAGTAGGCAATAGAGTTACAGAGGAATGGGCATTTCTAAATAGTACAGTCATAGAAATTGGAAAGAAAAACACAGGTAGAAAGGAGGTAACTACGAAGAAACCGTGGGTAGTGGAAAAAATACTTAAGTTTATCGATGAAAGAAGGTAGTACAAAAATGTTCAGGGAAATTTAGGAATACAGAAACACAAGTCGCTGACGAATGTCATAAATAGGAAGTGCAGGGAAGCTAAGACGAAATGGCTGCATGAAAAATGTGAAGAAATAGGAAAATAAATTATCGTCGGAAGGACTGATTCAGCATATACGAAAGTTAAAACAACCTTCGGCGAAATTAAAAGCAGGGCTGGTGACATTAAGAGTGCAACGGAAATTCCACCGTTATATACAAAGAAGGGAGCGAACAGGCGAAAAGAGTACATCGAAGGCCTCCAAGAGGGGATGATTTGTCTGTTGTCATAGAAGAAGAAATGGGTTCAAATGGCTCTGAGCACTATGGGACTTAACATCTTTGGTCATGAGTCCCCTAGAACTTAGAACTACTTTAAACCTAACTAACCTAAGGACAGCACACAACACCCAGCCATCACGAGGCAGAGAAAATCCCTGACCCCGCATAGAAGAAGACTTAGAAGAGATAGGGGATCAGGTTTACTATTAGAATTTAAGAGAGATTTGGAGGATTTAAGACCAATTAAGGGAGAAGGGACAAATAATATATCATCAGACTTTCTAAAGTCATTGGGGGAAGTTGCAACAAAACAGTTATTTACATTTGAATGTAGAATGTATGAATCTGATGACCTACCATCTGACTTTCGGAAAAAAAAATCATCCACATAGTTCCGAAAATTGAAAGAGCTGAGAAATGCGAGAATTATCGCACAATCAGCGTAAAGCTCATATATCCAAGTTGCTGACAAGAATAATAAGACAAAGAATGGAAAAGAAAATTGAGGATTTGTTAGATGACGACCAGATTGGCTTCAGAAAAGGTAAAGGCACCAGGGTGGCAATTCTGACGTTTCGGTAGATAATGGGAATAGACTAGAGAAAAATCAAGACACGTTTGTTGACCTGGAAAAAGCGTTCGGCAGTGTAAAATGATGTAAGATGTTCGAAATTCTGAGGAAAATAGGGGCAAGTTATAGGGAGAGACGGGTAATATACAATATGTACAAGAGGCAAGAGGGAATAATGAGAGTGGAAGACCAAGAACGAAGTGCTCGGATGAAAAAGGGTGTAAGACCGGGATGCAGTCTTTCACCCCTACGGTTAAATCTGTACATCGAATAAGCAATGATGAAAATAAAAGAAAGGTTCAAGAGCGGAATTAAAATTGAAGGTGAAAGGATACCAATGATAAAATTCGCTGATGACATACCTAACCTCAGTGAAAGTTAAGAAGAATTACATGATCTGCTGAATGGAATGAACAGTCTAATGAGTACAGAATATGGACTGAGAGTAAATCGAAGAAAGACGAAAGTAGTGAGAAGTAGCAGAAATGAAAACAGCGAGAAACTTAATATCAGAATGAATGATCACGAAGTAGATGAAGTTATGGAATTCTGCTATCTACGCAGTAAAATAACGACTGACGGATGGAGCAAGGAGGACATCAAAAGCAGATTAACACTAACCAAAAGGGCATTCCTGGCCAAGAGAAGTCTACTAGTATCAAACATAGACCTTAATTTGTAGAAGAAAACGTTTGGAATACAACACTGTATGGTAGCGAAACATAGACTGTGGGAGAACCGGTAGAGACGAAAAAAAACTGGTTCAAATGGCTCTGAGTACTATGGGACTTAACTTCTGAGGTCATCAGTCCCATAGAACTTAGAACTACTTAAACCTAACTAACCTAAGAACATCACACACACCAATGCCCGAGGCAGGATTCGAACCTGCAACCGTAGCGGTCGCGCGGTGCCAGACTGTAGCGCCTAGAACCGCTCGGCCACCTCGGCCGGCGGTAGAGAAGAGAATCGAAGTATTTTAGATATGGTGCTTCAGACGAATGTTGAAAATTGGAAGGCCTTATTAGGTGAGGAATGAGGACATTCTGCTCTCGATCGGGGAGAAAAGGAATATATGGAAAACACTGACATGGAGATGGGACAGGATGATAGGAAATCTTTTAAGACATCAGAGAATGACTTCCATGGTACTAGAGGGAAGTGCAGAGGGCGAAAGCTGTAGAAGAAGACAGAGATTGGAATACATTCAGCAAATAATTGAGGACGTAAGCTGAGATGAAGAGGTTGGCAGAGGATAGAAATTCGTTGCGGGTCGCATCAATCCAGTCAGAAGACTGATGACTCAAAAAAAAAAAGTTTTGCTGTTAGATGTCGAAATGAAAAACAAAATAATGGGGAGGGGGCTTCGAAAAAAAAATAATTTTTCGACAAACCTGGGTGCACCAATTTGACGTACATTAAAAACCATATAACTTCCACTTGACGTGATTTTTTACTATTTCAACAGTCATTTAGAATTACACTACTGGCCATTAAAATTGCTACACCACGAAAATGACGTGCTACAGACGCGAAATTTAACCGACAGGAAGAATGTACTGTGATATGCAAATGATTAGCTTTTCAGAGCATTCACAAAACGTTGGCGCCGGTGGCGACACCTACAACGTGCTGACATCAGGAAAGTTTCCAACCGATTTCTCATACAGAAGCAGCAGTTGACCGTCGTTGCCTGGTGAAACGTTGGTGTAATGCCTCATATAAGGACGAGGAATGCGTACCATCACGTTTCCGACTTTGATAAAGGCCGGATTGTAGCGTATCGCGATTGCAGTTTATCGTATCGCGACATTGCTGCTCGCGTTGGTCGAGATCCAATGACTGTTAGCAGAATATGGAATCGGTGGGTTCAGGAGGGTAATACGGAACGCCGTGCTGGATCCCAACGGCCTCGTATCACTAGCAGTCGAGATGACAGGCACCGTAACGGCGTGGCTGTAACGGATCGTACAGCCACGTCTCGATCCCTGAGTCAACAGATGGGGACGTTTGCAAGACAACAACCATCTGCACGAACAGTTCGACGACGTTTGCAGCATAATGGACTATCACCTCCGAGACCATGGCTGCGGTTACCCTTGACGCTGCATCACAGACAGGAGCACCTGCAATGGTGTACTGAACGAGGAACCTGTGTGCAGGAATGGCAAAACGTCATTTCTTCGGATGAATCCAGGTTCTGTTTACAGCATCATGATGGTCGCATCCGTGTTTGGCGACATCGCGTGGAACGCACATTGGAAGTGTGTATTCGTCATCGCCATACTGGCATATCACCCGGCGTGATGCTATGGGGTGCCATTGGTTGCACGTCTCTGTCACCTCTTATACGCATTGACGGCACTTTGAACAGTGGACGTTACATTCCAGATTTGTTACAACCCATGGCTCTACCCTTCATTCGATCCCTGCGAAACCCTACATTTCAGCAGGATAATGTACGACCGCATGTTGCAGGTCCTGTACGGGCCTTTCTGGATACAGAAAATGTTCGACTGCTGCCCTGGCCAGCACATTCTCCATATCTCTCACCAATTGAAAACGTCTGGTCAATGGTGGCCGAGCAACTGGCTCATCACAATAAGCCAGTCACTACTCTTGATGAACTGTGGTATCGTGTTGAGGCTGCATGGGCAACTGTATCTGTACACGCTATCCAAGGTCTGTTTGACTCAATGCCCAGGCGTATCAAAGCCGTTATGACGGCCAGAGGTGGTTGTTCTGGGTGCTGATTTCTCAGGATCTATGCACCCAAATTGTGTGAAAATGTAATCACATGTCAGTTCTAGTATAATATATTTGTCCAATGAATACCCGTTTATCATCTGCATTTCTTCTTGATGTAGCAAATTTAATGGCCAGTAGTGTATTAAATTCAGTTTTTTTTCTGTGGGATGTTCCACCCCTTAACAACCATATGAGCACGTACAAAATGATATGTGTCTCTTACTTCGCTCTACACTACAGTATATTCAAAGCTGATCAAAAACGAAGTGCATCCCTCGGGTAGGTTTACTTGTCAGAGTCTGTGGCGTGGAGTCTGCAATGTGGACTAGTAATGGTGTGAACAATTTTGAGGACGCTGCAGCACAGACGTACACCGACGAAGACACTGCAGTCGCGCAATGACTGCACTCCGAGTGTGCTGCGGCATGAATACGTGTGACACAGAAACTGTGGCACAGAAACGCAGCAGCCTGGAGACAGTATAGACATAATGCAACGTCACTTGTACTGCAACTAGCTGCTACACTTTCCTGCACTGCTACTGCTGCTGCTGCTGCTACTGTGGTGTCTAAGGCTGGGAGTCCCCACATCCTATCCCGGATGAGCCAACCCTATTGCATCTTCACTGGAGGTTGGATAGCTAAAACGGCGTGAAATTAATCGTCACTTCAGACCAGTTTTTGTTACCTAACCACAAGATGGCGAGTACATGATCTTAAATCTGCATATGGCGCATCTGTAATTTAGGCGTTTGGTCATGGACCGTCGTTTTATGCCTTTATAGTAGTATTTCTTTATTTTATGAGATATTAAACGAAAGATCCTACAGTATAATGATGCATCCTAACCACAGGATTGAAGTTCACTATCAGTTTATTAAGAGAATTTACAAAGTTACACGGGGTGATGTTTAAACACTGTAAAGCAATAAAAGATCAAATAACTGACAGCAGAACGAGAAGTGCACCAAACCACCCAAGCTGAATTAAATTCTTAAGTTCAATAATTCATTCAACACGGTATACAGTAATCAATTTTCCATGGCAAGTGTACCAGACCACTGAAACTGAATTAATTTCCTGAATTTGAAGACTATATACAATAAACAATTCAGCATGGTGAAATTTCATCCTGAAATGGTTGTAATAGCACTCACTGTTCAAATATTCTCTCTCTTCCGAAATGTTAAGCTGAAGTATTGGTAACTGCCGAGTAGATGCATTTCGAAATAGTTCTACGTTCCAACTAACACTTAAACTCATGTGACACACCAACCACGCAAATCTTAACAAACTACCTTACCTAGCAAAACACAAGAATCGCAAGAAGCAGAAAAATGCCATGCTCACCTACTCAAAAAGTTTGTTATGTGACCAACCACTAGAGTCAAGTGAGCAACCAACCACTAGAGTCAAGGGAACATCTTGTAACTACACCACCATTCTTCTGATTACGTATTTCAAACATACATTAACGCTAAATAGCACAGAAATATCCACTCTGATTTAAACTTCGTATGTCATAAAGGGAATGGCCGAAAGTTAGTCAAACTTATGTCTTTATTAAGCTTGCAGCTACAGTGCTACGTTTCTTAAATAGTCGTCTTGCAAACCTTGCCTCATTAAATTCTCATTAAATAAACATAAACAGATTGGATAATAGGAGAAATCGTTCATGCTGATGCTAATCTATAGCGTATCTGTAGAGACTTCTTTGCTTCAGCAGTATTTTCTAAGAAATTATATAATTTATGTGTAAAAATCTGTGTATCTGTTCCACAATAAGAAAAATAAGGTAGTGTTATAGCGATTGTTAAGATCTATCCAATTGCGTATCATATACTAACGTAACGTGTCTGTACCTTTTGTTATTTTTTAAAAATAATTTCGCATATAATTGTTAATAACTTTACTAATATTTACTTTATAAATATGGTAATAATTTTAGTGAATTCATTTCTTCATTCTAATTTCAATACTGTTAGATTTTCTGTAGTATGTGTGGAAGCGGTTTTCCAGTTTGTAGTGTTAAAGCTTTAATTTTTAGCACAGGCATATTGCATGGCGTTAATAAGCACGCGGCAGGGTAAATTTACCCAACTGTCACAGGAATTTCAAGTTGTAACAGCAGAGTGGCCGACGGAATAGCTACTACACCTCGTTTCATGGCTTGCCACAGCGTTTCAGAATATTCTACAATCCCCAATTGCCTACCTAATCCCGCCACTTCACGGTAACTTGTCAGCCATATGCTGCTTAACCAAATCTGCCATTCTGGAATACCTTTCTCAATGAACACACCATGCATACCATTACGAGGTCTTCCATGATGCTTCAGATCTTCACCTCTAAAAACAATTCAGTGATTCTGTGTTTCTACTACATCAACAACAGAGGCGTATTTTGCATAAGTTGGTTCGTATAAACCCGAAATTAGATCTGTATAGCGTTCAAACCGATAGGATTAGTAATCTTTTTAATTATTCTACCTGTCATTCAAATATGTCTAGCCTTTTTCAGATCAGAGGCGAGTGTTGCTACCTGCAGATGAAAAATAATATTATGCAAAAGTCTTTTATCAGAAATACTTCTTTGGTGGATCTGATGGCCTCATCGGTATAAATGGAAGGAAAAAGTTTATCGCTTACAACATACTAACGTTCATGCAGTAAAACTTCAGCACCAGGTACGACGTTTTAGTTTTGTTACTTATTTACTACTAACTCTCTTCACAACACGTTTTGTAATCAGCATCTACATATAGAACTGGATATACTTGCAAAATTATTGCGTTGTACGACACATTGTGTCATAAACATTGAAATGTGCGAAAAACTAGCTTTTTCCTTAAATGGATCATAAATTACCCAGACTACACTCATCGTCCGGCAATGAAAAACGTGGGTGGTGGGGAGGGCTGGAGACGACGTGGTATAAATAAAGATGCAATTACGTCACTGCTAAAAGGAAATTATTACTGGTTTTAAAATAAATACAAAAATGCAATGACAGCAGCTTAGATAGTTGGTGGGATGATGCCAATGATCTCCTCTCAAGTGACGTTACTCACTGAGTTACAATGGCTACATGTTATTTATCCGATTCATCGGTCTTACCACTCGTTTTATGTAGCCCGCCGCGAACTCCTCTTCTGTGCCAACCTGTTCATTTCAGAGTAGCATTTGCACCCTATGTCCTCAATTATTTGCTAGACATACTCCAATCTACATCTACATATGTATCCACATATATACCCCACAGTCCATCGATCAGCGCTTAGCGAAAGGTACCCCGAACCACTACTAATCACTTCCTTTCCTGTTCTACTCGCAAACACAGCAAGGGAGAAATGACTGTCTATATGCTTACGTATGGAACCTAATTTTTCATACGTTATCTTGGTGGAAATCACGCGCCGTGTATGTTAGAGGCATAAGAATCATTCTGCAGTGAGTTTCAAATGTACTTTTTTTAATTTCCTAAATAGTCTTCTTCAAAAAGAATTTCATCTTCCCCCCAGGAATTCCTATTTGAGTTCCCGGAGCATTGGTATAGCATTTGTGTGTTGTTCGAACCTACCAATAACAAATCTAGCAGCCCGACTCTGAATTGCTTCAATGTCTTCCTTTCATCCCATCTACACTGATGCTCATAAATCAAGGATAAAGCTGATACATGGTGAAACAACGCTCTGGTGGGCGATTTGCGGGTTTAAATCACATCGGGGTATGACCATGATGTGCATTTGACCTGCGGTAATCGCACGGTGGCGCTGTCAGCAGTCCACATACGCAGAGGTGTGTTGGTGCATGTCAGAGTACGGTGCAGCGAGTAAGTGTGCATACGTTTTCAGACGTGCTAATGGTGACCGTGTGCTGAAAATGGCTCAAAGAACACATATTGATAACGTTATGAGTGCTAGAATACTAAGACGACAGGGGGCTGGTAAAACACAACAGGTCAAAGCACGGGCCCTCCGAGCGCCACAAAGTGTGATCTCAAGATTATGGCAACGATTCCAGAAGAAAGGAAACGTGTCCAGGCGCTACAGTACGGGACGTCCACAGTGTACAACACCACAAGAAGACCGATGTCTCACCAACAGAGCCACGGAGTACTGCAGGTATCCTTGCTCGGGACCTTACCGCAGCCACTGGAACAGTTGTCTCCAGACACACAGACGACTGAACGGACATGGTTTATTAGCCTGGAGACCTGCAAGATGCTTTCCACTGACCCCTGGTCACAGGAGAGCCCGTAAAGCCTGGTGTCAAGAACACAGTACATGGTCATTGGAACAGTGGTCCCAGGTTAAGTTCACGGACGAGTCCAGGTGTAGTCTGAACAGTGATTCTCGCCGGGATTTCATCTGGCGTGAACCAGGAACCAAATACCAACCCCTTAATGTCCTTGAAAGGGGTCTGTATGGAGGTCGTGGTTTGTTGGTGTGGGGTGGCATTATGATTGGTGCACGTACACCCCTGCATGTCTTTGACATAGGAACTGTAACAGGTCGGGTGTATCAGGACGTCATTTTGCACCAATATGTCCGCCTTTTCAGGAGTGCAGTGGGTCCCACCGAGCTGCCATCGTGGAGAAGTACCTTGAAACAGACGATATCAGGCGAATGGAGTCGCCTCCTGTTCTCCAAACCTAAATCCCACCGAGCACGTCTGGGATGCTCTCGGTCGACGTATCGCTGCACGTCTTCAAACCCCTAGGACACTTCCGGAGCTCCGACAGGCACTGGTGCAAGAATGGGAGACTATACCCCAGCAGCTGCTCGACCACCTGATCCAGAGTATGCCAACCCGTTGTGCGGCCTGTGTACGTGTGCATGGTGATCATATCCCATATTGATGTCGGGGTACATGCACAGGAAACGTGGTGTTTTGTAGCACATGTGTTTCGGGACGTTTTTCTCAACTTATCAGCAATACCGTGTACTTACAGATCTGTGTCGTGTGTGTTCCCTATGTGCCTATGCTATTAGTGCCAGTTTTATGCAGTACCACGTTGTGTGGCGCCACATTCTGTAATTATCCTTAATTTATGAGAATGAGTGTAGTACGGATCCCAAACACTCGGGCAGTACACAAGGACAGCTCGCACTAGAGTTCCATATGTGGCCTCCATTACAGATCAACCTCATTTTCCTAGTATTCTCACAATAAAGTGAAGTCGACCATTCGCCTTCCTAACCACAATCCCCACATGCTTGTTCCATTTCATATCGTTTTGCAACGTTACGCCCAGACATTTAAACGACGTGACCGTCTCAAGCAGGACACTACTATCGCTGTATCAGAACATTACGGGTTTGTTTCTCCTAATCATCTGCATTAACTTACATTTTTCTCTATTTAGAGGAAGCTGCCAATCATCACACTAACTAGAAATTTTGTTTAAGTCGTCTTGTATCCTCTTGCAGTCACCCAACTTGAGCACCTTACTGTACACCACAGCATCATTAACAATCAACCACAGATTGCTGCCCATTCTGTGCGCCAAATCGTTTATGTATATAGAGAACGTATCTGTGAACCTATTCCATAAGATTGTACCTTCTATAAGGGGGGATGTAACGGAAAATGTAAACATTTATTAAAAAAAACATTACAGCCATATTTATTATTGTAAAAATCTAAAATTTTTCATGTCTAAAAAAAGGAGCTGTGTTTTGACAGAAAAATATAATAAAATATGCAGGATTAATGTTTTTCCAGAAATTTTAATTTTTAATTTTTTATTGTCTTTTTTATAAAAAGCCATAAATCAAATTCTAATCATGCAATTAATCTGAAAACTTTATTATAGTATCCCAAGAAAGTTATTAATTTATGGCACAAATTATATAATTAACAGAGTTTTTAATTTTGCACATCCAAAATTAACATTTTTCTACATACAGTCATCTAAAAATCAGAATTTAATCACAGGATCTCGAATTTTTTAGTACCAGGGAGACAGCATATTCTTCTTGAGAAAAGGCTTCTAATAGTGTAAAAAATGTAAAACAGCGAAAATGAGGTTCAAAGATTTTCTTGTCATACTTCTACATGTAAAAACCTTCCTTCAATTTTAAGATCTTCCATACTGATACTCCTCATCCTCCAGGATTCTCTTCTCTCCTCTTCGAATCTGCCTGGCCTGTATTTGCAGGTAAGACACTGATCTGTTAGCTTTCTTGACCCTGCTCTCGTCGACAATGAAAAATGCTTTTATTGTAAACGCACCACGATCTATACCAACTCTCTTCAGCACTTCAATTCAGCCATTATTTCTGTTATTGTAACATAAAATTGCATCATAGACACCTGTTTTGAGTATTTCAAGTCCACAGAATGTCCTTTTTAAGCATCTAATCCAAATTTAATTATTGAGTCTTTCATTTTCATTTTGTGTCTTTCCATGAAGACACTTCCTCAGTAAATCAGAATTTGCAGGAAACCTGAATGTGGGCTTAACTGGGTTCGTAACAGGTTCTGGTAATGAGTGTCTATGTGAATACGTCTAATTTCTGTTGTTGAACTTACACCAATCGTCTTTCGGACACAGATTGTGCACTGACGTTTGGCCAGAGGACGTTTGTGGAAAAACTTTGCCCACACAGTACGCCTCATTGCCTTTAAATGATGTTTGTTTTTCCTGATAGCTCTCCTACAATATAACTGAAGAGAATCAATTTCTTTCGTAGTAAGCCTGCCTTTTCGCCCTAGTGGTTTTCCATCCTCAAGTACTTCACTTTCCTTCTCTTTCAGCAAGAAACGAAGCCCACCACTATGCCTCTTTTGGATGTGGCCAGCACATTACAACTTTTCTATTGTTTTATTGCACAGATTTTCAGCTGTTACAGCTTTGAACGAAGAGGAGTCCCTATCAACAAGGTATTTAGTATATCTAACACGACACGGGTCCTCTTATCTGGAGAACATCCTCACGACTGCAGCAGCCTCCATGCCCCCACTTGAGCCACTATAATTTTTAGATCATGCTAATGCATGCTTTTCTTGCCACAGTTTCTCATTGTCTTCATTGTTGGACATGTTCCTTGTTGCACACTGGTGGCAGTATTAGACATAATCTCTACGTCCAAAACTTCATCTGAGTCAATATCAATAACAGATGCAACTCCATACACAGATGTGCGACCCCTTTTCATCCAGGTCCCATCTACAGACACACACAGGTCAGTAACATTTGTAGGAGATTCACTGTCATGAATATCTACCCCAGTATGTATTTCTTTTTGGCTTATTTTCACCAATTCCTCCACTGCTTTCTTCATAGAAACTGTGCAGTAACGCATACAGCATCAGACATTTCTTTATTTATTTTTCAAACCTTCCACAAGGTGGAGGCATGTTCAGAAAACGACACAATAAATTATATCCTTCGCCGCCCTGTCCAAGGCATCTCAGAGCGGATGCTAACCTAAAATTTCTTTCATAGTACCAGTGTCAGTTTTTCTGGAGGAGGAAAATGAAAATTTATAGCCACACGAATTACAAATTAATTTAAAATCCTAAGCTATTCCCTCTCTTCTTTCTTCAACAACAATCATGCATTCCCTATATTTACAGCTAACACATGAACATGAAAACTTTATATCCTGGCAGAGAAGCTCTAAATCAATAAGTCTGAATCCAGTGGAATCCATAACATCATTCACTCACATGTACAAATCTCCTGTTCCAAGTTTCGATCCTGAAGCTGAGAGCTTATGTTCTTCATTTCGAGCTGCTTCTCCTTTTCTGTTGTTAGACCGATTTCTACGAAACCTCCATTTCCTAAACACAGGTTTTCCACCACCCTTAAGAATAAATCTTGACTTCCACGTAAAGGTTTGCGAATTCAACCTTCCACCTACTAATATGTATTAGTACTGTCAAAACGTAAATAAACCACATGCAAGAAAGTTTTCAGGCAAAGAAATAGCTGCCAGCTAGAGATATAGATGTCAGCCGAAGAAAATAACCTTCACACTGACAAAAACTCCACTGAAGCAAGCACTTTCCCAAATGTCGGAAAAGGTGGGAGTGGCCGCTAGTGCAGAGTTAATCAGTTTAACAATTTAAAGGCATTTCTAAAGCTGCTATCACGATAAAATTCACACATAACATAGATTAAACTGTGTATATCAAGAAAAATCGTTTTTTTGGACTAAAATCCATTACATCCACCCTTAACAACCTGCAATGGAGCACCATGTCAAACGCTTTCCGGAAATCTAGAAATATGGAATCTGCCTGTTGTCTTTCGTCAATAGTTCTCAGAATATCACGCGAAAAAGGACAAACTGAGCTTCAGAAGAGCGATGCTTTTTAAAATCATGCCATAAGTTTCTTGGTCTCAAGAAAATTTATTACAATCGATTTGAGAATATGTTCAAGGATACTGCAGCAAATCGATGATAGGGTTAATGCTCTGTAAATTTGCGCGTCCGTTGTTTTGCCCTTCTTATATACAGGAGGCACCTGCGCTTTTGACAGTCGCTTAGGACTTTGCCCTGGGCAAAAGATTCGCAGTAAATGCAAGCTAGGTAAGGGCCCAATGCCGTAGGGGGCACCGGACCTGACGAATAATTTGTTTTCAGCTGTTTTAGTTTTTGTTCTCCGCCAGGAATGCTTGTTACTATGTCGTCCATACGGAAGTCTTTATGATGGTCAAAGGACGGTATATTTGTACGATTCTCCTGATTTCTTGATCGTGAAATTTAAAACTTCGGCTTTTGTTTTGCTATCTTCAGCTGCCACACCATAGTGGTCAACAGTTGACTAGATGGAAGACTTAGGCCCACTTCGCGATCTTAACTAGGACCAGAATTTTCTCTGGTTGTCTGTCAGATCTTTTGCTAAGGTGTGCCGGTGATAGTACTTGTGTGCTTCACGCATAGATCTTTCCACAGACGCACTAATCTCTACTAAACTTTCCTTGTCGTCATTTGTGCTTTCTTTTTTGAGTCGAGAGTGTAACAGCCTCTGCTTCCTCAGCATTTTGCGAAGCTCGTTATTAAACTATGGTGGGTCTTTTCCGTCTTTAATCCACTTACTGGGCACATAACTCTCCAGATCACGATTTTCAACCAGCTTCAACTTTGGCCATACTTCTTCTACGTTCATGTTACTGGAACTAAATGATATCATTTCGCTGTGTAAGTGAGATTCTAACAACTGTTTATCTGCTCTTGCTAGCAGAAACCTCTCCTAGCCTTCTTAACTGATTTATTAACTTTCGTAACTATAGCTGTCATAATGACATCATGTTCTCTAATCCCCGTTTCTATACTGACGTTCTCGATAAGGTTCGGCCTATTTGTAGCTACAGGGTCCAAGCTATTTCCATTTTGTGTGAACTGCCGAACTAGCTGCTCAAGGTAATTATCAGAAATCGTGTTCAAAAGTACTTCTGTCTGTACCCCCTAAAATGAATCCATAGAAATCCCAGTCTACATTCGATAGGTGTAAGTCGCCCCCAAATAGTATCGTATGGTCTTGATATTTACGCGCTAATGACCGTATACTTCCTTTGGATGATTCCAGAAACGTTACAGCAGCATCTGATTGTCAATAAAACCATCCAACAACTAACTTGGTTTCACCTAGACATGTTATAGTGGAGCAGTTAACTTCACTGTCACACTGATCTTGGACATCAGTAGTGACAATATTTTTGTCAACTGCAATGAACGCTCTGCCTGCTATGGCTCTAATTTGTCTTTCCGATATACACAATCTCTCTCTTCCAATACAGTTTTTACTCTACATAGTTCCCTCCAGGTCCACGGAGTTTAATCCACAGTGCCTTAACACTTGTCCTGTCAACCTGTCCCTTCTTCTTGTCAGTGTTTCCACATATTCCTTTCTTCGCCGATATCCTTTGCCTGTGCTGGTTTGCATCATATGTCTCCTCGGTTCGTCCGTTATGGGTTATTTTGCTTCCCAATTAGCAAAATTCCTTAATTTCATCTACTTCATAACGTTAAGTTTCTCGCTATTCTCATTACTGCTACTTGTCGTTACTTTTATCTTTTTCCGGCTTACTCTCAATTCATATTCTGTACTCGTTAGACTGTTCATTACATTCAACAGATCATGTAATTATCCTTCGCAATCACAAAGGACAGCAGTGTCATCAGTAAATCTTGTCACTGAGATCCTTTGTTACTGAATTTTTACTTCCAAACTTGAACTTCCTTTTGCTTCTTTTATGAGTAGCGTTATACGTACTTAGGCGAGAAATTTGGCCACATATAAATGATATCAGGTAAAGGAAATTGTCTGAGTGCTGGGCCTAGGGCATGGCGTGCCCGATCCGGCAGAGCAGCTGCTGCTTATCAGCCCAAGTACAAAGGTGCTCAGCATGTAGGCGGAAATGGGTAAAATCCCAGAACAGGGAAATTGTATGATGTGTGTGCAGTAGATACACCAGAAATGCCGGAATTTAAGGCAGTCTGAAATATAGCTACTTACAACTCTTAGAAATTCAGCAATAAATCACACATTAATAGTAAAGCATATATGAATACATCTGCGATCTCAGAAATGTTTGGCAGATCCAACAAAACAGTAATTTTTTCAATACTTTAAAAACTAATGAAGTTAATGTTTTTCAGTGACTGAATATCTTCACAATGGACTTTAGTTTTAGCCACTTTTAAGCAGTTTCTATGAATTCAGCAAACAATGTTTTGGATGATATCATCGCACCACAACTATCATTCTTAAAAGCTACACATCTGTATATACTTTATTTATTGATTTATTATGTTTCTATATCTTTTTTGCCATGCAAATGTCAGAACATAATATCCTCCACAATAACACACCATGTGAATGCAGTGTATATACCTCATATCTTGACATGCCTGTGTAGTTCTTTAAGGAATATGTTGCTATTTTTGCTATTAAGTTTATTTAAATATCACTAAAATCCGTGTAAAAAACAATGTAATTTAAAGGTGTTCAATCACACGCGGTAGCTGAGACCAACATTGAAAAGAGTGCCAAAAGACATCCCTAACAAGCAGATATAAATAATTTTAATACAATATTTAATATCATTCTTTGTCTTTAAAAAGGGTGGACATGACCGAGGATGCTGATTAATTATAAATAATACATTCTTTGTATTTGTTTGTAGGTGGTCTGAGTATGACAGAAGGTTTATAACGTTTTTTTTCTGAAATATTGTTATAATATATTAGTTTAGTGCCGAAAGAGGTTAAGTTGAGTCAAATAATGTTTCCAGAACATAAGAACGGCGTATTTTTTATGGTGATGGACGTCAGCACATGGAGAAGTAGGCAATGGCGGAACACTAATGGAGTCAACTGGGGACAGACGCTTTTGAGTGATGCACTCAAGAGAGCGATTCTGTACGCTTTCACGTAAGATCTGGAGCAATGCAGACCTGTTGGAGGTAACTTTTGAAATTTGGTCGTGTGGGTGATTGATTATGGATGGTGGACGACCCCTAGAAAACGTTAAGTTTGGAAGGGACTTCAACTTTCGCAAGTATGAATGTTCTCCAGTGCTGAATTTTAAGATTTCGGTTTGAATTACCGAACTCACACTATACAGAGTATGAGCTCCTAGTCATTATCTCTCGTGTTTCAGGTATAAATCATCTAGCTGAATAATTTTGAGCTGGTGAATCTTTCGTGTGCTGTGTTCACGAAATGGGGTTAGTCTTTCGCATGTCTTGGATGATTAGTTTGGAGATACTTCTACCATTCTTGCTAAGCATTGAAACTGCTTGTCCAAAGTGTAGAATTTGACATCTAACAGACTTTATACAATAGGATCTTATCCAGAATCTGGAAAATTTCACTGATGAGTTATTTTGTTGCTAAACTAGAACAGGCACTGAAATTCAAGATGCATAATGGGAACAATAGACAGAAAAATAGATACCAGAACAGGATCCACAATAATCATCAGAATAACTATCATGAGTTTAATAGAAATAATTATCACACTAAGAATAATTTGCAAAGGGGAAATGTAAATGGGAATTCCCACAATAGCATTCAAAACTAGAAACGAAGATTTGAGGAACAGGTGCAGTACGAAATGCGACACCAGAAAAAGATATCGAAAAGCTAGAAATCATTGCACGTTAGGCCCGGAGGCGGGAAAATAAACCAACTTTGAAAAAAAAACGCGTTATTTTAAAAATTCTGTGGTTGTTAAAAATTCGTCAAAGAAGTCACAAATGTTGGAATGGATGTGGTAAGAATCAAGAGTAAAATAGGGAATCCATAAAAAGGGCCCAAGAAATATAGTGGAATGTATTAAGAAGATTTTGTGAAAGGGAAGTGAAAAATGGAATGAATGTATGTTTGATCGACATCTTTTTCATCAGAAGAGAGATTGACGTGAATCTGAGTTTGATGGGAATGGAAGGTATAATGAATTTTGATGAGATTCTAGGTAGTAGCAACAGTTACAGTAATGTGTGTCAAAGGAATGTAGATGATTTTCTGTCGGCGGATTTAGGTGAAATCATTAGTGAAGCTGGAATAGCAGTAGTCTCATCAGCTGAAGATGAAATTTGTGGTGCATCAACAGAAATATGTGAAGATATTTGTGAAGGCAGCGTAGCAATGGTCTTGTTAGCTGATGATGAATTTTTTCATTTAGCATCGGAAGTGGCTGATATATAGTTAAAGATGGTGTTTTAGGTGCAGAAATTGCGAACGTCGTCGTAACAGCCGTCTGCTTCACATCTGCTGTGCAGCGAGCTACGTTAATTCAAGTATTAACTGTATTTTTCTTACGTGTCACTTCTTCTTCCGCGTGTTTTTGCTTTTAGGAAGCTTTAATTTTCGAGTACTAGTAATAGTGTTCCATAGACTTCGTTTTTGTTTCGAATACAGTCAGAGAGAGTCCCTTTAATCAACTGTAGTGCCAGTAGTGCTAGCGTTTGTTTTGAATACAGTCCAGAGAGAGGTAGTGCTTTTTTTCATTGTTTTTTTAACAAGAAGTGTCTAGTAACTACAGTTTAGTCGGCTATCAGCCAACTTTAGTGAATTAGCAGTCTAGTTAAAAGTCGATTAACTCTCTACAGTAAATTGATTTCCGAGGATGGATAGGATGTGTGACTGCTGTGTACGGACGCAGGAGGAGCTGGCCACTGTTCGCGAACAGCTGAACGTGTTGATGTGTTGATGGCCGCGGTCAGCCGTCTTCAGGCTGCTGCCTCGGAGTGTAGCGGCAGTGGGGAGTCTGGTGCGTCGTATGGTACACCCCAGGTGTTACATGCTTCGCCCACTGTCCCTGCTGTCGAGACATCTTCGCGGGTACCGGGCGCGGTTGGGCCACCCTCTCCTCAAGGTGGCAGGTTCAGCGGCGTTCGCGGCGCACGAGGCGGAGGGTCAATGTGGAGGCTGGCCGTGTGGCATCGCCCGCTCTGCCTGTGAGTGGACATCTGGCCGCTCCTTCAGCAAGGTCCGAGCGGGAACATGGGGGGAGGGGTTTATTAGTGATTGGGAGCTCCAACGGTAGGCGGGTGATGGAGCCCCTTAGGGAAATAGTGGAAAGGTCGGGGAAGAAGGTCAGTGTTCACTCTGTCTGCTTGCCAGGGGGTCTCATCCGAGATGTGCAGGAGGCCCTACCGGCGGCGATAGAGAGCACTGGGTGCACCGGACTGCAAATTGTTGCTCATGTCGGCACCAATGACTCCTGCTGTCTGGGTTCAGAGTTCATACAGGCGGTTGGCGGAGTTAGTGAAGGCGGAAAGCCTCGCTCGCGGGGTGGAATCTGAGCTAACTATTTGTAGTATCGTTCCCAGAAACGATCGCGGTCCTCTGGTTTGAAGCCGAGTGCAAGGCTTAAACCAGAGACTCAGACGATTCTGCGGAGATCTGGGGTGCAGATTTCTTGACCTCCGCTATCGGGTGGAGAAATATAGGGTCCCCCTGAATAGGTCAGGCGTGCACTACACGCAGGAAGCGGCTACAAGGGTAACGGAGTAAGTGTGGAGTGCACATGTGTTTTTTTTATGTTAGAGAATTCCCTCCCTAGGCCCGACAAGACGCCTCCTGAGACGCGACAGTGTAGTAGTAGGCAAAACGCAACAGGGAATAACAATATTAATGTGCTAATAGTAAACTGCTGGGGCGTCTATGGAATGGTCCCAGAACTGCTCTCATTAATAAACGGTCACAGCGCCCACATAGTACTAGGGACGGAAAGCTGGCTGAAACCAGATGCAAACAGTAATGAAATTCTAAACTCAGATTGGAATGTATACCGCAGAGACAGGCTGGACAGCTGGACAGTGAAGGGGGAGGCGTGTTTATAGCGATAAAAAGTACAATGATATCGAAGGACATTGACGGAGATCCAAAATGTGAAATAATTTGGGTGAAGGTCACGGTTAAAGCAGGCTCAAACATGGTAATTGGATGTCTCGATAGGCCCCCTGGCTCAGCAGCTGTTGTGGCACAGCACCTGAAGGAAAATTTGGAAAATATTTCGAGTAGATTTCCCGACCATGTTATAGCTCTGGGTGGAGATTTTAATTTGCCGGATTTAGACTGGGAGACTCAAACGTTTATAACGGGTGGCAGGGACAAAAAATCCAGTGAAATTTTTTAAAGTGCTTTATCTGAGAACTACCTTGAGCAGTTAAACAGAGAACCGACTCGTGGCGATAACATATTAGACCGTCTGGTGACAAACAGACCCGAACTATTTGAAACAGTTAACGCAGAACAGGGACTCAGCGATCATAAAGCAGTTACTGTCGATGATTTCAGCCGTAAATAGAAATATTAAAATAGGTAGGAAGATTTTTCTGTTTAGCAAAAGTGTTAAAAAGCAGATCTCAGAGTACTTGACGGCTCAACACAAAAGTTTTGTCTCAAGTACAGATAGTGTTGAGGATCAGTGGTCAAAGTTCAAAAGCATCGTACAATATACATTAGATGAGTATGTGCCAAGAAAGATCGTAAGAGATGGGAAAGAGTCACCGTGGTACAACAACTGACTTAGAAAACTTCTGCGGAAGCAAAGGGAACTTCACAGCAAACATAAACATAAGCAAAGCCTTTCAGACAAACAAAAGTTACGCGAAGCAAATGTAGTGTGAGAAGGGCTATGCGAGAGGCGTTCAATGAATTTGAAGGTAAAGTTCTATGTACTGACTTGGCAGAAAATCCTAAAAAATTTTGGTCTTATGTCAAATCGGTAGGTGGGTCAAAACAAAATGTCCAGACACTCTGTGACCAAAATGGTACTGAAACAGAGGATGACAAAGGCCGAAATACTAAATGTCTTTTTCCAAAGCTGTATCACAGAGGAAGACTGCACTGTAGTTCCCTCTCTAAATTGTCGCCCACATGACAAAATGGTAGATATCGAAACAGACGACAGAGGGATAGAGAAACAATTAAGACCGCATCAAAAGAGGAAAGGCAGCTGGACCTGATGGGATACCAGTTCGATCTTACACAGAGTACGCGAAGGAACTTGCCCCCCTTTTTGCAGCGCTGCACCGTAGGTCTCTAGAAGAGCGTAGCGTTCCAAAGAATTGGAAAAGGGCACAGGTCATCCCCGTTTTTATGAAGGGACGTCGAACAGATGTGCAGAACTATAGACCTATATCTCTAACGTCGATCAGTTGTAGAATTTTGGAACACGTATTATGTTCGAGTATAATGACTTTTCTGGAGACTAGAAATCTACTCTGTAGGAATCAGCATGGGTTTCGAAAAATACGGTCGTGTGAAACCCAGCTCGCGCTATTCGTCCACGAGACTCAGAGGGCCATAGACACGGGTTCCCAGGTAGATGCCGTGTTTCTTGACTTCCGCAAGGCGTTCGATACAGTTCCCCACAATCGTTTAATGAACAAAGTAAGGGCATATGGACTATCAGACCAATTGTGTGATTGGATTGAAGAGTTCCTAGATAACAGAACGCAGCATGTCAATCTCAATGGAGAGAGGTCTTCCGAAGCAAGAGTGATTTCTGGTGTGCCGCCGCGAAGTGTCGTAGGACAGTTGCTATTCACAATATACATAAATGACCTTGTGGATAACATCGGAAGTTCACTGACGCTTTTTGCGGATGATGCTGTGGCATATAGAGAGGTTGTAACAATGCAAAATTGTACTGAAATGCAGGAGGATCTGCAACGAATTGAGGCATGGTGCAGGGAATGGCAATTGAATCTCAATGTACACAAGTGTAATGTGCTGCAAATACATAGAAAGAAAGATCCTTTATCATTTAGCTACAATATAGCAGGTCAGAAACTGGAAGCAGTTAATTCCATAAATTATCTAGGAGTAGGCATTAGGAGTGATTTAAAATGGAATGACCATGTAAAATTAATCGTCGGTAAAGCAGATGCCAGACTGAGATTCATTGGAAGAATCCTAAGGAAATGCAGTCCGAAAACGAAGGAAGTAGGTTACAATACACTTGTTCGCCCACTGCTTGAATACTGCTCACTGGTGTGGGATCCGTACCAGATAGGGTTGATACAAGAGATAGAGAAAATCCGACGGAGAGCAGCGCGCTTCGTTACAGGATCATTTTTTTTTTTTTTTTTGGTCGTCAGTATACTGACTGGTTTGATGCGGCCCGCCACGAATTCCTTTCCTGTGCTAATCTCTTCATCTCAGAGTAGCACTTGCAACCTACGTCCTCAATTATTTGCTTGACGTATTCCAATCTCTGTCTTCCTCTACAGTTTTTGCCCTCTACAGCTCCCTCTAGTACCATGGAAGTCATTCTCTCATGTCTTAGCAGATGTCCTATCATCCTGTCCCTTCTACTTATCAGTGTTTTCCACATATTCCTTTCCTCTCCGATCCTGCGTAGAACCTCCTCATTGCTTACCTTATCAGTCCACCTAATTTTCAACATTCGTCTATAGCACCACATCTCAAATGCTTCGATTCTCTTCTGTTCCGGTTTTCCCACAGTCCATGTACTCCAGACGTACATCCTCAGAAATTTCTTCCTCAAATTAATGCCGGTATTTGATATTAGTAGACTTCTCTTGGCCAGAAATGCCTTTTTTGCCATAGCGAGTCTGCTTTTGATGTCCTCCTTGCTCCGTCCGTCATTGGTTATCTTACTGACTAGGTAGCAGAATTCCTTAACTTCATTGACTTTGTGACCATCAGTCCTGATGTTAAGTTTCTCGCTGTTCTCATTTGTACTACTTCTCATTACCTTCGTCTTTCTCCGATTTACTCTCAAACCATACTGTGTACTCATTAGACTGTTCTTTCCGATCAGCAGATCATTTAATTCTTCTTCACTTTCACTCAGGATAGCAATGTCATCAGCGAATCGTATCATTGATATCCTTTCACCTTGTATTTTAATTCCACTCCTGAACCTTTCTTTTATTTCCATCATTGCTTCCTCGATGTACAGATTGAAGAGTAGGGGCGAAAGGCTACAGCCTTGTCTTACACCCTCCTTAATACGAGCACTTCGTTCTTGATCGTCCACTCTTATTATTCCCTCTTGGTTGATGTACATATTGTATATGACCCGTCTCTCCCTATAGCTTACCCCTACTTTTTTCAGAATCTCGAACAGCTTGCACCATTTTATATTGTCGAACGCTTTTTCCAGGTCGACAAATCCTATGAAAGTGTCTTGATTTTTCTTTAGCCTTGCTTCCATTATTAGCCGTAGCGTCAGAATTGCCTGTCTCGTCCCTTTACTTTTCCTAAAGCCAAACTTATCTTCACCTAGCGCATTCTCAATTTTCTTTTCCATTCTTCTGTATATTATTCTTGTAAGCAGCTTCGATGCATGAGCTGTTAAGCTGATTGTGCGATAATTCTCGCACTTGTCAGCTCTTGCCGTCTTCGGAATTGTGTGGATGATGCTTTTCCGAAAGTCAGATGGTATATCGCCAGACTCATATATTCTACACACCAACGTGAATAGTCGCTTTGTTGCCACTTCCCCCAATGATTTTAGAAATTCTGCTGGAATGTTATCTATCCCTTCTGCCTTATTTGGCCGTAAGTCCTCCAAAGCTCTTTTAAATTCCGATTCTAATACTGGATCCCCTATCTCTTCTAAATCGACTCCTGTTTCTTCTTCTATCACATCAGACAAATCTTCACCCTCATAGAGGCTTTCAATGTATTCTTTCCACCTATCTGCTCTCTCCTCTGCGTTTAACAGTGGAATTCCCGTTGCACTCTTAATGTTACCACCGTTGCTTTTAATGTCACCAAAGGTTGTTTAGACTTTCCTGTATGCTGAGTCTGTCCTCCCGACAATCGTATCTTTTTCGATGTTTTCACATTTTTCCTGCAGCCATTTCGTCTTAGCTTCCCTGCACTTGCTATTTATTTCATTCCTCAGCGACTTGTATTTCTGTATTCCTGATTTTCCCGGAACATGTTTGTACTTCCTCCTTTCATCAATCAACTGAAGTATTTCTTCTGTTACCCATGGTTTCTTCGCAGCTACCTTCTTTGTACCTATGTTTTCCTTCCCAACTTCTGTGATGGCCCTTTTTAGAGATGTCCACTCCTCTTCAACTGTACTGCCTACTGCGCTATTCCTTATTGCTGTATCTATAGCGTTAGAGAACTTCAAACGTATCTCGTCATTCCTTAGTACTTCCGTATCCCACTTCTTTGCGTATTGATTCTTCCTGACTAATGTCTTGAACTTCAGCCTACTCTTCATCACTACTATATTATGATCTGAGTCTATATCTGCTCCTGGGTACGCCTTACAATCCAGTATCTGATTTCGGAATCTCTGTCTGACCATGATGTAATCTAATTGAAATCTTCCCGTATCTCCCGGCCTTTTCCAAGTATACCTCCTCCTCTTGTGATTCTTGAACAGGGTATTCGCTATTACTAGCTGAAACTTGTTACAGAACTCAATTTGTCTTTCTCCTCTTTCATTCCTTGTCCCAAGCCCATATTCTCCTGTAACCTTTTCTTCTACTCCTTCCCCTACAACTGCATTCCAGTCGCCCATGACTATTAGATTTTCGTCCCCCTTTACATACTGCATTACCCTTTCAATATCCTCATACACTTTCTCTATCTGTTCATCTTCAGCTTGCGACGTCGGCATGTATACCCGAACTATCGTTGTCGGTGTTGGTCTGCTGTCGATTCTGATTAGAACAACCCTGTCACTGAACTGTTCACAGTAACACACCCTCTGCCCTACCTTCCTATTCATAACGAATCCTACACCTGTTATACCATTTTCTGCTGCTGTTGATATTACCCGATACTCATCTGAGCAGAAATCCTTGTCTTCCTTCCACTTCACTTCACTGACCCCTACTATATCTAGATTGAGCCTTTGCATTTCCCTTTTCAGATTTTCTAGTTTCCCTACCACGTTCAAGCTTCTGACATTCCACGCCCCGACTCGTAGAACGTTATCCTTTCGTTGATTATTCAATCTTTTTCTCATGGTAACCTCCCCCTTCGCAGTCCCCTCCCGGAGATCCGAATGGGGGACTATTCCGGAATCTTTTGCCAATGGAGAGATCATCATGACACTTCTTCAATTACAGGCCACATGTCCTGTGGATACACGTTACGTGTCTTTAATGCAGTGGTTTCCATTGCCTTCTGCATCCCCATGTCGTTGATCATTGCTGATTCTTCCGCCTTTAGGGGCAATTTCCCACCCCTAGGACAAGAGAGTGCCCTGAACCTCTATCCGCTCCTCCGCCCTCTTTGACAAGGCCGTTGGCAGAATGAGGCTGACTTCTTATGCCGGAAGTCTTTGGCCGCCAATGCTGATTATTTATCAAAATTTAGGCAGTGGCGGGGATCGAACCCGGGACCGAAGAAGTTTTGATTATGAGTCAAAGGCGCTACCCCTAGACCACGGATCATTTAGTAATCGCGAAAGCGTTACGGAAATGATAGATAAAGTCCAGTGGAAGACTGGAGGAGAGACGCTCAGTAGCTCGGTACGAAGTTCCGAGAACATACCTTCAGCGAGGAGTCAAGCAGTATATTGCTCCTTCCTACGTATATCTCGCGAAGAGACCATGAGGATAAAATCAGAGAGATTAGAGCCCACACAGAGGCATACCGACAATCTTTCTTTCCACGAACAATACGAGACTGGAACAGAAGGAAGAACCGATAGATGTACTTAAAGTACCCTACGCCACACCCCGTCAGGTGGCTTGCGGAGTATGGCTGTAGATGTAGATACGTTGAAGCTATTGATTTAGATATGTCGTAGAAAGGAATTTCTGTATTTCTTTCTTTCTTTAGACGTGAACCGACTTCTCTTGATGAGAAGGTGAATTGTGAGTGGGTGCTGAAATATGACTGTGAAATTAATGTGTTGGAGTGTTGGACGGTATGTTACAGCATAATGTGGCGGAGGCATCTGAAAGAAGAGAAGAGCTAACGGAGGTAGAAGTAGATCCGAGTTTGGCGGAATTAGAATGTACTGTGAATTATGATATGGTGCAATGCAGTAGGAAGAATGTGTGTGTTGTATCAGAGGAGGCTGACGGAGTTATTGGCGGTGATTTTTGCAGTGTGGAGAAGGATGTAAAAGAGATTTTAAGTCATGAAGCCTATGGGGTATCGGCGGATGTTTGTTGAGGTCATTCGAGTAACATTTGTGCTAATTCGTCTGGAATGAGTGAGGTTTTGTTTAAGGGAAATGGAGTGGTAAGTTGAGTGATCAATTGTGAGGATATTGTAGCTATTGATATCGTTACTTCAGAGGAAGGGAACAGTATGTTTCATGCTACAGAGAACTATGAAACAACGGATTATGAAGATGGTTTAAATTAAAGAGATGATTTACAGGTAATTGGGAGAACACAGAAATGAGTAATGGGGAAGACATAGGTGTAGGAGATGATGATGTTGATGACGACAGAAAGTGTGTGTTTCCCGAATCTAAAACTGGTGATTCAGCGCTAGTAAAAAAAATTTGTGTATAAAAGTACTAGTCCACTGCTGAATGAGGAAAGAGGCCTCTAATTTGAGCTGAACTGCGCAAAAAGGGAGATTCGGAAGATACTGACGCTGGACAGAAACATGCTGTAACAGGCAACAGCAGCAGAGTTGCAACTTGTGAAGGAAGAACGTGACATGTGTATAAACGTATAAGCGTGTATGTAGGGTGGTGTTTTTTTTTTTTAATTAAGACTCCAACACCAACGGTTTGTTTCGATTCATCTTGTTGTCTGAATATGGTTTGTATGCAACTCATTAGCGTACTCCAGCCACAATTCCCGACCTTGGTGCTATACACGGATGAACGCACGTTTACTAGAGACGGCTATTAAACTTGCACTACATGCGTTTTTGGGTGGACGAAAATCTAAGTGCACAGGTGATTCAAAATCATCAACACAGGGTACGTATTAGCATGTGGGCCGGGGTAATTGGTGATATAACATTGGGCCATATCTCCTGTCAAGCAGACTAACAGGACCGACATACACTATGTGATAAAAAGTATCCGGACATTCCCCAAAACATACGTTTTTCTTATTATGTGCAATGTGCTGCCACCTAGTGCCAGGTACTCTATATCAGCAACCTCAGTAGTCGTTAGACATCGTGAGAGAGCAGAATGGGGCCGGCCGGTGTGGCCGTGCGGTTCTGGGCGCTACAGTCTGGAGGTCTGGAGGTCTGGAGGTCTGGAGGTTCGAATCCTGCCTCGGGCATGGATGTGTGTGATGTCCTTAGGTTAGTTAGGTCTGGAGGTCTGGAGGTTCGAATCCTGCCTCGGGCATGGATGTGTGTGATGTCCTTAGGTTAGTTAGGTTTAATTAGTTCTAAGTTCTAGGCGACTGATGACCATAGCAGTTAAGTCGCATAGTGCTCAGAGCCAGCCAGAGCAGAATGGGGCGCTCCGCGGAACTCACGGACTTCAAACGTGGTCAGGTGATTTGGTGTCACCCGTATCATACGTGAGATTTCCACACTCCTAAACATCCCTAGGTCCACTGTTTCCGATGTGATAGTGAAGTGGAAACGTGGACATATATAGCACAAAAGCGTACAGGCCGACCTCGTCTGTTGACTGACAGAGACCGCCGTCAGTTGAAGAGGGTCGTAATATGTAATAGGCAGACATCAATCCAGACAATCACACAGGAATTCTAAACTGCATCAGGATCCACTGCAAGTACTATGACAGTAAGGCGGGAGGTGAGAAAACTTGGATTTCATGGTCGACCGGCTGCTCATAAGCCACACATCACGACGGCAAATGCCATGCGACGCCTCGCTTAGTGATAGGAGCTTAAACGTTGGACGACTGAACAGTGGAGAAACGTTTTGTGGAGTGATGAATCACGGTACATCCGATGACAGGGTGTGGGTATGGTGAATGCCCGGTGCACGTCATCTGCCAATGTGTGTAGCGCTAACAGTAAAATTCGGAGGCTGTTGTGTTATGCTGTGGTCGTGCTTTTCATGGAAGGAGCTTGCATCCCCTGTTGATTTGCGTGGCTCTATCACACCGCAGGTCTACATTGATATTTTAAGCACCTTCTTGATTCCCACTGTTGAAGAGCAATTCGGGGATGGCGACTGCATCTTTCAACACGATCGAGCACCTTTTCATAATGCACGGCCTGTGGCGGAGTGGTTACACGACAATAACATGAATGTAATGGAGTGACCTGCACAGAGTCCTGACCTGAATCCTATAGAACACCTTTCGGATATTTTGGATCACCGACTTCGTGCCAGGCCTCACCGACCGATGTCGATATCTCTCATCAGTGCAGTACTTCGTTAAGAATGGGCTGCCATTCCCCAAGAAACCTTCCAGCACCTGATTGAATATATGCTCGCGAGAATGGAAGCTGTCTCAAGGCTAAGGGTGGGCCAACGCCATATTGAATTCCACCATTACCGATGGAGGGCGCCACGAACCTGTAAGTCATTTTCAGCCAGGTGTCCGGATAGTGTAGCTCACATGTATTAGAGATGTTTTGCCTGCTCTATTGCAAGTAGTGCCACTAAATGTTCAGATGGATGTGTAGCTGCAACACGACGATGTCGAAGTGTGAATCATATCCCAGTCATTGTGATCGCAGGGATGGATCCATGAGCAACACGGTCGCCAGATATGACACCTCTAGACTATTTTCCGTCGGTTTAGTATGAAAAATATGGCGTAGGTTACACCTGTAACGTCAGTGGAAGACGTTATTGCTCGAGTCGACTGAGCGATTGAAATACTTCAAAGACAACCACATATATGGGCTCATGTGCAACAGACGCAGCACCACTGATGTAGGCTCTGCACGGACGTAGAAGGTACGCAGTTCGAAGCTCTTTTGTAATGTAGACAGCGCGATATGCTACTCATGTTGCGTATATTGAAGTAATGTGGAATGCACACCCATCTCTGACTTCGACGCTTACCAGAGCCCAAGCCGTGCGTTTCCAGATACCGGTTTCGCCTTGAAAACTGATCAGTTTACATTCCTGGGCAACATACTTAACGTTGTCGGTTTTTTTGGGTCACCCTATATAACTGTATTTTCATGTGAAGTACTTAAGAATTATGAGGATTATCACTGTTTTGTGTAAGAGCTAGTACTGATTATTTCATACATCTTATATTATAAGTATAACATATCTTTACCATCTTTCTTGTGAGAGTATCACTCGTGTATTTTTGCTGTAATTTCAATCTTTTTTTTTCTTTTGTAAACACACGACTAGTGTTGTTACTCTTAAGTTAACTGCTAATATTTACTATAATTTTTACAGATTCTGTTTCGGTCCTATTTTTCTGATGTGAAGCATAAGTTCGGTGATGAGATGACTACATGCCACCTGCATACTATTGCATGAATCCTTACTTGGCTTAATTTAGAGCCAGCAGTCTGATTTATTTTTAAAGGAAGTCCGATTTTTATTGCTGTGTACTGCGATATAATTCGTCCCATTGTACTGAAATTTCACAAGGTCTCACATTACCCAACTTTCTACTATCCAACAGTGAATTCTGCGCCCGAATATAATTCTTCGCCGGCCGAAGTGGCCGAGCGGTTAAAGGCGCTACAGTCTGGAACCGAACGACCGCTACGGTCGCATGTTCGAATCCTGCCTCGGGCATGGATGTGTGTGATGTCCTTAGGTTAGTTAGGTTTAAGTAGTTCTAAGTTCTAGGACACTTATGACCACAGCAGTTGAGTCCCATAGTGCTCAGAGCCATTTGAGCCATTATACACTCCTGGAAATGGAGAAAAGAACACATTGACACCGGTGTGTCAGACCCACCATACTTGCTCCGGACACTGCGAGAGGGCTGCACAAGCAATGATCACACGCACGGCACAGCGGACACACCAGGAACCGCGGTGTTGGCCGTCGAATGGCGCTAGCTGCGCAGCATTTGTGCACCGCCGCCGTCAGTGTCAGCCAGTTTGCCGTGGCATACGGAGCTCCATCGCAGTCTTTAACACTGGTAGCATGCCGCGACAGCGTGGACGTGAACTGTATGTGCAGTTGACGGACTTTGAGCGAGGGCGTATAGTGGGCATGCGGGAGGCCGGGTGGACGTACCGCCGAATTGCTCAACACGTGGGGCGTGAGGTCTCCACAGTACATCGATGTTGTCGCCAGTGGTCGGCGGAAGGTGCACGTGCCCGTCGACCTGGGACCGGACCGCAGCGACGCACGGATGCACGCCAAGACCGTAGGATCCTACGCAGTGCCGTAGGGGACCGCACCGCCACTTCCCAGCAAATTAGCGACACTGTTGCTCCTGGGGTATCGGCGAGGACCATTCGCAACCGTCTCCATGAAGCTGGGCTACGGTCCCGCACACCGTTAGGCCGTCTTCCGCTCACGCCCCAACATCGTGCAGCCCGCCTCCAGTGGTGTCGCGACAGGCATGAATGGAGGGACGAATGGAGACGTGTCGTCTTCAGCGATGAGAGTCGCTTCTGCCTTGGTGCCAATGATGGTCGTATGCGTGTTTGGCGCCGTGCAGGTGAGCGCCACAATCAGGACTGCATACGACCGAGGCACACAGGGCCAACACCCGGCATCATGGTGTGGGGAGCGATCTCCTACACTGGCCGTACACCACTGGTGATCGTCGAAGGGACACTGAATAGTGCACGGTACATCCAAACCGTCATCGAACCCATCGTTCTACCATTCCTAGACCGGCAAGGGAACTTGCTGTTCCAACAGGACAATGCACGTCCGCATGTATCCCGTGCCACCCAACGTGCTCTAGAAGGTGTAAGTCAACTACCCTGGCCAGCAAGATCTCCGGATCTGTCCCCCATTGAGCATGTTTGGGACTGGATGAAGCGTCGTCTCACGCGGTCTGCACGTCCAGCACGAACGCTGGTCCAACTGAGGCGCCAGATGGAAATGGCATGGATAGCCGTTCCACAGGACTACATCCAGCATCTCTACGATCGTCTCCATGGGAGAATAGCAGCCTGCATTGCTGCGAAAGGTGGATATACACTGTACTAGTGCCGACATTGTGCATGCTCTGTTGCCTGTGTCTATGTGCCTGTGGTTCTGTCAGTGTGATGTATCTGACCCCAGGAATGTGTCAATAAAGTTTCCCCTTCCTGGGGGACAATGAATTCACGGTGTTCTTATTTCAATTTCCAGGAGTGTAATTCTTCAGTCACAGAACGTGACAATAAAAAGGGTAGAATCAGCCACGAGGGGAGGTTTATGTAAAGCATATCTCGGTATAAAATTTTTTATCACTCATTTTCATTTCGGCTGCAGCTCTTTTAATATGTCCCATCCGTGAGCAGTTTAACAATTTACAGTTACAAAATAATTTAACCTGACGTACGGGGTACATTACAATAGCCGGCCGGAGTGGCTGTGTGATTCTAGGCGCTACAGTCTGGAACCGAGCGACCGCTACGGTCGCAGGTTCGAGTCCTGCCTCGGGCATGGATGTGTGTGATGTCCTTAGGTTAGTTAGGTTTAATTAGTTGTAAGTTCTAGGCGACTGATGACCTCAGAAGTTAAGTCGCATAGTGCTCAGAGCCATTTGAACCATTTGAACATTACAATATGGAGGCACAATTTAATGCAGGCAGGGAGTAAATAGTGGCCGCTCAAATCTTGGTGAGCAGAGATCGTCAATCTCTAAATAATTTCTTTTACGAAAGTGAGGATTCTGAATGGTACTGTACATAAGACTTGGAGGGAAGTTTCGAAGGGTTGATCATCTGCGTTCCTTTTATTATTTTGGATGGGTTTCTCATGTCATTATATGTTGACTCAGATCATGTCTGTAGAACAAAAGAACGATGTATTTTTGATGGATATGGCCTTCAGCCAATGGAGAAGTAGGCAGTGGCAAAACACTATTGGAGTCAAGTGGGGACAGATACTTTCGAGTGGAGCACTCAACGCAGCGATTCAAGACACTTTTACGTAAGATCTGGAAAAAGGCAGACCTGCCAGAGGTAACGTGTGAATCCTGGTCGTGTGGGTGACCGATTATGGATCGTGAATGGCCCCAAGGAAACTTTAGTTCCGAATCGACTTTAACTTTCGCAATCGTGAATGTTTTCCAGTGCAGAACTGTAAGTTTCCCGCTTGTATTGCGGAACTGGCATTAGACAGAATATGAGTTCCTAGTCATTATCTCTCGTGTTTGAGGTGTAAGTCATCTCGCTGAACTATTTTGAGCTGGTGCATATTTCGTGTGCTGTGTTCACTAAATGGACTCAGTTTTTCGCATGTCTTGGATGACTAGTTTGGGGATCCTTCTACCATTCTTGCTAAGCATAGAACGCAACTTTATTGCATTTTAATTTTGTTATCATTCTGTACGTATTATAAATGGTAATTGTAGGACAACTTTCCCTTGATTTGACATTACTTGCTTAAATAAACATTATTCAACAGTATTTTCTCGTGTCATGTACTTTGCGGTCTTTCAAACAATAAAATGAATGAAATGAAATGGCCCTCTCAACTACGTACCCTCAGACTCAGAGTTGCAATATTACAGTTTTGGCTGGTTTCGTTGCTTAGGGGCTGGGATACGTAGCCGGTTAGGGTGGCCGAGCGGTTCTAGGCGCTATAGTCTGGAACCGTGCGATCGCTACTGTCGCAGGTTCGAATCCTGCCTCGGGCATGGATGTGTGTGATGTCCTTCGGTTAGTAAGGTTTAAGTAGTTCTAAGTTATAGGGGACTGATGACCACAGAAGTTAAGTCCCATAGTGCTCAGAGCCATTTGGGATACGTAGTTGCCGCATTACAGGTCAAATACTGCTGAGTCTACAGTATACGATAAGAATACACACATGAATCGAATGGTCGAATGTTCCTGTCACTCGGCAATTGCGAATTATGAATGTAACATATAAATTTATAAATGAAAGAGTACAATTAAATAAAATCTGCAGCTACTATCTTACCGCCTTTAAATGATGAGTACGATAGTAGAAGTACTTTTGAGAATGCGGTATATTTCTACAAAACACTTATTGGTGTCGATGGTCCAGCAATTAAATAAAATGTAAGTTGAAGTTCTTTAGCCTTGCTTCCATCATTAAGTATAACGTTAGAACTGCCTCTCCGGCCCCTTTACTTTTCGTATAGCCAAACTGATAGTCATCTTAACATATATTCCGTTTTCTTTTCCATTCTCCAATATATTATTCTTGTGAGCAGCTTACATGCATGAGCCCTTAAGATGATTGTGCGATAGTTCTCACCCTTATGTGCCCTTGTTATCTTCGTAATTTTGTTATATCTACCGACATCAGTATGGAAGCAGCTAAAACTTCCTGTGCGTGTCATTTAGTTTCTTAAGGCTTATTCTTTCTTTGCCTGCTCTTTTTGAATTTATTTACAGATACGAAGATAATACAAAGCATTTTTTCCGTCAGTTTATAAGATATTCCAGATGATACCATGCCATATCTCCCAGTCTTCCTCAAGCACAAAAAATGGCTCTGAGCACTATGGGACTCAACTGCTGAGGTCATCAGTCCCCTAGAACTTAGAACTAGTTAAACCTAACTAACCTAAGGACATCACAAACATCCATGCCCGAGGCAGGATTCGAACCTGCGACCCTAGCGGTCTTGCGGTTCCAGACTGCAGCGCCTTTAACCGCACGGCCACTTCGGCCGGCTCCTCAAGCACACCTCCTTTTCTTGTGTTTATGAAATATAGTGTTTATTTTGGTCCGTTGACATGTATCTCATTTCCCTAGAAATTAGGGACAAAAAAAATATGACGCAATGGATAAATCATTACGCAGACTTATGGTGTATACTGAAAGTCAAAGATTATAGCGGAGAAAGTATGTACCATGGAACAGTAGAAGCTACAAGAAATTTTGAAAGACAGAGAGAAGAGGAAAGCCATCGGAATAGGTGGAATAAATGCCGAACTAAGTAACTGTGGAGGTTTGTTACTACATGAAAGTCTTTTACAATTAACAAATCAGTGTTGGAGTAAGGAAAAGATCCCAGAACCCTGGTATTCAGCAGACTTAATTGTTTTCTTCAACAAAGGAGAACGCAATGACTGTGAAAACCATTGACTAAAAACTTTACTCAAAGACAATAAGGAACTCCATGGAGTATAACGCAGAAGTTGTAGTTATTGTGGAACGAAACTGATTTATATCAAGTCATTCATGCACAGACAATGCGTTTCTAATTTTAACATTATAGAAAAACACAGAGAATTTAGTATAGAAACACCTATGACCTTTATGACCTTGAGAAGGCCTTTGACTGTGTGAGCCATGATTCCCTATGGAAGATTGTATCTTAAGATGGATATCCTTGTCAGTTAATAGAGATAGGGAAATGTCTACAAATATACGCACATTGTAATAAACATAGGTAGGAATGAATTAGAAGAAATAATTACAAACAAAAGCCTAACACAAGCATGCAGACTAACACCTATACTTTTTTATGTTTATGTTGACCTCATTCTTCGTAAATGTAAAAGTAGATGTAAAGCAAAGAAAGGGATTAAGTTAAGGAATGAGGAATACCTGAATGTACTTCTGTTTACAGACGATATTGTTATAATGCAAAGGACTGAAGATGATCTCCAAGATCAGTATCGAACCATGTAAGAAATAGAACTTAAAAGTTTCTAATAATAAAACGATTTACACTCATGCTCATAAATTAACGATAATGCTGTTACATGGTGAAACAACGCTCTGGTTGGCGGTTAGCGGGTTTAAAACACCTCGGGCTATGACCATGCGTTGCATCTGACCTGCGGTTCGCGCACGGTGGCGCTGACAGCAGTCCATCCATATACGCAGAGGTGTGTTGGTGCATGTCAGAGTGGTGCAGCGAGTAAGTGTGCAGACGTTTTCAGACGTGCTAATGGTGTTGAAAATGGCTCAAAGAACACATATTGTTGACGTTATGAGGGGTAGAATGCTAGGGTGACTGGAGACTGGTCAAACACAGCAGGTCGTAGCACGGGCCGTCCGTGTGCCACAAAGTGTGATCTCAAGATTATGGCAACGATTCCAGCAGACAGGAAGCATGTCCAGGTGCTACAGTACGGGGCGTTCACAGTGTACAACACCACAAGAAGACCGATATCTCTCCGTCAGTGCCCGCAGACGGCCACAAAGTACTGCAGTTAGCCTTGCTCGGGACATTACCACAGCCAATGGAACAGTTGTCTCCAGACACACAGTCTACAGGTGACTGTACATATATGGTTTATTCGCCCGCAGACCTACAAGGTGCGTTCCACTTACCCCTGGTCTCAGGAGAGCCCGTAAAGCCTGGTGTCAAGAACACAGTACATGGTCATTGGCACAGTGGTCCCAGGATATGTTCACGGACGAGTCCAGGTATAGTCTGAACAGTGATTCCCGCCGGGTTTTCATCTGGCGTGAACCAGGTACCACATACCAGCCCCTTAATGTCCTTGAAAGGGACCTATATGGAGGTCGCGGTTTGATGGTGTGGGGTGGGGATTATGCCCGCATCTCGTGGTCGTGCGGTAGCGTTCTCGCTTCCCACGCCCGGGTTCCCGGGTTCGATTCCCGGCGGGGTCAGGGATTTTCTCTGCCTCGTGATGGCTGGGTGTTGTGTGCTGTCCTTAGGTTAGTTAGGTTTAAGTAGTTCTAAGTTCTAGGGGACTGATGACCATAGATGTTAAGTCCCATAGTGCTCAGAGCCATTTGATTTGGTGGGGATTATGATTGATGCACGTACACCCCTGCAAGTCTTTGACAAAGGAACTGTAACAATTCCGGTGTATCGGGACGTCATTTTGTACGAGTATGTCCGCCTTTTCAGGGGTGCATTGTGTCCCACCTTCCTCCTGGTGGATGATAACGCACGGCCCCACTGAGCTGCCATCGTGAAGGAGTACCTTGAAACAGAAGACAGCAGGCGAATGGAGCGGCCTGCCTTTTCTGCAGACCTAAACCCCATCGAGCATGTCTGGGATGCTCTCGGCCGACGTATCGCTGCACGAATTCAAACCCCTACGACACTTCAGGAGCTCGGACAGGCACTGGAGCAAGAATGGGAGGCTATACGCCAGCAGCTGCTCGACTACCTGATCCAGAGTATGCCAACCTGTTGTGCTGCCTATGTACCCGCGCATGTTGATAATATCCCGTACTGCTTTCGGGGTACATGTTCAGGAAACAGTGGCGTTTTGTAGCACGTGTGTTTCTGGACGGTTTCCTCAATTTATCACCAATACCGTGGACTTCAGATCTGTGTCGTGTGTGTTGCCTATGTGCCTATGCTATTAGCGCCAGTTTTGTGTAGTGCCACGTTGTATGACACCACATTCTGCAATTATCCTTAATTTATGTAATTTATGACCATGAGTGTAGATTATCCAGTTTTAGAATAAGTCCCTCAAATCTCTTATTGAGGCTGTGCTATAAATTTCGATCTTGACTCTGATACTGAAAATAAAATACGCAAATTCCAAGCCGTATGTGACACTCTTAGCAGAACGTTGGGCCACAAAGTTCAAAACGTGAGCATTTTGAAATTATATGAAGTGATGGCGGTTCCTGTGGAATTTTAAGGAAACGAACCATGTAATGAAATTCAATCACCAGAAGCTCTCCTGCGAACCTTGCAGAACTAGCACTCCTGAAAGAAAGGATATTGCGGGGACATGGCTTAGCCACAGCCTGGGGGATGTTTCCAGAATGAGATTTTCACTCTGCAGCGGAGTGTGCGCTCATATGAAACTTCCTGGCAGATTAAAACTGTGTGCCCGACCGAGACTCGAACTCGGGACCTTTGCCTTTCGCGGGCAAGTGCTCTACCATCTGAGCTACCGAAGCACGACTCACGCCCGGTACTCACAGCTTTACTTCTGCCAGTATCTCGTCTCCTACCTTCCAAACTTTACAGAAGCTCTCCTGCGAACCTTGCAGAACTAGCACTCCTGAAAGAAAGGATATTGCGGGGACATGGCTTAGCCACAGCCTGGGGGATGTTTCCAGAATGAGATTTTCACTCTGCAGCGGAGTGTGCGCTCATATGAAACTTCCTGGCAGATTAAAACTGTGTGCCCGACCGAGACTCGAACTCGGGACCTTTGCCTTTCGCGGGCAAGTGCTCTACCATCTGAGCTACCGAAGCACGACTCACGCCCGGTACTCACAGCTTTACTTCTGCCAGTATCTCGTCTCCTACCTTCCAAACTTTACAGAAGCTCTCCTGCGAACCTTGCAGAACTAGCACTCCTGAAAGAAAGGATATTGCGGGGACATGGCTTAGCCACAGCCTGGGGGATGTTTCCAGAATGAGATTTTCACTCTGCAGCGGAGTGTGCGCTCATATGAAACTTCCTGGCAGATTAAAACTGTGTGCCCGACCGAGACTCGAACTCGGGACCTTTGCCTTTCGCGGGCAAGTGCTCTACCATCTGAGCTACCGAAGCACGACTCACGCCCGGTACTCACAGCTTTACTTCTGCCAGTATCTCGTCTCCTACCTTCCAAACTTTACAGAAGCTCTCCTGCGAACCTTGCAGAACTAGCACTCCTGAAAGAAAGGATATTGCGGGGACATGGCTTAGCCACAGCCTGGGGGATGTTTCCAGAATGAGATTTTCACTCTGCAGCGGAGTGTGCGCTCATATGAAACTTCCTGGCAGATTAAAACTGTGTGCCCGACCGAGACTCGAACTCGGGACCTTTGCCTTTCGCAGAAAGCTTCTGTAAAGTTTGGAAGGTAGGAGACGAGATACTGGCAGAAGTAAAGCTGTGAGTACCGGGCGTGAGTCGTGCTTCGGTAGCTCAGATGGTAGAGCACTTGCCCGCGAAAGGCAAAGGTCCCGAGTTCGAGTCTCGGTCGGGCACACAGTTTTAATCTGCTAGGAAGTTTCATATCAGCGCACACTCCGCTGCAGAGTGAAAATCTCATTCTGGACCAGGGTTTAGGTTCCTAAGGAGGATGAAGGGCTGCACAAGCTGAAACATGATTGAACATGCAGGTATTAGACAAGAATTAAATATTTTTGGCATGAATGAGAAAACTTAAAAGTATAATGAAAATTGGAGACAACTCCTCACAAAAATGCCAGGTCACAGAATTCTCCAGAAGATCCTGAACTAGAAACCGAATGAGAAAAGAAATGCCGAAGACCTCGGAAAGATAGGAATGATTTTCTTTGTGAGTTCGGAACAAGCAACAGCCTAATCCTCGAAAGCAAGACGATGATGATGATGATGAGTGGAACAGAAAGCCAGACAAATCGTCGTGTTTCGATAACCTACTACCACCGGTCATCACTCAGTGCTCCCGAATACAATTGTCGATGTGGATACTGCTGAATAATTGCTTGTGAGTCATGGATTCTAATTTCCCGTAATAGAAACACTGTGCAGCAATAACAGGATTCATGAAATGAACTACAAAAGATTACAAAAGTTAACGTGAGATATTGCGAGAAGAATTTGACAGAGCGCTGCAAGTATGCTTGCGTAAGCATGTACATATTGCTTGCGCTTCCCCATGGCTCTAGCATGCTTTCACATGCTTCAGTTTGTTTTACAGAAAATGTTGACCTCAGACGACTATGGAGCAAAGAGTGGTTAAAAAAAAGAAAATCATTTTCACTTATTCAGTGAACTGAAGATACATCCTAACGATTGGAATAATCACCTCAGGTTGAATGAGAAAGATATGTATTTAAATCTTCTGTCACTCGTTACACCTTTAATTAAAAAGGCAGGATCCAGTTATGAGGGACGCTAGGCACTACTTGATAAACGAACTGCTACATGGCAATTTCTCGCCACGGGAAGCCTCAAATACATATCTACAACTGCTGTGATTCGGTGTTAAAGAATTTGTCTGTTTTAGCACTGTTTCTTTGGTTGCTACAGGACCTAATGCTTTGTATCTGGCAAGCGTCTCTTCTTCCTTTGTCGTGGTAGAAGTTACTTGTTACATTCTCCAATCACGGATGCCTTTCATGGATGTGAATAAACTACTCCAACAATTCGCGACTGATATTTTTGAGATCACACTTGGTGGCTATGGAAACACGCTACGGTATTCACGGTCCAGGGACTGTCTCAGAGCTGATGAATACTCGCACAAGCATCCCTATTCTCTCAAGCATACACACTCTTGAAAGCTTGCAGAAGCGTGCATAATTGAAATTAGATCAAGCGTCGGGCTGCTTGTAGAGTGCTGATGCTTGCGCAAATTCCTCTACACACGCTCAAGCATGCTAGCGCATGCGTGCTTCTCACATATGCAGTTACGTGCGTAGACATTTTAACAGAAGTCTGATGCATTTTCCAGAGCAGGGGGCTTTTATCGTAGCACCGACCCGCCAGGATAGCCGAGAGCGCCAATGCGCTGCTTCCTGGACTCGGGTAGAAGCGCCGCCATGGATGGAATCCACCCGGCGGATTAACAACGAGGGTCGGTATGCCAGCAGGCCTGGATGTGGTTTTTACGCGGTTTTCCACATACTGCTAGGTGAATACTGGCCTGGTCCCCACGTTCCGCCTCAGTTACACGACTCTCAGACTTTGCAGACGTTCGCACTGTTGGCTTACACAAGCCTCAGACAGGTGGGGTACTCTACTTACATCGCGGGGGGTTCAGAGTGGCGGCAGGAAGGGCATCCGCCCACCCTCTGCAACTAACACTGCCGAATCCGTCATAACACCGCCGACCCCGCGCTGATGCAGAGCAAAGGCCGCAAGAAAGAAAGAAGGAAAGGAAGAAAAAAAGACTTTTGTTGTAGCACCCTAACAGTGACGACTCACACGAGACAGGATATAACTACTTGAACTTTAGAGCTTGTGTTACAATTCCTTTTCAGTTTTTAGAAAAGAGAGCTGCCACAAAAAGGCTATTGCTAAGTGACTCCTCCACCTGAACGCTGATTTATTTTACATGGCTCTCAATAGATTGGTTTGAAACGTCCCCTTTGAAGAATTATACATGACTGTGCTTAATCTGACACACAATATTTTTTAGCGCAACGCAATCTGACTTTCAAAAATCCCTACAAAAGAATGGCCCTGACTAACATTAACCTATACGTTTCACAAATCACTTACCTCACAAAAATCTTCGTTACTCGAACTACTGCAATACAGCAAGCGCCACTACTGCCAGCTAAATAAAAGATTCAAACTACGGAAGGCACTAACTACTGATAGGCATAGTTAGCAAAAGAAAGATTTTAATAGAGAACAAAGAATGTATTTACCTTAATAGTGTTGAAAAATCATAATATACATAGCAGTTCATGACATCCAGTCTTACAAATTTAAAAACTCCGCCATCTCTCTCCCCACATCCACCACTGCTGGCGGCTCACCTCCAACTGCTTAACACTACGCATTGTTAACATCCAGCTGCCCAACACTACACTGGCAGACAACAATGCAAACTAGCCACAGACTGCACACAGCACAGCCAGTGATTTTCATACAGAGCGCTACGTAACGTTACCAATAATAAAACATAAACAGCCTACTTACATAGCCCCCATGCTCCCCACAAAAAATTTTACAAATTGTTTTTGGCAGTGGCCAATAATGATTTGATAAAATTTTTCATAATTACAATAACAAAGATATCAAATGCACCCACTTATTGATACAATGTTGGTAAAAAGCTAAAATTTTCTCACAGTCCATAAAGACAGTCCTGATCATTCATCACAGTAACATTGCAGTGTTTTTCTCGAAGTCTGAGCAGTAAAAGAAAATGCACACGGAAGTAGTGGATTTCCATGCAATCTTGAAGAAGTAGTGTTGTCCTTCCAACGGAAAGACAGTGCTGACTCTTGACATGCAGACAGGTATTGGTCCACAACAGAGCTAACCCACAGCAGAGTCAGTCTAAATTTTGATGAGTATTGGTAGGTAGGTCATCACAGAGCAGACCCACTGTAGTCCTGGTAGAGATTACGGTATTGGTGGGCCACCAGAGGTGCAGACCCACTGCAGTCCTTGTAGAAATAATGGTAATGGTGGGCCATCAAAGATGCAGACCCCTGTAGTCCTTGTAGAGACGGCCAGCAGCCATCTGTTGCAACTGTGCAGGTGCACAATCACCATCGAAGAGTCTTGCGGACAATATAGCAAGTCCATAAACCACCACTTGTGCACTCACAAAGTTTTTGAAATTGTCCTTAGAACCAGCAATGCTGTTATCCAGTCCCTTGCTGAATTATTAACACACCTGCAAACACTAACAGTCCCTACTTCTCACATATTGTCCATATACTATGATCAACAGAAACGTGTGCAGTGAAATGTAACTTACAAGTTACTTAATTTGATGAACTGGTGTCAATTACAATTTTATAACATAAGAATACAATAACAAAGGTACAAAATACATCATTAAAGAACATAACAATACAGATAACATTTGTAGTAAAACAGGCTTTACAAAAGAATAGAAATAAACATGTACATCATTGTTACAGGAATTATGACATAAGTACATACATGAAAGATCAGAATAACTTTTGAAACATCAACTTCACACATCAGCAACAAAACAGAACAGATAAATAATGTCTAAATATCTTTACAAAGTAAATAACATAGTATTAGAAAAATTCTACAACATAGCTCTCATCAGCTAAACACATAAAGACAGGAAAAACACAAATACACAAGGGTACACAAACACATGGGGGGATGACACAAGAGGAAAGGGCAGGGTTTGTTTTACTGCAGTATTTTGCATGGAGATCTCCCTTCATTCATCATTATTCCCAAACGTCCTATCCAAGCCTGCTTTCTGTATTCTGTTCACATCCTCTTTCAAAAATTGTTTTTCTCCACTGTACACAACTTTTTTTTTTTTTTGGCCAAACCATTTTCTTATAGCTTCTCAATGCATTTCTTCCAATTCATCGTAGTTAGTTTCTTATATAGTCTACCCCCTCTTAAGCTAACTTTAATCTACTGAGCTCAGATGCTAAACTAAGGAACGAGGCAATGCAGCAGCACAAAACAATTAACACAAACAGCAAGGACAAAAAAAAATACAAATTGGCAAAGTAAGCAACAATATTACGACTAATATAAGGCAATGAGCAGCAATCAAGAAAAATAAATCAGTAGTAAACTGGCTTAGCAGAGTAACACAAAGTCAAATTCAGTAACACTATGCCTGGCAAACAGCAGCAGCAAATGAAATAACTTATATCTAAACATGACATAGCTCAAGCAGAAAAAATATTACATTAAAGACAACAATGCAGACAAGGGAAATGTATATTCACATCTTAATGTCTATGTAATTAAAGTGGTGCACCACAAGAAGTTATTCTACCAAAAAAATTACCAAGTAGTTGAAAAGAAAATTCTGTATGCAATTCCTGTGAAGGGAAATGTCTTTTTATGCTCCTTCGTTTTTTTTGAATAGATCATAAAATTATTTACTGGATCTGTAGGCATAAAATATTTATATTAGTACATCTATTAAATTTTATTTTAACCAATGCTGCAGTGCAGCTAGAAACTAGATATTAAACAAAATGAGTAAATAAATACATAAAGCAAGCCATATGGCATTTCTCTCATCTAGCAAGACAATAGCCGTGAAATGTTTCTCGTCGTTTCATTAGGCATTTTAGTAAATATCATAAATTAAGAGCTCCACAGTATAATCATATGTTTTCAAGTTTGAGCTTGTCGTATTTGCGATGCTTTCTACAAAGGAATGTCAATAGCGAGGATAATGGCCTCCCCTTTTTTCTTTCTACCTGTGCCTCTGAAACGGCACACACTAATGGCTTTTTCTCCAGGCGTCTGACACAGCTGGGTGCCCACGACGCATTACGTGCAGGTGGTCACTTAACTTTCTTACGGAAATATTTACAACAGCAGTTTCCGCTACAGTGACAGTCTCATATAAAAATATTTCACAGGTCAAGAATTTGCGTTACAAATCTGTAGAAACAAAATCCTATTGATATAACATAGTCCAAAAAATTTTCGTCGGCATTGTAATACATTCACGCATTTACATACATTTCATAACTCTTAAAGTACGATTCTTGGTTCCCAACAACCTTTTTCACAAACCAGAGTCCCTAACCACTACTCGTTATTCCTTACCTTAATCGTCGACACTTCTTCAATATTTCATCATAACAAATACGTAGCATACTCAGATAACTCATATAGCATCAGCTTATTGATCATAAACATACCACAACAGCATAATACACATAGTCATCGTAATAATAACATCATAAAAACTCAGGCAAATCTCAAAAACGTCATAGCTTTCTACAATAATTTCAAACCCTAAAGAAAATTCTCTGCTCATTTCAATAGTGTCATCTACCTCAAACGTACTTCAAAAATCATGATCCCTTACCAAATACATCATTCAAAGCTCTCATAGTATCACAGTCGTTCCGAAAAAGTACAGACAAAATACAATTTCATAAGTATGAAATTATCCAACTGTGTAATTGCGTAAACATGTGTCACTGATGTAGTAAAAAAAATGTTTGTCTCTCTCAGTTAAATGATCAGATAGCTGTGTAATTTATGTGTTAGAGAAATATGGTACCGACGTGTAAAGTTGTATAACCAAATACCATATTAGCTAGGGCTCCTTGTGCTTGCCAAACACATGGTACACAAAGTAGGCATGTACCCCCCTGAGGATTAATGTAATTATACCCTCAGGTATTACAGATTACAACAATGGAATGAAATGTATCACGGAAAACCTTTGTATCATTTTACTTCAAATATCTTTAAAAATAAATGATTTAAGTACAAAATTAATCACTCAAATACGTGTCCTGTAGCGCTAAATGTGCGTCTTGCTGTAAGATAATCTCTGTGGAAGTGTCGTGGTTATTTTCCTCCGAAAGCTAAGTTCTGCAGAAGCCAATGTACTTACCTCATGATAAACAAAAGTGAAATGCTTTGCATGTAGATATCGTAGTTATTACGTACAGTACCGTGATCAAGAAAGCAGTACACTGTAACGTATTGTTGTGCTACAAAACAAAAAAAGGCTGTCTTATTGTAGCTATACCACAAATTTACTATTAAACATGTTTTACTTTCCAGAAGAATTCAGAAAAACTGTGCAGATATAAAGCAGATACAGCACAAAAGCAACACTGTAAATTGTGTCACACATTAGTAGCGCCGTAATATAATTGTGTAGCTGTCAAAGAAACCAAGTGCTAAGTCATCTTTAATCCCACAGAAAGTACTTCAAATAAAGAATGTCTTTTCAAGTAAACCAAAATGTTGCATGAAAATCTCATTAGCAGCGCCAGTATATGTTCCAAGTATGTGAGCCTTATAGTCGTTACGTGATCGTGCAACTAACAAGCAAGAATGTACACACACAGTAACACTGTGTCGTCTGTTCACTATAACAAGGCACTCGTAACTACTGTCTAAATATGTACCCTGGGTTCTAGATTGGATAGTTAACTTCAAACACTGTTGCATGTTAACAGTTTCTAAGTCTAACAAAGCATACTAGTAATGTAAAGTGAAAAATTTTATGGCAAAGACTAAGTTAAAAAGCGGTTTTATATGTGAAGCGTGGTGAAATCCTTTACTCTTCATAGTACACAGAGTTTGAACTTGAATGCAATTGTCATGCGGTATACGTCGGTAAAGAAACTGGAATTTTTCTCAAGGTTAGCGTCTATGTTACTTTTCTCTGAGCCAGCCGGCGCAAGCGGCTGCCTGCGGCGCGGGTCATTGTCTGTTTCTTTGTTGGCGCGCGTCGTTATTGGGATTAGGAGACCTAGCTTCTACAAATTCACCTTGACGAGAAGGCCCTGCCCTGTATGAAGCTCGCCAGTTCTGATGGAATTCAGGTCTGTCGTTTTGTCGGTAGTTTACACAGTTTCTTGTTTGTCGGTCATGTGGTGGAGAATTTCTCCCGGAATCGTAACTGCCTGGTGGACCGTTGCGTCTGAAGTTATTCTGTCTCCCATGATAATAATAGTTCTGGTTGCCATATTGTCTGTTTCTACGATTGTCTCTGTTATAATCATTACTACGGAAATGCGATCTTTGTCTGTAACTATTACTCTGCCAGTAGTTGTCGTATGGGCGGTGTCTGTTTTGTTCACGATTTGTGTTGTGAGAATAGCCTTGTCGTGTCCAGTTATTATTTCTGTCATCGTGGAATTGTGACGGATGTGACCTGTAATTGTTGTATTCCTGTTTTCGCGTCCCGCAATTGTCAGTGTAAATTTCCAGTTCTTGTAACAGTCCCTGAAAAGCTTCAATGTCGTCTTTGCAACGTCCTGCTAAAATAATATGTCGTAAATGTTCAGGTAATTTGATTAAGCAAATGTGGATGAGTTCTGAGGGGCTGTATGGGTTTGACAGGTACTGATTCTTGTGCAACATGTCTTCAAAATATTTCACAAGACTGGAAAATTCAGATTGTTCGAAATGTTTCATCATTATGATGCTATGTTTTACTCGGTCTTGTGTAGCTTGAGACCAATATGCTGAGAGGAAGGCATGATAAAATTCTCCTTCACTGTGGCAATCATGAATGACCGATCGCATTCTTACAGCTGGTTCATTCTCTCAATAGCCACACATAAATTCTAATCTGTGCTCTAATGACCAGTTGGGAGGAAAACAATGAGAGAATTGAAGGAGCCATGCTTGTGGATGAATGTCGTTGCCAGAATTCTTAAATGTTTTGAATTTATGTGTAGTAATGAACAGCTTATAGTCAAAATCATCATGTCGGCGAGTCGCATGTCGGTCATTGTTACGTCGTTTCGGCGGTTCCATCTCAAAATACGGTGTACCTTGCCAATTTCTTTCATAATTTCCGAAGTGCCCTGAGTTATTATTTTGTGGCTGTTCCGTATTTCTATGTCCCTCTTCCCGCATTGGAGCACGAGTGGCTTCTAAAATATGTAATTCCTGTATTACCTGTGTCAACTGATCTTGTACTTCCCGGATTTCTCTTTGGTGTTGCGTATTAATTTGATTCTGATTTTGTTTGAATTTCCTAATTTGTTCGCACTCTTCTGTGTCATTAAAGACTACCGGTTTTGTGTCATTCAGATTATCATCTACCTTCGTAGATAAATTATTTAGCTGATCCGAAAGTTCAAATGGCTCTGAGCACTATGGGACTCAACTGCTGTGGTCATCAGTCCCCTAGAACTTAGAACTACTTAAACCTAACTAACCTAAGGACATCACACACATCCATGCCCGAGGCAGGATTCGAACCTGCGACCGTAGCAGTTGCACGGTTCCGGACTGCGCACCTAGAACCGCGAGACCACCGCGGCCGGCTCCGAAAGTTCAACTACTTTCTCTGATAATGAACTAATTTCCTCCATGTGTCTTTCTGAACCAATTTTCAGAGTATCTACTGTGTCCTTTAAGTTTTCCTGAGTTTTTGCAAGTTGCGTAACTGAATCGGTAGATGCAACTGAGTAAATTTTAGCTTGCAAGGTGTCGTGATTTTCATAAACTATAGTTTGCAGTTCCTTTATGGCTGCTTCGTGATTCTGTAATGCATTTTCATGACGCGAAAAAATAGGTTGGAAATGCTCACAAATTTGTGTTTTTACGTCATTACAGACTTTTTGACATTTCGATTCGATTTTATGTAACTCAGTAGTTAAATCTTCACGTGTTTGTTCAAGTGTGGTGTCTAACTTTTGAAGATTTTGTTCCATTGTGTCTAACTTTTGAAGATTTTGTCCCATATGTTTCAGATTTTGTTCAAGCATTGTGTCTAACTTTTGAAGATTTTGTTCCATTGTGTCTAACTTTTGTAGCCTTTGTCCCATTTCTTGCATTAACTGTAATAACAATGCACTGGTGTCTGAAACATGTTCCTCAGTGCTTTTCGGCAGTGAAGTTGCACCGGCAACATTCACATTTTGACAAGCAGAAAATGTGTCTTGACTTATTTGAGAAAACGGTGAGGACCCAAAACCTGAATCTGCAATATTTGCAAAATTGTGTCCTGTCATTCCCGATTCCTGAGGCGGGCTGTTGCCGAACGATCGATCGATAATGCTTCCCTGTTCACTAATTGTTTCACTGTCTACACCATTGTTTGCCGCCCGCTCCATTTCCCTATGCACAATTACAAAATTACTACTTTGAACATTAGTTAATTCATTACACGGTGGCGCTAACACACTGCTTTTGTCTTCACTGTCATTTCTCAGTTTACTTTGGAGCCTAGTATTATGTTTTTCACACGCCATTATTGTCACAATATTTCACACGACAACACAAAAAAGCACAATGTGAAGAGCAAAATAAGAAAACACATTAACATAGCATTGAAAATGATATCTCGTTAATTGCAAGCGCAGCTGCGAAATACTTGGTGCAAATCTACATGCATGGCACAACTGTTTTACTGTACAAGAATGAAAAACTACAACTACAAAGGAAATTCTCTCTACAATTACGCGCTAGCAATAAACAAAAGCTATACTAATTACACAAACTACAAGAAAAAATCAGAAGATTCGAGTGAGGTATCCTCGGCTAAGGGTCGACATATGAAACGTCCCTTTTGAAGAATTATACATGACTGTGCTTAATCTGACACACAATATTTTTTAGCGCAACGCAATCTGACTTTCAAAAATCCCTACAAAAGAATGGCCCTGACTAACATTAACCTATACGTTTCACAAATCACTTACCTCACAAAAATCTTTGTTACTCGAACTACTGCAATACAGCGAGCGCCACTACTGCCAGCTAAATAAAAGATTCAAACTACGGAAGGCACTAACTACTGATAGGCATAGTTAGCAAATGAAAGATTTTAATAGAGAACAAACAATGTATTTACCTTAATAGTGTTGAAAAATCATAATATACATAGCAGTTCATGACATCCAGTCTTACAAATTTAAAAACTCCGCCATCTCTCTCCCCACATCCACCACTGCTGGCGGCTCAACTCCAACTGCTTAACGCTACGCGCTGTTAACATCCAGCTGCCCAACACTACAATGGCAGACAACAATGCAAACTAGCCACAGACTGCTCACAGCACAGCCAGTGATTTTCATACAGAGCGCTACGTAACGTTGCCAATAAGAAAACATAAACAGCCTACTTACAGGTTTACCGATAGAATAGATGCTTAGACAAACGTAATTACTATCTGGAAAAGTAATATGCACCACTACCTTAGTAACTTATTCTCGAATAAACCTTTTCTCCCAGAGGACTGCTCGGAGGACTGTTACCCTACGTTTGCAACTACCCTCATACACGTACAGCCACATTAATGTGTTCACGTCAGAATGTGTCCGCCACCAGCAGCTGAATGGTCAGCGCGAGAGAACGTCAATCCTAAGGGCCCGGGTTCGATTCCCGGCTGGGCCGGAGATTTTCTCCGCTCAGGGATTGGGTGTTGTGTTGTCCTAATCATCATCATTTCACCCCCATCGACGCGCAAGTCGCCGAAGTGGCGTCAAATTGAAAGACTTGCACCGGACGAACGGTCTACCCGACGGGAGGCCCTAGTCACACGACACGCTACTAACAGACGTCACTAGCACTGGAGGCTATACGAAGATTAACGTGCGGACGTGAAAACAGCGCAGTCATTTTCGTAATGTGGAAACGGAGCGGTTTATCTAACGTCCTGGCTTCCTGGCGAAGGGTGGAAGCATACCGAAAAGGGGTAAAATCGTAAACCGTTCTCGAGCCGGCGATGTTGAATTATACAGTGCACGGAGAAATCGACAGCGAAGCAATTGTGGTACACCATGGGACATTGATGACAGGGGTGAAAGACAGCTGTCTACCGGGCGAACAGACCTGCACCTGTTGAGCAACTGACCTCCCAGATGAAACGAGGGACTACGAACAGTGTCTCCAGCAAACGTTGCGGTGTATGGGCCCCCACAACACGTGCACCGTTCATGCACCCATGGAGACTGCTGTTCATTGGCAACACAGGTCGGAATTTGCACGCCAGAACCGCAACTGGACATTCACTCAGTGCTGACAGGTGGTCATTTCAGATGAATTTTATACTCCAGCGGACAGAAGGCCGTCCTCCTGTATGGTGTGAAACGTATGAAAGCAAACACACCGCAATAACCTTCGGATCGTTATGTTCTGGCGAATGTTTTTGTGACATTTCCTGGGTGATCTCGTCATGCTGGAAGGCACAACGGATCAACACAAGCATGCATTTATCCTCAGGATCACGTCCACCCCTATATGCAGTTAGTGTTTCCTTGGCAGGATCTTATCTACCAGCAGGACAATGCAACAGCTCGCAGTGTTCACTCGTGCTTCAAGGAGCACCAAAATGATTTTACCGCACTTGCCCTCGCCACCAAACTCCACAGACTTAAGGGGCTCCGGAACGCCCTACACTTGCAATGTTAAAATAACGCTTATAAATTACATCTTTCCTCACAAAGTATTTGAGGTAGGAAGTTGAACTATTTGCAGATTATTTATTGGAATATGGGCTACAACTTAACGTAGGGATTTTACAAAATTTTAGTTCAGTTATTAAAGATGATTTTTTTTCAATTGTAATGAAAATTCACAACATTTTTTGCAATTTTTTATTTATATATTCAAAAATATACAGTTTTTTTGGAAAAAGGCTGTGTTAAATTATGCAGAAGGTACTGTGTAACATTTACTGAAAGTTTGAAACAAATATGTTTGGAAGATCCTTAGAAAACATGTAATTAGTATGAGAAAATAAAAGTTTTGGGAATCCAGCGACAAAGATTGGATTAACTTTTTAGTGCATTCCAGGTCCATAGGATGGATTATCTTCATCTTCTGCAAACTCCTCCTCCAGCTTCCTCTTGTTCCTCCTCCTGTTTACTCTTGCTTGTATTTCTAGACTCTTTACAGCCCTGTCTGCAGCCCGAAGGCGATCCTTGTCTAAAGCAAGCATCGCTCGTACGATGTTAGAACCTATCTTCATTCCCATATTTCTAAATACCTTGCATCTTACAATGTTGCCATCATTGAAAGTCGCAACAGCATCATACACACCAAAGTGAAGTGTTTCTATTCCAACAAATACAGTCTTGGGGATTCTCGACCATATAACACTATTTACACTTTCATTGGGGTTTTGAGTTTTTCCGTGAATACACTTTTTCAACAGTTCAGGTGCTGCTAAGTCTCTGAAAATAGGTTTTATCACCTCCATTATTGCATGAGGCAGACTATGTTTATGAGTGTACTATGCTTATGAGTGTACACTTCACCAGATAGCAATCCTTTGTTATATTTACACCAACTGTCTTCTTCTTTGGGACACAAGCTATGTTGGGGATTTTCATCGTCTTTATTGTTTACAGTAATAACACATACCTTTGGCTTTCCAACATTTCTCCTTTTCTTAAAAGCCTTCAGAGGATTTCTAATAACTTTACTTTTACTCATTATTATACTTCAACAAAACAGAGACTCAAGAAACAGAATTAATTACGAATATTTTCGAGATAACGACAGAGTAAGTAAACATGAAACAATCGACAATCACACCAGCGATATATATTGAACCATCACAGGTTAGCCGCAACACATGCTTTATCTCACATCACTAAAATGTACCTGATGAACACGGACGTTAATAATAACACCATTTGACAGCAGTTTAACAGCGCCACAGTGGGTCACGCCCATGTAGAACGCATTTCAAAAAAAATTTAAAAATAGTTGTAGTCTTCGGAATTGAATAAATTGTACATCTATTAAAAGGTAATAGTCTGCAGATTCAGAAAACGCAAACAAGTAAAAATTGAACTTTTCATGATTTTGAACCTTTCCGGAGCCCCTTAAAGGAAATCGAGAATTTTGGGACCACCTGGATCAGGTGTTCGTGCCATGGATCCTCAACCGAGAAATCTAGCTCATCTGGCCACGGTGCTGGGGTCAGCGTGGCTCCACATACTTGTCGGTAGCTTCCAGAATATTACTGACTCGCTCAGCGGTCCCCACTGCCAAAGGCGACTATTCAGGCTTTTGACAGGTGGTCATATTAATGTGACTGCACTGTGTATGCTGGACTGGAACGCAGGTATTGCAGAGGCCATGTGGACACTACCAAACCGTGGGCTCACATCTACAGCCTCTTTACAGTGCGTGTTACAGATTTCTCACACATAAAAACTTAACCCACAGCAAAAGACACAGTTGAAGAGGCACAAGTTCCTCTTGTCAACTGTCTCTCCTGCATGGAACGTGCAATTCCAGTGTTCCATTACTTCCTAGCTATGCCAGTATTCCAACTCCCTAGAGGCAGGAGAGCTATGCCGATGCCAGCTTTTCCTGTGGGTTGAGTATTTATCTGAGGCTGTTAACTCTGATGCACGGACTGTAACGAATGTCTGTATGTAAGCCCAGTGTTTGGTAAGCACGCGTTGGCCTGTGAGTGAAGAGGACAGTGTTGGACGGATGCCACGCGCTACGGATCACGATGCAGGGCCACCGTCGTGAAGGTTGGAGGTCGCACTATTTTATAAGATTTAGTTCACCTTGGCCTTAGGAAGGATGCAAGCTGCTTTAGGCGTCCATCAGATGAATTAATGATATCCCATATATGGCGACCAAGAAGCTGTGCCCAAACACTGCCACACAAGGTCACCTGGGCGTCAAGCTGTCTGCCCGATGGATGCTATCCAGCAACAGAATTATGTTGTAGTGAACCGGTCGGCTGTGTGGCGGAGAGCAAATTTGCTGACCAGTTTTGCAAAAGGATCAGTGCTATGTTTAATGTCACATAAAGAATGACAGTTTTCACTTTGTGAATTGTCCGCCACTGTTCTGATGCCAAGCATGACTGTACGTCAGTGAGTGGTCCTAATGGTAGTTATAGTTTGCAGTGAGACTGGTCGTTACAGAAGTGATTGTTGTGATCGAGACTGTAACATCAGTCGCTTCTTGCCCCGTCAGGCTGTATGCAAAAGAATAATGCCAAAACTGTAATAAAAAAAAATGGTTCAAATGGCTCTGAGCACCATGGGACTTAACATCTGAGGTCATCAGTTCCCTAGAACTTAGAACTACTTAAACCTAACTAACCTATGGACATCACACAAATCCATGCCCGAGGCAGGATTCGAACCTGCGACCGTAGCGGTCGCGTGGTTCCAGACTGTAGCGCTTAGAACCGCTCGGCCACCCCGACCGGCAACTGTAATCAAATTGCCTGTAGTAAGACGGTATCCGAATCGATCTACTCTCACGGTTTAGGGATGACATCCTCCAAATGTGTGTGCTCTTCTTCGCGGTGTATATAAACGTGTGAGCTGTCTCATGCTAATACATGATCGCATAGGGCTAGACTATTGTATGTGAGAACGCAGCACAAAGAAGTCAGAGTGGTCTGCTCGATATTAAAATTTCAATCCGATTGAACACGTGTGAGACCCTCTAAGTGCTGGCCATTATGACCAGTCATGCCTGACAATCTGATCCACAGTACGTGGATCAGTTATGGATCGTATATTGCCACATTAGAGCATCCACCGTCCTAGCTGGCGTTTTGTATGCATTTTACACAAATTAATTGCCACACACATCCATTAAAAGGTTTCTGTTGAACATTTTAATCGTATCATAGTGTCACTTGTCGAGATTCATGTCATTTACAGACACGAGAACAATAGTTAATCGGCTGCAGTATATTAATGAACAACAATTGTATAACACACCGTTTTTTGAGGTATTTATAAAGTGATTAAGTGTAAAGGAATATACAGATAAACCGAATAAGCTTGCCCTGCTGTTATGGATTATCCTTGTATTTGACAGACCGGGGGCTCTACTCTCCATCTGGTTTCCCTAAAATATTACCGAAAAATGCCGCGATCGTTGCTATAATAAAGTCGGTATTGTACGACACACCTAACAGGTACAAGTCAGGTGAAGACGGCCAGCTACGTAGCGGCAGATATAGACGAAGCTACGATTTAAGCAAACGGTTTAGCCGCCGGCGAGAAATGGAAATCGTTGTATTCTGCCGCGGATACGCGCATGCGCACTAGAGGATGTGTATACGTCCATAATAGGGCTGCTAACAATATATCGGTATATCGATGTTTTCTCCGAAAATTAACGATATATATCAGCTATACGTTCAGCCCCTAATATACCAATATATCGATATAAAAATGGCAATATCGAGCACCGATATTTTTATTTTATATATATTTTTTTACAACTTTCAGAAAATATTTGAAGTTGTTCTTTTGAAACTGTTGTAGAACGTAATGTTACTTTCATTGTGTGAAGGAGTCTTACTACTTTTTGAGCTTTCATCACGTCCAGTCTTTCAGTCTGACTGTTTAAAGCAAGTATATGTAGCACAGAAGAAGAAGTCCCATTGCACTGGGGGGGAAGTGGTGTGAATGGAATAACAAGGATTCCGGTGTGAAGAACCAGCACACCAGTGGCGTTAAAAAACCATTTTTAACGCAACTAGCGTGCAATTTTTGAACTTGGAATTCTTAAAAACAGTTGCTGAAAATGATGAACAAATATCTACATGACAAGTTTGGTCTTTGCGGCGGGTGGAGACGTGTGAGGGAAATGCTGTCGCTATCGGTGCTCGGCGCAACGTTTCACCATGCAGCCTGCCGAAGTGACCGAGCGGTTCTAGGCGCTACAGTCTGGAACCGTGCGACCGCTACGGTCGCAGGTTCGAATTCTGCCTCGGGCATGGATGTGTGTGATGTCCATAGGTTAGTTAGGTTTAAGTAGTTAGGTCCCATAGTGCTCAGAGCCATTTGAACCATTTTTTTGTTTCACCATGCAGTTTTGACACTACACTTTTTAGGTCACTGGCATTAGCAGAAATGAAAAAAATAGAGATGTCCACATGATGTGTTCCGGACAGCCGCTCGGGATTAGCCGAGCGGTCTTAGGAGCTGCAGTCTTGAACTGGGCGGCTGGTCCTGGCGGAGGTTCGAGTCCTCCCTCGCGCATGGGTGTGTGTGTTTGTCCTTAGGATAAACCTTAGCAGTTAAGTCCCATAAGATTTCACACACATTTGAGCATTTTTTTGTTCCGGACAAATTCGATATGTGACGAAACCGAACGATGGGCCCATCGGATAACTTTTATTGTGCCACCTGCATAGAGTTGCCATTGTTAGCAAAGTGGTTATCGCCAAGCGTGAACGAGCATCGTTTTCCTTTCAGTTCTTGCTGTAAGGGGGATAGGCAGGCTGCTAACTTGTTGATGTACAGAATATCTAATAATAAACCATTGCTTAAATATACAGCTCTAAAACTAGCAGTATGTTTACAATGTGCAGCCGATATTTTTGTAGTCAGTAACGTAGAAATTTTTTACGTCGACACTCCGATATACGAGGGTTGGAATTTTAATAGTGGCAACTACTCGTATTTACGCTACTGGCCATTAAAATTACTACACCACGAAGATGACGTGCTACAGACGCGAAATTTATCCGACAGGAAGAAGATGCTGTGATATGCAAATGATTAGCTTTTAAGAGCATTCACACAAGGTTGGCGCCGGTGGCGACACCTACAACGTGCTGACATGAGGAAAGTTTCTAACCGATTTCTCATACACAAACAGCAGTTGACCAGCGTTGCCAGGTGAAACGTTGTAGTGATGCCTCGTGTAAGGAGGAGAAATGCGTAACATCACGTTTCCGACTTTGATAAAGGTCGGATTGTAGCCTATCGCGATTGCGGTTTATCGTATCGCGACATTGCTGCTTGGGTTGGTCGAGATACAATGACAGTTAGCAGAATATGGAATCGGTGGGTTCAGGAGGGTAATACGGAACGCCGTGCTGGATCCCAACGGCCTCGTATCGCTAGCAGTCGAGATGACAAGCATCTTATCCGTAGGGCTGTAACGGATCGTGCAGCGACGTCCCCATCCCTGAGTCAACAGATGGGGACGTTTGCAAGACAACAACCATCTGCTCGAACAGTTCGACGACGTTTGCAGCAGCATGGAATATCAGCTCGGAGACCATGGCTGTGGTTACCCTTGACGCAGCATCACAGAGAGGAGCGCGTGCGATGGTGTACGAATGGCAAAGTCATTTTTTCGGATGAATCGAGGTTCTGCTTACAGCATCATGATGGTTGCATCCGTGTTTGGCGACATCTCGGTGAACGCACATTGGAAGCGTGTATTTGTCATCGCCATACTGGCATATCACCCGGCGTGATGGTATGAGGTGCCATTGGTTACACGTCTCGGTCACCTCTTGTTCACATTGACGGCACTTTGAACAGTGGACGTTACATTTCAGATGTGTTACTGCCCCTGGCTCTACCCTTCATTCGATTCCTACATGTATGCACGACCGCATGTTGCAAGACCTTTCTGGATACAGAAAATGTTCGACTGCTGCCCTGGCCAGCACATTCTCCAGATCTCTCACCAATTGAAAACGTCTGGTCAATGGTGTCCGAGCGACTGGCTCGTCACCAGACGCCAGTGACTACTCTTGATGAACTGTGGTATCGTGTTTAGCTGCATGGGCAGCTGTACCTGTACACGCCATCCAAGCTCTGTTTGACTCAATGCCCAGGCGTATCAAGGCCGTTATTACGGCCAGAGGTGGTTGTTCTGGTTACTGATTTCTCAGGATCTATGCACCCAAATTGCGTAAAAATGTAGCCGGCCGGTGTGGCCGTGGAGTTCTACGCGCTTCAGTCTGGAACCGCGTGACCACTACGGTCGCAGGTTTGAATCCTGCCTTGGGGATGGATGTGTGTGATGTCCTTAGGTTAGTTAGGTTTAAGTAGTTCTAAGTTCTAGGGGATTGATGACCACAGATGTTAAGTCCCATAGTGCTCAGAGCCATTTGAACCATTTTGCGTGAAAGTGTAATCTCATGTCAGTTCTAGTATAATATATTTGTCCAATGAATACCTGTTTATCATCTGCATTTGTTCTTGGTGTAGTAATTTTAATGGCTAGTAGTGTATTTAGAGGTCGTGCAAAATAGATACGTGTTTCAAAGTTTTACTGACCTTCAAAGTATTCACCAGCATTGTGTATAACCCGCTGTCAGCGTATTTCAAGGTTTTACTGACCTTCAAAGTAGTCATCAGCATTGTGTATAACCCGTTGTCAGCGATGTGGAAGTCGTAGGATACTCTTAGCAGTGCCAGTTGTGTTGACAGTTTGAGCGGCGCGGTCTATTGCCCGAATGCCCTGAAGTGTTTCCTTCAGTTTATAAATCGAGCTGAACTCGCTAGGGCTTAAGTCAGGGGAGTGCAGTAGTGGTATAGCACTTTGCAGCTCCATCAGCCAAACAAATCAGTAACAGCGTGCACTGTACGTACTTGAGCATTGTCCTGCAAAATGATGGTCAGGTCCTGCAGAAAGTGTCATCACTTCTGTCTCTAAGCTGGTCGTAGGTTGTGTTTCAAAAATGAACAGCATAGAGACAGAAGTGATGACACTTTCTGCAGGACCTGACCATCATTTTGCAGGACAATGCTCAAGCACGTACAGTGCGCGCTGTTACTGATTTGTTTGGCTGATGGGACTGCAAAGTGCTATACCACCTACTGCACTCCCCTGACTTAAGTTCTCGTAAGTTCAATTCAATTTCTGATCTGAAGGAAACACTTCATGGTATTCGCTTCAGCGCTGCTACTAATTCGTCGGGCAATAGACCGCGCCGCTCGAACTGCCAACACAACTGGCAATGCTAAGAGTATCGTACGACTTCCACATTGCCGGCAACGGGTTATACACAATGCTAGTGACTACTTTGAAGGTCAGTAAAACTTTGAAACACGTATCTGTTTTGTACGAGCTGTAAATAAATAGTTGCCCCTATTAAAGTTCCAATCCTCGTACCTATGCCTTAACGATGTATCGGCGGCATATAATGATATTTTTCTAAAATAACGATAAATCGAAAGCCCGATATTTTTAAAAATGACAACACTCCTAGTGCGTACGTGGAACATAGCATTTCGAGAGGCCATTATTCTTGCTGTCAGCAGACAAGAAGTACGAGTACGTGAGCTCTTAAGGATTCTTTTGGCTATTGCGCGAGAATTTCTACATATTTTTCATGGAGCAATAAAACAAATGAAACCCATGAAAATTCTCTTTTTTGTACTGCCGTTGAGAAAAGCTGTTTACCTAATAATAGCTCCTTATTGTAGGAAAAAAAGAACAAAGAGAGTATAAGCGTGCTTGTAGCTACACTGATCCCAAATAAGTTACGTCTGCAAATATGTAATTCTGAGTTTATATGTTTTACGTAAATGTGAATATAATTTTATTTACTATGTGTGTACTTATCATCTTAAGCGGTGAAAGTACCGCACGTGTTTGATCTGATTGCAACTCTTGTAACGTTCAACGTGCCAGCAAGAATGGTGGTGGGAGAATAGCCACAAGAGTCGGAGCAGTTATGTCAGCCACCACCAGTGAGGACTGTAAAAGCAGTTTTTCACCCTTGCGGTGGCACTATTGCGACGAGCTGAAAAAGAGACTGAGAGAACTGGCATAGGCACAATGGAAGTCTCCTCTTGCGCGAATTCTTTCTTTCTTTCACTGGTGCCATGTTCCGCGCTGACGCAGGGTCGGCATTGTTAGGAACGGATTTGGCAAGGTTAGTGGAAAGGGGAGGCCGGATGCCCTTCCTGCCGCCACCCCGTACCCCCAGGACAGAAGTAGTGTACCCCTGCTGTCTGCGTCTAGTGTAATTCATGGAATAGTGCGAACGTGTTCAGATGTTTCCTCTTGCGTGAATACCGTCAGAAAAATAGGTAGCAGCTTGTCGAAACAAGACAAATTCCTACTGACAAAGTTCCTAAATTCTTGGGCATCTTCGGCCCTCAACTCCTTCATTAACAGGGGGTGTATGTCCCTGTCTTAGCATCTTATTCACAGCCTGGATCGAACCCAATTCCTACTCCTGGCATTACGTTTTCATTCTGCCCTTCTTCCAACCGCTACGGCGGCCACTGTCATGGCAAGTGCAGCATAGGTAATTGCGTCCTCCATAACCTAAATGCTGTGAAATATTAACTTAATCATTTGCTTGTACCAGCATGACATAAAACGAACACTTCAGTCAATAATTCTGTATAATCATTACGCAATTTCATTCAAGCTGCACAAAAACGGGGGGAATCAAACAAACGCAGAATAACATACTGCTAAGGGAGGAGAATAAGGTAATAAATGATCGACAACACTTAGCAAACTATCTAAACGAGCATTTTTCAAGTATTCCAGAGAAAAAATTCCCCGAAACAAACATAACACCTGTTAATAATGTTGCACTAAATATAATGATGTTACTTCCATCCGCAGAGAATGAAGTCAATAAAACTGTTCAAAAACTAAAAAATAAAAAGTCAGTATGCTTAAATGAAGTACCAATGTGTGTACTGAAGCAATGCATAGGGATTATACAAGGCCTCTTAACAAATATAGTAAATGAATCCTTCACATCAGGGACCTTTCCAGAGCAGTTAAAGTAGGCAAATGGGAAGTTGCGGTAGAGAAAATGGCCTCAAGTTTATCATCCGTGGTTCTGTCGTGTCGATTATAATATAATATTTGTCTCTCTGGTGCCCGATGTTCACTTTGACCTGTGGCGTATACTAGGAGTAAATCTAATGATTGTCTCTAACTAGAAGTCTGTACATATATGTGTATACGAATTAGCTTATTTTAAATTGGTCTAAACTTGTAAATACTTTGACATGTCCTATATCCTTGTAAAAATAGATATATGGATGATTAAAGCTACTACTACTACCACTACTACTACTACCAAAATAACAATAGTGGCTTAATAAATACGAAACCAGACCCCTCAGAGGTTTCAATATATGAGTACGTGGCAGCGTTACAAAAATATCATCTTCCACACTCAACGACGTAAACAGCCCTTCAGCTCCGAATTTGTACCCTAGGGGGGCCACCACAGACTCATTTAAGTGTTTAGTGTAACAGAGATAACGAAAAAATGGCAATTCCAGATTTGTACACTTGGGGCGCTGGTGCAGACTGGTATGGTTCAAATGGCTCTGAGCACTGTGGGACTTAACATCTGAGGTCATCAGTCCCCTAGAACTTAGAACTACTTAAACCTAACTAACCTAAAGACTTCACACACACCCATGCCCGAAGCAGGATACGAACCTGCGACCGTAGCGGTCTGGCAGATTGGTATACGACAGGTATGTCGTGTATTAAGGCCACAGCTGAATACTCGCCCCATCCTTGATTAAAAAATCTGTAAGTCTGCGCACTCCTCTGCATGTGAATTATGTTTTTGTTTTTACGTAAAATGCAGTGTACATATGAATAATATGCAACTGAAAGACACTGCGTGTTACTCATTGATGATAGCATTCTAAGGGAATAACATGCTGATGGCATTCTGTTTGCAAGTACCTTTGTGTGTTGCACTAAATACACCACTTCAACTGAGAATCAATATTCATTCCTAGAAATTTTGCATTTGTTACACGGTCTACAGAGGTGTCATCTATCCTCAATGTACACTCCTGGAAATTGAAATAAGAACACCGTGAATTCATTGTCCCAGGAAGGGGAAACTCTATTGACACATTCCTGGGGTCAGATACATCACATGATCACACTGACAGAACCACAGGCACATAGACACAGGCAACAGAGCATGCACAATGTCGGCACTAGTACAGTGTATATCCACCTTTCGCAGCAATGCAGGCTGCTTTTCTCCCATGGAGACGATCGTAGAGATGCTGGATGTAGTCCTGTGGAACGGCTTGCCATGCCATTTCCACCTGGCGCCTCAGTTGGACCAGCGTTCGTGCTGGACGTGCAGACCGCGTGAGACGACGCTTCATCCAGTCCCAAACATGCTCAATGGGGGACAGATCCGGAGATCTTGCTGGCCAGGGTAGTTGACTTACACCTTCTAGAGCACGTTGGGTGGCACGGGATACATGCGGACGTGCATTGTCCTGTTGGAACAGCAAGTTCCCTTGCTGGTCTAGGAATGGTAGAACGATGGGTTCGATGACGGTTTGGATGTACCGTGCACTATTCAGTGTCCCCTCGACGATCACCAGTGGTGTACGGCCAGTGTAGGAGATCGCTCCCCACACCATGATGCCGGGTGTTGGCCCTGTGTGCCTCGGTCGTATGCAGTCCTGATTGTGGCGCTCACCTGCACGGCGCCAAACACGCATACGACCATCATTGGCACCAAGGCAGAAGCGACTCTCATCGCTGAAGACGACACGTCTCCATTCGTCCCTCCATTCACGCCTGTCGCGACACCACTGGAGGCGGGCTGCACGATGTTGGGGCGTGAGCGGAAGACGGCCTAACGGTGTGCGGGACCGTAGCCCAGCTTCATGGAGACGGTTGAGAATGGTCCTCGCCGATACCCCAGGAGCAACAGTGTCCCTAATTTGCTGGGAAGTGGCGGTGCGGTCCCCTACGGCACTGCGTAGGATCCTACGGTCTTGGCGTGCATCCGTGCGGTGCTGCGGTCCGGTCCCAGGTCGACGGGCACGTGCACCTTCCGCCGACCACTGGCGACAACATCGATGTACTGTGGAGACCTCACGCTCCACGTGTTGAGCAATTCGGCGGTACGTCCACCCGGCCTCCTGCATGCCCACTATACGCCCTCGCTCAAAGTCCGTCAACTGCACATACGGTTCACGTCCACGCTGTCGCGGCATGCTACCAGTGTTAAAGCCTGCGATGGAGCTCCGTATGCCACGGCAATCTGGCTGACACTGACGGCGGCGGTGCACAAATGCTGCGCAGCTAGCGCCATTCGACGGCCAACACCGCGGTTCCTGGTGTGTCCGCTGTGCCGTGCGTGTGATCATTGCTTGTACAGCCCTCTCGCAGTGTCCGGAGCAAGTATGGTGGGTCTGACACACCGGTGTCAATGTGTTCTTTTTTCCATATCCAGGAGTGTATAAAATGTATTGCATGACAGGTACTTTTTAGCTGTATATGTACACTCAGTTCTTAGCTATGGCTCTCTTTTTTGGGGAACAAACGCACAAAATATGAACACAATTTTCAAACTCTACAAAAGAACCATAAGAATAATAACCAAAAATACTAGTCCAGCTCATTGTAAAGATCTGTTCAAAACACTGGAGATTTTAACTGCTCGATGCGAGTACATTTACCAATCAGTTGTACACATCAAAAATAACATTGGTAATTACTGCACAAACATCTCTGTCGATGACCATGCAACAAGAGATAGACTCAACTTACATTTACCAAGAAAATATAAACATAGAACACAAAACAGCATTTTCTACCAAGGAATAAAACTGTGCAATAAATTGCAAAAATACACTTATTTAAAAAGGCAGTGTCAGATTGTAAGTAATAAATCTAGGACATTAAGGTAGAGCTTGTAAGCTATTCACAAAACAAATATTCTACAGCAAACATACGACTGATATACTTTCTTCTTTTCGAGCTGTATGTAAATGTACAGTACTGTTACGACAAAACCGGCCACGGTGGCCGTGCGGTTCTGGCGATGCAGTCCGGAACCGCGGGGCTGCTACGGTCGCAGGTTCGAATCCTGTCTCGGTCATGGGTGTGTGTGATGTCCTTAGGTTAGTTAGGTTTAAGCAGTTCTAAGTTCTAGGGGACTTATGACCACAGCAGTTGAGTCCCATAGTGCTCAGAGCCATTTGAACCATTTGTTACGACAAAATTTTATGATGCCTCAGACTTTATTGTGTATTCCGTCCTCTGGAAGCTATTATGTAGTATTAATTATTTGACAATATACACATAACAAACGAAACGACAAACTCTCGAAAAATATGTAGATGAATAGTAAGAAGACGCCACAGGTCAAAGTGAACATCGGGCACCAGAGAGACAAAGATTATATTATAATCGACACGACAGATCCACGGACGATAAACTTGAGTATCTCAAGCTACAATGAAGAGCCAAAGAAACTGGTACACCTGCCTAATATCGTGTAGGACCACCGCGAGCACGCGGAAGTGCCGCAGCACGACGTGGCGTGGACACGACTAACGTCTAAAGTAGTGCTGGAGGAAACTGACACCATGAATCCTGCAGGGCTCTCCGTGAGAGTACGAGGGGGTGGAGATCTCTTCTGAACAGCGCGTTGCAAGGCATCCCAGATATGCTACAGAATGTTCATGTATGTGGAGCCTGTTGGGCAGTGGAAGTGTTTAAACTGAGAAGAGTGTTCCTGGAGCAAGGCTGTAGCAGTTCTGGACGTATGGGGTGTCGCATTGTCCTGCTGGCATTGCCCGTCTGAATGCACACTGGACATGAATGCAGGTGATCAGACAGGATGCTTACGTAGGGGTCACCTGTCAGAGTCGTATCTAGACGCACTAGGAGTCCCATATCACTCCAACAGCACACGTGCCACTCCGTTACAGAGCCTCCGCCAGCTTGAACAGTCCCCTGCTGACATGCAGGATCGATGGATTCATGAGTTGTCTCCATACGTGTACACGTAAATCCGCAATATACAATATGAAATGAGATTCGCCCTACCAGACAACATGTTTCCAATCATCAAAAATCCAGTGTCGGTGTTGACGGACCCAGGCGAAGCGTAAAGCTGTGTGTCGTGCAGTCATCAAGGGTACACGAGTTGGCCTTCGGCTCCAAAAGCCTCTATCGATGATGTTTGGTTGAATGGTTCGCAAGCTGACAGTGTTGATGACCCAACATTGAAATCTGCAGCAATTTGCGGAGGGTCTGCACTTTTGACACGTTGAACGATTCTCTTCAGTCGTCGTTGGTCCCGTTCATGCAGGATCTTTTTCCTGCCGTAGCGACGTCAGAGATTTGATGTTTTACCGCATCCCTGATATTCACGGTACACTCGTGAAATGGTCGTACGGGAAAATCCCCACTTCATCGCTACCTCAGGGATGCTGTGCCCCATCGCTCGTGGGCCGACGATAACACCATGTTCAATTTCACTTAAATCTTGATAACCTGCCATTGTAGCAGAAGTAACCGATTTAACAACTGTGCCAGACACTTGTGTTATACAGGCGTTTCCGTCTGCAGCGCCGTATACTGCCTCTCTACATAAATCTGTATTTGAATACCCATGGCTGTACCAGTTTCTTAGGCGCTTCAGTGTAATACAAAAATATTTAACACACATAACCAGTGGTATGTAGTAAATGACTTAACAGAGCTCGTAAATGATAGATGAACACATTAAACCTCATAGACAAAATTGTAGTGGTTAGCACACTGCACTCGCATTCGGAAGGACGACGGTTCAATCCCGCGTCCGCCCATCCTGATTTAGGTTTTCTGTGATTTCCCTAAATCGCTCCAGGCAAATGCTGGGATGGTTCCTTTGAAAGGGCACGGCCGACTTCCTTTCCCGTCCTTCCCTAATCCGATGAGACCGATGACCTCGCTGTTTGGTCTCTTCCCCAAAACAACCCAACTAACCCAACCCAAGGTATTTGCATTCTTGATTTACGTCTGAATGTTTTAATTCTGAATGTTTTAATTTTAGAGAATGTTTTAATTCTAAGACTGAAGTCGGATAACAAATGACAAAAGAAATATTGCATATGCGTGGTATAATCGCAAATTAATATGTTTCGGATTTTTTTCTCTTACTTGTAATGTGAAGCCTTGCTTCATGCCGAAGTTCATGAATCAGGGTCAACGAGAAGCACGCTATAAGTTTTGAGGAGTGAGTTTGTGAGTATAAAACATGTGACATACATAAATAGCTATATCTTTCGACTGCATTGACTGTGAAACTTAATACTTTTACGTCTCCAAGAGATCGTACACCTATGTGACGTAAATTTCAACTTGATTCGTCAACCCGTTCCTGAGAAAGAGGGGTCATAACAGCCGGACAGATAGTGGGACAAAAAATGACAAAAATATTTTTTTTTCGCGTGTTACAAACAGAAATTAACAATTTTCGGACTGTTTCCTTTACCCTTATTGTGAACCCTTGGTGACTCCGAAATTTCATGATTTTGAGTCAACATGAAGTACCGTGTAGGTTTAGACGAGTGAGTTTGCGAGTATCAAAGTATGTGACCTAAATGGCCTTATCTTTTTATTGCATTGACTTACAAGCTTTAATTTTTTGCACTCCTTAGAAACGTAGACCTTAATATGTAACATTGCTTTCAACTTGATAAGTCCGCCCGTTCCTGAGAAATAGAATTCTTAACAGTCGGAAGCAGAGACAAACAACAGAGCGATCGTATAAGGATTCCGTTTTTACCAGTTGAGGTACGAGACTTTAAAAAGATTCAATTTTACTAACATATTTATTGCTCATTGCAGTATATTTTAAGCACTTTCCTCTCCGCAGTAGTCCCCTCCACTGACAATACATCTCCCCAACGATTCTTCCATCTTTGGAAAGTTTCTTGGAAAATACTTTTTGAGGTGGCACGCAAGTCTCTCTTCGTATTATCCTAAATGTCCTCTATGGTTTGGAAACGGCGTTTTTTCGACGAGGTTTTACGTTTGGTAAACAGAAAAAGGCCTGCTGTGGCTAGATCCATAAACAGGGTTGATGGGGCACAATGGGAGTCTTGTTGTTTTGCCAGATGGCTGCGCACAAGGAGCGAAGCATGAGCCGGGGCATTGTTACAGATGCAACATCCAAGCTTTATTGTTTCATAATTCAGCCCTCTTCCTGCGTACAACATTTCTCAAACACCCTACAGTTTACTGTAACATCCCTGTTTACCAGTTGCACATGTGTTACAAACTCCGATGGACAAATCCTTTGCATTCGTATAACACAAACACGACAAACTAAACAACATCACCTAGGTTTTTGACAGAAACATCTGTGGTTCTGCAGGAAGAGTTTCATGTTGTCAGTGGAGGCTGGAAAAGACGCACTGTTTTTGGCGGGATTCTCTGTTGGACGGAATCCTCGTGATTAAGCCGCAGTGATTCGTTATTCAGCCACTGGCGAATGGCACCTTTTGACGGCAAAGAACACGCAGAGCATAAGTGAGCACCACAGGAGATCCACTGGACGGTAGGACCGAGTGTCTAGTTAGGCATTCCGGTAGGGTGCGAGCTGTCCTGATCGACTTGGTATAGCAGCGTGGCAGAGGCTGCCACGTCTTGGAGTATCTCAAAGGTGCCGACGACTCCATCTTCAGGAATGAGTCAGCACTACGATTAAATACTAGTCAGTTATCGTTGAACACCGATGTAGTGTAAATTCGTAAGCGGGCAGGAAGTAATTTAACTGATAGGGGTGTAACTCTGCTGTCCGTTTAATCTTCAGCAAATTTGGATAGAGATAACTATCACAGGTTTTCGTTATTCATTTATATGTTGATCCAGAATACGTGTCTCTGAATAAACGTTAGTACTGAATTTAAACATCGATTCTGTTCGACACTTTCACTCTCCTTAAGTCATAGACTTTTAATCTGTGTCCAGCAAGAGATTAGGAGCTAGGTCAAAATCATAGACAGAGTCAAATTTTGTGCAAATTCTCCACTTTAAGAGGATTTTGGAAGATTGATTTTTGAAGACTGAGGGAAATTCTACACCCAGGAGTTTAGCAGCTTATACTGTACCCATTGTTCAATGTCATGTTTCTCTCTGTTGAAGACTATTCTCGAAACTGTGGTTATCCGCGAGTATTCTATTTAAGAAACAGCGGGAGCCAATAAGTAAAGCACACTGATGTGACTTTTTATCCTTGATTGACTGATTGATTGTTCCAATGCCAAACTTACCTGCAACAACAATATGATTTGAATTTTATTTATATTCCAAGACCACAAATACTCGAATGGTTACTAATTATTCATATTTCATTGAAGTGTTCTCTTATATCACGTTACTTTTTTTGGTGGAGAACGGCACATTGGTAGTGAATTCACAAAGACCTTTGGTTGGTATTTACGTTTGTTTAGTGCCTAGTGACTGTGTCGTCAATAAATAATGAAGATGGACGGAGGTTCATTTCTCGGTATCTTTAAACGAAGGCCTTCCGCTGAAAGGGAAGCCTGACGGAGAGATGATAACTCGTAGTCCAGAAGCATTATAACAGCTGGGCGTCTTTTGCATTGCCGGCTCTGAGAGACACTGCCAAGGTCGGCCTTATTGGCTGCACGCCATCAATGAATGACATAAACGAGCAGCCTTCCTCAAAATCGGACGTAATTTTCATCACTCGTTCGTCAAGGTCTTCCACCAGACATGACCCATATCCAGACGACGGAGATGTTCATTATTCGGGCCATTTAACAGACGTGTCGTCCTTACGGAACCTTCCTCGGATTTTCAAGGAGACCCGCACGATTACTGCCTCTGATGAAGGGTTAACCGTACGAAAGTCTCATATGGTGACCGTTTCCCTTAGATTGTGGGCGCCCCGTGTGTAAATTTCTCATGACATATGAAGGTGTCAACATTTTTTGGCTATAACGTGTTAAAATAAATGGTTTAGCTTGTTCTAACATTTATCAGAGAAGGACATGTGAACCTGTGGCTTCAGATTCCAGAACGGGATGATCTCTTCTTAACTGAGGTCGTGGTACGTTACTTTTTATGTTTCAGATTCGGAACATTACGCGAAAATTGTAAAATTTTGTCTTCGTCGTCAGAATGTTCTCAATTTTTACTGTGCCGAAACACTATAATTAATTTATTTCGCTTATCTTTTTTCAGCTGCAGAATTTCTCATTGTGTCGTTTTCTTTGAGTACATGTGCATATTTCCAGAGGATATTCTTAGCCCATGCTGTTCTCGCGTAGCGCTCTGTCAACTACGCACAGAAAGGTGTGCACTTCCCTGCTAGCTTTCTTTTAAAGGCCACCACCACTATTGAAATTATCAGTTATGATTAATATCCCATTTTATAGTATTTTTTTGTAGGTGTTGAATGACAAATATATGAAAGAATCAACATATTTATCTATTTACTATAGTTATCATGTATAAGAGAAACATTTGAAGAAATTAATCGATTTACTATTTACTTCGTCACCGAGAATTTCTTCTCCCGACTTTTTACAGTTTACAAAAATTTTCAGCTCCTCAATTAAATGAGTCATACGTGAATTCTGGAAGTGATGAAGTATCTCAACAACTTTTATGTTCGTGAATGGATGGCGCGTGTTGTCTTTTTTTGTGTGTCTTTAGCTGATTTTGTGAACTGCTTATATGTGTACCACTTGATGACTTCAGTGTATCTAGTGCGAAAATTCATGCCAGTCAGTCCTATGTAGAAGCTCGAGCAAATTTTACACGCGATTTTGTGTCTTTCTAAATCTGTGAATTTATATTTTTTATCATTTAAAATATGGAATAATTTCTGTTGTAGTTCGTTGTTTGGGGAGGACACTTTCACTTTAAGTGACCTAAGTATATAGATTTGAAATTTTTGGAGAGATGTTTCTTACAGCTACACCTACATGATTACTCTGCTATTCACAATAAAGTGCCTGGCAGAGGATTCAATGAACCACCTTCAAGCTGTCTCTCTACTGCTTCACTCTCGAACGGCGCGCGGGAAAAGCGAGCACTTAAATATTTCTGTGCGTGCCCTGATTTCTCTTATTTTATCGTGATAATCATTTCTCACTACGTAGGTGAGTGCCAACAGAATGTTTTCGCAATCGGAGGAGAAAACTGGTGATTGAAATTTCATGAGAAGATCCCGTTGCAACGGAAAACGCCTTTGTTTTAATGATTGCCACTTCAATTCACGTATCATGTCTGTGGCACTATCTCCCCTACTTTGCGATGATACAAAACAAGCTGCCCTTCTTTGTACTTTTTCGATGTCATCTGCCAGTCCCATCTGACACGGACCCCACACCGCACAGCAATAGTCCAGAATATAGCAGACGAGCGTGATGTAGGCAGTCTCTTTAGTAGACCTGTTGCACCTTCTAAGTGTTCTGCCAATGAATGCAGTCTTTTGTTGGCTCTACCAACAACATTATCTATGTGATAGTTCCAATTTAGGGTACCCAGGTACCGGTATTTGTTATTGTAATCCCTAAGTATTTAGTTGAATTTACAGCCTTCAGATTTGTGTGACTTTTCGCGTAACCGAAATTTAGCAGATTTCTTTTATTATTCGTGTGAATAACTTCACACTTTTCTTTATTCAGGGTCAATTGCCACTTTTCTCACCATACAGACATCTTATCTAAATCATTCTGCAATTCGTTTTGGTCATCTAATGACTTTACGGGACGGTAAATGACTGCATCATCTGCAAACAATTTGAGACGGCTACTGAGATTGTCTCCTATGCCGTTAACAAGATCAGGAACAATAGACGGCCTATAACACTTCCTTGGGGAACGCCGGATATTACTACGACCTATGACCTTTCTCATACAATGTAAACTTTCACGGCCGGTATTGACTTCACTTAAAACTTCCGGGCTGATAGGCCGTGGTCGAAGTATAAAACTGTCTCATAACGTTTCGTCTCCGACTGCGGGAGACATCATCGGAGGTAAAACGGCGAACTGCGAAGAGGACTCGAGGAGGCGTTGATTATATAGGCAGTACAGAGGGCGCCACTGTCGATCACGTGGCGTCGGCTATGAGATTGTCTCTGGTAATGCCAACATTCTCGATTGAAAGTAATCGATCGTCACGCTTGCGATCTGTGACCTTGCTAATGAACGGAAGAAAAACTTTGCCCATGGACGACTGTTGTTCATTAGCAAGGTCACAGATCGCATTGGGAAAGTTTTAGGCAAGTATGGGGTGGAAACTATTTTCAGACCTACTAGGAAAATAAAAGAATTCTTGATGTCGGCAAAAGATGCACGGCACCCTTTGGCTACACCGGGGGTATATAAAATTCCTTGTAGTTGTGGACAGGTTTACATCGGTACCACAAAGAGAAGTGTGAACACCCGTCTTGTCGAACATAAGAGGAATTGCCGCCTAGGTCACACGGATAAATCGGCCGTAGCAGAACATGTTTACCAGGAAGGTGATCATGAAATAAAATTCAGCGAGACGAGCGTCATATCAAAAACCTCGCATTATTATGCACGCTTGTATAGAGAGGCTATCGAGATTGATAAACATCGTAATAATTTTAACAGGAAAGACGAAGGTGTTAAACTGGATAAAATTTGGATGTCAGCGTTGCACCGCAAGCGTGACGATCGATTACTTTCAATCGAGAATGTTGGCATTACCAGAGACAATCTCATAGCCGACGCCACGTGATCGACAGTGGCGCCCTCTGTACTGCCTATGTAATCAACGCCTCCTCGAGTCCTCTTCGCAGTTAGCCGTTTTACCTCCGATGATGTCTCCCGCAGTCGGAGACGAAACGTTATGAGACAGTTTTATACTTCGACCACGGCCTATCAGCCCGGAAGTTTTAAGTGAAGTCAATACCGGCCGTGAAAGTTTACATTGTATGATCAAACGCCTTTACGGGGAGGATATGTCAGTATCTGTTCGACGATTTGAAGGAATGCGCAAGAAGAAAGCACAACTACTGTGTACCCTCACCTTCCTGTTACGCTGTAGGGACACTTCGACGGTTCCGAAATTTCTGAAGGTGAAGAGGATGTTTCGCTCGGCCCAGGCACATCGGATTTACAACCGTATGGAGTCTGCAATGCTACGTGAGAGGTTTCATCAGACGCGGCGAGCACTGGCGGTAACCAGCAGTAAACTTTTTCATCTCCACTTGTTTCTTAGTAATACTATGCAGTGTGGTGACTGGAATAAGATTGACGGTCTAACATTCAAAACTATGGAAGTTAGTGCAGAAATATCAGCAAACAGGCAGAAGAAGAAGTTTAATAACTTACAGAACAACATTTCTGGGGGTTCAGTTGAGGACAATTCTCGAACTGTTATTAACCTGTCCGATAAAGATTTGTCAAAAGTTGAAATTTCTGTACTAGCGAAAGGAGGCAATTTTGCTGTGACGCCCCAAAACGTACCCACAGAGGATATTGTAGCAAATATTGAGGCCGGTATCCGTCAGCTTCCACAGCAGTCTGCTGACGTAATTAGGATGGAAACGGCTAGGATTTTACGCACATCTAAGCCACCTAAAAGTAATTTGTCGCAGGCTCAAAGGAAGGCGCTTAGGGATATAAATGGAGATAAAAACATTATTGTTCTTAATGCAGATAAGGGTAATGCCACCGTCATACTGAACAGTGAGGACTATCATGGAAAAATCAATGATATGTTGATTCCCTCCAATTACAAAAAGCTCCAGAAAGATCCGACTATGAAGATTTTAAGAATGACAAATCGACTGGTGAAAGCGTCTTCATTTGGCTCCGACGATAAGAAGCTGCTTTGTAAAACAGAAGCGTACCCACCTAGACTTTATGGCTTACCCAAAGTTCATAAACCTGGGATTCCGTTGAGGCCAATTGTCAGTGCTATAGGCGGACCAACACACGAGTTAGCTAGACACCTTGCCTCAATGCTGCAGCCTTATGTTGGTAGGACGGACAGTCATATTAAAAATTCAGCTCACTTCATTGACAAGTTAAAGGAAACGAGCGTGGGCCCGGATGATATCCTCGTCAGTTTTGACGTTGTGTCGTTATTTACCGTGATTCCGGTAAACGAAGCTATCTTATGCATAGCGGATATTTTTCCCACCGATATTGTGGCATTTTTCCGACACTGCCTCACCACAACCTACTTTCAATACAATAGTGACTTTTATGAACAGATTGACGGGGTGGCTATGGGCAGTCCTCTCAGTCCTGCTGTGGCTAACTTATTTATGGAGACTTTTGAACAACGGGCGTTGCAGACGGCCAGTAAGAGACCAGCCAGATGGTATCGCTATGTCGATGACACGTTCGTAGTATAGACACACGGAGCAGAGGATTTGGATGCCTTCCTGACACATTTAAACAGCATTAATCCGAAAATCCAGTTCACTATGGAGACAGAAAGGAATGGGCAATTGAACTTCCTGGATGTGTCTGTGATTAAACGACCGGACGGAACGTTGGGCCATAAGGTGTATAGAAAGCCCACACATACTGATCGTTATCTACACAAAGATTCAAACCACCACCCTAGACAAAAAAGAGGTATAATGAAAACTTTGGTAGACAGGGCGCACAAACTTTGTGAACCTGTTTATTTAAAAGATGAGATTGAACATCTACGGTCAGCTTTCGTGAAGAATGGCTTTTCTAGCAAGGATATAGATCGAGCACTTCGCTCTAGGTAGATAATCAGGAGTAACGACGAACAACAGTCGTCCATGGGCAAAGTTTTTCTTCCGTTCATTAGCAAGGTCACAGATCGCATTGGGAAAGTTTTAGGCAAGTATGGGGTGGAAACTATTTTCAGACCTACTAGGAAAATAAAAGAATTCTTGAGGTCGGCAAAAGATGCACGGCACCCTTTGGCTACACCGGGGGTATATAAAATTCCTTGTAGTTGTGGACAGGTTTACATCGGTACCACAAAGAGAAGTGTGAACACCCGTCTTGTCGAACATAAGAGGAATTGCCGCCTAGGTCACACGGATAAATCGGCCGTAGCAGAACATGTTTACCAGGAAGGTGATCATGAAATAAAATTCAGCGAGACGAGCGTCATATCAAAAACCTCGCATTATTATGCACGCTTGTATAGAGAGGCTATCGAGATTGATAAACATCGTAATAATTTTAACAGGAAAGACGAAGGTGTTAAACTGGATAAAATTTGGATGTCAGCGTTGCACCGCAAGCGTGACGATCGATTACTTTCAATCGAGAATGTTGGCATTACCAGAGACAATCTCATAGCCGACGCCACGTGATCGACAGTGGCGCCCTCTGTACTGCCTATATAATCAACGCCTCCTCGAGTCCTCTTCGCAGTTCGCCGTTTTACCTCCGATGATGTCTCCCGCAGTCGGAGACGAAACGTTAGGAGACAGTTTTATACTTCGACCACGGCCTATCAGCCCGGAAGTTTTAAGTGAAGTATGATCTTTCTGACAGGAAATCACGAATACAGTCGCACAACTCAGGCGATATTCCATAGGCACGCAGTTTGGTTAGAAGACGCTTGTGAGGAACGGTGTCGAAAGCCTTCTGGAAATCTAAAAGTATGAAATCAATTTGACATCCCCTGTCCATAGCATTCATTACTTCATGAGTATAAAGAGCTAGCTGTGTTTTGCAAGACCGATATTTGCTGAATCCGTGCTGACTACGTTTCAATAAATCGTTTTCTTCGTAGTACTTCATAATGTTCAAATACAGTACAGTACAGTTACAAATAGTATGCCGGTCAAACATTTGATTGTATTGTTAGTTTCTGCCATGAAGCCAGGTATTAAATAGCTGAAATAGTTGGAAGTGCTGTTGTCGACTCTGATCTCGATTCATCAGAGTTACACTCAAAAATTGTTTGTAGATAATCAGCAATTACAAGTACGCTTGAAAATTGCATTGTAGAATACACAGATTTACTACTGTATTTTTACTGAAGATAATCGATTTCGGACTTTAATCAGACCATCTTCGGAACCCAAAAGGCTCTTCACCTATGCACTGTCCAATTGCAATAAGAAATGCAACTTATAGAATGTTGCATTAGTATTAATAGATGTCTGCATGTAACTGTTATGTCCTGACATCAGACACAGTCGTGCCACTAGACAAAGCTGACTTGCGCATTATGCAAATAAGCATTATAGGTCAGAGGGTTAAAAAAATGATTTCATGTGGTAAAGAATTTAGACAGGCCTTGTTTTTAAACTCAGTTGCGGTTCAGAAAATAGAAATAAAATCTCTTCAGTAACAGTTAGAAATGTCTGCTGGCGGACCATGTGACTGTGCAGAACCATAGGACAGAAACATAACCCCATATTCATGGTAAGTCCCGTAGTATTACAGTATTTAAAAAGTGTGCGAAGAGACCGATATGCTCGGATGACTCAGTGACAAATAAACATTGATCCTCACGTATTATAACAAAGATGTGAATTGAACAAAGAGCTGCTATTGCTCCGACGAGTGTACAATAGCAAAATAAGTCCCATAAATGAACCTGAAAGTCGTGTAATCTAGAGTTACTACAGCTGAGGGCAAGCAAGCAAACAACAGTGTCACGTCAGACAGTGTAGCTTCAAAATATCTAGCTCAGTATCGCAAAACAAGTCGGCGATAGACAGAGCTATGTTCACAGCGCCAGGAGAAAATTCGGAGAACAGAACGAGAATGAATGTCTGGCTGCTCAACGGAACTCAAATGCCTTGTTGCCAGGCAATAGATTAGCGGGCTGGATTTCATGTCCAAAGTGCTGACTAAGGACGTGTCTTACACTATTCAGTCAAAGATAAGGTTATCCCTGCAGGCGGAAACATTGACTAGAAAGTATTTGAGTCACACGAATGTTTCGCAACTTGCGTGCTGATATCATAACATGAAAGTGTCTTACAACAGACGGCTTTCAGAATTTCCACTTGGTTTAATGAGTGGCAGCTTTCTTTAAATGTAGATAAACGCAAGATAATTCTCGTGACGAAAAGAGAGATGCTGACAGTAACGATTACAAGATCTGAAGACGTCTCATCACTTTAATATTTACGGGCAACATTGAGAAGCACTATGAAATTTCGTCATAACAGCAGGCTAGAACGAATTCAAAGACGCGTAACTGGAGTCGTAAGAGGTCTGCATAGCCTATGTGATACTGTAACAAAGATGCTGAGCGAACTTGATTGGTAATTTGTGTAAGTAAGTTGTTGTTCTCGTGAAAATTCAACAGCCCTCTTAGACTATTTGCAGATGATGCTGTGATTTACCTCCTAGTAAAGTCATCAGATGATCAAAACCAGTTAAAAAACCGTTTGGACAAGATATCTGTACGGTGCGAAAAGTGGCAATTGACTCTATATAATGAAAAATGTAAAGTCCTCCACATGATCACTAAAAGGAATCCTCTACAATTCGATTACATGAAAAATCACAAAAATCTAAAACCTGTGATTTCTGTTAAATACTTAGGGTTTACAGTGAACTTAAATTGGAGCGACCACATAGGTAGTGTTATGGGTAAAGCGAACCAAAGACTGCGATTTATTTGCAGAACATTTCGAAAATCCAACAGGTCTACTAAAGGGACTGCCTACACGAAGCTAGTTCGTCCTCTTTTGGGGTATTGCTGCCCGTACGGCATGCACATCAGATAAGATTGACGGAGGACATCGAAAAACTTCAAATAAGTTTGTATTATCGTGAAATAGGGAAGACAGGGACACGGAAATTACACGAGAATTGGGAAAGCAATCATTGAAACAAAAGCGCCTTTCGTTGCGGCAGGATCTTGTCATGAAATTTCAGTCACGAATGTTTTCCTCCGAATGTGGACATATTTCGTTTGGCGCCCATCTACAAAAAGAGAAATGATCGTTGTAGTAAAATAAGAAAAATCAGAGCTCGCAAGGAAAAGATTTAAGAGTTCGTTTTTTTCCGCGCGCTATTCGAGAGTGGAACGGTAGAGAAATAACTTGAAGGTGGCTCTAAGAACTCTCTGCCACGTACTTGATTGTGAACTGCGAAGTAACAGAGTAATAAATTAGATGTAGATGAAATATTTTTAGGTAAATCTGGAACACTGGTGTTCGAGGAGAAAGTGCGATAATCCTAGTGACATCCTATTTTTCTTGGGAATAAAAGCGATTCGTCCATGTCCAAACACACAGCCGGCTCGAGAACATTTTTCCACCCAAGTAACGTATTATTTGCCCCCTCCGCTTTTCCTCTCTGTCACTTTCACCTACGTCAATTTTCTCTACTTATTATTAGTCGACCAGAGTATCATTGCATCTGGCAATGAGGGCTCTTCGATGGGCTTGTCGTGTTGTCGTGGATCTTTATCGTGACATTTCAGCAAGGCACGCTGAACCACTTGTTGGTATATGCACAACTATCTTGAAACCGTTCACAGTTCGATGCGTTTTCCTCAGCCACTACTGTAGTTCTTTACTGTAATGTCACCGCCTGTTTCCGATAACGACCACGGGAGACCATGTGCTATGATATCGTGATGGGGTAGTATTATGATACGCATTGCATACGAATCTTGCACTTGGCCGCCTCTCTCAGCTTGGCGCCCCAGACGGTGCCTTAATCGTCCCTATCGAGGCATACAGTCATTTTTCCTTCACCGAATTTGTTAATGAAGTAGTTAAATGAAAGAATTTTTCCTGCAAGCTATATTCTTCTTTAACAGAATGACTTATTCGTTACGACTGGTCAGTTTCGATTACTTTGTCGTTGCAAATGAACCGTAACACGATTATACATGAAGCATACCAATTTATCGATCACACATAACATCCGTCATACTTTAAAACATATGATATACATCATACACTCCTGGAAATTGAAATAAGAACACCGTGAATTCATTGTCCCAGGAAGGGGAAACTTTATTGACACATTCCTGGGGTCAGATACATCACATGATCACACTGACAGAACCACAGGCACATAGACACAGGCAACAGAGCATGCACAATGTCGGCACTAGTACAGTGTATATCCACCTTTCGCAGCAATGCAGGCTGCTATTCTCCCATGGAGACGATCGTAGAGATGCTGAATGTATCGGCTTGCCATGCCATTTCCACCTGGCGCCTCAGTTGGACCAGCGTTCGTGATGGACGTGCAGACCGCGTGAGACGACGCTTCATCCAGTCCCAAACATGCTCAATGGGGGACAGATCCGGAGATCTTGCTGGCCAGGGTAGTTGACTTACACCTTCTAGAGCACGTTGGGTGGCACGGGATACATGCGGACGTGCATTGTCCTGTTGGAACAGCAAGTTCCCTTGCCGGTCTAGGAATGGTAGAACGATGGGTTCGATGACGGTTTGGATGTACCGTGCACTATTCAGTGTCCCCTCGACGATCACCAGTGGTGTACGGCCAGTGTAGGAGATCGCTCCCCACACCATGATGCCGGGTGTTGGCCCTGTGTGCCTCGGTCGTATGTAGTCCTGATTGTGGCGCTCACCTGCACGGCGCCAAACACGCATACGACCATCATTGGCACCAAGGCAGAAGCGACTCTCATCGCTGAAGACGACACGTCTCCATTCGTCCCTCCATTCACGCCTGTCGCGACACCACTGGAGGCGGGCTGCACGATGTTGGGGCGTGAGCGGAAGACGGCCTAACGGTGTGCGGGACCGTAGCCCAGCTTCATGGAGACGGTTGCGAATGGTCCTCGCCGATACCCCAGGAGCAACAGTGTCCCTAATTTGCTGGGAAGTGGCGGTGCGGTTCCCTACGGCACTGCGTAGGATCCTACGGTCTTGGCGTGCATCCGTGCGTCGCTGCGGTCCGGTCCCAGGTCGACGGGCACGTGCACCTTCCGCCGACCACTGGCGACAACATCGATGTACTGTGGAGACCTCACGCCCCACGTGTTGAGCAATTCGGCGGTACGTCCACCCGGCCTCCCGCATGCCCATTATACGCCCTCGCTCAAAGTCCGTCAACTGCACATACGGATCACGTCCACGCTGTCGCGGCATGCTACCAGTGTTAAAGACTGCGATGGAGCTCCGTATGCCACGGCAAACTGGCTGACACTGACGGCGGCGGTGCACAAATGCTGCGCAGCTAGCGCCATTCGACGGCCAACACCGCGGTTCCTGGTGTGTCCGCTGTGCCGTGCGTGTGATCATTGCTTGTACAGCCCTCTCGCAGTGTCCGGAGCAAATATGGTGGGTCTGACACACCGGTGTCAATGTGTTCTGTTTTCCATTTCCAGGAGTGTATTTGTCTTCTTGAATATAGCATATATGGAATACATCATCCATTCTTAATGTCTGACGAACGCTATGTACGATAGTTGAAAGTTACCCTGGCATGGGACGCCACAATGAAAGTTAACCCATGGTGCTGACTACATAAAATGAATGAGAATGTAGTAAAATTTACCAACAACATCTATTTTTTAAAAAGAAAAAAAACCAGACATAAATTAGAGTTATTGAGTGAATATAGTAAACAACTAACAGTTGGGTTAAGAGAACAATGGACAAGGATTCTGAGTGCCAGAAATGAGTCAAGTACTCTGGTTTCTAAAAATGTGGATAATACAATCTGAATTTATCTTACGCTGGGCAGACTTTGATTGATATAGAAGTTTCTCAATAAAGGTACAGTTGAGAGCAAGTGGCTACTGAGATATGACCGCCCTGACAAGGTTGGAGCAACAGTACATTACCGTGTTTGCTTCGTGCGGCGATGAAAAATTGCAGCTGGCTAGAAGTGAGCGGCGGTGCCAAGACATGGAGGCGGCACCTGTGAATCGACCGCAGCCACGAAAGAAATGCAAAAATGTCACGGTCTAGCGATCAGTCAGACGGATCGAAATTCACTGTCCACCAGACCCCTGAAATCACGGTAGATTTCAGTGTGAGACACACCGGTGGGCTGTTCATTCCAAAGACCAATTTGGCTCACTTATACGACAGAGTGCACAAGGATACCAAACGTCGAGACTGGTAAACAAAAAACAAATAAGTGCGCCCTTGGCAAACGAGTGGTCTGAGATGTTTGAAGTCACACTGTCAGTGCAGTAAGAACTTCACCACGGTGTCCCCAGTCTAAACTACTCGCAAGTAAAGTCAGTCTCAGGACAGCTCCCAAGTACCAACCACACATGCTAGAGCCTCAACAAGAAGTGCTTTGTAACAGACCAATGTCCAGCCCCCGAGTGCTTCCACAAATCCAGAAAAAAAATTCCATTTTCCCGCAAAGGGCACGAACAACAACGCCTTCACCCCGTCTCGAACCAATCACAGGGCTTTAGAGGCGCTAAATCTCCCATCGTACACGACAGCTCAAACTCATGTCGAACCAATGAAAGAGTTAAGAAACCTGCGTCTCTGAAAATAGAAAGAAACAGCCAATTACTGACTTTTTTAAGTTTTTGCAGAGGGAGAGGATGGTTTTCTCTGAAGTCGTGTTGCTTCCCATGGCAAGTGAACAGATGCAATCTTAAAGAACTTTATCTAAATCGCCTGTGACTTGGAGCATGTTAGTCCTAGCTATGAGGTGTAATAAAGATTCTATCTCTAGACGTTTCTCAGATGCCACAGTTTATTATACAACCGAGGTGGCTGATGGAAGTGAGTCACAGGCCTATTTGCAGTATCGGCAAATACGAAAACTTGTGAATTTTTATTATACATGGCTGTGGACACAATGCCAAGTTTACAACTTCATGGTGTAGACGCATCCCTTCCGTCCACCACCCCTAGCCCAGCCTTCCACTGGCGCCACGGCAGGTAGCTCGGCATTGTTCTGCTGGAGACCTGTCTTGGCTAGGGGTTGCTCTGTCTGCCCTGTGTGGCTGGTGGGCCTGTCCAGCAAGATTTACTGAGGGATGGGCTCGCTACCAATTGCTTTCAACTTCCAACATGCCGTTTCTGCGAGCTAATACCTCGTGCCTTTAGCGCCCTACCAGGCTCCATCAACGTCTGCAGGCCATTAACTTTCTAGAGTCTCGCTCGAGGTGCATAAGGTTGTAACAAAATCTTTAATAATTTTCCATATACGAAAAATAGGTGAGAGAGTAACTTGTCCTCGCTCATAGTTAAGTCAGTGCTTTTGGTCTCACTTTATGATTATGACTGTTCATTTAACAATAATCATGAATTCCTTAAGTAATTTAACCTCGACAGTTTAGCCGATTCCAACTCTCTGTGACACCATGAACGCCAATTTATTGGGTCCTTCAATTTCTGCAGCAGACAATCCATTACTTCTGTTGCCATCACCCCCTGTCGCCCTTTTTTCTTTGTGCCCTCTATCTTCCCCAGCATTAGTTTCTCTTCCAGCGAATCATTTCTTCTCATGGTTTGCCCAAAGCAGGACAATTTTTGTTTCAGCATCAGACCCTCTGAGGAGCAATCTCGTTTTTTTGCTGTAGTACTGACCTAAACCCTTAAAACGAAACGTTCATTACAGTTGGCCAGCCTTTTTCTATAGATAATTCCGATGAATAAAAGACAGCGTAAAAGAAAAAATGTCTCATTTACTAAATGCGTTATATTTGTTGATCCATATATTACGGAAAAGAGCAGTTTCGATTGGAATAACATAGGAAATCTCTAATATTGGCAAGAAGGATGTTCCGTCACTCATTTTATAGCGTATTACGGAGTATGTATGCGGATGTAAATATGTGGGAAAACTTAATCCTCCTTCCGTTATTCCATAGTTTGAGAAGACAGTATGCCGTTTCGGGAGACATTTCATAAAGAGGGGAGAGTTTAAAAGTACTTTCGTTGGACCGTCTTCTACGCAGGCATTGCTCAATAGGCCATATTTTGTCTATACCATGCCGGCCGCTGTGGCCGAGCGGTTCTAGGCGCTTCAGTCCGGAGCCGCGCTGCTGCTGCGGTCGCAGGTTCGAATTCTGCCTCGGGCATGGATGTGTGTGATGTTCTTAGATTAGTTAGGTTTAAGTAGTTCTATGTCTAGGGAACTGATGACCTCAGATGTTAAGTCCCATAGTGCTCAGAGCCATTTGAACAATTTTTTGTCTATACCATACAACAAGTATGCTCCGGAAGAGTAACTACATTATAAATGCATTGTTTGTTCATGGTCTGCAGCAGTCTTCACTGACGCTGTGTATTCTAGACACATATTGACGTCAAGAGTTGTTTTTTGAAATACAGGGTATATCAAAGAGAATTATTCGATTTGGCACGTCTATGTTTCTCAAACTAATAAACATATACAATGAATTTTGCTTTATGATGAACGAGAAACTCAAAAAGTTTTATTTCATACCTTTCATAGGTGTTCAAAATGCCCCCGTTGAAATGCACGGCATATGTGAACGCGGTATTCAAATTGTTCCCACCCTGCAGCCAGCACGTCTTGAGATACAGCTTCCACAGTTGCTGTTATGCGATGTCTCAGTTCATTCATTACTGTTGGTAAAGGAGGCACATAAATAGAGTCTTTTCTAAACCCCACAAGAAATAATCACATATAGTCAGATCGAGCGACCATGGCGGCCAGTAATGTTAAGACTGAATCATTTCGTACAGTGCGACCGATACATCGTTCAGTAATATCTTAATTTAAAAATTCAAGCACTTCTAGATGCCAGTGTGGCAGTGCCCCATCTCGTTGGTAAATGAAGTCGGTCGAATCAGTCTCCGAGTGTGGGAAAAGAAAGTTCTCAAACATATCGAGATATGTGCTTCCTGTAAGAGTGTTCTCGGCAAAGAAAAATGGACCATATAGCCCTTCCCGTGAAACTGCGCAAAACACACTAAATTTTGGAGAGTCCCTCTGATGTTGTACAACTTCATGTTCCGTACCCCATATTCTCATATTATGACGATTCACCTTTCCATTTAAATGGAATGTTGTCTCGTCATTAAACACTAAGCGTGGAAGAAAACTGTCAACCTCCATCTTGCCAAGAACGAAATTACAGAACTCCAAACGTTGTTGCTTGTCACCTTCACGTAAACCTTGCAGTAGCTTGATTTTTGTACGGTTTCATTTGTAAACGTAGACGCAACACGCGCCAGACGGATTTCTGCGGACTCTTTGTGAAACTATGGCGGATGTGTTCGACGTTGTGTCAGACACTCGGGGAAGGCCCGGCGATTTGCCTTTACACAAACAACCTGCTTCTCGGAATTATTCATGCCATCTGTAGTGGACTGACAAGGCAGCCAGTCCACAGTGACGGGTAGCCGAAAGGCACACGTACACACACGCCGACTGGCGCGAAGTCTGGAACAGGATTCGTAATGAATGCGATAAAGAAAAGAACGTAGCTACTAGAACACTTAACTTTTACTGCATCCTTTGGTATACAGCATTCTTGATGATACAAGGGAGACTCATTAAGATACATGCAATGTTACTATTGGCGCCTTGCTAGGTCGTAGCCATTAACTTAGCTGAAGGCTATTCTAACTGTCTCTCGGCAAATGAGGGAAAAGCTTCGTCAGTGTAGTCGCTAGCAACGTCGTCCGTACAACTGGGGCGAGTCCTAGTACGTCTCTCGTGACCTGCCGTGTGGTGGCGCTCGGTCTACGATCACACAGTGGCGACACGCGGGTCCGACATGTACTAATGGACCGCGACCGATTTAAGCTACCACCTAGCAAGTGTGGTGTCTAGGGGTGACACCACACCATCATCTTATGCCCCATTTTGTAGGAAGAATCCATACCACAAATAGTGCGAAAGTCACTCTGAATAGTTATTTCTGACCTGCACTGCGCAAAAGCCGGCCGGAGTGGCGGAGCGGTTCTAGGCGCTACAGTCTGGAACCGCGCGACCGCTACGGTCGCAGGTTCTAATCCTGCCTCGGGCATGGATGTGTGTGATGTCCTTAGGTTAGTTAGGTTTAAGTAGTTCTAAGTTCTAGGGGACTGATGACCAAAGAAGTTAAGTCCCGTAGTGCTCAGAGCCATTTTTGAACTGCGCAAAATGTAGAACACAAAATGCTTTCTGTTATCCCGACACCATTTTTACTAGAACCTAAGTGGGCGCACATTGGTATTACCTAGCGGGAACCATGAAAACCTTGAGAGTTTGCTCTTTCCAACAGTACGCACATGTCTCCGAAGTAGTGCAGTAGGGAAATGACGCGATGATTCCTGCAGGACTGTCCGTAAATCCATAAGAGTACGAGACGACGGAGATCTCCTCTGAACAGCACGTTGCAAGAGATCCCAGATACGCTCAATGAAGTTCATATCTGGGAAGTCTTTAAACTCAGAAGAGTGCTGCTGGAACCACTATGCAGAAATTCGATTGTGTTGGGTGTCGCATTGTCCTGCTGGAATAGCGGAAGTCCGTCGGAATCCACAGTGGACACGAATGAATGCAGGTGACCAGACAGGATGCTTACGTACGTGTCACCTATCAGAGTCGTTTCTAGACGTGTCAGGGGTCTGATATGACTCCAACTGCACACACCCTTTACCATTATAGAACCTACACCAGCTTGAACAGTCCTCTGCCGACATGCAGGGTCCGTGGATTCATGAGGTTGTCTCCACACCCGTACACGTCCTTCCACTCGATACAATTTGAAACGAGACTCGTACGACCAGGCAACACGTTCCTAGTCATCAAAAGTCCAGTGTCGGTGGTGACGGGCCCAGGCAAGGCGTAGAGCTTTGTGTCGTGCTGTCATCAAGGCTACACGAATGGTCATTCGGCTCCGGAAGCCCATATCTATGATATTTCGTTGAATGGTTCGCACGCTGACACTTGTTGACGGCCCAACATTGAAATCTGCAGCAATTTGTGAAAGGGTTGCACTCCTGTCACGTTGAACGACTCTCTTCAGTCGTTGTTGGTTCCTTTGTTGCAGAATCTTTTACGGGCCGCAGCGATGTTTATGGAAAAAGTTCAAGGCAATCGTAAAATGCGTTTTAGAGAGGTACGTGCCGAGTAAAACTGTGAGGGACGGGAAAAACCCACCGTGGTACAACAACAAACTTAGGAAACTACTGCGAAAGCAAAGAGAGCTTCACTCCAAGTTTAAACGCAGCCAAAACCTCTCAGACAAACAGAAGCTAAGCGATGTCAAAGTTAGCGTAAGGAGGGCTATGCGAGAAGCGTTCAGTGAATTCGAAAGTAAAATTCTATGTACAGACTTGACAGAAAATCCTAGGAAGTTCTGGTCTTACGTTAAATCAGTAAGTGGCTCGAAACAGCATATCCAGACACTGCGGGATGATGATGGCATTGAAACAGAGGATGACACGCGTAAAGCTGAAATACTAAACACCTTTTTCCAAAGCTGTTTCACAGAGGAAGACCGCACTGCACTTCCTTCTCTAAATCCTCGCACAAACGAAAAAATGGCTGACATCGAAATAAGTGTCCAAGGAATAGAAAAGCAACTGGAATCACTCAACAGAGGAAAGTCCACTGGACCTGACGGGATACCAATTCGATTCTACATAGAGTACGCGAAAGAACTTGCCCCCCTTCTAACAGCCGTGTACCGCAAATCTCTAGAGGAACGGAGGGTTCCAAATGATTGGAAAAGAGCACAGGTAGTCCCAGTCTTCAAGAAGGGTCGTCGAGCAGATGCGCAAAACTATAGACCTATATCTCTGACGTCGATCAGTTGTAGAATTTTAGAACATGTTTTTTGCTCGAGTATCATGTCGTTTTTGGAAACCCAGAATCTACTATGTAGGAATCAACATGGATTCCGGAAACAGCGATCGTGTGAGACCCAGAAAATATTAGATACAGGCTCCCAGGTAGATGCTATTTTTCTTGACTTCCGGAAGGCGTTCGATACAGTTCCGCACTGTCGCCTGATAAACAAAATAAGAGCCTACGGAATATCAGACCAGCTGTGTGGCTGGATTGAAGAGTTTTTAGCAAACAGAACACAGCATGTTGTTATCAATGGAGAGACGTCTACAGACGTTAAGGTAACCTCTGGCGTGCCACAGGGGAGTGTTATGGGACCATTGCTTTTCACAATATATATAAATGACCTAGTAGATAGTGTCGGAAGTTCCATGCGGCTTTTCGCGGATGATGCTGTAGTATACAGAGAAGTTGCAGCATTAGAAAATTGTAGCGAAATGCAGGAAGATCTGCAGCGGATAGGCACTTGGTGCAGGGAGTGGCAACTGTCCCTTAACATAGACAAATGTAATGTATTGCGAATACATAGAAAGAAGGATCCTTTATTGTATGATTATATGATAGCGGAACAAACACTGGTAGCAGTTACTTCTGTAAAATATCTGGGAGTAAGCGTGCGGAACGATTTGAAGTGGAATGATCATATAAAATTAATTGTTGGTAAGGCGGGTACCAGGTTGAGATTCATTGGGAGAGTGCTTAGAAAATGTAGTCCAGCAACAAAGGAGGTGGCTTACAAAACACTCGTTCGACCTATACTTGAGTATTGCTCATCAGTGTGGGATCCGTACCAGATCGGGTTGACGGAGGAGATAGAGAAGATCCAAAGAAGAGCGGCGCGTTTCGTCACAGGGTTATTTGGTAACCGTGATAGCGTTACGGAGATGTTTAATAAACTCAAGTGGCAGACTCTGCAAGAGAGGCGCTCTGCATCGCGGTGTAGCTTGCTGTCCAGGTTTCGAGAGGGTGCGTTTCTGGATGAGGTATCGAGTATATTGCTTCCCCCTACTTATACCTTCCGAGGAGATCACGAATGTAAAATTAGAGAGATTAGAGCGCGCACGGAGGCTTTCAGAGAGTCGTTCTTCCCGCGAACCATACGCGACTGGAACAGGAAAGGGAGGTAATGACAGTGGCACGTAAGGTGCCCTCCGCCACACACCGTTGGGTGGCTTGCGGAGTATGAATGTAGATGTAGATGTAGATTTGATGTTTTACTGGATTCCTGATATTCACGGTAGACTCGTAAAATGGTCGTACGGGAAAATCGGCATTTCGTCGCTACCTCGGAGATGCCGTGTCCCATCACTCGTGAGCCGACTTTAACACCACGTTCAAACTCACTTAAATCTTGATAACCTACCATTGCAGCAGTAGTAAGCGATCTAACAACTGCGCCAGATACTTGTTGTTTTATATAGGCGTTTCCGATAGCAGCGCCATATTCTGCCTGTTTACATATCTCTGTACTTGAATTCGCATGCCTATACCAGTTTCTTTGGCGCTTCAGTGTATTAGCCGACCACAATGTTACTGCCTGGGAGTGAAGATGCTTCGTTCGGCCTTACATGAGTTTTTATTGTCATATTTGACGAACACACGCTTAACCATTTACAGCAAATCCACAACTCAGCTGAAAGCGTTCACATTGCCATGCCTTTTCCTTAGATACCATTAAAATTATTTACGGTAACGTCATAGGGCGTTTTTGGTAATGGCCCCGGGAGCTCAAGTGCAATAACATCGCGTAGAATAGTACGTATTCCTCAAACAGAGCTAACAGCACAGTAAATTAGACAGAGAGTTACAAAGAGTGTCTTGATAATGAAAAACACAGTACTACTTTAGTGTTTGTGAGACGAAAGCGAAATCTTTGAATGGCCACCATATAACTCTGTATTACTTTGAAAGTGGGTCAAATAGAGCTAAAGTTGCGAAATAAAAATTTCATGTCGTTCTTGCTTTCTTTTGTCGGTATTCTGGTTACGTGACTGACAAATCACGGAAATGTTTACCTTTGAATTATAGCTCGGCAGCAACAGCTTCATCGCGAAATTACGTCCTAATGTATTGAAAATTACAGGCTATTCACCTTATCCTTGACAGGTATTTTCTTCTACGCTTAAGCAGTTCACAGCAGTCTGACGTTCTGACGTTCGCCAGAATGGAGAATTTTCTTCTGACCGCTTAAACAACAAAGCTGCGCGTAATGCGTGGGCACGTGTGTCACACCGCAGAACGCCCGTCCCGTATTTACATCCGTTTTGCATAAAACAGCACTGGTATTCGAGGTCATGGCGTGTGAAATGTCAGTAATTGATCGAACAAATTTCGGGCTTGCAGCCGGTCGTCGTTCAATACTTCGCACGATATTTCAACTGGGCACCTGCCAGTCATCTTCAGGTGAGCCGTCGCAGACTGGCGATAAAGTTCTCCGCTCCGCAATATATAGCGTACTGTAACTATTCTGCGCATGCGTCGAAAACTTGATAGTTGAACCAACACTGCCCGCCGGCAGCGCCCTCGCTGGTGGAATAGCGGAACTCAGTCGCCCTCTGCGTTGCTGTTTGCCACGGCCGTCGACGCACTCTGTCGTCTTCGATTTGAGCAAATCGTGGAGATGATGGGATTCCATGCACTGTCCAGCTGGTAGCCGCTGTCACGGTTTAACAGATTTTCCGCCAGTCGTATTTCTACGGATTCTTTAATACTGGAGTCCCAGAAAGACGTTGCTGTAGACAAAATCATTGTTTTCTCATACTCCATTGAATGTCCAGTAGAAATACAATGTTCAGCAATAGCGGACTTGCTTGGCTGCAAAAGGCGGATGTAACGTTGATGTTCAGTGCAGCGTTCTTTCACGGTGCGTGTGGTTTGACGTATGTAAGCCATACCACATTGGCACGGTATCTTGTAAATTCCGGCCTTTCGTAGTAACAGATTGTCCTTAACTGATCCCACAAGGTCCGAAATCTTCGATGGTGTGCGGAAAACCACTTTTACCTGAAATTTTCGGAGGATTCTCGCTATTTTAAACGAAGTGTTGCCAACGAAAGGAAGAAAAGCTAAAGATTGTTCCGGCATGTTCTCCTCTTTATTCACTTCCTGCTTCTTAGTTTTAACTGTTAGTGCCCTGTTAATCTGCCGGATGGAATACCCATTTTCGCTGAATACTGTCTTTAGATGGGCGAGTTCTTGAGATAAGCTATCTAGATCTGAGACAGTATAAGCTATATGAACAAGCGTTTTAAGCAAACTCATGGTTTGCGATGGGTGATGGCAACTCGATGCTTGCAGGTACAAATCAGTATGAGTGGGTTTCCGGTAAACTGAATGCCCTAGAGAACCATCATTCTTCCTTCGAACCAGGACATCCAAGAAAGGCAAACAACCATCTTTCTCTATTTCCATGGTGAACAGGATGTTGCTATGAATGGAGCTGAGGTGATGTAGAAACTCCATTAATTTATCTTCTGCATGAGGCCACACTATGAAAGTGTCATCCACATACCGCCAAAAAACTGTTGGCTTCAGGGCAGCTGATTCAAGCGCTCTCTCTTCAAAGTCCTCCATAAAAAGGTTGGCGACCAAAGGAGAGAGGGGGCTACCCATGGCGACACCGTCAGTCTGTTCGATATATTCTTGATTAAACATAAAATAAGTTGAGGAAACTGCGTGCCTGAACAAAGCAGTGATATCAACAGGAAACATGTTACCAATCAGTGTCAAAGAATCTGCAAGAGGAACTTTTGTAAAAAGTGAGACCACATCAAAACTTACTAGAAGGTCTACACTGCTAAGACGAAGAGCCCCCAGTCTATTAAACCGTGACAGCGGCTATAAGCTGGACAGTGCATGGAATCCCATCATCTCCACGATTTGCTCAAATCGAAGACGACAGAGTGCGTCGACGGCCGTGGCAAACAGCAACGCAGAGGGCGACTGAGTTCCGCTATTCCACCAGCGAGGGCGCTGCCGGCGGGCAGTGTTGGTTCAACTATCAAGTTTTCGACGCATGCGCAGAATAGTTACAGTACGCTATATATTGCGGAGCGGAGAACTTTATCGCCTACGATCTCATCCCCTTCCCCCACCTCCTCCTTTTCCTTGAAAGGATACGGATCCTGTACACCTCCCGCAAACTCGATCCTCCTCACCCGCTCGTCTCCCCAATCCTCTCCCACCCCCGCCCGCTGCCGCGCCTGTATGCCCACGTCCCACCTGGTCTCCATCTCTCCACCCTCCTTACCCTCTCCCAAGGTGGCTTCCGCCAGCTCCCCCTCCCTGATGATGTCCTCCTCCCCTCCATCTACCCCTCCTATCAACTTTGACCCTGCCCCACCCCCCACTTCCGGTGTCCTTTCCTTTAGGCACCCTCCTTCTCTTCCCTTCCCTTCCCTTCTGTTTCCTTTTCCCCCGTCCCCTCCCTCCACCCCTCTTCCCCCCAGGCTTCCCCTCCCCCTTCCTCCCTCCCCCCTTTCTCCCCTGCCCGTGGCATCTCTGCTCTCCCCTCTCCCTCTCCCTCTCCCGCTCCCCTTCCTCCTCCTCCTCTCTTGGCAAGTCCCCAGACTCGCACACGCATAGTGAACATTCGCGTGCCGGAGATCATCGCCATCAGTGTCTAGTGTGTGTGCTTCGTTTTGTGTTTCGTGCAGTTCCAACTCAACTGTTCACATGTGCCGTCGCCATTCTCCGTGTTTTGTGCGCCGTGTCAACAAGTGTTAGTGTTTTTATCGTCCAACATGAACGGCTTCTTGTTTCTTGTTTTTTGTATCTCCATTTTTTGACCGCCGTTTTTTTGTATTGACTGTATCACCTCTATGTCATGTTCTTGTTCCACTTAAGGCTGAAGAGCAGCGTCCTATGCTGCTGCCAGCCCGCCTGTATAGGTGATAAAAATTACAATAAAGGAAAAAAAAAACTTTATCGCCAGTCTGCGACGGCTCACCTGAAGATGACTGGCAGGTGCCCAGTTGAAATATCGTGCGAAGTATTGAACGACGACCGGCTGCAAGCCCGAAATTTGTTTGAACAGTCAATTCGCCGGGAAAATTTTAAAATTCACATGTCAGTAATTGTCAACTGAGCTTGCCGAGATTAGCGTGGGAGTAGCGCTGCGAGCTCCTACAGCCTGCAACGCTCTGCTTCAGAGCCGCGGCCCCTCCCCTCCGCTTTTGCTTCGCTGCTGCCTTGTATCTTCTGGCAGTCAAGGTTTATAAGGTCTCCGAGGAGTCTGTTCAACATAAATACATTGTGAGAGTAGAGTCAGCTGCTGTCTTCTCAATTCATTCGCTCGCCCAGTAGCCAAGATTAACAGTGTTACTGTCTAATTTAGTTGGGAAAACAGTAGAAAAATTATAAGAAAGTGGAATCAATAATAAAGGGTGTATCAAAAAGAATCATCCGATTAAAAAAATGATAACTACTATGTCTACAGAGTAGTTCCAGCAGCACCCTTCTGAGGTTAAAGACTCCCCAGATATGGACTTTATTGAGCGTATCTGGTATGTCTTGCAACGTGCCGTTCAGAAGAGATTCAATCCCCTTGTACTCTTATGGATTTACGGACAGCCCTACAGGATTCATGGTGTCAGTTCCCTTCAGCACTACTTTAGACATTTGTCGAGTACATGCTATGTCGTGTTGCGGCACTTCTGTGTGCTCAAGGGGGCCCTACACGATATTAGGCAGATGTACCAGTTTCTTTGGCTCTTCATTGTAGATCCTGAAAAAATAGCATCTACCGTTGTTGCAGTCTTCGTCTGAAGACTGGATTGATGCACTCGTCCGCTCTGTTCTATCCTACATCAATATCTACACCTACGTACACAATAAGCAAGCCACCGTATGGTCCGCGGTGGATGGTATCTTGTACCTCTATTAATGAGTTCCTTTCTTGTCCTATTCGCAAAAATAGTTAGGAAAAAATGGCTGCCTTATATGCTTCCGAACGAACCCAAATTTCTCTTATCACTGTGTTCCATACGCGAGATGTGCGTTGGAGACAGTAAAATCGTTCTGCAGTCAGCTTCAAATGCCGCTTCTCTACATTTTCTTAGCAGTGTTCCTCGGAAAGAACGTCACCTTCCCACTTGAGTTCACAAAGCATCTCCGTAAAACTTGCGTGTTGATTGAACCTCCCGCCTCTGCGTTGTTCGATGTCTTCCTTTAAACCGACCTCGCGGGGATTCCAAAATCTGGAGCAGTACTCACGAAAGGGTCGCCCTAGTATATCAAAGACGGCCTCTTTTACAGACTGAAAGGACTGCATGGCACAGAGATGCTGGGCTGGAAGCAGTGAGTCCAATTTAAGGATACAGAGCATTAATATTTATTTATTTATCTATAAAAAAACCAATGGTAACAGCATAGGTGCACTCTGATTTCCAACTGCAGTTTTATGAAGAAATATCTGTAAAATGTCCCGCCTCACTGCCATTAAAAGTTAAAGTTAAGGTTCAGGCGAAGAGGTGCAAAACAAATAACGTTACAACGAAAGTAGCGAGTTTAAGTTAAATTAAATGTCAATAGCATGAAAATTCAACTTCAAATATTTAGTTTCAATTTATTTAACAAGTTGCCTAAAACATTTAAATCTTCCTTGAAATTTACTGCAATCACCAAGACTTACTGGAGAAATCTTAGTTAAAGAATTTACAAACAATCGAAATGGATTACGGAGTTGTTGAGCCTGGCAGGCCACAAACAGCATAGGCCGTTTAGTTAACTCGGTCACTCGACCCAATGCACTGCCGCAGGCAGTACAGCTAGACTAACATCAGTTTGACCTAAAAGACAGAAAAATGGTATTAGCACAAGGCTCACTTTCAGAAGTTACCACAGCAGCTATGCTTTACCGTATAAGGCAAGCAACTGACGTTTGGACACAAGCTATACAAACTGTCATGGACAGAGTGTCTAGAAATAAATTACACTGGTTAACTTAACCACACAAATATAATTCGCAATATATCTTTCAGACTCACCCATAAGTGATCAGAGAACCCATAACTACTAGCTATTAAACATACATACTCGTGAAATTACAAAGGGTATTATCACGACAATGCTTTTCACTTCACTTCAAACAACAGTCAGTAATATTAATATTGAAAAACAACTCTGAACCGTATTTTAGTATCAAAACCTTTACCTTTCAAAATATTAAGGGGTTTACTATCTTTGGCCCGAAAAAAGCATATTCTTTGAGAATTGTTTTCTCGGGATGTGTTATAGATGTTGTTGTTGTTGTGTTCTTCAGTCCTGAGACTGGTTTGATGCAGCTCTCCATGCTACTCTATCCTGTGCAAGCTTCTTCATCTCCCAGTACCTACTGCAACCTACATCCTTCTGAATCTGCTTAGTGTATTCATCCCTTGGTCTCCCTCTACGATTTTTACCCTCCACGCTGCCCTCCAATACTAAATTTGTGATCCCTTGATGCCTCAAAACATGTCCTACCAACCGATCCCTTCTTCTAGTCAAGTTGTGCCACAAACTTCTCTTCTCCCCAATCCTATTCAATACCTCCTCATTAGTTACGTGATCTACCCACCTTATCTTCAGCATTCTTCTGTAGCACCACATTTCAAAAGCTTCTATTCTCTTCTTGTCCAAACTGGTTATCGTCCATGTTTCACTTCCATACATGGCTACACTCCATACAAATACTTTCAGAAACGACCTCCTGACACTTAAATCTATACTCGATGTTAACAAATTTCTCTTCTTCAGAAACGATTTCCTTGCCATTGCCAGTCTACATTTTTTATCCTCTCTACTTCGACCATCATCAGTTATTTTACTCCCTAAATAGCAAAACTCCTTTACTACTTTAAGTGTCTCATTTCCTAATCTAATCCCCTCAGCATCACCCGATTTAATTTGACTACATTCCATTATCCTCGTTTTGCTTTTGTTGATGTTCATCTTATATCCTCCTTTCAAGACACTGTCCATTCCGTTCAACTGCTCTTCCAAGTCCTTTGCTGTCTCTGACAGAATTACAATGTCATCGGCGAACCTCAAAGTTTTTACTTCTTCTCCATGAATTTTAATACCTACTCCGAATTTTTCTTTTGTTTCCTTTACTGCTTGCTCAATATACAGATTGAATAACATCGGGGAGAGGCTACAACCCTGTCTCACTCCTTTCCCAACCACTGCTTCCCTTTCGTGCCCCTCGACTCTTATAACTGTCATCTGGTTTCTGTACAAATTGTAAATAGCCTTTCGCTCCCTGTATTTTACCCCTGCCACCTTCAGAATTTGAAAGAGAGTATCCCAGTTAACGTTGTCAAAAGTTTTCTCTAAGTCTACAAATGCTAGAAACGTAGGTTTGCGTTTTCTTAATCTTTCTTCTAAGATAAGTCGTAAGGTTAGTATTGCCTCACGTGTTCCAACATTTCTACGGAATCCGAACTGATCTTCCCCGAGGTCCGCTTCTACCAGTTTTTCCATTCGTCTGTAAAGAATTCGCGTTAGTATTTTGCAACTGTGACTTATTAAACTGATAGTTCGGTAATTTTCACATCTGTCAACACCTGCTTTCTTTGTTATTGGAATTATTATATTCTTCTTGAAGTCTGTGGGTATTTCGCCTGTCTCATACATCTTGCCCACCAGATGGTAGAGTTTTGTCATGACTGGCTCTCCCAAGGCCATCAGTAGTTCTAATGGAATGTTGTCTACTCCCGGGACCTTGTTTCGACTCAGGTCTTTCAGTGCTCTGTCAAACTCTTCACGCAGTATCTTATCTCCCATTTCATTTTCATCTACATCCTCTTCCATTTCCATAATATTGTCCTCAAGTACATCGCCCTTATATCAACCCTCTATATACTCCTTCCACCTTTCTGCCTTCCCTTCTTTGCTTAGAACTGGGTTGCCATCTGAGCTCTTGATATTCATACAAGTGGTTCTCTTCTCTCCAAAGGTCTCTTTAATTTTCCTGCAGGCAGTATCTATCTTACCCCTAGTGAGACAAGCCTCTACATCCTTACATTTGTCCTCTAGCCATCCCTGCTTAGCCATTTTGCACTTTCTGTCGATCTCATTTTTGAGACGTTTGTATTCCCTTTTGCCTGCTTCATTTACTGCATTTTTATATTTTCTCCTTTCATCAATTAAATTCAATATTTCTTCTGTTACCCAAGGATTTCTATTAGCCCTCGTCTTTTTACCTACATGATCCTCTGCTGCCTTCACTACTTCATCCCTCAGAGCTACCCATTCTTCTTCTACTGTATTTCTTTCCGCCATTCCTGTCAATTGTTCCCTTATGCTCTCCCTGAAACTCTCTACAACCTCTGGTTCTTTCAGTTTATCCAGGTCCCATCTCCTTAAATTCTCACCTTTTTGCAGTTTCTTCAGTTTCAATCTGCAGTTCATAACCAATAGATTGTGGTCAGAATCCACATCTGCCCCTGGAAATGTCTTACAATTTAAAACCTGGTTCCTAAATCTCTGTCTTACCATTATATAATCTATCTGATACCTTTTAGTATCTCCAGGATTCTTCCAGGTATACAACCTTCTTTTATGATTCTTGAACCAAGTGTTTGCTATGATTAAGTTATGCTCTGTGCAAAATTCTACAAGGCGGCTTCCTCTTTCATTTCTTCCCCCCAATCCATTTTCACCTACTATGTTTCCTTCTCTCCCTTTTCCTACTGACGAATTCCAGTCACCCATGACTATTAAATTTTCGTCTCCCTTCACTACCTGAATAATTTCTTTTATCTCGTCATACATTTCATCAATTTCTTCATCATCTGCAGAGCTAGTTGGCATATAAACTTGTACTACTGTAGTAGGCATGGGCTTTGTGTCTATCTTGGCCACAATAAGGCGTTCACTATGCTGTTTGTAGTAGCTAACCAGCACTCCTATTTTTTTATTCATTATTAAACCTACTCCTGCATTACCCCTACTTGATTTTGTATTTATAACCCTGTAATCACCTGACCAAAAGTCTTGTTCCTCCTGCCACCGAACTTCACTAATTCCCACTATATCTAACTTTAACCTATCCGTTTCCCTTTTTAAATTTTCTAACCTACCTGCCCGATTAAGGGACCTGACATTCCACGCTCCGATCCGTAGAATGCCAGTTTTCTTTCTCCTGATAACGACGTCCTCTTGAGTAGTCCCCGCCCGGAGATCCGAATGGGGGACTATTTTACCTCCGGAATATTTTACCCAAGAGGACGCCATCATCATTTAATCATACAGTAAAGCTGCATGTCCTCGGGAAAAATTACGGCTGTAGTTTCCCCTTGCTTTCAGCCGTTCGCAGTACCAGCACAGCAAGGCCGTTTTGGTTAATGTTACAAGGCCAGATCAGTCAATCATCCAGACTGTTGCCCCTGCAACTACTGAAAAGGCTGCTGCCCCTCTTCAGGAACCACATGTTTGTCTGGCCTCTCAACAGATACCCCTCCGTTGTGGTTGCACCTACGGTACGGCCATCTGTATCGCTGAGGCACGCAAGCCTCCCCACCAACGGCAAGGTCCGTGGTTCATGGGGGAAGGTGTTATAGATATCAATGTCAAATTTGGTAAAAATGTTTGTTGATATTTCCTTTACAAACTGGAGTTTTTTCGGCCGGAAATATCGAAGAGCAAAGGCGGAAGTGCCGTCGGAACGAAACAAAATTTCGATGTAGGCCTCCACGCGCGGTATGTCACAGGACAGCCGGCTCGCCTAAAATAAAAATTGAATTGACGTTACCGAATATAAGATTCTTTAGGAGTTGTACCTCGCTTAAGTTATTTGGACCATAGGAAAGAAATGGCGGCCATTTGAAAAAAAATAGGGTTTTTTCATCGATTTTTCGACTTCATCGGCCAAGTAAAAATATTTACAGTTGATGGATCGGAATGAAAGTGGTACAACTCCTAGAAAATTTAGTTAGCTTCGTCGGAAACAAAGAATCATGCCAATCGGTTCAGTAGATTTGAAGTTACCATACCGTGCGATAAAAAAAGGTCATGTCGAGAAAAACGCGTTTGAAGTTTTGACTACATATAAATACAATATTATGCAACTTCAATCTACTATTCCAGGTCCATAAACTAGTCCTTCCTCTTCCTCGTAGAGGGCGTTCTGCTCGATCTGGGCCATCTTGCACTGCTCCAGAGCCGCTCGTACGGTCGGTGACAGGCGGTTTTCGGCCGCTTGAATCTGAATGCTCGGCGAACTGCGTCGAATAGAGTCCCAGGGTGACGTCCATCGTTGTCATGGTCTTCAGAATTGCTGAATACCCTTCGTTGAAGCTGCTCACTGCCGGGAAAGTCGCAGTCTCCACAATCTTCGCACCATAATGCAAATGCTTGGGGGGTAACCTCCAAACACACGCGTTCAAACTTTGATTTGAATTTTGTGTGTTTCCTTCCAAGGACCGGTACAATAACTCGTCCTCCGAAAGAAAAAAAAAACTGATGCGTGAAAAATCCGATTTCAGGCAGCTGCATTGTTTTGTTCAACCGCGAATGACAAACATTTCTCTTCCATATTCGGAAAAACCGTTTCAGGGGTGGATTACAAACACTTTTATGGTTCCAAGAAATGCAATTTAAAACATCGATTTTTTTGAACCAAAAGATAGTAAACCTCTCCTTAAATTCAGATACTTATGCTATAGCTGCTTGTAAGGAATCGACACAACTAACTTCGTGGAGATCCCACAACCAAAGGAGTACGTTATTAAAAGCTTTAACATAACTGACAGATTTCCTTCAAATGTTCGATGCCCCTACAAATCGTAATATAGTCAAAAAATTTAAGTCATGCAAGCACAAAGTTCAAACAACGACCACGGCACTGCCAGAGCAGTTCAGCGAGCCTGGACGAGGCACTAAGCCGGCAGCACTACTAGTACCGGGCCAAATGATTTCAGCGCCGTAAAGAGTGCGGAGCACGGTCGCGCTTGCAGGGCAGATCAGCAGTAGAAAGATAGCTTATCACAATCTCTAGTCCGCAACAGCAGAGGCGGTATAGGAAAGTAGCAATTCCCGCACCACTCCAGGGATAGACTGGCGCAGGCAGGCACAAACACTCCACGACAGCGACTGTGTCTGCTTCGCGACCACTGCTAAATTCCAGTTCTACTACAAGGTAGACATCGCGCAGCGGTAACCAATACAGCCACGCCGCCACTGCTCTTTCACTATGCCAACTCGCTGCAGCAATACTCCCTACCAACTAACTACCTTTTTCTTCTTTATTATTATTTCATCGCCCACGCCCCATATGGGCGAGGGGTGAGCTGTCGACGGTACAACACTGTACTCTTTACCCAAGGTAAAAAGGTAACAAAGGTGACTGAAGAATAAAAATATGATGACTGTTTACGTTTTAATAGTAAACAAAAGGACGCAACTAAAAGGACAAAGGGTATATACAATTTAAAAACACAGTTGTGACGAGGCAAAATTCTTCTATGAAAAAACACTGGAGCACTGCACTTTTACTTAACATCTGAAGGACTTGCACTGGGTGAAAAAGTATCCTGGAAGGAGAGGAATATGTTCCATAAAGGTTCTGGGGGCGTGGTAAGGAGATAGGGATCTGCTAGGTGGGGAAACTATAGAGACGATAGGTAGGACGTGAAGCAGATAGAGGGAATACAGACAGTGGAAAGGACAGAGGATGAGGAGAAGTAACGGCGTATGAGGAGGGTAGTGGCACAAGAAGTAAGGGACAGGGGTAGGTGTAGAGGGAAAAGGTGAGAGGAGCCCTCATGTGGTGGGATAGGTGGGGAAGGGTAAAAGTTGGCAGGGGGAATAAATATCGGGGCGGATCTCCTTGTCTTGGAGAGGAAACTTATTGGAGATGCGTTGAGATAGGATACAAAGTTCAAAAATGGTTCAAATGGCACTGAGCACTATGGGACTTAACATATGAGGTCATCAGTCCCCTAGAACTTAGAACTACTTAAACCTAACTAACCTAACACATCCATGCCGCCCGCATCTCGTGGTCGTGCGGTAGCGTTCTCGCTTCCCACGCCCAGGTTCCCGGGTTCGATTCCCGGCGGGGTCAGGGATTTTCTCTGCCTCGTGATGGCTGGGTGTTGTGTGCTGTCCTTAGGTTAGTTAGGTTTAAGTAGTTCTAAGTTCTAGGGGACTTATGACCACAGCAGTTGAGTCCCATAGTGCTCAGAGCCATTTGAACATCCATGCCCGAGGCAGGATTCGAACCTGCGACCTTAGCGGTCGCGCGGTTCCAGACTGAAGTGCCTAGAACCGCTCGGCCACTCTGGCCGGCCTAGGATACGGAGTGTGTGTGTGTGTGTAGGGATGGAGGGATGTGAAGGCGCGGCAACATACCAGGGTTGGTGATCAGAGGCGAGGCAATGATGCTATCGGTATCTAGTTAACCTCACACCCCCGTGGCCAGTCACGCTGTTACTTCAAGCCACGGCCAACCAACCCTTGCGCTCCTCGCCAAACCTCAGCGCTCGGGCAGATAAACCCAGGACGAGACAAGAACATCTCAGGGTGTTACGAATCACAGATGAACAACGCATTCCTAGAATTTTCCCAATAAACCTACCATTCACCTTTGCTACTACAACCCTTACTTCCGCCTTCCATTTCATATCGCTTTGCAACGTCAACCCCCTAGATATTTAATAGACCCAACTGTTTCACGCAGCACGCTACTAAAGCTGTGTTCGAACATTACAGGATTTTTTTTTCGTACTCACATTATTCTACATTTAGAGGTAGCTGCCATTGATAACACGAGCTAGAGATTTTGTCTAATTCATCTTGTATCCTCCTGCAGCCACTCAAAGACGCTACCCTCCAGCACGCCACAGCTTCATCAGCAAAGAGCCGCAGATTGCTGCCCATCCTGTCTGCCAGATTAATGATGCATATAGAGAATTATTTCGGTCCTGTGACACTTCCCTGGGGTACTCGTGACAATACCTTTGTCTCTGATGAACCCTCGCCGTCGAGGACAATGTACTGGGTTCAGTCACTTCGAGTCACTCTCATATCTGGGAACCTATTCCGTACGTTCGTACTGTCGTTAATAGCCTGAGGCTTGGTACCGTATCAAATTCATCTACATCTTTCGGAAGCCACTTGATGGTGTGCGGCGGAGAATACTTCTGGAACCCTCTGATCCCCTCCCCTCTTCCCTGCTTGACTCATGAACGGCGAGAGGGATGGATGATATTTGGTAAGCCTCTATATTAGATCTAATTTCTCGAAGTTTTTCATTGTGGTCATTTCGTGAGATGTATGTGGAAGGAAGTAATATGTTGCCCGACTCTTCGCGGAAAGTACTCTCTCGAAATTTCAATAATATACTTCTTCGTGATGCACAACGTATTTGTCGTATCGTCTGCCACTGGAGTTTGTTGCCCATTACCGCAACGCTCTCGGGCCGACTAAACGAAGCCGTGACGAAATGCGCCGCTCTTCGTTAGATCTCCTCTCTCCCTTCTGTCAGTCCTACCTGGTGAGGTTCCAAACTGATGAACAACAGTCAAGAATCGGCCGAACAAACGCTTTGTAAGGCACTTCTTTTATGGGTGAGCTACTTATCCTTAAGATCCTTCCTATGAATCACAGTCTGGCGTCTGCTTTTCCTGCTGTTCGTTTATTTGGTCATTTCACTTAAGATCGCTTTCGATAGTTACTCCTAGATATTTTTCCGGTAGATACTGTTTATAGCAGTCTGTCATCAATTGTATAGTTGTAGAGTAGTGGATCTCTTTGTCTATCTATTCGCAATATGTTGCATTTATTGACGTTCAGGGTCAACTGCCAGAGCCTGCACCATTCTTGAATCCTCTGCAGGTCATTATGCAAACCAGTATTGTCTTCAGGTATTGTTACTATGTTATAGACAACCACATCATCTGCGAACAATCTTAAAGAGCATCTTACGATTCCTACTAGGTCATATACACACATTGTAACCAGTAATGGTGCTATCACACTCCCTTGGGGTACTCCGAAAATTAACTTTGCATATGTACCTTTGGTTCCATTGTGTTGAGTTATATGTGTAAGGAAGTCTTGAATCCATTCGAAAATGTGGTCCGGCAGTCGGTAACCTCCCATTTATTTTACTAGATGGCAGTGCGCGGCGATTCCAGATATCTTGCTGAAGTGAAGGACCATGCATCAACCTTAGCTTTGTTGTCTACAACGTTAGGGATTCCGTGGAGGAAGAGTGCGAGCTGGGTTTCAAAAGATCTCTGATCTTTTGATGGTTTTTATAGAGGAGATTTTCGTTCTCCTAAAACGTTGTAATTTTTAAACATAAAATGTGTTCCATAATTCTACAACAGATTGACGTCAACGATATAGACCTATAATTATGTGCATGTGTCCTGCGACCCTTCTTGAAAACGGAAATGACCTGCTTTTTTTTCCAGTCGCTAGGTACCGTTCGTTGCTCTAGTGAACTACGATAAACTGCTGCTATAAGTGGAGCAAGTACAAGCCTCTTCACATCTATTTGGACCTGCTTATGGCAGGGAAGCCTTGGTATCTATAATGTCTAGCCCCCATACTCCTCTCAGTTACCAAATCAGCAGTTCCTTGGTGCCTTAGGATAATTCCTATCAACCGACCTCTTCTTTTAGTCAAATTGTGGCATAAGTTTCTTTTATCCCCTATTAGATTCAGTACCAACTCGATAGTCAGAACCTGATCATATAGTATAATGTGCTAGCTTGCAAAACAGGAAGGTGAGACGGACACTAATGGACTCTTCAAGGCAGAATAATGAACTTGGGCTGGTACCCAAAAATAGTGGCCGAAGGGCATTTTTGGGACAATCCTTTGATATCTTAAGTGAACAAACCACCCAGTTGTGCAAGCCTAATTTAATGGCCTTTATGTAAACAAACTTTCACTTGGTCATATGTTATGTTTATTTGGATCATAATTAATGGGCAATAAATGTCATGTAATTAACATAATTTATGGGCAACGTGGCGCCATTGTGGCTTCATGTGTAGTCAGTGTTTTTAGATAAAGGTGATGACTGTTATTGTTAATGACGGTAATTTATGGAAATTGGAAATTTGTGGTAAGGTCTTATGGAACCAAACTGCTGAGGTCATCGGTCGCTAAGCTTACACATTACTTAATCTAACTTAAACTAACTTACGCTAAGGACGACACACACACCCATGCCCGAGGGAGGACTCGAACCTCCGACAGGGGGAGCTGTGCAGACTGTGACAAGCCACCCAGACCACACGGGTAATTTTTGACCCAAAAAAATTATGTCCCTGTCACCCCCTCTGTGATGCTACTGGCCACACCCCAACCATCACACCCTCCCCTCCTTAGTGGTCCCCAGTGTCCTGAGAGTGTCGTTTTTAATATGGACCTGACTCAAGCAGCAGCAGCAGTAGTAAATTCAGGTGATGTTGCAAATTTCCAGCACAGCATAGCACCCACCCACCTTGTCCTAGGTTTTGTGAATGTTTGGTACCCATCTCCATTTTCTGCAACAAGTGACGACGCTATTTACTGCTTCGTAGATGATTTTTAAGAAGACTCACATTTCATTGCAGTTTTAATGATTTCCTCTCACTTTTTAAGAAAATACGTATAAATACTGGTGCGTTTGCTAATCTCGCCTATTTTTTAGGAAGACACATGTAAATACTAGTTTCATAATTAATTTTACCGATTTTCTAAGACAACATACATAAATTTGGATTTCGCTGCTATTTTAATAGTTTTCAGGGAACACACATAAGAATAAGGGATCGTTCATAACAAAAACATGGCTTTAACAGTTTAATACATTTTTACCTAGTATTCCGCAAGTGGCTACTTTTTTCAGGAAGACACACGTAAAAATATCGGTCAATCAGTCACCACATCGCAGTAATATAAGAAATTTTACCGGTATTTAGCGTTAAACAATTTTTATTCAACAACAAAATACGCATCATGTCTATGTTTCGCTTAAAACGGAGTTATTCTCCACACCTTTTTGTGTATGGCGCAAATATCTCTAATACTTTGAGATAATACTGGACTTTGTGGGAAGATACTGGCTAGGAAATTTCTACAGAGAAAGGTATATACTTCGCTAATTCGTTCCATACCTGCGCCACTCCCACCAGGATAGTAGTGGGGCAAAGAGAGTTCTACACCACTTCCTTTGAGCAGGCTGTATACATTGAAAGGCAAGCATACATACAGGGGTAGATTATCCCGTCCCCTTAACCTATTATTATGCCAATTGATGTATGACTTCCTAGGCTTTGCTTTATGATCCCCCAGGGATAATCCATCCTGTGTAGCTGTCCACCCCTCCATCCCCCCCTTCCTCCTCCCCCACCTCTCTGGGAAAAGGGATGCCAATCATTGGACACTTTTGTTTTTGTCATACCCTCTGCAGTTCAGTTCTGAGCCACTTTTCCTGCTCATGGGAAATCCCCACTCCTCCTCCTCTCCTCCTTCCCATTCCCTCCCCCACCTCCTTCCTCTACTCTCTCATCTGGAAATTGGTGGGAAATACTGAGTTGTTGGTGTGGAAGGAACTCACGAAAAATCTGTGTCAATTATATGGCTGAAGACATGGTAATGTACTGTTTATTTATAAAATTCAGTTTGCATTTTCTTCATTTAATCAATCTGTGGAAGACAACTCCTCCCCTCCCCCAAGTGGAAAAAAGACTCAGTGTGTGTTGAACTGCTGGAGAGGAAGGCCGTAAGGTGCTATCTTTGTTTATTTATAAGTGGACTATCCTACAGACGCCTTCCCTCCCCCATTTGTGAATTGGTGGGCAAAGCTCAGTCTGCATTGAGCTACAAGACTGGGAAGATCTCATTACATGAAATGGGGGGTACATTCGAGCAACATATTGTTTATTTATGTAAACATCAAATAAAGGAAAGAAAAGTTACGAAGTGGGGCAGTGTCATGTGAAACTGTGATGAATACTAATTGAAGTGGGAAAGCTGAAAGTGATGTGATTATAATGTTGTGACTATTCCTTATGTTGTATTCCATGTTGCAGTGTGGTGTATGTCATGTAAATAAGTATGTGTGGTTTGCATGGGAGAGTAGCAAGGTAGTTTCAGAGGTAGTGGGTTATGCATGTTCCTTTTGTACCGCTCGGTCTGGAGGAAAGTTTCGTGATGATGGTTGTGAGAGTCGAAGTGTGAGATATAGCACAAAAAAAAAAAAAAAAAAGATCCACCATCCTATCCAGAAAGTGCACTGTAGCATTAAATAATTACGAGACAATAAGATACAGAATCACCAATGTAAAGCCATGCCCACTTGGCGGAATTTCTCATGTGTTATTGTTGTAGGTTATAGAATTTGTGTGTTTAGATTATAGAATTTATCGGAATAAATAAGATAGTGAAAAGAAAAAGATTGGTGGTGTTTTCCTTCGAATTGTATGTTGTCATGATATCCAGAATTTATAATGTGTGCGCCATTCATATTCAGTGCGATGGTCATGTGTTGATAAAAGCCGTTAAATAATAAAAAAAGAAAATGTGGTATTGCCAGTGCGTAGTGAACAGTCAGAGTAGTGTAAATTACTAATAGTCAGATGTGCGTTTCCGTTGCGTAATATTCATACAGGAGAATAATTTGTAACTTAATTGTGAGTACTAGAGTTCCTGTTACTCGACAAATAAGAATGAATCCACTCGCTTGGCAGACCACTCATCTTGCAGGCCTGACTGCTTGATGCCACAGTATGAGCAAGGCATGTGGGTGCCTCTCAGCTTAATATGTCCGAATGCCTCTTCCTCACACAAGCTATTAACAAAGCATTTAGTAGATTGCGCTTCCAATGTCCTGGTATGTGTTATTACGCCTTCTAAGGAAAAGAAATTCACAAAGTTTAAGAATGCTCACCATCAGGAGCGATGCCCGTTTGTGGTGTATGCCGACCTTGAATGCCTCCTCAATCCTAAGACCCATTGTGAAGGTGACCCTGAAGCCTCACATACAATCTTCACAAAAAAATACGTACCATATGTGCCATTGTATCAAGTGGTATCATCCTATGATTCGAGTCTTAACCAATACAAATCTTATCTCAGGGGTAATCTTGCGGTTTTGCTTCCCTCTGAGCTTGAAAGCTTTTCATGGGAAGTTGATAAACTTTACAGCGACAACATTTCAATGACCAAACAGGAGAAGAATGAAGATTTGTACAATATGACTGCCATATATGTGGACTGCCGTTAGGCAGAAAAGTGGAAACTCCTTGTACGAACCACTGTCATCTTACAGGGAAGTTCCGTGACGCAGCTCACAATACGTGCAACTTGGTCAGTTAACACAATACATACCCGTTTTCTTTCATAATTGAAGTGGACATGATGCTCACTTTCTTATTGAGCACTTGACTAATTACTGTATGAAGAATGATCAGGTCAGTGTCCTGAGAGTGCTGAGAAGTAAATCTCATTCTCCAAACTAATGACAGCAGGAATTATGTTCCGCTTCTTGGCACACTGCATTTTATATGGGAACCACTCCAGAAACTTCTGTAAACTCTACCTCAGAAGGACATGCACATCACCCAAGCTGCATTTCCTGACATGCAAAAGTTTCGACTACTTACTAGCAAGGGGTTGTTTGCATACGAATTTGTGGATAATATGGCAAAAGGCAACGAAACCAGGTTACCTGAGATAACTGGATTGTCCAGAAACCTTACAGGAGACGCCATAACGGATTAAAAGTATGAGCATGTAGTGAATATCTGGCGGGAAATCAACGTCTCCACTTTAAGAGAGTATGCACAGCTTTACATGGACACAGACGTGTAATTGCTCGTGGATGTTTTCGAGAAATTCTGGTGTCTATGGATGACCACATATTCTCTGGATTCCGCCTTTTATCACGCAGCACCTGAGTTTCCTTTTGACGCTATGCGTGAGAAAACGAAGCTCAGCATTGAACTATTGACTGATGCTGCCATGCTTCTGTTCTCTGAGTGTGGGATCCGTGGGGCACTGTCAACCATAGGAATGGCAAGAAAAATAACCCACATTTGGGTGAGAAGTTCAAAGCATCCCTTGATTCGAGTTACATCTTGTACCTGGATGCTAGTAACCTATACGGGCACACCATGCAACAATAACTGCCGACTGGCGAGTTTCGATGAGTGCCTGAAGAAGAATACAAGGGATTAGGTGGAAAAATCGAGAGTATGGTGGCTCATTCTAATGTGGGGTATATGGTAAAGGCAGAACTCATGTTCCCTATTAGTCTGAATTACACACACGATGATTTGTCTGCATCTGGAGCAACTAGCTCCATGAGGAGGCTCCACCCCAAAACTGATGAGAACGCTGGGAAGTAAGTGTAAATAAATTATTTACTGTTGTAATCTTCAGCTGTTTCCCAGACTGGGGATGAGGCTGGTTAGGATCACTGAGGCTATCTTCTTCAAGTAATCCCCCTGGTGGAATGATTTGAGTACAAAACAGCTTCCACGACTTTGAGAAAGTTTTTTTAAAATTAATGAACAATTCAGTTTTAGACAAAAAACTGGAGAATTTGAAGAAACATCATGAAATTTTGTTTAGAACCACAATGGGATGGGTGTTGGGACATGAGAAAATGCATTGCCAGACCAAATTCTAAATTGGTTAGAATATTCAATGAGAACTTTGTTGTAGTAGAGTCCGCAAAACCTATCTATATGTGCATATTAGACCTATCCAAAAATCACGTGTACCAATCATGCTTGCGAAAACTCATTTTGCTGAGCCAAAGTTACTTTATATGGATAGAGATAGCTCCATCTGTTGGATGAACGGTAGTGATCCATATGAAGTAATGAGGTGCTGTGGAGCAGAATTCGGCACATCTTTATACATGGCCAATAATCCTTATGGTATTGTTCCAGAGAGCGTGAAGGGTATCGGTCTAATGAAAGACAAGGCGAACGGGTCACCGGTTGTGGAGTTTGTTGATATGCAAGCAGTAAAACTATGCATATTGCACACTGTAAAGTGACACCCAGAGGCTGGCTAAGAGTGTGTGTCATGCGGCACCGAGAGCCCTCTTGATCGAAGACTACTTGCATTGCCTCTACAGTGGTGTTCATGATGCTCTACCACAGCCACAGCATGTGGTGCTGCAAAGTAAAATCTGATCGAGAAGACATGAGGTGTACACTGTGCTACAATCTCAAGTCAGCCTTTCGCATCATGACACTTAAAGGGTCATTTGTTATGAAGCGATTGAAACTCTCCCATAGTCACACTATTCACTTGTTCAGAGAGAGGGTGGTAGGAGACTCCTGTTAAGTGAGAGTGTAAGAATGAGAATGGGTGTAAATGTTGGAGAATAATATGATTCTTTTATCATAGTGTAAGTAGTTTTGTGTGTGTTTGTGTGTGTATGTATGTGGTGTAAACATTTATTTATTTATGCACACCATGTGTGTGAAGAATGTGTACTATGTACACTTGTAAATACAGTACACACCTTGCAAAAAAAAAATATCTGCACACGACATTTGTCGACAAGACTGTACTTTTAAAATATATGCACATGACGTGTGTTGGCAAAAATTGTACATGCATTGCATGTCATATAAATAGAATAGTTTTTAAGTTTCACCTGCAGCTAGCAGTCGAAGTCTGATTACTTTTTAAATGTTCTGATATGTATATATAGCTCACAGTCCATCAGAAATGCAGTTGTTTTTGTTCTATAACAACCACGTAACTGCTACTATTTGGACTATGGGACTTAGTTGTAGTGTGAGAGTAAAAGTACCTCTGCATTAGTTTTACTGTACATTTACATAAATGATAACTGTGAATATTTCAAGCAGTTAATTTTTTGTTATTATGTAACACTGCATTGAAATGCAGTATTAAAATAAAACTGTATCTCAAGAATTAAATTGTATCTCAAGAATCAAACTGACTGAATAAACGAAAAAATCATTATCATACATCTTCGTTGGTGTTATTTACCGAAAACTTATACCATTTTCATGTACATAAAGGATATACAAGATACAAAGAACATTAGTTTTAAACATGAGGGTGAAGTTTAAGATGGAGGATAGCGAAACATATGTGATTACTGCATGGGGTATACATCTATCATGAAGTATATGTTATGGTAGCAGGTAGGACGTGACCACACCTGCTTACAGAGACATATAGCACGAATTTATAAAATGATATCTCCTACACTGAAGGAAAACCACAGATATAGTGTCTAGGTAAAGTTACATACTAACAAAGTGTGAAAGAAAAAGTACACATATTGTGAGATAAAAATTCATTTATTTTTCACGCAACTTGAGAGCAATTTTATGTTTTCATAAGCAGGCACAACACTATTTTCACACATCTCCTTCTGATTCTTGAGTTGGTGGTGAGCAGGACACCTGTAGAATTCCAGGTCTTGAATAGCAGCAAACTTGAAGATTCGACACACCCATGTGATCTTCTCCTTGCCTTGGACATAGGTGATGGTATATGAGTGGTCACAGTATATTTACAGGGTATACCAGGATCATCACAATGAATTCCATGGTAGAAGTGTGTTAACTACTTTGTGCTCCTCTGCGTTTTAGTACACTTCACATCCCAGAAAGACTCGCCGATGCAGTGCTTGGTGAGAATGTCTCTGTTATACCAGAATCTTCTGTGTATGCTATGAATTCAGCATTTTGAAATATGGACTGTCCACGCTTATCCTCATGCACACCCTGAGCATTTGCAATGATGTTCACTCCTTGAGATACGTTTGTGAAATGCTCTGGCTGTAGCACCTGTTCATTTATAGAGATCACTGCCCAACACCAGTGAGGAGGCAATAGTTACCCATACGCTCATGCAGAACTAGAACATGTGCTGTAGCGTGTTCTCGCAAATTTGCTGAAGGTTCAAATTCAGTTCATACATCTATAAGTCCACAGTTACACTGAAGAGCTAAAGAAACTGGTACATCTGCCTAATATCGTTTAGGGCCCCCGCGGGCTCGCAGAAGTGCCGAAACGCGACGTGGCATATACCCGACAAATGTCTGAAGTAGTGCTGGAGGGAACTGACACCATGAATCTTGCAGGGCTCTCCATAAATCCATGAGAGTACCAGGGGGTGGAGATCTCTTCTGAACAGCACATTGCAAGGCATCCCAGATATGCTCAATAGTTTTCATGTATATGGAGTCTGTTGGCCAGCGGAAGTGTTTAAACTCAGAAGAGTGTTCGTGGAGCCACTCTGTAGCAATTCGGGACGTGTGGGGTGTCGCGTTGTCTTGCTAGAATTGTCCAAGTCCGTCGGAATGGAATGCACAATGGACATGAATTGATGCAGGTGATCAGACAGGATGCTTACGTACGTGTCACCTGTCAGTGTAGTATCTAGACGTATCAGGGGTCCCATATCACTCCAACTACACATGTCCCACACCATTACAGGGTCCATGGATTTCTTGAGTTTGTCTCCCTGTCATTACACGTCCATCCGCTCGATACAGTTTAAAACGAGACTCGTCCGACCACGTAACATGTTTCCAGTCATCAACAGTCCAATGTCGATGTTGATGGGCCCGGGCGAGGCGTGAACCTTTGCGTCGTGCAGTCATCAAGGATACGCGAGTGGGCCTTCGGCTCCGAAAGCCCATATCGATGATATTTCGTTGAATGGTTCGCACGCTGACACTTGTTGACGGCCCAGCATTGAAATATGCAGCAATTTGCGGAAGGGTTGCAATTCTGTGACGTTGAACGATTTACTTCAGTCGTCGTTGGTTCCATTATAGTAGTATCTTTTTCCAGCCCAAGCGATGTCGAAGATTTGATATTTTGCCGGATTCCTGATATTCACGTTACACTCGTGAAATGGTCATACTTGAAAATTCCCACTTCATCGCTACCTCTGAGATGCTGTGTTCCATCACTCGTGCCCCGACTATAACACCACGTTCAAAGTCACTTAAATAGTGGTAACCCTCCGTTGTAGCAGCAGTAAACGATCTGACAACTGCGCCATACACTTGTTCTCTTATATAGGCGTTGCCGACGGCAGCACCGTATTCTGCCTGTTTACACACCTCTGTAATTGAATACACATGTCTATACCAGTTTCTTTGGCGCTTCAGTGCGATTATCTCTTTCTGTTCTGAGCAGGCCATTACGGTGACTGGCGCCAACTCCTTGAATTTCCGTGGGCTGAAGAGACATCCATCCCCTTCGTACTATGAAGCACGGAAACTCGCACACATTTCATACACTACATGTATAAGTTTTCATCCCACTACAGGTGTAAATTACCACGTGGGTAGAATTCGGAATTTGGGCTGACTCTAGTATTAGCTACCCTTCAGCTGTCAAATTTGGTGGAGTCGCTTGCTATGTATTTCCTCTTCTTTTGGTCTGAAACGCAGTATGATGAATCTGGGTATCTCCAACTGAACAGAAGTTTTAATAGCCGACATTTCTTGTTAGCAGTTGGTAGCACCGGGTACTCGAAAACACAGAAAGTTAATGGTAGAAATACATTGTCATTCAGAAGTTTTAAAATCTTTAAAAGCTGCTCACCTGATACAGCGACGTGTGGAATTTCTCATTTTATTTTACTTATGGTGATCTCACTTTCCTCTTGAGGTCTTTGTCTGTTGCTCTTCATTGCACTCGGTATCAGAATTAGTTCCTGTTTCACATTCATAACAATCACCACATGTCTTCAAAGCAGCCCAAAATTTTTTTAGACGTATACATGCAGTAAATCTTTTGTACTCTTCCACTGTTCTACACACTGGCTCGTCTGTGAACCATCCAACATTTTCTAAATCTTTCGTATCCGAACGACAAGCAGAGTCTTGCGTTTTAAGAGTAGATGCTATGCCTACACTTTGTGTACAGTTATTGATGCTATGCCTACACTCTGTGTACGGTCAACCTTGTCTCCACTGAGTTCACGTGGTATCTCATGAAACAGGAATGGTGAAGCGTTACATGTAAGAATCAATGCCGCTGTTGAAGTACTTTCCCTTTTCGCAAATGATCCCTCAAGGTATACGAAACTCTTGCATGAGCTGGTTAGAGCACCTCGGTGTTGGATAACAATTCTGATTTCATCGTTCTTGTTAAATGCGACTGAAGCATAAGGTTTATGCGAGAGCTATTCCTGTCGTATAATGTGCCTGTTATATTTTGCCGGGTTGGCCATACCGAACGATGTCGTTGCGACGTTTCAGACCTACTGATTTAAGGAACTCGTAGTTTTCGTCTGTTATCATCTTGCTGTTCTGTTGCAAAGCGCCAAGTTGTGAGTTGTGTGCAGTGGTTTTATACCTTATGCTCATCCTGTCTTCGCTGAAAGTACACGGATACTGACAAGCTGGAGACCGCTGAAAGTCCTTGCTGGATGGAGGTCGCCACCACTTCCAGTTCCAGCAAGTTGAAGGTCGCTGCCGCCACTTCTACTCCTGGTTGGTTAATGGTCGCTCCCGCCACTGACAGGTCTCTCCACATTTGACGCCACTGCTGGCTCCATTTTGGATGAAGTCATATGTTTTCCTCACCTCTACAGTCGACAAGTTGAATACCCTGGTGCACAATAAGCAGCACCAGTCCAATGTCTGATTTGTTCCTGGGAGTTATACAGGGTGATTCAAAAAGAATACCACAACTTTAGGAATTTAAAACTCTGCAACGACAAAAGGCAGAGCTAAGCACTATCTGTCGGCGAATTAAGGGAGCTATAAAGTTTCATTTAGTTGTACATTTGTTCGCTTGAGGCGCTGTTGACTAGGCGTCAGCGTCAGTTGATGTTAAGATGGCGACCGCTCAACAGAAAGCTTTTTGTGTTATTGAGTACGGCAGAAGTGAATCGACGACAGTTGTTCAGCGTGCATTTCGAAAGAAGTATGGTGTTAAACCTCCTGATAGGTGGTGTATTAAACGTTGGTATAAACAGTTTACAGAGAATGGGTGTTTGTGCAAAGGGAAAAGTTCTGGACGCCCGAGAACGAGTAATGAAAATGTAGCACGCATTCAGCAAGCATTTGTTCGCAGCCCAGGAAAATCGACTCGCAGAGCTAGCAGAGAGCTGCAAATTCCACAATCAACTGTATGGAGAGTCCTACGAAAAAGGTTAGTTATGAAACCTTATCGTCAACTACCCGAGGCGATGGATCGGCCGCCAGGCAGCCCGTGACAGAGCACTTCATCACTGGCCTCCAAGAAGCCCTGATCTTACCCCCTGCGATTTTTTCTTATGGGGGTATGTTAAGGATATGGTGTTTCGGCCACCTCTCCCAGCCACCATTGATGATTTGAAACGAGAAATAACAGCAGCTATCCAAACTGTTACGCCTGATATGCTACAGAGAGTGTGGAACGAGTTGGAGTATCGGGTTGATATTGCTCGTGTGTCTGGAGGGGGCCATATTGAACATCTCTGAACTTGTTTTTGAGTGAAAAAAAACCTTTTTAAATACTCTTTGTAATGATGTATAACAGAAGGTTATATTATGTTTCTTTCATTAAGTACACATTTTTAAAGTTGTGGTATTATTTTTGAATCACCCTGTATAGAGTTGGTAGGGGTCTGAAAGGTCTTATACCCAGTTCCAACTGATAGCAGGAATCCGTAATTGTACAACTCAGTCTACTGTTGAGGTAGGCCTTTGTTGCAATGTTACACTCGCCACGGATTGTACTGACAGCAAGTATATACACTGACTGGTCACATTTGTAAAATCTGTTAGGCCCCTTCTTCAAAACATGTTCTTTTGTGAGTACCAGTATTTGTCCAGGTAACATTTCTAGTTAAAGTCAGTTGTTGAATTAGCTGTCTTTATTTCGGAGTTAAGTGTGTTGATGCTTGCATGTAGCACAATCCCTTTTCCAGACCGTTTCAAAACGTCCTTTAAATCGTCACCAGGTCCCATTTCTACAGTATATTTTCTACTATACATTTCCAGATATAGTTCATTGTCAGCCTCTGTGATATTCGGAATGCTACAGTATGTCTCCAGTCCAGTCACCGCAATAATCCACTCCCCATTGCTTAAAACAATTGGTGGAAGTAATTCGCGCGTAATACTATCGATCTTTCTTTTAAAGTCAGGGTATACGACATTGCATCTGAGCCTCGACTGATGGGTGGATGCTTAATGCGTCTCCTTATGATTATATGCTTCTTCGTAAACGTTAGGAGGAATATGACGCACAGATGCACACACAGATGAGTGTTAAAGTCTTGGTAGCGACGAAAATCATAGAACACACGTCCTCCGTCGGTGAGGTTGTAACCCTATACTACTGCGCACGATACTTATTAAAGCCTGTACTATGGTAAGTTGACGGGCTTCACCTTATAAGAAAGGATTTTGGTATATATGTTGACCGCGTGTACCTGAATGGAGGCAAAATCAGACTTTCACCCACTCAGTAACAACAATGATACGTCAAGCAAGTCTGAAGAGCAAATACACTTTAGGACGGACAAGAAACAACAGAGCAGATGCTACCAAATTGTTAATAATACGGTCACCAGCCTAATCAGGCATTAACTGAGTTTCTTCCCAGTACAAGTTGAAGTGCGTTCATACAAAACATCACGTAATAACACTGCATAATATGGTAAATTTTTGAACCAGAAAATCTACTGAACTAATAATTTCACTTTCTGTACTAATATGAACAAGCCATAAATACACAACAATACACTATAATGTTTACTACCAACTTCGTACAGTCTACTGATCTGATTAAAATCGGGCATAGGTTACCCTAGAAATAGCACTTTCGAAACACACATACAATGTCAATTTTGAAAAAGGTAAAACACTAATAAATTTTGGTTTTATATTGACTTTAACTTTGCTGGTCAAATCAGTTCAGTACACTTCAGAATCTAAATGAATAGAAAAGAAAAGGGGGGGGGGGCTGAAACTGTTATGATCACTGTACTGAAAGTTTGGTTATTTAAATCATTAAGCACTCAATATTTCCAATATATGATTTACTACTCTTTTTAGCTTATTTCCTGCTCATTTAATTACCATTTTATCTGCCTCAAATAATTAAACTTCATTACTACACCAATTTTAACATTATCTTCCAACTTTGCCTGACCTATATATTCATTAACAACAAAGTTCTTTATACATCATTCTAACATATATAGGTCTGCATGTAAGTATTATTAACATAAACTTTAAATTTTCTTTTCGGGACACTCGGATTGCACAACATGTGGAAAGGACCCTGTCTAGGTTAGTTGTGAGAATAATTAACTGATAGGACAGTTGTGGTAAAATTTAAGTTGTTATTGAACAGTATGGAACAAAAGTAACACTGGTCCACACGAATACAGTACTAAAAGTTTCAACCTGTTCGTGTCGATGCGGCGGTTGGCGGGCGGCGAGATGGCGAGGCGCACAGCACACATACAATCACAGCTTTGGCTCTTGATGTATCGGCACTTTGCTTCTTCTTAGCGTCGCAATACTTTTCCATTTAGTGCCTATGGAATATAGCCATGCTGTATAGTCGTCGGAAACGGCACATCCGAGGCTCAATGAAATCACGTTTTCCAGGAGAGCCTCCTCGATCCAGAGCGTGTTTCTCAGACCGATGCTCAACTCCGACTACGACTGCTGAGCCCGTTATGCCGAGCCGCGCCCGTGTGCATTTTCCCGCGCTCGCCTGCCATCCACCTTTTACCGCTCCCCTACAGACAGGGTATTCACCAAAGGTTTTGCATTCTACATATCCTAATACATTGCCTACGTATGGACCAGGCGCACAATTACAACTTTAACATCTTACAACAGTTTCAACATTTCTTACATTTCCATTTTGTTATAATACTGCTTGCAATTTGACATAAACATTAATATTCACATCGAAAATTGTTTACAGTTTCTTTAACATAATGACATGAAAAGAAAAAAGAAATGAAATCAGAACATCGCTTACACTAATTTATCGAAAATCAGAAGAAAAAATTATTATATGTACAATAGTATAACGTTGTTGTTGTTACAAGGTATCGTTGTAGATCTTCTGGTGGCAGCAGGTCTGCAAATGAGTCGAAGTAATGGATGTTATTTGTATATTTCTCATCATACGCCACACAGTGGTTTCCTGGTCCGTCAGCAACATCTAAATTCGCATTTCTTCGGATTTCCACATAGTTTTCGGTAATGTATCCCACATAAACACTCCACGGAGTCTTGGTATGCTGAATTGATTCCCAACATACTTGATCAGATCTGTACTTGCAAGCGCTCTATCCGTATAGCCAACGGGCTTCTTTTTATTTATGAAGAGACCTACTCTTTTCTTATATGGTTTCAGATAGAGTCCTTCCCCGATAGCTGTCTCCTCTAGCTGTGCCTGGGAGTTCTTTGCAACGGCCGCAGCACCACCAGATAGTGAAACTATTGCTGAGAGACGTGCGAGAGCAGGAATGATGTCTTGGGCATCAGCAGAACCTGGGGTGCTTCAATTGGTCCTTCACGCCTCAGGGTGCTTTCAGATGTGCACAACGTGCTATGTCCTTAACTTGCTTGACATTAACACCCAAGCCCAACTTAATTTTACCATACATAGCTTATCAATCACAAACGCTACAATGCTCTGCCATATACCAGTATCTTTTCTCGCATGTATTGACTTGGCTTGATCAGCTACAATTCGATCTGCAGCATGACGTCCTGGAGGATCATTATGTTTTCATATACAATATCATGTTCCACACTCAACTCGTCATGCAGATTAATCCCCTTAGGCCCACAAGCCAGACGTTTTTGAACCTTGGTAACAGGCCCACTGTAATTATACCCCGGAATATGCAGTTCGACTATAAGCTTGTTGAGAATACTCACCACCACCTCCTATGGAGTGTCTCCTATCGTGCGTGTCATGCTACTGTGTTGGCTGTGCTCTGTGCACACCATTGTATAGCAGATCTTCAGTGTCAGTAGAGCTGTTTTCTGTTGCAGAAAAACAAAGGCATTTAACTAGTGCTCTATTCCCTCCATGTCGTATGACACACTGTATGAGAAACACACGTGGTTCTGAGCTCTTTTGGATTTCCTCTGTATAAAGGCATACTCAAATTTCATCGCATGTAATGGACTGGCCTGCATTGACCTGAATTCTATAGAACACCTTTGTGATGTTTTGGAACGCCGACTTGGTGCCAGGCGGCTCCGACCAACATCGACACCTCTCCTCAGTGCAGTACTCTATGAAGAATGGGCTGCCATTCCCCAAGAAACCTTCCAAGACCTGATTGAACGCGCGCCAGCAAGAGTGGAGGCTGTCATCAAGACTAAGGGTGGGCCGACACCAATATGCTGGAATTCAATATGATTACCGATGGAGGGCGCCACGAACTTGTAAATCATTTTTAGGCAGGTGTTCGGATACTTTTGATTACATAGTGTATATCCAGCATCTAATATAAATTTTATAATGGTTCAGTATTTCACACTCCATTAGTTTTCCACTTTCTTATATGCTCAAGTCATTTGCAGTATTCCACCATGCATCTCCAAATGTTTGCGTGAATAATTTAGTGTTTTTCTGGGAGACTGAAAAACGCAGTTCGTTAGACCTGTTGTTCTTTGAAATTCCCTGTCTCCTATCTGTATTATTATTTTTTTCTTTTTTTTTAACTTATAGGCTCTGACACCTAATGTTTTGTCTATCCCAGCATAATTGTGATGGTTAATGAAATCAGCGACGCCATCATCGTGTAATTTTGCTGAGTTCATCGAGAAATTTAGTAACTGGTTTAAAGGCTTCTCTCAGCGTCTGCCCTCGATCCAAACGTACTAATTTTAGAAATTGTAACTTTTCTCGAGTAACCTTCCATGTTGTGATGACCTTACGCTTTCTTAGCATCTTGTAATATACTAAGCGAACTCCTTCGCACCTTATGCACATTCCGTCCAATACTATCAATATTTACAGTTAAGTCGTATACATTCATTTCAAGACGAGTAACCCTTGCATCTAACTCGTTGATCAGTCTCGGGGTCTGGAGTTATGACTCTAGATCTTTATGTTCGACAGACTGCAATTTCCCATCCACATATAGACGATGTCTGTCTATATGCATACCCAGCCTCTCAGGTGGAGCACCCAGGATGCATTCACACTTGTCCATGGTATGATGTATACTAACATACCCACCCCTTTCATAGCTATATACGCAGAAACTCCTGAAAGTTGTGTCTGTCAATAACAAGAAATGCATACCGAATGTGATTCCAGTAATCTCCACATATCTTTACAAATTCATTGAATGACATGCCAGTTCTTACATTAGCGTGATAAATATGTTTTAAATTCAAATTGTCTTGTTTGGAGCTATGACGAAATTTGCCTTATCACTCACCAACTGTTTTGGAATTCTGGAATATGTTTGAGTCAAATAAAACACGTCAGCGCCCATATGACCACCAAAACTAAAATGTAATTGAATTTGAACCTGATTTTCCAGAGTGACACACCAAATATGAACATTGTGTTTGATTTACCTTTTTTTGACGGGGTATTTTACTGCTTTGAGTGACTGTTGTGTGTGTTATACCATCGACAACCTGTAGTATCTTTTGCAGTAGCTGATATATAGATTGAAACAGCGTTTTTGAAAATACACATACATGCTCAAAGCGGACTCCATTCGGATGAGTTACCAGCCACATGAGGGCATTTGTCTGGCCGCAGTTGGATGGAACTACAGTTATCACATGTATATTTTTGAGTGGGAGTATCTCATTGTTCTTCTTCTGATCATCTGCCGCACCATTACAGGATCAGACACTACAACTAATGTTTAACCCACTATGCCTTGATATGAACTATATTATGTTTTGGTGTGCAATGGGATTTTGCAGAAAAAATTGTAACAATAAAAAACAGTATGTGTAGCTACTATAACGCAGTCACTGAACAGTTTGAGCGTCAATGGCTATGTTCTGATCAGAGAGAATTTGTCCTCTTACATCTTTTCGTAGGTATATATAGAAACACCTGAAAGTTTCGACCATCAATCGGTTTGACGATGATTGAAGAAGAAGAAGAAGAAGGAGAAGAAGAATAAGATATTGACTGTAATGACAACGAAGTTTACCATCCTCATGCTAAGCATCCAGTATTCTGTATTTACTTATTTTTTTCCACAGTACAATGTGAAGATGGAGTGATTGAGGCAATGTGCTGCTGTTGTGACATTCAGGAAATTGTGCTGAAGATATTGTTGGCAATGATGCAGTAAATAATTCCAACTGAACAACGTTATAATGAGAGATATGAACAAAGTAAAACATGGTTTGCAATAATATACATATTTTTTATTAAACAGGTCTACACTGGATGCACAACATAAAAATCCAGTTCGTTCTTACTTTATCTTCACATCTGTAGATAATTTAGCAAACAAAACTTTCTTGTATGCACAGAATTCAGTACATATTTCTCTCTAACTTACAGGTATTCGTTTAGCTTCTTCCTTTGAAACCATATTGATGCAGAGTTCTAAATCATCTGAATGCACACTACACATACGGAGATAGTTCACAATGACTTTATACACAGCTTGAACATAAGGCAGCCTACAGTTGAGTCTTTCTAACACAAGGCATAGCACCATCCGTAGCCTGAAAAATTTTGTAACGATGGGGTGATTCAGATAAGTGGAGCGATCTCCAGATCTCACCATGAGGGTCATGCCATCATACAATAATGTTATAGATAGCGTCAGGCTAGTACAGTAAATGTCATTCTGGGGGTGAAAGAGATGGACAATATGTGGTGGTCGTTTGTTGATTGATGTAGGGTTCTACTTGACACAGTTCATCCCATTCCAACACCATAAAAAACACTTTAACACTTCTCAGATCATTTTAAATCTCTATCACACCACACCAGTCACTGTCTACTAACGCTTCTACGAGGGCAGTTCAATAAGTAATGCAACACATTTTTTTTCTGAAAAAGGGGTTGTTTTATTCAGCGTTGAAATACACCAGGTTATTCCCCAATCTTTTAGCTACACAACACAATTTTTCAACGCAATCTCCATTCAATGCTACGGCCTTACGCCACCTTGAAATGAGGGCCTGTATGCCTGCACGGTACCATTCCACTGGTCGATGTCGGAGCCAACGTCGTACTGCATCAATAACTTCTTCATCATCCGCGTAGTGCGTCCCACGGATTGCGTCCTTCATTGGGCCAAACATATGGAAATCCGACGGTGCGAGATCGGGGCTGTAGGGTGCATGAGGAAGAACAGTCCACTGAAGTTTTGTGAGCTCCTCTCGGGTGCGAAGACTTATGTGAGGTCTTGCGTTGTCATGAAGAAGGAGAAGTTCGTTCTGATTTTTGTGCCTACGAACACGCTGAAGTCGTTTCTTCAATTTCTGAAGAGTAGCACAATGCACTTCAGAGTTGATCGTTTGACCATGGGGAAGGACATCGAACAGAATAACCCCTTCAGCGGTCCAGAAGACTGTAACCATGACTTTACTGGCTGAGGGTATGGCTTTAAACTTTTTCTTGGTAGGGGAGTGGGTGTGGCGCCACTCCATTGATTGCCGTTTTGTTTCAGGTTCGAAGTGATGAACCCATGTTTCATCGCCTGTAACAATCTTTGACAAGAAATTGTCACCCTCAGCCACATGACGAGCAAGCAATTCCGCACAGATGGTTCTCCTTTGCTCTTTATGGTGTTCGGTTAGACAACGAGGGACCCAGCGGGAACAAACCTTTGAATATCCCAACTGGTGAACAATTGTGACAGCACTACCAACAGAGATGTCAAGTTGAGCACTGAGTTGTTTGATGGTGATCCGTCGATCATCTCGAACGAGTGTGTTCGCACGCTCCGCCATTGCAGCTGTGCACGGCCGGCCCGCACGCGGGAGATCAGACTGTCTTGCTTGACCTTGCGGCGATGATGACACACGCTTTGACCAACGACTCACCGTGCTTTTGTCCACTGCCAGATCACCGTAGACATTCTGCAAGCGCCTATGAATATCTGAGATGCCCTGGTTTTCCGCCAAAAGAAACTCGATCACTGCCCGTTGTTTGCAACGCACATCCGTTACAGACGCCATTTTAACAGCTCCGTACAGCGCTGCCACCTGTCGGAAGTCAATGAAACTATACGAGACGAAGCGGGAATGTTTGAAAATATTCCACAAGAAATTTCCGGTTTTTTCAACCAAAATTGGCCGAGAAAAAAAATGTGTTGCATTACTTATTGAACTGCCCTCGTATACCAATATTTATTCGCTTTGAACCACCAGCTGTTAAATTATAACTTGAGGTGAAAAACAGTCGAGCACTGGGAGGAGTCGGCAGCTTCTCATCCACCACATCAACACTTTGTAATTGTGGTAACGCCGGAATGTTCTGGTAATCTCCATATGTTGGAGACCAGTACTGATCTGATTGTGTGGTGTAGGACCCCTGGCACAATTCTTCGGACTGCCTAATTGTTTTCAGCGACAAGTGTGATAGATAATAGCAGCTCGTTGCCCTGCTCCAACGTCCTGGTCAGGTGTGCTGTAGGATCCCACGGTGCTGCTGCTGCTGGTGGTCCCTACAGCTGGAGGTCTCTGCAAGTCCCAATGAGCCAGTGCTGGCTGCTGCTGGCCCAGACATGCCTGAGATGTCTGACCAAGGAAAAAGAAGAAGAAGAAGAAGAAACATTACAAATTCCACAGACAAAGACACGAAGTTGAACAAAGACGTGGAACTTTACCACATGTACTTACTTTTTCTGTGAGGTGGAGGCAGATGATGATCTTAGCTGTTGTTAGCGTTTCATGATTTTTCCACTGACTGGCTGACTGTGACTGAGACTGCGTCCATCTTATATCCCCTGATGTTATGATCATGTCACCAGATGCAGTATTCCTGCATTCCTGTAGGCTCCCACCAATTTCCAGGTGGCTGAGAGTTGAATGTTATGTTCGTATTTGTTCCAAGGGAACGAAACCCGTTTCAAGCACCCTCAGTCAAGCCCCATGCACCAAGGTAAGCACCTCTGGTTGCTTCAGTCTGGGGTAGTGAAGTAGAACGAAGTTGTCTCCTGCACTGTGGTTTCAAAGGCTATCTCAAAACACACAAACAGTCCCAACACAGGCAATAGTGTCTATGAGCTGCGAAATGCATCCCCAACCCATCCTACTGCATCACCATTATTTGCTGAAACGTGTTCCCCCTACACTTATGCATTATCACCTCCTTCCATTCCCCACTTAGGAGGCCATGGTCGCAGTTCTCAGCTGTGTTTTTACAGGTAATTCATATACTAAACTCATCTCTGTCCATCACCAACATCTAGTCAAATGAACACATTTCCCTCTACAAATAAAGACAGCACCTTCCTCCCCAGCCTTTTCCCCACCAATTCAAAAGTGAGGGAAGGGAGGGGAGGAGCCTTGGCTCCCATAAACTGACTAAGTAAAGAATATGCAAATTGAATTTTATAAATAAATAATATATTATTAAGTCCCCAGCAATGTAATTGACATTGATTTGAATTTTATGTTGTAATAGACTTTCACACCAACAGTTCGGCACTCACTGAGCGTTTCCTGCTGGAGAGGGGAGGGATGGGGAGGGGTGAGGTAGGGAGGAGAGGTGGGGAGAGCTGTGGATTTCTCAGGAGGGGAAAAGTGTTTCAGAACTGAACTGGGGAAGAGAGTGACAAGAATGTGTCCTTACCTAAGGAGGTAGGGGAGGAGGAAGAGAAGGGGGAAGATGAGGGTTTCTCAGAAGGGGCTCACAAATCAACCCCACTGAGGGTCATAAATAAATTAGCATATCAATAGATTAAGTGGAGGGTGAGAGGTGTAATTTGCCCCTAAATGTATTCTTGTGCCTGAATGTATGCAACCCACACAAACAAAGTGACATAAAATTCTCTTTACCTCACTGTTTGGGGTAAGGATAGGTGAGCTATGCACTGTACTAAAAACATTAAGTTTCCTTAATTCATCCAATGTTTTCTATCACATGGCACCTTACTGCTCAATCCAAAGTGCTTGTCTTGAAATCATGAGGGCAATGGGAAGAGGGCTACCATTACTTCTTCATTTAAAACTAGAAAAAAAGTACGACTGAAGGCAGAGTTCACCAGCAAGTTCATCAGCACATGGATAAACAAAACATTACCATTACATAGCTCGCGTTCTCTTGGCTGGCTTCTCTGTCCCCCCCCCCCACACCCTTCCCCCATCCCACTCCCCTGCCCAGCGCTCATGGGGAGATAAGTGAAGAGCATGTCTGTCCTGCACTGCAGTCAGCCTCTATGGAAGACATCCAGCCATCCATATTTCGATTAAAGGAAATCGAGTAACAATAGAAACGCAATGTACTAGGCCAATCTGCATACGCGAATTATCCCATTAGTCTGGACACTTCCCCATGCAGCTGCTGGTGGTCCAGCCTGTGCATTTGTCCAGTGGTGTCGCAAGGCCTGCACGAACCTCTTCCATAACAAGACCTGTGCAGTAGGTTTTGTTTAGCCATTTGTACTGGCAGTGGTACTGTGCTAATGCACAGAATACACCTGAACAGCGCGTTGGTATACCATTTACGTCGTCTAAAACATCATTTCCATGTGACACAAAGCTTGTATACGTTTTCAGAGGTATATGACTTCATATGTTTTACGAAACTCAGGTTCAGTCGCGGTTTGACAATTCCAGTATTTATTTTCCCTCATTTCGACAGAACGAGTTCCAGTTATGTTCCAGTTACAGTAGATAGTCCTCTGTTCGCTTTAGCTCCACTATCGCAGCGATCAAGCGATCAGATATACAGTGTGTCACTCGTAGGAATCGTCAAACGTGTTTGTTTTTCATCTGCAATTAGAATCTTTCGTGATTTGCACACGGAAAGAATGTCTATCCGTTGGTCAGAATTTCTGAGCTGCAGAGTAATTTCATAATTTCATTCACCATATTTATCTAGAGTCAATATGGTAAATTTTAGTCTCCTAATTAAGATATCAGTCCTTCCATTTGTAGACAGAGAAAACTCACGGAAGAATGTGCATCATCCTTCCAGTATTCTCAGTCAGTCATGAAATCTCTTCTACAACTTTGCAGAGGATGGATAATAATTACGATTGTAACGTAATTATATTTTATAACTGAGCTTTTGAAAGAAAATGCTAAATCAAAAGTCAATGTGGCGTCAGTTATCTCGCCAGGCCAGATTTTAAGCGGGCCACAATCTTCAATGAAGAATTTGTCGCTGTGGAGATGAGCAGAGTTTCGATAAATTTCACGAAACCTGTTGTTGTTGGTATGTGTATTAGTACTTTCCCAATTCCACATTTACCGATTTCACGACTTTGCGAAGGAGAAATTCACTAATACAGACAGTTTCATCTACTCTGTAAAAGGTTGTGATCAATATAAAGTAATTAGAAACTTTTACTAGGGATTCAACATGTCCAACTTACAGACGATAATCCTTACAGTATTATACCTAAAAACAAAGAAGTTATCGACTTGATGAGGGACAAGGCGAATGATGTGCAGACAGTGGAGTTTGTGGATCTTAGATACAAAATGTATGCATGCTACCCACAAACGGGTGTCACCCAAAGGTGGGCCAAGGGTGTATGTCGTGCGGCCTCCATCGCTATCACGGATGACAGTTATTTGGAGTTCCTCCTTCCTGTTGGGAATTCCTGTTCTTCTCCAAATATACAGTGTGCCAAGCGAGCATTTGATCGCGAGACCATGAGGTGTACACTATCTTGCAACTTAAAATAGGTTGAAACTTCCTGGCAGATTTAAACTGTGTGCCTGACTGAGACTCGAACTCGGGACCTTTGCCTTTCGCGGGCAAGTGATCTACCATCTGAGCTACCGAAGCACGACTCACGCCCGGTCCTCACAGCTTTACTTCTGCCAGTATCTCGTCTCCTACCAAACTTTACAGAATCTCTTCTGCGAAACTTGCAGAACTAGCACTCCTGAAAGAAAGGATACTGCGGAGACATGGCTTAGCCACAGCCTAGGGGATGTTTCCAAAATGAGATTTTCACTCTGCAGCGGAGAGTGCGCTGATATGACACTTCCTGGCAGATTAAAGCTGTGTGCCCAACAGAGACTCGAACTCGGGACCTTTGCCTTTCGCGGGCAGAAGAGCTTCTGCAAAGTTTGGAAGGTAGGAGACGAGATACTGGCAGAAGTAAAGCTGTGAGGACCGGGCGTGAGTCGTGCTTCGGTAGCTCAGATGGTAGAGCACTTGCCCGCGAAAGGCAAAGGTCCCGAGTTCGAGTCTCGGTCGGGCGCACAGTTTTAGTCTGCCAGGAAGTTTCATGTCAGCGCACACTCCGCTGCAGAGTGAAAATCTCATTCTTAAAATAGGTTTATTGCATCATGATGACAAACGATACATCTGTGTGGATGGTATCGAGACTCTCCCATACACTATTTGCTTGAGTGATTCAGTGTGCTGTTTAATTATAAATAGTGTGTATGTGTGGAACAGTTGCATGAATTCTTTTTCATAGTTATGTAAATAGGTGTGTGTGTATATAAAAACTGTAATGCAGTCTGAGTGTACACATTTGACTGTGTGTGTGTGTTTATCTGTATATGTAATTATTTCTTCACCTGCTGCTAGATGCTCCGGTATTATTAGAGCATATATTTTGCTTTCCTATATAAATACATTATAACGAATCTGTAATATTATATCAATGAAAAGATGCTGCCTAATATTGTGAAAGATGACAAGTGCATTATTAAAGAAAAAAAAGATTGCCATAGGAGACATAGTTTCTAGTCATGTGATCAAAGAAATAAATACAGCATGAAGAATCTGTAATATCGTATCAAAGAAAAAAGTCTCATATTGTGAAAATATGACAACTGCATACTATAAAAAGATTTTCATGGAAGATGTAGTTTAATGCAGTTTATAGTCATATGAAATGCAAGTAGACATTAAGAAGAATTGTATCTCTAGTCAATGTGATGTTTCTCTGTAACTTGCAATCACTAAGAAAAAGACTTTCTTCTCAGTGCTTTTTATCTCTTATTATTGTAGATATATCTAATGAATAAACCAGAAAAAATTGTCAAACATATACTTTTTTATCTCTTCTTTTAAAAACAACGTACTACATATTTTTAGGTAGTACCACTGTATGTAAAACTGTTCAACCATTATATTGCTTGGAGTCAGCTGGTAATGGGGCACACGCATTCTCTTTCTTACTACAAGCACACACGCTACTGACCAAGCTACAACAGGACTGCATCTTAATTTGAAAAGGAAAAAAGTACAAAGTATTTTTTTACAGGTCATTTATTTTTCTCTTTTAATTTCCCGTAGAAGATAGGTTAAGGAAAGGCAAACCTACGTTTATAGCATTTGTAGACTTACAGAAAGCTTTTGACAATGTTGACTGAAATACTCTCTTTCAAATCCTGAAGGCGACGGGGTGTAATACTCAGGGAGCAAAAGGCTATTTACAATTTGTACAGAAACCAAATGGCAGTTATAAGAGTCGAGGGGTATGGAACGGAAGCAGTGGTTGAGAAAGGAGTGAGACCGGGTCGTAACATATCCCCGATGTTATTCAATCTGTATATTGAGCAAGCAGTGAAGAAAACAAAATTTGGATTTTGTGGTGAGTTCTATGGGACCAAACTGCTGAAGTCATTGGTTCCTAGTCTTACACACTACTTAACCTAACTTAAACTAACTTACGCTAAGGACAACAAACACACGCGTGCCCGAGGGAGGACTCGAACCTCCGACGGGGCGAGCTGCGCGAACCGCGCCAAGGCGTCTTAGACCGCAAGGCTACCCCGCGCGGCGAAGGAAACAAAAGAAAAATTTGGAGTAGAAATTAAAGTCTGGGGAGAATAAATAAAAACTTTGAGGTTTGCCAATGACATTGTTATTCTGTCAGGGAGCAAAGGACTTCAAAGAGCAATTGAATGGAATGGACAACATCTTGAAAAGAGAATATAAGATCAATAAAAGCAAAACAAGGATAATGGGATGTAGCCAAATTAAATAAGGTGATACTAAGGGAATTAGGTTAGGAAACGAGACACTTAAAGTAGTAGATGAGTTTTGCAATTTGGGCTGCAAAGTAACTGATGATGGTTGAAGTAGGAAGCATATAAAATGTAGGCTGCCAGTGCCAACAAAAGAGTTCTGGAGAAGAGAAATTTGTTAACACTAAGTATAGATTTAAGTGTCAGGAAGTCCTATCTGAAACAATTTGTATGGAGTGTAGCCATGTATGGAAATGAAACATGGACGATAAACAGTTGAGACAAGAAGAGAACAGATCCTTTTGAAATGTGGTGCTACAGAAGAATGCTGAAGATTAGATGGGCAGATCACATAACTAATGAGGAGGTACTAAACAGAGTTGGGGAGAAGAGAAATTTGTGGCATAAACTGACCAGAAGGAGGGATCGGTTGGTAGAAGTCATTCTGAGGCATCAAAGGAGCACCAATTGGACTGGAGGGAAGCGTGGGGGAGTTAGGGTGGCGGTAAAAATCGTGGATACCAAGAGATGAATACAGTAAACAGGTTCAGAAGGATGTAGGTTACAGTAGTTATTCGGGGATTAAAAGTCTTACACAGGAAAGAGTAGCATTTACAGCTGTATCAAACCAGTCTTTGGACTGAAGACCACAACGACAGTAATATTGTTGGGAAGATAAACACATGCAAGTATGCAGATATTTCATTGCCTACATCAGGTGGTGGTGATGCGCCATACACGTTCCACAGAGCTTCACAACACATATCCAAGTTTTTTGTGGATACATCCTCAGAAGTGTTCTGATTAGTCAGCTCTGAAAGAGCATACCAAACATTGCCAAAAATCTGTAAACATAATCCCATAACACAGTAGCGAGGTCATTAACAGACAACTGAGTTTCTGAACTGGCAGAAACCAAGTTTCTGAATGTCGCTTCCTGTAAATGGGTGTACTCTAACCTAACCTCATCACGGATAATTTTAATAGTTTTAGGATAGTCAACAACACACAGTGAACGACTACCCAGTAACACAGTAGTTGCTGTTTGATCATCGAACGGAGAAGTTACCTTTGAGAAATTCTCACATAACTACCACCACTCATATGATGAAAACAAAACATTTTTACCACTAAATGTTCCCAGCTCGTGATCTAGTGGCTAGCGTTGCTGCCTCTGGATCACGGGGTCCAGGGTTCGATTCTCGGCCGAGTTGGGGATTTTCTCCGCCTGGGGACTGGGTGTTTGTGTTGTCCTCATCATTTCGTCATCATTCATGAAAGTGGCGAGATTGGACTGAAGATGGGGAATTTCTTAGGGCGCTGATAACCGCACTGTTGAGCGCCCCACAAACCAAACATCATCTTACCACTAAACAGGGGATTTTCAAACACTATTAGAGTATTGAACTTATGACCTGAGGATATGCACAAAACTGTACGTTTGATACTATTGATACTTAGATTGTACGTAACAGTGAACAGAAATACTTCAATGCATGCCTTACGCCACTGTAGACACACAGACGGCGGTGCAGAAGTAGGTGATATTGGTAACCAACGATCTAAGCAGAAATGTTCTTTTATACCATCTGCTGATATGTCGCTGGTGGAGCACTTGTGATGATGCTGCGTTGGAGGCTCAAATGTAGATTAAACAGGCAGTGGAAACCTGAAGTCCATGGAATCAGATAAGTGACGTGAAAAGTAAAACGGTTTCCATAAATCAGGGTGGTCAACTGCATTGTCATCACTAGTAAGCTGAACTGTAGAGAAAAATAAAAAAAAATATGTTACTAAAAAGTAAGAATGGTAACAAATGAGGAAAGAGATATATGGAATAATACTTACATTGGAATAAAACAGTCTTCTTCTTTTATTCTCCTCTGTGGTTCTGGATGATCTCTGATACTTTATGATGCTGGCCGTGTCGCTCCAACGAAGTTAAGATTAAAAATGGCAATCTCGGGATAACGCTAACGAGTAGTTGGGGCAGTAGTGGTGGTCGGGGAGCTACCAACAGCGGCATAGCGGGACGGTATTTTACTTGGATCATAAACTGCCGTAATTAAAATTGACTGTTGTCACTTTAAGCTAAAAGCATTGAGTACTTGAGTAACCATGCCACCATCTTGCTGATAAATTATTGTAATGCCCATGACAGTTATTGCCAATTAATTATGGCATGAATAAACAAAACATGCACCAAGTGAACAGTTTGTTTGCATAAGGGCCATTAAATTAGGCTAATGCAACAGGGCGATTTGTTAAGATATCAAAGAATTGTCCTTGAAGTCCCGAAGTTGTCCTTCGCCCACTGCTCACCAGCCAGCCTGAGCGTGGTTTTTAGGCGTTTGACACACTCATTTAGGCAACTGCTGGACTGGTTACCAGAGAATACGACACGCAAACAGTTCAAAGACGATAAGGCACAGAACGAAGGTTACACGATTACAGGCAGGTGGCGCATACGAGTTCATTTTCCTAAGTTATCTTAACAGCTGTGGCGTCAGGAAGGCTATCCAGAATAAAGCTAAGTAAGTAATAACATTTTTCAAATCCTGGAAAAAGTGCAACCGTGCTAGATGGTGTCAAAGGTAGGGACTTCTTCACCATTTGCCTGTAGCATCACATTTCAAAAGCTTCTGTTCTCTTTATGTCTGTACTTTTTATCGTCCACTTTTCACTTTCTACAAGCCTACATGGCAAGGAAATGCCTTCAGAAAGAACTTCCTAACACTGAAATTTATATTGAATGACAGTATGTTTCTCTCTCTGAAATGCCTTTCTTGATATTGTCACCCAGCGATTTTGTTCTCGTATTCTCACCACTTCATCGTCAGTTATCTTCTGGCACAAATAGCAAAACACATGTACTACATTTTAAACCTTAGTTCCTATTCTAATTTACCCAACATCGCCTAGTTTAATTCGACTATATTCCACTATCCTTGCTCTACCTTTGTTGATGTTCATCCTATAAACTATTTCAAGATGCTATTGCCACGCGGGGTAGCCGCGCGGTCTCGGGCACCTAGCCATGGTTCAAGCGGCTTCCCCCGCCAGAGGTTCGAGTCCTCCCTCTGGAATGAGTGTGTGTGTTGTTCTTAGCGTAAGTTAGTTTAAGTTAGATTAAGTAGTGTGAAGCCTAGGGACCAATGACCTCAGCAGTTTGGTTCCATAGCAACTTATCACAAATTTCAAGATGCTATTCATCCCGTTCAGTTCATCTTTAAGTCCTTCCCCGTCTCTAATACAATTATAATGTCTTCGTCAAATCTCAACGTTTTAATTTCTACGCCTTGAACGTCGATTCTCATTCCAAATATCTGCTCCGTTTCTTTCAGTTTTGCCCGCATCTCGTGGTCGTGCGGTAGCGTTCTCGCTTCCCACGCCCGGGTTCCCGGGTTCGATTCCCGGCGGGGTCAGGGATTTTCTCTGCCTCGTGATGACTGGGTGTTGTGTGATGTCCTTAGGTTAGTTAGGTTTAAGTAGTTCTAAGTTCTAGGGGACTGATGACCTAAGATGTTAAGTCCCATAGTGCTCAGAGCCATCTTTCAGTTTTCTCAATAACGTGCGTGATACGCCAGAATTCTGCCTCACTCACATGGTAATTTAAGCAACTTAGAACTGTGGACTGATTTCTGTAGAAGCTGTAGGTAACCTTTCGCTCCGTGCATTTTGTCCTAGCTACCTTTCATCTCCAGTTCCTTGTCATTATTGGAATTTCCTGCTAGGTCATTCTCAAGAATTCAGCAAGTATTTTAGACAAATGAAATACTTCCTGCGTATTTCAGAAAGCACATATAAGCCGAAACCGGTCTTTATGAGAAACATTTTTATGCAACTGCAGCCGTGATCTGTTTATCGCACTGGCAACAAATCCGATTACCCTGCGTCCAACCTGAATGAAATATTGGACAAATTCTAATGCTTCTAGAATGAGATTTGCACTCTGCAGCGGAGTGTGCGCTGACATGAACCTTCCTGGCAGATTAAAACTGTGTGCCGGACCGAGACTCGAACTCGGGAGCTTTGCCTTTCGCGGACAAGTGCTCTACCACCTGAGCTACCCAAGCACGACTCACGCCCCCAGGCTGTGGCTAGGCCATGTCTCCGCAATATCCTTTCTTCCAGGAGTGCTAGTTCTGCAAGGTTCGCAGTAGAGCTTCTGTGAAGTTTGGAAAGTAGGAGACGAGGTACTGCCGGAAGTAAAGCTGTGAGGACGAGGCGGGAGTCGTGCTTGGGTAGCTCAGATGGTAGAGCACTTGCCCACGAAAGGCAAAGGTCCCGAGTTCGAGTCTCGGTCCGGCACACAGTTTTAATCTGCCAGTAAGTTTCAAATTCTAATGCATCATAATAATTTCAAGAGGATGCCAACTTCAACAGCGACAATATTTATCGCAGAAAATTAAAATCAGTGTATGAGGGATTGATGGTATACGGTTGAATCAGAATGGTTCGCTTTTACAGATACATCTATACTCCGGAAACCACCTTACAGTGTGAGGTGGAGGGTACTTCAACCAGTGTTACTTACACCATGCAGTCGCGGATGGTTCACAGAAAGAACGACTGTTGCTCCGTGAGAGCTCGAATCTCTGTAGTTTTTATCTTAATGGTCTTTCCGCGAGGTAAACATAGGAGGGAGCAATATATTGGTTGACCCTTTTACGTACGTTCGCGGAACTATGGCAGTTAATCACACCGTGATGCAGAACGCCTCTCTTGTAGTGGTTGCCACCGGAGGTGCCTGAGCAGCTCCGTGACGCTTGTGCGCTTACAGAATGAACATGTAACGAAACCGCGTTGCTCTTTGTTGGATCTTTTCTATTTCCTCTATCAGTCCTATATGTTACGGATACCAGACTGATGATCAAACGAAGGTTTCGTAAGCTACCTTGTCTGTGGGTGAACTCTGTCCGGAAGGAGATGGCATTCTTAGTCCAGTGGGCTCAGTTGTAGCCTAGTTCAGGTGCGTTTCCTCTTGAGTTTTTTCCGTTTCCTTTCGCACGCGTAGTTCTTAACCTAGCTAGAATCCTTGAGTTGATTTGCAGTAACACATTCTCTTTCACGCTTCAAGCACGCTTTACAAGACTGCCCACGTCACTCCTATAAACGCTCGAAGCTTTTTTATATGTCTCTTCGATTTCTACACCTGACGTCGCAGACATATTTTGGCGCCAACTGGTGCATGTTCCGTTGACTTTTCTAAACGGCGTAAAGCCCACGTTCAGGTGCACTGGTGACTGGCGGGGCGAGTTGCCGCCTTCGTCGTGACGCAAGGACACCTGTTGTCAACTCGCGCTGTGGCTCGTGGCCTTCAAGGCCGCCAGCTTTCGCAGTGCTTGGTTATACAGAATGCTTCAGGCGGCCACTCACGGATTCCGAGTTGCCTGTAGCTTACATAACTTATTCCTAGATGTAATACAAAGTGACGTCTGTCGGAGACCTCCAGCGTTAGTATGCACGCGTCAGGCCATTGGCGCAGAGATTTTCCGGTTACCTTACCTCGCAACGCAATGAGAATAAAGCCGCTAGACGTCTACCACTGCGATGTAAAACTCTCGGTCATGGTTCGTTATTTTGATTTTGTCACTTCACAGTTTTATACCGTACCTGATGAAGACTGGACGAAACCTGGACGACTAGGTGCTCGGACAATGATACATACGGACCAGTGATCTGAAAAATCATTCAAATTGTCACCTGGTCCAGAAAAGAGGTATGGTGAATACTAGTGCAACACACATGAGTTGGAATGCTGCTGCAAGTATACGGAATATAATGTGACGCCTAGACACATTCTCGATTCCGATCCAGTAGTAGTAAATGGTTCAAATGGCTCTGAGCACTATGGGACTTAACATCTGAGGTCATCAGTCTCCTAGAACTTAGAACTACTTAAACCTAACTAACCTAAGGACATCACACACATCCATGCCCGAGGCAGGATTCAAACCTGCGACCGTAGCAGCAACGCGGTTCCGGTCTGAAGCGCCTAGAACCGCACAACGGCCAGCGGTACCAGTAATGAAGAGCGAAAAAGTATCAGCTATTTGCGCTACACAAATGTCAGAAAAAGCTAATATACAAACGCCGTTCAGAGAACAATGCCAATAGGTGTAACTTCAAGAAGTGATTAAGAAATCGTCGGTGGTTTCTAAATGGCATCAGCTGCAAATATTGTAGAAGATCTTAAAAATTGTTTTGTGCATCTTACTCGTAATTGGCATGGTGTACATAATATACAGTGGTCGTGATGGAAGCTCGGGAAGGGCACGCCTTATTCAGGGGGCGTGTCTACAGAGAGGATCTAATGCCAAAGTGTCCCACCAATATCAGACGTACCACGTCACTACCTCAAGAGCAAGGGAAATTAATAAAATGTCGGTCGCAGCTGGTAATCGATCTTATTACTTCTTGCTACTCATCTGACTACCATCTGCGTATACCGAGTGTCTTTGTAATAGATTATCTATGCTCTCGTTCTGAGCTCCGGTTCTAGACTTTGGATCCTGAAATTTAGTGTTGTCTAGATACATCGGAACTTCCAGTCTCCACCTCAACGTGATACTCCACCCAACCTATTGCTGCAAGAGTAAGGCACAACCTTCCTCCCACGAAACTTGAGACGACTGTTCTCATCCGCTACACAGACACATCACTGCATCGAAACAACTCCCTAGGTTCTGTCGTCACCAGCGTCGATATAATCTGTCCTCAACACCATCCACCTCTTCGCGTGACACTATAGCGTTTAACAAACACACTTGTTGCCTATTGCGTATTCACTGATATCGTCGTCCTTGGGCGCCTGTAAGCTCCTCCTTCCGTATTCCTCACGAATGCCACCGCTACACGCTCCCAGAAGCACTTGGATTTCCATTTCTCCAGCCATTATACTTTTATTTAATCCTTTCGCACCTTACCACACGCAGAGCATCCACATACTCTGCAACAGAATTTCCAGATAATCTATTGACCGAACTCACTCATTGTCCACTTGACAAATCCCCTTCTCAACCCTCAACACCTATAACATTAGCTCCCCATTTGCTACTTCCATTTCCAGCCTCATGACCACATGATTCTTTTCCATCCACCAATTTATCCGATCGTAAAACCACCTAGCACGGCCTTCCATCAAACCTACGGCTGTACCAATATTACCGTGCAGCACAACATCAACGTCACGATAGCAGGTGACCTGTTACTGATTTGAGTCATCAGTTTTCTGATTTGATGATGTCCGCCACGAATTCCTATCCTGTGCCAGTATCTTCATCTTAGAGTAACACTTGCAACATACGTCCTCAATTATTTATGGATGTATTCCGATCTCTGTCTTCCTCTACAGCTTCCGTGATGACTTCGCATATGGCCTACCATCCTGTCCCGTCTTCTTCAATTACACAAACGCTTTTCACTTTAAATGCTTGTTTCAGCTACGGAAAACCAAAAGAAGAAAAAAAAACTCTAAGTGGCTGGAATATCAGTCCGCTGTTCTCCGTGGAACGCAGTGCCAATGAGGGAAAAGCATAGAAAAAAGGAAGCAAGACTAGAGTGTGAAGTCTCTTCGACAACGAGGACATTAAGGCCACAGCACAACCCCGGTTAGAGAAGGCTGGGGAAGGGAATCGGCTGTGCTCCTTTGAAGGGAACCATCCTAGCATTTTCTTTAAGCTACACTATTGGCCATTAAAATTGCTACACCAAGAAGAAATGCAGATGATAAGCCGATATTCATTGGACAAATATTGTATACTAGAACTGACATGTAATTTCATTTTCACGCAATTTGGGTGCATAGATCCTGAGAAATCAGTACCCAGAACAACCACCTCTGGCCGTAATAACGCCCTTGATAAGCCTACGCATTAAGCCAAACAGAGCTTGGATGGCGTGTACAGGTACAACTGCCCATGCAGCCTCAACACGATACCACAGTTCATCAAGAGTAGTGACTGGCGTATTGTGACCAGCTAGTTGATCGGCCACCATTGACCAGACGTTTTCAATTGGTGAGAGATCTGGAGAATGTGCTGGCCAGGGCAGCAGTCGAACATTTTCTGTATCCAGAAAGGCCCGTACAGGACCTGCAACATGCGGTCGTGCATTACCCTGCTGAAATGTAGGGTTTCGCAGGGATCATATGAAGGGTAGAGACACGGGTCCTAATACAGCTGAAATGTAACGTTCACTGTTCAAAGCGGTGTCACTGCGAACAAGAGGTGACTGAGACGTGTAACCAATGGCACCCCATACCATCACGCCGGGTGATACGCCAGTATCGCGATGACGAATACACGCTTCCAATGTGCGTTCACCGTGATGTCGTCAAACACGGATGCGACCATCATGATGCTGTAAACAGAACATGGATTCATCCGAAAAAATGACATTTTGCCATTCGTGCACCCAGGTTCGTCGTTGACTACACCATCACAGGCTCTCCTGTCTGTGATGCAGCGTGAAGGGTAACCTCAGCCATGGTCTCCGATATGATAGTCCATGCTGCTGCAAACGTCGTCGAACTGTTCGTGCAGATGGTTGTTGTCTTGCAAACGTCTCCATCTGTTGACTCAGGGATCGAGACGTGGCTGCACGATCTGTTACAGCCATGCGGATAAGATGCCTGTCATCTCGATTGCTAGTGATACGAGGCCGTTGGGATCCAGCACGGCGTTCCGTATTACCCTCCTGCACCCCTCGATTCCATATACTGCTAACAGTCATTGGATCTCGTTCAACGCGAGCAGCAATGTCGCGATACGATAAACCGCAATCGCGATAGGCTACAATCCGACCTTGATCAAAGTCGGAAACGTGATGTTACGCATTTCTCCTCCTTACATGAGGCATCACAACGACGTTTCACCAGGCAACGCCGGTCAACTGCTGTTTGTGTATGAGAAATCGTTGTAGGTGTCGCCACCGGCGCCTACCTTGTGTGAATGCTCTGAAAAGCTAATCATTTGCATATCACAGCATCTTCTTCCTGTCGGTTAAATGTCGCGTATGTAGCACGTCATATTCTTGGTGTAGCAATTTTAATGGCCAGTAGTGTATCTAGTGAAATAACAGAAAATATAAATCTGGATGGCCGTCGGGGATTTAAACCGTCGTCCTACCGGATGCGAGACCATGCTTGGTAAAAATCAAGAGATGTGAAAGTATCACAGTTTCATTACACTAAGTCATGATGTTTCTTGATCGTGGAGGCAATATTATTTCTTTTATAGTTTTGTAGTTTTTCCATTCATTTTTGAATTGCTCTACGGAATTCCAGAAAATCCCGCCAGTCCAAATACTTTCTAGACTGCATGACTAATAAACAGTGAAACGTGAAGATGGCAGTTTGAATGGTTCGGGTATTCTACACGGTCTCCCTCCACTTGTGTACAACGCACAGGACGTTCACACAACCATGAGAAACTATCAGAAAAGTTCTTCTTTGGCATGTTCAGCTCGCACTTTGTCGTTTTGTGATAGATTCCTGTTGATAAAATCAATTTTCATCGCCCGCGATGATTTCTTCCAGAAAAGAACTGGCCGTGTTTTGCATTTCAGTCAAGTGCCAGCAGGCGTCCATGTGTCGTTTTTGTTCGGGAGACAAATTGTGCCGGACGAAATTCTCTCCTTTCCACATTTTGGAGCATGTTTTGCACTCTTTATTTAGAGATGTTGCGATTTGTCACACAACAAAGTTGACACACTACGACTGCACGTCCACTACTTAACACTGCCTGCTCACAACTGACTGCTCGAATGCACAGCTGTTGTATATAGCTGTGAATCCAGTGCGATCATCAGTACTTATGTGTGTCTTCAGGATGGGAGATTTTTAACGTCCGTTATTGCTGAACGGCCAATCGAACAAGTGCGGGGGCATGGGGAGGGGGCGTAGTTTTACTAGTGTTTGTGGAAAATATCTTGGAGAATCGATCTTTTATAATGACCACGCAGTAATCCGGCAGTGCTGGGGAAGATGAACTACCCGGCCAACAACTACGCGAGGAACGACAGCCGGGAGACGATACCTGTCGCTACTAGGTGCACCGTGGCTACAGAATGGAAATTATAAACATAATGCACGCACCTGTCGACCAATCCAACGACAAATTGAACGTCTGTAGGAGTTTCGACCAGCCTACCGACCGACCTTTCTTGTCACGCTCTAGGTCGGGTACGACTATACGACAGCTGAGGACCCCCCTCTTTCCACCCGCTTTTACCCCCCCCCCCCTGCCGACTTCACACGATAAACTGTGCCGACCGTGTGTAGTGATGTTGTGCCAAACGCCAGAGAGATGTTCGTCTTTTGTCACTACGCGGGATTAAATGCTGTTCTAAAATACAGGATGACAGTTATTGAACTATATGAAATGAAATGAAATCGTCATAGCTTCTGAACGGTTTGCTTTGGGACGTTCAGACTGCAGGGTTGGCTGTGGAGCGTGGGGGGGGGGGGGGGGGGGGAGCATGATGGGAATTAGTAATTAGTATGATTTGGCTTAGCGACGAAGCCCACTTTCATTGGGATGGGTTCGCCAATCAGCAAAATTGGCGGATTTGGTGGACTGAGAATCTGATTTCGCGATTGAGAAGTCTCTTCACCCTCAACGGATGAGCATGTGGTGTGCAACGTGCAGTGACGGACTGATCGGTGCTATATTTCTTGATGGCGCCGTGACTACCGAACGAAACGTGAAAGTTTTGGTAGGTGATTTATTATCTAAAGTGACCCTGGATCCGACAAGATGTGGTTCATGCAAGACGGAGCTCGACCCCATCGAAGCTAGAGAGTGTTTGATGTGCTGCAGGAACACTTTGCGGATCGCATTCTGGCTGTGGGGTATCCAGAGGGCACTGGTATGGATCTCTATTGGCCGCCATATTCTCCGTATCTGAACACATTCAACTCCTTTTTGCGGGGCTATATTAAAAACAAGGTGTACAGCAATAACCCCAAAACCATTTCTGAGCTGAAAACAGCCTTTCAGGAGGTCACAGACAGCATCGGTGTTCCGACACTTCAGCGGGTCATGCAGAATTTCGCTATTCTTCTGCTCCACATCATCGCCAATGATGGCAGGCAAATCGAACATCTCATAACTAAATCTGAATACCTGCAGTGACGTATACATGTTGAATAAAGTTGTGCGCACCGCAGTTTGTAACTAATTTAAGTCTTCTCCCACATAGTTCAATAATTGTCACCCTGAACGTGACACAGTGCGAGGAGGACAAAACTTTAATGACAGTTTCCGGAGAGATTTAAAGACTGCAGATGCTTGTAAGAGACTTCGTGTAAGGAGTATACCTACAGAGATGCAAGAAATGAAGTACATAGACAGAGCAAAATGTATATATTTTACGAATAAAAGTCCATCGACCTTCTGTATTTCTGCTTTTAGGTTTCATTTCCGAAAACTTAATGATAATGAAATCTAAAAATCGAAATGCAGATAAATTAGATCTTAGATATCATATCAGATACGTATCGGAAAAAGGCTTAAAACCCGAAATATAGACAGTCGATGGAGTTCTACTCATGAAATAGATGTGCTTCATTCTTAGAAAGTTAATAAATCCAGCCTATAACCAAGCCTTCTGCTATGAAAAGTTCAGTACTTTTCTAACAGTTCTAAAAACTGCTAAATGCTTCATTTCTCATGTGTCTGTTGTATGTATTTACTACATGATGTGCGCCACCACCATTTGTAATCTTCCTTCTTCTAATCTGACATGAATTTCTTAAACTTAGAGAGGACATCTTTTATTCTACATTCATAAATAAATTTAACGTTCAAACGAACGTCTTTTATTTTATTTATGTTGCTTTAGCACGATGTATTTCTTCAGACAAATGTAAATGACATTGCAGGTTTCAGTTATTATTTTACATAATATCTATTCGGATACAGTTGCACAAAACCTGAGGTCCACGTAACTTCTACCAGTGACTAGAAACCGTAATGTAGTTAACAGCCTCTCCTCGCAGCTTACATCCTCTCTCATGACTGTGTTCTTTCTGGTTAAGAATAGCTTGATGATGTTCGCCATCTACGAAAAACATGTTTCATCCATTCATAGATAATTACGAAAATCATTGGCTCCCACACCCTTACATGACAAAGCGTCGATGAATTTCTATCTTTGCATTAGCCACTTCTTTGCCTACAGCATGGCAAATCCCAGCTGTAGCTTCTGTGTAAAGGGAAGCGGCATGTCTTCGAATACAACCTCACGAACTTACTATAAGCAATTTGTACTAGCGGTAAGAACAAGGTGGCTCTGCAATCGCTGAGTGGACGGGGTCGGGACGTGTGTAGTCTGTCACGAAATTGGTCTGTCGGACGTTCGGACGATCAATTGGTGCGTGTGTAAGGGGCCTCAAGGAAATACACATCATCCACTGAGGTGACAAAAGTCATGGGAAACCTCACAATATCTTGCTGCGCCTGCTTTGTCCTGGCGTGGCCCACCAACTCTACGTGGCTTGCACTGAACAAGTCGTTGGGAGTCCCCGGCAGAAATATTGAGCCATGCTACCTGCAAGGCCGTCCGTAACTTGTGAAAGTGTTGCCGGTACAGGATGTTGCGCACGAGCTGACCTCTCGTTTATGTCCTATAAAAATATTCTATGGGGTTCATGTCGGGTGGTCTGGGTGGCAAAATCAAATGGCTCTAAGCACTATGGGACTTAACATCTGAGGTCATCAGACCCCTAGACTTAGAACTACTTAAACCTAACTAACCTAAGAACATCACACACATCCATGTCCGAGGCAGGATTCGAACCTGCGACCGTAGAAGCAGCGCGGTTCCGGACTCAAGCGCCTAGAACCTCTCGGCCACAACGGCCGGCGTGGCAAAATCATTCGTTCTAAACGTGCAGAATGTTCTACGAACCAATCGCGAACAATTCCGCCCCTTGTTTGGGAACATGAAGTCCCTGAATTGCTGAAAATGGTCTCTAACTAGCCGAACATAAGTTTTCAGACAGTGATCGGATCAGTTGGAACAGATACCAGTATATTCCATGAAAACAATCCTTTTTTCTATGCTTTTCCCTTATTGGCACTGCGTTCCACGGAGAACAGCGGACTGATATTCCAGCCACTTAGAGTTTTTTTTCCTTTTTTTGGTTTTCCGTAGCTGAAACAAGCATTTAAAGTGAAAAGCGTTCAGATTGTGTAATCGAAGAAGACGGGACAGGATGGTAGGCCATATGCGAAGTCATCACGGAAGCTGTAGAGGAAGACAGAGATCGGAATACATCCAGTAAATAATTGAGGACGTATGTTGCAAGTGTTACTCTAAGATGAACATACTGGCACAGGATAGGAATTCGTGGCGGACATCATCAAATGAGAAAACTGATGACTCAAATCAGTAACAGGTCACCTGCTATCGTGACGTTGATGTTGTGCTGCACGGTAATATTGGTACAGCCGTGGGTTTGATGGAAGGCCATGCTAGGAGGTTTTACGATCGGATAAATTGGTGAATGGAAAAGAATCATGCGGTCATGAGGCTGGAAATGGAAGTAGCAAATGGGGAGCTAATGTTATAGGTGTTGAGGGTTGAGAAGGGGATTTGTCAAGTGGAAATTCTGTTGCAGAGTATGTGGATGCTCTGCGTGTGGTAAGGTGCGAAAGGATTAAATAAAAGTATAATGGCTGGAGAAATGGAAATCCAAGTGCTTCTGGGAGCGTGTAGCGGTGGCATTCGTGAGGAATACGGAAGGAACCACCACAAGCTTGAATAGTGCCTTGTTGACAACTTGTGTCCAGGGCTTCGCAGGGTGTGCGTCACACTCGAACCCTACCATCAGGTTTTACCAACTGAAATCGGGACTCATCTGACCAGGCCACGGGTTTCCAGTCGTCTAGGGTCCAACATATATGGTCACGAGCCCAGAAGAGGCGCTGCAGACGATGTCCTGCTGTTAGCAAAGGCACTCGATTCGGTCACCTGCTGCCGTAGCCCTTTAACGCCAAATTTCGTCGCCCTGTCCTAACGGATACCTTCATTGTACGTCCCACATTGATATCTACAGTTACTTCGGCTAGTGTCGCTTGTATGTTAGTACTGACAACTCTACGCAATCGCCACTGCTCTCGGTCGTTAAGCCAAGACCGTCGGCCACTGCATTGCACGTGGTGAGAGGTAATGCCTGGAATTTGGCACATTCTTGGCACTGTGAATCTCCGAATATTGAATTCTCTACCGATTTCCGAAACGGAATGTCGCATGAGGCTAGCTCCAACTGCAATTCCACGTTGAAAGTGTGGTGTCACCGCCAGACACCACACTTGCTAGGTGGTAGCCTTTAAATCGGCCGCGGTCCGTTAGTATACGTCGGACCCGCGTGTCGCCACTGTCAGTGATTGCAGACCGAGCGCCGCCACACGGCAGGTCTAGAGAGACTTCCTAGCACTCGCCCCAGTTGTACAGCCGACTTTGCTAGCGATGGTTCACTGACAAATTACGCTCTCATTTGCCGAGACGATAGTTAGCATAGCCTTCAGCTACGTCATTTGCTACGACCTAGCAAGGCGCAATTATCATTTGCTATTTATCTTGTGATGCATGTAGCGTCAGACCGATGTTCACCAATTATGGATTAAAGTTAAGTATTTCAGAAGCTACGTACCTTCTTTTGCTAGTATAATTACTTTACCTGTTCCAGACCTCACGCCAGCCTGCGTGAGCTTAAACGCGTGCCTTTCGGCTTCCTCTCCTAGTGGCTTGGCTGTCTTGCCAAGTCACAACAGAAAGTCTGTAAATTTCCCTCGTTCGGCCATAATGACGTCGGAAATCACCTGCGTACCAATGACAGCTCCGCCAAAGCATTGCTCTTTTACACGTTTTGTAGGTACTACCGCCATCTGTATATGTGCCTGTCGCTATCCCATGACTCTTCTCACATCAGTGTATTGGAGATTTGAGTGAGGTTCGTGTGCTTACAGAAAATAATAATTAAGAATGTGTCTGTCTTTTTTGCAAGTACATAAATTATTGTTTTGTTTTAACTCCCTAGCATGTTTCATCATAGGTCACGGTTGCGGCATCCACAGTGGATTTTTTATTTTATTTTATATTGTATGTGTAACCTGTGACTAATTTCTGTTGGTAGCCACAGGACATACACAGTGTGAAATAAAAAAAAAATTACTGAGGATGCCACAACTGTGATGAAACGTGTTTGGGTGTTGAAACAAAACAATAATTTGTGTGCTTGCGTTAATCAGATATCGTACATTCGTGAACGTTTGATGCTCCTGGCCAGGATTATTGCTTTATTTAAACTGAACTAGTTAAGAATTTTAGTGGCGCACTACTTATACAAGAAGTTTTTAAGATGGCTGACGTGGTCAGCGACCGTTTAGAAAGTAAAATTAACAAGAATGGCAGCCCTCGGAAGCAAAAAAGGAGTATTTTGACCCAGGTTCCGGCACTGCTATGAATGCCTTGATCAGAAATAAAACACTCAATTGGCATGTCACGTATTAAACTAAAAATCAAGCGATAAAGCTTTAGTCCGAGTCTGCTGCTACCGTAGCTCGACGCATGTGATCAGCCCGTAGTGGCCTGCCTTTTATGTATTCTGCCTTACAAATTTTGTGACTAAACCTTTATCGCTTAATTTTTAGTTAAATACATGATACACCAATCTGAGAGTTTTATTTCCGATGAAGAAGGCACTCACAGCAGTGCCGAAACCTGGGTCGAAAGACTCCTTTCTTGCGACCGAGGGCTGCTATTGCTGTTAATTTTAGTTATACATGATATTTTCAGAATACATGAAGAAGTTCCTTATTGCATTCGGATTAAAGTGTCGTGTCTTGCTTGTATTTGCCACGCAAAACGGATAGTTGGAAGAAGACTCACCGCTGCCAATGTCACAGCAGCCGGCCTGCATTAAGGATTGAAAGTTTCAAAGCCCTGAACGGTAAACGGCAGAGCGCGCTGGCAGGAATTGGGCAGATGCTGGGCACGAGTGAGGAAGACGATACCCCGGCGGCGGAGGCATCTGATGCCCCGGCGGCGGAGTGCTTTATAATTAGCGCCTTCATCCTCACTCCCTCCGCTTCACTCCACTTACCAGTCCGGCTGTAACCGGTTGCGGCAGACACTGCGCAGCTGCCACACCTCATTGACGGGAGTCGTTATCCCGCGCCGTATCGCTACCACTAGATCCAGTTCCATCTGCGGCTTCCACCTCCAAGACCGAAGAGGCAGTCAAAGGAAGGAAGGAAGGAAGATATTGTTTTAATGGAGAAGGTTAAAGAGTGGCCCTTAGAAGGTGTGGACCTCAGATCCATGAAAACTAGAGTTTTCCGTGACTTTCCTAAACTGCGTGGTAGTTCCCCATCTCAGTGGAATATATAGATCATCTTCACTATCATCTTCATCATTCTAATCATAAGCCATTTGTATCATTAAATGACATGGCTTCACCAAGTTCTGACATTAGGTACAGAGGTTGGACAAAAGTGCGGAAACATCTCCAGAAATGCATCAGTGCACATACATGTAGACGCTAGCCAAGCCTGTAAGTGAGGCTGTTGTATTTGACCACGAACGGTCGTGGTCAGAACACTATTGTGTATAGTCGTGAGTGCATTGTGTCGCACTTAAGTGAATTCGAACGTCGACAAATTGGTGGTCGTTTGGCGGATGCTTCCGCAACTAGGCAAGCCGAAGTGTATGGTGTTAACGACAGTCGCTGAATGAAAAACTAATACCGCATACAACAAAATCGGAACATCATCATTCACTTATCAATTTGTGCACAAAAGAGTGTGTTGCTTAATTATGACAGACGGTCATAGAAGAGGACTGTGATGAAAAATACGAGGACGACAGCTGAAGAAGTCACTACAGAACTGAATGGCGCTCTCCCAAAGTCTGTCAGCAAATAAAAAAGAAAACGAAGGGAGTTCCATAAGCAGGGAATTGAATAGCGAGGCCGGTCGGAGTGGCCGTGCGGTTCTAGGCGCTACAGTCTGGAGCCGAGCGACCGCTACGGTCGCAAGTTCTAATCCTGCCGCGGGCATGGATGTGTGTGATGTCCTTAGGTTAGTTAGGTTTAATTAGTTCTAAGTTCTAGGCGACTGATGACCTCAGAAGTTAAGTCGCATAGTGCTCAGAGCCATTTGAACCATTTTGAATAGCGAGAAGGAATTCCAAACCAACTCATCGGTGACAAGGAATTCCAAACCAACTCATCGGTAACAAGAAAAAGTGGTGTCGAAGCCGTAAAACCTGGACTGCGAAGCAATGGAAGAAAGTCATTTGGTCGATTTGGTATTGTCTCACACTGTTTCCAACTTCTGGCCGAGTCTACGTGCTAAGAGTGAGACATGGCCGGAGTTCGATGACCATCTGGGCAGCCATATCGCGGTATCCAAAGGCACTGTGGTTACTCTGCAAGACCGCATAACTGCCAGGGATTATGTGACCATTTTGGCCCATCAGGTTTATCCCATCATACAATGTTTCTTCCCCAGTGTTCCAAGAATACAGGGTGTCTGTTCACACCGCCCACATCGTCCAGGACCAGTTTTGTGAGCACGAGGATAAACTGTCGCACCCTGCCTCACCATCGCAGTCACCAGATCACAACATTATTGAGACTTTGTGGTCTACTATCGAGAGAGATGGTATAATACCCCGCTGAAGATCATACAGGACTTGTATTTAACCATTCCGAGACAACTAGAAGCCGTTTCGAAGGCCAACGGGTTTCCTACACCGTGTTACACACGGTAATGCGTTCTGTTTATGGTGTTTCCATATTTTTGTGCCACCCCTGTATGTCTGCAACTTCTTCTTCCATGAGGAACGATCTGAGGCGATATTCAGTCTGTTGACTCCCGCAGCACTCTTCCATCGCTCTGGCGGTCTTCCTCGTGGCTTGCCTCTGTCTCTCGGACTCCATTCCAGTACGGCCTTTGGCCATTGATCGTCATGCCCGGTCCTTTGGCATTTCATAGTGGCTGTTCTCTCCATGATGTCCTTGACGTCGTAGTTGATCTCGAATTTTCTACTCTGTTTTTGTTTTTACTTGTGAATTTCAATGTACACCTTTCGATGTCTCGCTGCGGAGTTCTACGTTTGCATCTCATATTCTCCAGGTCTCGCAATATTAAGTCAAAAGTGAGACTGTAGTACGTCACGGTCCATCAACTAAAGTTATCAGTGTTGCCACGGAAGAGATCTTTTCCACGCTGTGGTATTATTCGTGTGGCTAGCATCTTTGGTTCATATGAACCATTAAAAGTGGTGGTGATCTCTGCAGGAAATGGAGATAGCGTTGAGATGTCCAAAATGGTTCTAGCTTGACCAGCCAACTTGTCAGTTGTGATTGATTATTAATACATTGCAGAAGAGAAATAAAATTTTCACTTGACACACACACTAGCATGGAATATTAGTAGTCTGTGCGACGCTACACAACGTGACTTCGGTGACAATTTCCTTCACTACTAGTTTCGAAAAAATTACGCCGATTATAAACTGTATAATTGGCGCACCTTGCACATAGCAGTCTACAAATCAAAAGTCAAGAATTCTGTTATTCAAGAAACTATATTGATCGTAATTCCATGCAAATATGGGGTCTATTGAGTCCCTGGCTAACTTTACGTATTATCAGTTAAAGCAAATGCAATGTTCATTCAAATAAAAATCTTGGTCTGGCGTATTGATATTTTCAATACTGAATTCTACAGGAAACCAATAGTGTACAGTTATCATTTCAAGGGCTTAATATCGCTGCATTGGCACCCTACACTGCATAGCGTCTGATGTATTGTAGGGCAGCAGTTGCCGCTCACGCAACAGTGACTGGATACTCTTACTTGCTCCAGTTCCTCATGATACAGCGCGGCGTTACAACAAATATCTTTCTATGACATATTTTCGGGAAAAATTAATACAGTCAACTGTATTCTAGAACACAGTTAACAAGCTTGCCAATTCTGCAGTGGCAATTGTCAAAAACATCCTATTGTTGCAGTACATTTGACGATTAAAAATGGATGTTGGCGGGCGCACTACGCGATACATCACACGTTTGCTAATAGGCTACACTTATTAGACATACACTATGTGATCAGAAGTATCTGAACACCCGCAGAAACATATGTTTTTCATATTAGGTGCATTGTGCTGCCACCTACTGCCAGGTACTCCATATCAGCGACCTCAGTAGTCATTCGAACGTGGTCAGGTGATTGGGTGTCACTTGTGTAATATATCTCTACGCAAGATTTCTACACTCCTAAACAAGTCCACTGTTTCCGATGTGACAGTAAAGTGGAAACGTGAAGGGACACGTACAGCACAAAAGCGTGCAGGCCGTCCTCTATCTAGGCCTTCACACAGGGATTCCAGACTGCATCAGGATCCACTGCAGCTACTATGACAGTTAGGCGGGAGGTGAGAAAACTTGGATTTCATGGTCGAGCGGCTGCTCATAAGCCACATATCACCCCTGAAAATGCCAAATGACCCCTCGCTTGGTGTAAGGAGTGTAAACATTAGACGACTGAAGAGTGGAAAAACGTTGTGTGGAGTGCCGAATCACGGTACACGATGTGGCAGGCTGTGCGTATGGCGAACTTCCGGTGAACGTCATCTGCCAGCGTGCGTAGAGCCAACAGTAAATTTCGGAGGCGGGGATCTTATGGTGTGGTCGTGTTTTTCATGGAAGGGGCTTGCACCCCTTGTTGTTTTGCATGGCACTATCACAGCACAGGACTACAAAAAAAATGGTTCAAATGGCTCTGAGCACTATGGGACTTAACTGCTGTGGTCATCAGTCCCCTAGAACTTAGAACTACTTAAACCTAACTAACCTAAGGACATCACACACATCCATGCCTGAGGCAGGATTCGAACCTGCGACCGTAGCGGTCACGCGGTTCCAGACTGTAGCGCCTAGAACCGCTCAGCCACTCTGGCCGGCCACAGGACTACACTGATGTTTTAAGCACCTTCTTGCTTCCCACTGTTGAAGAGCAATTCTGGAGTGACGATTGCATCTTTCAACATGATCGAGCACCTGTTCATAATACACGGCCTGTGGCGGAGTGGTTACACGACAATAACATCCCTGTAATGGACTGGCCTGAACAAAGTCCTGACCTGAATCCTACAGAACACCTTTGCGATGTTTTGGAACGCCGGCTACGTGCCAGGCTTCACCGACCGACATCAATACCTTTCCTCAGTGCAGCACTCCGTGAAGAATGGGGTGCCACTCCACAAGAAACCTGACTGAATGTATGCCTGCGAGAGTGGAAGCTGTCATCAAGGCTAAGGGTGGGCCGACACCATATTGAATTCCAGCATTACCGATGGAGGGCACCACGAACTTGTGAGTCATTTTCAGCCAGGTGTCCGGATACTTTTGATCACATAGTGTAAATAAGCCCGGCATTTCGAGTCGGCCGGAGTGGCCGAGCGGTTCTAGGCGGTTCAGTCTGGAACCGCGCGACCGCTACGGATGCAGTTTCGAATCCTGCCTTGGTTAGTTATGTTTAAGTAGTTTTAACTCCTAGGGGATTGATGGCCTCAGATGTTAAGTCCCATAGTGCTCAGAGCCATCTGAACCATTTTTGAACCGGCATTCCGAAGAGAGATTGGATTCCAGTGTCTGTAGTTCTTCAAAGTCATTTGTAATAGTACAACCACCATCTGCATATCTCAGGTTGTTAAACCTCTTCCCGTTGATTCTAATTCCTTGGTTTTCAAAGCTCAATTAGGCAATTGCGACTTCCAGGACTGCAGAGAAAAGTTTGGGGAATTCGAAACACCTGAGCTGGTCTCCTGATACTATCAAAGGCTGTAGGTGTATCATATACATGGCACAAGTTTTTTTTTTATAAAGACCACCTTCATCCTTTGCTTAGCTAAGGCTTGTACGACAGCAGGACGACTAATTGAATCATAGGCCTTTTCAAAACTAAAATAGCTGTACATACCGGCATGTGGTATTCGTTCGCTCTTCTTCTCATTTCCTGAAAAATATGTCCTAGCATGTTGAAGCTGATGCGGAATTCAGCCTGCTCAACGGGATGAACTGCGTCATGAGTGGAACTGACACGATTTAACAATATTATTTAAAAAACTCTTGTAGAAAACTCAAATTAGGCTTATGAGACGACACTTTTTCATGGCGCGAATGCGTCCTTTCCTGTCGAGCAGCATTATAATTCCAGTAAAGTTCTGAACTAAATTGAAATCTGTTACTTTGAATCTGCTTGGACGAAATGCCGCTTTTCGGAAGTGCCACTAGAAATCTCAGAGAACAACTATTTCTAGGAGCACAAAATACAAGGAAGCAACGGACGGCGTGTTATCAATGTTCCACCGCTGCGTTGTGCCTCTCATTAAACGATCGAAACTACAAGTTGAAGTTCCAGAGTTAACAATTGTTCTTCCACTCAAGCGGTAGCTTCAATATTTTATTTTAAAATCGTACATAATTCAAAATCTAAAGTAAATTTTGAAAGTTTGGATTTCTCGTCAGTTCACTCACATGCCGGAAAGGCGGGCTGAAAATGAACAACTGCCAAGTTCTTTATGTCTACAAACTCTGCGGCTCGTTGTAATACCTAATGTTCGGTAGATAAAACACTGATTCAATATACACGGACTAGAAAAAATATAGAACACTTTTAAATGCATACGTTATTATCAATACTAGACGTATCCATTATCATTGAGCGTCCGCAATCATTATTTATACAAAATTTTCCAAATTCAATCTACAGGTCACTTTTCTTTATTTCTACATGATCGATTTCTGGTCAACTACCTATCTTAAGATCATCTGTTACTGTTTAAACTGTCGAATATGGAAATGAAAGTTCATTGTCACTGCTATGACAGTGAACTTTCAGTTCCATATTCGACGGTTAAATTGTAACATATGATCTGAAGATGGGCAACTGTCCTGAAACGGGTCATGTGAAAAGAAATAAAAGCTATCCAGATGCTGAATTTGGATAGTTTTGTAAATATTGTTTTGTTAGGCTTTATCGCAACTTACTGAGAACGAATGAAACAACCAATTTACTGTTACCAGTCACTCTTTATTTTCACAACGCGTTTCGAAGGTTTAGACAGCCGACATCGGGTGGATTTATTGAAATTTCTCATTATGAGAGTATTGAATGGCGATCTGTTTTAATAGGTAAAAACCATTCAAAAGTCGTTCGCACAAAATACCAGGGCAAGTCAATTATTATCCACAATTCAGTTATATTTTTGTCTATTTTGGTAGTACTGTCGTTTTACAACGATGACGCATGTTTTGTTTATTTGTTGTTATACCTCTGCAATTTCCAAGTTGCTAGGTTAGTTTCGCTATCACTGCCATGTTGTTAATCATGGCTGCTCCGCTGTCTATTTGAACCAAAGAAGAGCAATGTTCTGTGATTCGTTTTTTGTGGTCGGAAGGCGTATCAGGGCCGAAATTCATCGAAGACTATCGGTACATTACGGGAACAGTGTTTTGCCACAACGGAGTGTCTACGAATGGATTGAAAAATTCCGAAATGGTCGCACAAGTGTTACGCACGATGAAGGAGCCGGACGACCGTTTACCGCCACAAATGAAGAAACCATCGAGCGTTCACGTGAAATGATTCTCTTAGACAGACGATTAACTATTGACGAAGTGACACATCGTCTGCAAATTAGTCACGGTTCTGCTTACGAAATCATCCACAAACGTTTGTGCAAGATGTGTCCCAAAACAACTCACACGGCCGGCAAGGGTGGCCGCGCGGTTCTAGGCGCTACAGTTTGGAACCACGAGACCGCTACGGTTGCAGGTTCGAATCCTGCCTCGGGCATGGATGTGTGTGATGTCCTTAGGTTAGCTATGTTTAAGTAGTTCTAAGTTCTAGGGGAATGATGATCTCAGAAGTTAAGTCCCATAGTGCTCAGAGCCATTTGAACCATTTTTGAACAACTCACACAGTTGCATAAACAAACGCACTTTGCAAAAAACATTTGGATCGCTATGGTAACGAAGGGGACAACTTCCTAGACAGGATTATTACTGGTGACGAAACACGGATCCATCATTACGAGCCGGAGAGTAATGGGCAGAGTATGGATTGGGAACATCCAAATTCGCCGCGGATGAAAAAGTTCGAGACCCAACCGTCCGCAGGAAAACTGATGCTTACGGTTTTTGACACGCACAAGGTCCAGTACTGGAATATTGTTGGGAAAGGGGCACAACAATAAACAGTGTAAGTTACAGTGAGATGCTTACTGCCAGGCTAAAGCCTGCAATTCGAAGCAAACGCCAAGGATTTCTGTCAAAATGTGTTGTGTTGTTGCACGACAACGCCCGACCGCATACTGCTGCCCACACTGCTGAAACGCTCCAGAAACTCAAATTTGAAGTACTGGGTCATCCTTCATATAGTCCCTATCTTGCCCCTTCTGACTATTATTGTTTGGACTACTCAAACAGGCATTAAGGGGCCGACGTTTTGCCTCGGAGGAAACAGTGAAAGAGGCGGTGCACTCCTGGCTCGCAGCTCAACCAAGAACCTTCTACAACGATGGACCAAGTGGGTTGAAACGCAAGGAGAATATGTCGAAAAATGATGTTCTTGCAAGTTTCCTATTTGATTACAATAAAATTTTATTTACTTTTCGGATAATAACTGACTTACCGTCGTACTTCTTATTCAACACAACTAGTTTCAACAGTCTTAGCTGCCATCTTCAGATCTTAAACAGTTTTTTTTTCCAGAATGAGATTTTCACTCTGCAGCGGAGTGTGCGGTGATATGAAACTTCCTGGCAGCGCACAGTCCGCTGCAGAGTGAAAATCTCATTCTGGAAACATCCTCCAGGCTGTGGCTAAGCCATGTCTCCGCAATATCATTTCTCTCAGGAGTGCTAGTTCTGCGAGGTTCTCAGGAGAGCTTCTGTAAAGTTTGGAAGGTAGAAGACGAGATACTGGCAGAAGTAAAGCTGTGAGGACGGGGCGTGAGTCGTGCTCGGGTAGGTCAGTTGGAAGAGCACTTGCCCGCGGAAGACAAATGTCCCGAGTTCGAGTCTCGGTCGGGCACACAGTTTTAATCTGCCAGGATGTTTCAGTTTTTTTTTTTTTGGTACTGAAACGAGTCCACTTCACGCTGAACTCATGTACAAGATGTCAAGTGGATAAAACTCAGCACATTATAAACGTTTGTCATTGCTAAAATATTTAAAAACACACAGCATCTTGTCAAAAAAGTCATGTCCATGTACATATACTTACAGATGTTTGTAAATTATACAAATACGGTGCACTATGTCCATATATGTAAATAGATGTGCTATTGTGTAACAAGCATCTGTAAGAAATATCGACATGGACATGGCCTTTTGGACAAGATGCTGTGTGTCTTTAAATATTTTAGCGATGACCAACGTTTATAATGTGCTGAGTTTTATCCAATTGACTTCTTGTGCATGAGGTCAACGTAAAATGAATCCGTTTTAGCAGTAAAAAAAAAGAATATTTAAGACCTGAAGATGAATGATGGCCACCATCTACCTGGTGTAAAAGAAAAATGATTTATCCGACCAGGCGACACGTTACCATTCATCGAGGGTCCAATGCCGATGATTGAGTGCCCATTGCAATTATAACTAACGATGTCGTTAGATCGACATGGAGACACGTAGGGGTCACCTAATGCGGGGGCCCATGTTCAAGCAAGTACGTTGAACAATGTACTCCGAAACACTTGGACCTGCACCAGCACCGAACTCTGTAGTCAGACCTGCACACAGATTGTCGCTCATGCTGCTTTATAGAGCGGACAAGCCTCCGATCTGCACCTTCTGTAATGAGGAATGGACGTCCAACACCTTGTCACCCCACTCGTGGTTTCAATGTGTTTCATCCAGTTCCCACAGATGCTCACGACGGCAGCAAGCAGACAGTGGTCACCTTCGCCGTTTCGGACTATTGGACCGTAATTATCAACGATTTTGTGAGTGGCGCTTATGTCAGTGTATTTTCCCATTTGTGACCCATATAGACGCTAGAAGGATCCCCCATTCCTCTTTCCTTCACTTACATGCTATTCTAACACATCACATGCCCGCGACTTCACCAGCTGGTATTCAATCTCGGGCTAATCAGTTGTAGTTCATCAGTGCATCTAATATGAGTGTTCAAAATCGTTCAGATGGTTCTAAGCACTATGGGACTTAACATCTGAGGTCATCAGTCCCCTAGACAGAACTACTTAAACCAACCTAAGGACATCACATACATCAGTGCCCGAGGCAGGATTCGAACCTGCGATCGTAACTGCAGCGCGGTTCCGGACTGAAGCGCCTAGAACCGCTCGGCCACAGCGGCCAGCAATACGAGTGTTCACGAGTGTATTCGTATGGACAAGTGCTGTTAAAAATCGCGAGACACAGTGGACGCTGTCTTTATGACATTTGCAGAAAGAACGGTAAGCGTACTGTTCAACAATGTAAAATCTAGTATCTGCAGCCAATCTATTAAATGTGCAAAATTAGGTCCAAGACTGTACTGGCAAGTTGTCCTGCACACTTCAATTCTACACCTTTTCATCACTGACAAGGACTTTAAGGATATTCGAGTAGAACAGCAACGTGACGATTGGCAGAGAGACAATAACGAAAAGTAACTCGGTTGAAAGTCCCAGTGGCGTGCGAAATCCCTAACAGCCGCTGTGTCATCTCAGCCAATGGAAGCGATATGGATGGTCCATCGAGCTCGTTGTTGGCTTTCCACACCTTGGATATGTTGCTTCTCATTCAACTGACTCCGTAGTTGGCTTCACTAGGATGACTGGACCCAGTTTCCCTCTTCCACCAAGGAAAATTATTTTGCTGTACCGGGCATTGAACTCCACACAGCACTTGGAGACACTGAGCGATCATCTATGGAGGATGACGGGCAAAGACACAGTGTCTCCTTTTAAACTGACTGCAAAACCAGTGTTTCATTTATTGTAAAATGACCTAACCTTCTGAAACGCAAACTTCATTCGAGATCATGATGTGTAAGTTTGCTATGTTCACCTATAACAATAACTATTGCGAAAAGACATAACACGACAAGAGAATTTGTGTAATCTACAGTTATGTTCGTGCATATTTTGCAGATTCGTAAAATCATTTATCGTACACGGAAGAATGCGAAACTCTACTCGTTCATTCCAACTTATTTCGATTAGTTCGACAGAGTCAGCAGATATTGGCTACATTACTTCAAATTTACTGCTTAAGCTGCATAGCCACAACACGATCAATAACTTATATATTTTTTTCTCGAACATTGGCTGCATGGCCCTTTGCTACAACGTTGGGTGACAAAAACTGACTGCTATTTCAGGTGCTAATTTGAGATTAAATTAATGTTTGTGCTTTGAAATGGTAGTGAAGTGGATCACAGAAGTAGCACACCAGTGGGATAATCAAACTGAGTTACTGACACGTAGCTAGCTGTTTTTATATTTTTGCTTATGTAAAAGTAAAAGGAAGCCGGATTTCATAAAATACAAACCGAGCTTCAATAGATATAAAAATATTTGTAACAAAACAGGCTTTTCTAGAACTTCAATACCCGACATTATACAAATCAAAGCAGAAACACTATACACAAGACATTCTATAATGCAAAACATTAAATTATCAGTGACATCTAAAAGAACGTAAAGATGTTAGGACCAAGAAATAAAGAAGAAACTGGACACTCAAAACACAATACAGAAATCTGTAGCAAAATCCGTAAAGTGACGGTAACAATCCGTATGAGAAGAGTCAGTTTCAAGCAGGATAGCGAATGACAAAGTAAATATTTTTTTCGTGTGACATAAGTACTAATTAACAGTTTTATGATTTTTTTCTTTACTTGCACTGTGAAATCTTGTTTATTGCCAAATTTCATTATTCTACATCAACAGGAAGTAACCTATAGGTTTTGATCAGTGATCTTGGGTATTAATAACAGCTTCTGCTCTACTTAGTCCTTTATTATTGGATCACTTCTGGTTTCGTGGCACTTAAAGTCACATCTTCAGGTAAAAATCTGTATAACAATAAATCCAGAAGGAGTAACAACTCTGAGATATACACTGGTATGGTAAATTATTTTAAGACTTAAAATTTTTTTAAAACATATTAAGAACTTTTACATGACAGTATCAAAATGTTAGTACCTATATGACTAAAACCCTTAGAGCGGAAGAGCTCGGAACCTTTTTACTCAACATTCGTTGTCCATCAGAACAAAATACCGCTAAACGGCGGTATGTCATAAACTAAAACATCCGAATTCCAATATGTAAAATAATTTACCATAACAGTGCATATGTCAAGGTTATTATTCCTTCTGGATTTTTTGTTATACGAATGTTCACCTGAAGATGTGAGTTTTAGTGCCACGAAACCGATAGTGATCCTATAACAAAGAAATAAATACAGCTGAGGTAGTTATTAATACCCTAGACTACTACTCATAGCTGTGGTTGCACTAACTACAATGTTTGATGAGTGAGTTTGCGGGTATTAAATTATATGGCATAAATAGCTATGTCTGTTGAATGCTTCGACTTAGAAACTTCAATTTTGTACATCTCAAAAGGTCCGCAGTCCTTACTACGTGACATAAATTTCAACTTGATACGCCTACCAGTTCTTGAGAAAAGGGGTTTTTAACTGTTGGACAGACAGACAGACAGACGGACAACGAACTGATCCTATAAGGGTTCCGCTTTCACCGACTGAATTCCGGAACCCTAAAAATCAGCTTGTGAAAGGATCACCAAATTTACAGGTCCGAAAAGCAGTCAGGAAAGTCATACAAACGTACGTCTACGGGGAAGAAGAGAGGTGGAACAAACAACAAACTTGGGTACTGCGCTAAAAGGGAGGTCGACAATTTATTTTTGCGTGTTCCTAAGCGAACCATTCACTGTAGAAGAAGAAGAAAAAGAAGGAAAAAGAATTATACTCTGGCAGCCAAAGAAATCACTGTCAAACAGGAGTAAAGAAAAATGTATTCTGCTTTTGCGACATTCAAATTCTCTAAAAATCACATTTTACACAGAGAAATGCTTGATATATCTGTCTGCGATAATGCTGCAAAGCTGAAAGCGTCTTTACGAGACGTGCGTAAAGTGCAGACTGCCAGGTGTGGCAAAACAGCTCGTATTATCAGCCCCTGCCTCTGCGAATACACGTACGTTCGGATGCTGGTCGATGATTGGCTGCCATATTAAGGCTGTGGCTACAAATCGTGTTTTATTGAAGTCGGCGACCCATGCTGTGCTTTCACCTTAATATCGTGTCACACTTCTTCGCTGTTGCATTACTGTAGTCTTCTTTCGTGGCTTATTCTGCCTATTAGCTCTTTCTTTATATCTTCCCGTCATTGTTAACACCCTTAGAAGGTATTACGTTTCACAAACTTCAACATTGTACTTTTCCAGTTTTGTCACTATTCACGTTACAGTTTTTAAAATTTTTGTTATCAAATATGAATGGATATTTATACGGTTAAAAAAAAGAACTGTAGATAGGTACACTCTTTGATCAAGGCTTTACTTCACAGTAGCTACTCTTCGGTCTGCGCGTATTGTCAGACGACAGCGATTTCTTGTACAAATTTCACATTATTTTGGTCATATAATCTGACGTAATAGATTATTTTTCATTTTATTATCTGTGGAAAAATTATGTGAATATTTTAGCACAGAACATGATGAAATCTGATATCACACTTTACAGGTGCATGGTATGCAGATGTACTTCACGGAGTTGTAAGAAGGTAACTGTGATAAAGTGTTGTTTCTTGCAGATGTGGAGTTATTTTTGTTATTTTATTTGTTTTTAACCTTCACGTAACCAATAATGGGAGGGGATGAGGGATATTATGACAAGCTTTTTAAAATATTGTAATCTATCAGTAATATTATATTTTAAAATTTTGAAAAAGTATTGATTGTTTTTAATGAATTCTTCTACCAGATTCCATAAATGTTTTAAATTTTTCAGTTAAACTTAACCCAAAAGCTGAACCCTTAGGAGTAGATATCACTTTACTCCAGTGGATGTCATATTCAATATTTTCAGGTTCAGGATCTTACTTACACAACAGTATCTCGTTAAAAAGTATCTCATGAGTAAATGTCAACAACAATTAATTAAATTTCTATCTTTTAAATTTTATTTACGGTGGGTATGAATTACCTCCCCATTGGTGGTAGACATTATTGAAAGTGCATTGATATTGCTAAGAGTGTACTAAAAGATATTTTCAGATTCTGAAGACTATTTACACATCAGTAATCTTTAAATAGTACGTTGTTAATATAAGTCCATGACAAATATCGAATTTTGTTTTTCTCAAATATTTTAGGGGAGGTATAACTTCGCCCCCTCCCCACACCCATAGGTAATGGATGTTACAGAAAATTCCTTGGTATTGTTAGGGTTAATGTGGCTGTCAAGTTTATTGTTGATGGCAGGAGTATAACCTTCATTGTGAAGTTGCATTCTTTGAACAATTTTTTTTAAAGCTTTGCCTTTATTTTGAGGGTTGGATCAGAGTTAATTTCTCTTTTGTTGTTATTTCCAGAAAAAAAACTAGCGACTTATTTACGTTATCATCTTTGTACATTGTTATTACACAGCTTCCTTTATCAGTTTTTATTGTTAGTGCTTTATTGTCTTTAGGTTTCCTGTTTATTTTTGTGTGAACATTTGACCCAGCTTGCCTTTTGCTCAGTTTCTGTCTACATTTTCCATCATCATATTATGTACTTTATTACTTTTTGCATTTTTCCCCACTGTTGAGTTGCACTATGTTATATGCTGTTTTTGTTTTAACAGTTATTTCATATTCCTTCTCCTAACTTTGGTTTCAGTGTGATGTCTAAGACCCTTTTTCAGCAAGTTTAGTTTAGAATCACTGAAGTAATGCGGAATTTTTGACTATTAAAGAAGCATTGTTAACTGGATGATAGGTTTTTGTCTGTTTTCCTTTCCTTTTTTCTTTTGCCTTTGATACATGTTGTTGATTTTCTGTCTGATATAATCAAAAATATATACGACATGTACAGAGCTAAGAAGGGTACTCAATTTAGAGCGAAGAACATAAATTTCTCCGTTGAGAAGCACTTTTTGCTTGTGTTGAGCTCTTATTTCATAATCAAAAAAGCTCACTTTTCATCTTTGTTTTCTGAGCAACTGTATTGTTGTACTTGATATTCATCTTGATATACTTTGCATCATGGATAAAATTTCGCCATTGTTACCACACCTAGTAAAGAGAATTGTGCATGATTTGCGAAAGTTGTTAATAAAAGTTAATGTACATAGCAGTATATAACTATTGGCGAAAGTGCTCCTATCTATTTACTTTAACAAAAAGTTTCCAGCAGAAAAGTGACTCGAACCTTCACGAATAAAATAATAGCATTTGTGTACTCATGCATGATCACGCTTTGCTGTCATCTGTCCACTGCTGGATTAACGCCACCTTTAGACGCCCGCATTGTTATCTTAAGCTAGATGCGCCCACGACAATGTGGGCCCATTTACCTGAACTGGCATGTTTCTGACATCTTCACCGAGCTACATGGGGCAGTATTTAAGACGCTGGAATCACATATGGGAAGAGCAGGGGTATCCAGATATAATGTTTCCAAGGTTTCCCTGAATTGAATGAGGTGAATACTGAAAAGGTTTCTCTGTAAAGTACGGGACCTATTTCCTCTTTTATCCTCGACCTATCCGCGTATGTACTCAGACGCTGATGACATCGTCATCCACCGAATATTAGAACTCAACCTAATTTTTTTCCTGTCCTTATCTATTCACTTTCCGTTAGGATATCGTTTTCTTCTATCTCTTGGAATACATCGTAGAACTCCTTTGCGCAATCTACTATTCATTCGCCTGAGTGGATGTCCCACATCATTTCCAGTACAGTTACAATTAAATCTTTCACTGCAGTCTGTTCCCTGATAATCTTTTTATCTTGTTGTCTTTTCTGATTATTGTCAACATGCACGTCACAACTGCTCGTTGAATGGCATTAAGTTTTTGAATACTTCCTGCGTTAAAAGTATATGTTTCCCCGTCATAAGTCGAAACTGCTAATACACGCTTACCGTAAGCCCGCTATCTTCGTTTTTGAAACGCTCCGTAACATTTTTGGTCTCTTGTTTCATCGTGTAAACGCTCCGTAACATTTTTGGTCTCTTGTTTCATCGTGTAAACTATATTGTTACTATCCATCAGACTTCTCGTTTAGTTTCTGTATACCGAAGTTTTTCTTCTTAATGTTTGCTTTTACTTGTCTGCCAAATTTATCTCGGACCATCAGTCAAAATTCTTAAAATAATGAAACAATAAAAAATTGTTCTGAATGTTGAGCGTTCCTGTTGGTTTTAGGTGTCGTATTTTAGTTCCTTTTGTATTCAGTTCCTGTTGCTACACTCGGCTGTAAATTTTAAATTATGTTACAATAAAAAGCAGGCCAATATTGAAGCCTTGAAATATCATAGGGGCTAAGTGCCAATATGGTCGGTAATTTATATTTTCACGTAGATAATCGCAAGCTACTAATGTACATTACATATCAGTCGGTTCAAGTTCCACGAGCCTTGTAAGAAGTTCACATCAGCATCGATAGATGGCGCGTGTACATGGGTCTTTGTAGTTTCAGATTTGGTACGTGCCGTTCTGTCGATTGTTCTGTTTAGTACGTATTCACGTTAGTTTATCGTCTTGTGATTTTACAGGAAAGCGCGAGAGAGTAACGAAGGCACAGGCATAAGCTACCCTGTACCTGATCACATACGTGATGTTATCGTGACAGCAAAATTTTCCAGGCATTTTCAAGTAGTTAAAATGGAAACTCATAACATCCCAGAGGCAGCTGATGAACAGCTAAACTTGAAGCACATAGAGATCACTAAACCTGTGGCAGTAAGGGTAAACGCTGGAAGCCCTGGAGTATTATACGTCAAGAAAACCTTCTGTGAACTCGGGCTGTGGTCAAAAGCGAAAATTGTGAAATGTACAAAGACTATTCAAGACAGCAGTAACATAGAGATCAGGGGAAGTATCGATGGCAGCTGCAGAATAACCCAAGAAAACAAAGAAGTCTTACTATCTATGGTAAGCCGTTCGCCAGATAACAAACACCAAGATTTCTACCACAAACTTTGTACATAACTGGATGTACCTGTTTTCAGAGGAAAATTTCACAAGACAAACATTAACAAAAAATGATGTGTGTATTATAACTGAACACTTTACGTTACTCTAAAGAACATAGCTACAAGAGATAATGTATGCCAGTTAACCCCTTTCACAAAATTTAGTCTTAATATTATCCTATAGGAAGCTGGTTGCTGGTTAATATAGTTTTTGATGATAGTGTCTTTTGAACAGCTACATATTGAATATATGTAGTCACCCACATACAACATATATACAATTATTAATTAAACATTTTTCTTCGAATAACTCCATGTCTTATTTCTGGCACACAGTCCCTTTTATAATTCAAGGCTTCATTTATCAGTGTAGCTGTAAACGATAAGTTACTAGATACAGCTCAGTTCTACACCAATAATGTCGTCAGTTACTTTTGTAGACGTTTATTAACATTTAATTAAATTGATATTGCCAACATATCTGAGGCACTTCATAATTCCATACAACATTTAGCAGTTTATAATTATGTGAATTAAAGGATATTTTAATATAAATTCTGATACTGACGCTTCACGATGTAATTAATAATATACACGTAAAGGCACAACTACACTGGAGGAAAATCAATATGGTACGAAGCAGTTATTAGCAGAAACTATGTTACGAAAGTTGCGAGATGAACTTATTGGTATTAAGAACAACGTAGTTTGGCTAAACAGCTGCAGCGTTTGTGCCAAAGTATAAAGGTGTATCATAAAAAACGAAGTAACGTAAAAATTGTGCTGGTATGTGGACTGTTCTCAATTAAAAGAAAGGAAATATTCAAATTTAAATTAAATTAATTAATTACGTATGTTTTAATGGCCTGGTGCAAGTATTTCAGTTGGTCGCCACTTCGGCAACTTAGTGTCCCTAACCTAACCCAGTGTTCCTACCTGGTATAACATTTTTACTTATATTTCGTGTTAAATATTGTTTAATTCAGTCCCTTTGACCACAAAGCCTGCTTTGAGGATTATAATGTTACAATTACATTAGTGTTAGCTAGAGGTCGGCAAAAAAGCGCATATTGAGATTAATAAAATTCACAAAACAGTGAAGGCAGTCTCATATTTACTATTGATTTATTGCATATCTTTTTTCTCGCATAAATCCATTGGTTAAAGTCGTATCATTTCTTCTATACATTTATATTATTACTAGGCATGCCGCTGCATTTATACTTTTGCATATATAGGTGGATTAAACCTGCTACACATAGATTACAACTTACGGCGGACAAAAAAGCGAATACGTCTGAGCTACTGCAGTGGAGTATCAGAAATGAATTCTGTGCTCATCGTCTCTTTCTTTGGAGAGAGGGAGACAAATTAAGGAAAGGGACAGATGAATTACAGCTATAATTTATGAGCTACATAATCTTAAGTTGCCCATTAACATTCACTTTAATTTTTATTGCAAAATTAGTGATACACGATGGTGGTGGAAAATTAAGAAATATTACACTGGGAAAGTGGACTTACAATTGTAACGTGGAATCGGAGCCACATGTCGATCTTGGCAAATAATAACATTAGTGAGACGTGAAAGCAAGGGTAAAGGCAAACTGGAATATTCTGTGGTCTGATCGGAATTCAACCCTGTTTCCTTTCGGTATCCTGATACAAAATCTACCATTAGAACACCATGGCCGATAGTTTAGTGTTAACGTCCGATCAGTGAAGGGATCATTACAGACGGAGCACAAGTTTGGACAAGGGTAAGATAATTGAGTGTATCTTTCCAAAGGAAACAAATCAACATTCGATGTAACTGATTTACTAAACCACAGGAAACCTAAATTTATGTGTCGGGACTGGGATTTGAACCTACCTGAAGGTGAGTCCAGTGCCTTTACCATGTGCCAGCTCGCTTGGTACTGAGTTGAACGAAAATAACCGAGATTTTGATAGGTCCGGAAACTACTGGTTTTGACATAAGCAAGTACAGTGATATTTTTATGACTGAGTCGTCGTCATAAACTGCTTAGAACCAGTCGAGCAAGATCAAGATGAAATTATGTGCATATGAGATCAGCAGATTGCTGCTTTCTTCACTGCTCGTAAATAGATTAAGAAACGTAAATGTACAAAAAGAATAACATCTGAAAGAATTCAGACAATAAAGAAAACGAACATAAAAAGTAATCCAGAAAACCAAACGAGCCTGTGAAAAATACAAGAAAATTTAACTAAAATAACACTAGAATTGTTTACGAAACTTTTGAGGATATAATCCACCAAGTATTTGTTTCAAAGATGAAAATGGCGAAATAGTATTAAATAACACGGATAACTGTTAAATACTAGCAAAATGTTTTGTCAATTACTTCAGCTGTGTCGTTCCAGCAATCAAATTAGAGATTCCATCAACATCAGAAAATCTTGAGAAAGATTTCTCACCAACAGCGCTAGAAATCTGCTAAGCCATCAAAAGACTAAAAAACAACAAAGCAAGTGGTGAAGACACCGTTATATTACAATTATTGAAATGGTCAGACCAAACGCTGTAAGTCCTGTACTCTTGGTTTTGAGAACATTTGGAAAACAGAAGAGAGGAAAATAGGACTAATCCATCAGCTACATAAAAATGTCGACAGCTCGTGGTCTTGCGGTAGCGTTCTCGCTTCTCGCGCACGGGGTCCCGGGTTCGATTCCCGGCTGGGTCAGGGATTTTCCCCACCTCCAGATGACTGGGTGTTGTTGTAGCGTCTTCATCATCATCGTTCATCACCATTACGGTCGGAGGAAGGCAATCACCGTAATGGTGATGAACGATGAACGATGAACGATGAACCTTGCGCAGTATAGCGGTGCGGGTCTCCCGCATCGTCCCCTACGCTCTTCGGAGTACGGGAGCTCATCATCATCACATAAAAAGGGAGACAAATAAAATGCAAATATTACAGGGGAGTGTCACTTCTGCCAGTGGCATACAAAATATGAGTATTATCACAAATTTCTCTGAAAAATACTGAAGAAACTTTAGAGAAATATATGAAAGATCATGACGGTGGTTTTCGAAACGGAAGATCCCTCTCGGAAAAAATTTTTAGCTTAAAATCAGCGATTCGCCACAGAATGTTAAAGAGCAAACCTATAATAGTATCATTTACTGATTTCAAGAAAGCATTTAAACCTTGCGCGGGGCGTGGGGAATATACTTTCCACTAAACGTATTTCTTTACATCGTTTAAGGGAATATGTGTTACCACTTCTGTACGCTCCTGGCCTCTAGTGCCAGTCCGTTGCACCAATTTTAGTTTTTATTGTTTTTTGTGACATATAGCCTTCAGGACTGTGGGAAGTATATACTCCAGCAAACAAAGGTGCTTTAATGGTTATTGGGAAGTATTGCTACCGCCGATCTAGTTTCTGGAAGGGGCTTGGGAAGTATACTTACCACAAAATTAATCTGTCATTTGTGGTCCTTGGGAAACATAGTTAGCACCAACTTAGTGCTACTTCAAATCTTTTGGGAATACATCTGACCACCTCTGTCTATGCCTGACATATTGTGGTAGTACACTGCACTAGGTGTATGAAAACTGCTCCAACAATCTGTTCCTGTTTCTCGTGGGATCACTGCTGTTTGAGGAACACATTGCTTTGCTTTTGCAGTATATTTTATTGTGACCTGTGTCAGCTCATACCTTTATTGCGAGATAAAGTTTCAAGGATTGTTTTCACATCATGGTAATAAAACTTTAATATTGGTAACAAATATTTTTAAATAAAGTAAAGGAAAACATAATATAAAAACACTGTCCATTGTTTTTTACATATAATGGCGACACATAACAGCACACAAAAGGGAAGTGGGAAATCCACTTACCACGAGTTTTAATACCTCAGAAAGGTGCTGTTTTGATATATGTACCACCATAGGATTTGATGCCAAATCACAAAAATTAAATTATCAAAAAATAAATATAGTCAGTTAATCTCATTTCTAATAGGACAGAAAGAGAAACCTCGCTGAGTTGATACAAAAAATGCGCCCACGAAAGGGGTAAGCTGGTATACAGAAGAACAGTAGGTAAAATCATTAGCGAATTTAGTGTTGAAGTAAATATAATTCGTGAAACTACGACAAACACGATATCTAAAGTAAAATGTATATGAGAAGTATGTCAGCCATCTGAAATAAGAACTGACATTAGACAAGTGAACAGCTTATCGCCTTTACTACTTAACTGTGTTTTAGATTAAAAAATGGAATGATTTTGAAGGATAGGAGCTAAAAATTCTCAAAATTGAACTCATGTGTTTGGGAATCAAAACAAATGGAATTCAGTTAAACCGCCTGTTTCTGCAGATGATTTTCCAATGTTTTCAGAAAATCTGAAAAAAAGACAGTTACTCAAATAAATGTTCTGGTAAAAATAGAAAATGGGACTGGCCTCAAAATTTCGGCTGAACAAGAAACTTAAGTACAAATACAAACAATGCACCGAAATACATAGAACGAAAAATAGGTCAAATAGAGCGAGTTAGTAAATTTAAACTTCTTGGAGAAGCTATATAGCAGAATTGACTAGAATAATTTTTAAGTAGATATAAAAGCTAATACAAAAAATTTACAAGAAATATATACAATACATACTAAAACAGTATACAACAGTGGTAGCACGAGAATTTTTATATGCTTATCAAGGTTTACCTATGAACTGTAAGCTAAATGAAATAGACGTGCTTGAAAGGTGTATTATAAGAAAAATAATGGGTGCTGTATAAACTACAGATGGGTGGGAAACGAGAAGTAAGGAGGAAATCTACGATAATTCAGATAAAATTTGAGGAGTAATGAGGAAGAGAAGATTAATCTTCCTTGGACACTTCTACCGAGTGAATGAGAAAAGACTAACGAAGCAAACATTTCTGTGTTTCCCGGAAAAAACAAGGACACCAGCATGGACTACAGAACTAAGGAAATAATTAGGAGAAAGAACACCAAAGAATCGGAAATAACAGAAAGAAACCTTTTTAAGAATGATATACTCAGTTTAGAAGGCTTTCAAGGCAGAGAAGTTAGTAATGGGGGAAACGTGATGTAATACAGCAAATGTAGCAAACAAAAAAGAAATAAGAGGGACTGAAGCTGTTTCTCGATCCTAGTTGGTCAACATGAAGATAAAAAAGCAAAAAAATCAAAGGAATAAAACAAAAATACGAAAATATGAACAAACTTGCATAAAATTATGAGAAGTGAACATCTAGACACGTTATCAATGCCATAGTTCCATCAGAGCTTTATGCTCAGGGAGCTCAGCCACGCTCTAGTCTTCGGAGAGGTCTCATGGAGTCGTTTCAGTTCGCTTGCAATCTTCTTGTTGGTCGTTCACTAATAATGAGTTCCGTTTCTTGTGCCACTGACCCACAATAAGACTTGATAACCGTGTAGTGATTATTATGCCTCATTTACGAAACATCAGAGTCTTTGATTTGACGCTAGGAGAATAAATTAAGGAACTTTAACAGAAACAATTAATTCATAGCGGTAGGTCAGCCAGTGACGTTCCAATAACGATTCCAAGGAACAAATTCTGAATGTGACGTAGTTATGAAATGGTTGTATGCACATTCGAGCATTAATTTGCGCTACCTGTGCGTCTGTGGTTGACGTCACTACATTGTGATGACGTGCTGTCGTTCGTCGCGCGGAACGTGTTTGAATTGACGTTGTGCAAGATATTGTCTTCGCTAGACAATAGCTGACGAAGAGAAGAGAGAGTTACCGGTGTACCGTTTCTGATCGCCACGCTGTGTGCTGATGCGTGAAGTCTAAACTTCTCCGTAGCGTGTTACACTGGAATACATAAAACATTGTTTATATTGATCATTCTGTTGGCTGGGAGAAACATTCACAGCGAAATACTTTAACGGTCAGTGAATTTAAAACCGAAATCTACGTTACCAAGTCGTCAAAAGAAACCGCGAGAAGTTCTGCATCTGCCTAAAATCAGTCAATGCATCAGCACCTGATCAAGATCGTCTGTCCAGATGCTCCTTGATTCTCTTGGAAGCTTTATGAAATACGATTGAAGTAAAGGCTAAAATTAGTTACTCGATAAAGATTAGATAACTGTTTTTACTTTCGATCGCTGCATGAATGCAAAAAACACGAGCATAGAAGTAAATGACTTTGGAGCCGACTGAAGTTGTTCCTTGAAGAAATGGCCAGTGGGCCTCTCCCCCAACACAAAGACACCTCTTCTCACGACGAAAAAACCATTTTCGGTGACCTGCTAGTTAGCTGTTTTTAGACCTAAAACTGAGTCGTCACAAACTGATAAGTTTTAGGTTTCATTCAAAGTGACCAACCCACTAGTAGAAGACAAAAGGTTTGCTTTAAACTTTTTCTTGCGCTCTGGCGTAAAATATGTTGTCTGCGAGCTGTGATTTAGAAGAAACGAGAATTACCACTGTAAATTTTTATACTTAAGAAATATGAGCAACCGGTGGTGGTCGCGTTCAACGTAGGATCCATTGGAGATGTTGTGTTCACGTACTATGACTGTTTTGGACACCGAATGATTTCACTGTAGAAATAAACAAGGATCTCACAAACACTAACCGTATGAAGTTCAACTTCTTCGGTTTGTTCTCGACGCCAAGAAAGCAGCTATTAGCGGAAACGACTGCTTTTCAGCTATATATTGCTGACATGCCAGAAACAGCTTGTAAGAAATTTGGTTAGGCTGATGACTGGGCCCTTGCAACAAGGGACACAGATTTTGATACAATGGAAGAAACCCGATCTGTGTCCTGGCAGTATACTTCCATAAATGGAGGCTTAGGCCTAATGCCACGAAGACAGAAGTAATTTGCTTCCAAATGGCTCTGAGCACTATCTGAGGTCATCAGTCCCCTATAACTTAGAACTACCTAAACCTAACCAACCGAAGGACATCACACACATCCATGCCCGAGGCAGGATTCGAACCTGCGACCGTAGCGGTCTCGCGGTTCCAGACTGAAGCGCCTGGAACCGCTCGGCCACACCGGCGACAATTTCCTTCCATCTCAATAACAGAGAAGCCGAAAGAACTCTGGAAGTATACTTTGACGCCACACGCCTCAACCACAACAAGGAGCCAAGGTACCCATTGGTCACGTTAGACAGAACCTTGTCATTTAAAACACATCTTACAAAAACAGCTGCCAAGATGAGAACAAGAAGCAGCTTCATCCATAAACTCTGCGGAACCACCTGGGATCAACGGCAACTCTGAGGACGTCTGCGCTGAGCCTGGTATACTCTGCGGCGGAGGACGGTTGCACCAGTATGGCTAAACAGTGGCGCCGTGGACAAAATCGATGTTGAACTTAACAACACCATGCGTATTATTTCAGAAACCGTTAGGTCTACACATAACATATGGCTACCTGTCCTGAGTCATATACTACCCCCAAAAATGCGACGAGAAGCAGCGTTGGTCAGGGAATACGACAAGATCGAAGCAAATCCTGAACTATCGGTACACATCTATATACCTGATCTGAGTACCAAGAGGCTTCGTTCAAGACATCCTTCTCTTGTTCTCGACAGCCTCACCGGGGCTGGCATCAAGTCTTGGAGAAGAGAATGGCTCCAAAAAGCCCCAACAACTTGCCACGTAATGCATTCTACTACTGAGACAGTTCCTGGGTTTGATCAAGCCCGCAAGATCTGGTCAACTCTGAACCGACTAAGAACTGGGCGTGGAAGATATGCTGACTCACTCTTCAAATGGCGACTGCTGTCTTCGTCAGCATGTGACTGCGGCGCGCCTAAGCAGACCATTTCAGAGAAGAATGCAGTGCCAGAGCGTTCAATGAGGATTTTGAAGAATTCCTCATGGCATCCCAAAAATCCATTGAATATATACAAGGAATAGATGTTTGACTGTGAATATATACACTCCTGGAAATGAAAAAAAGAACACATTGACACCGGTGTGTCAGACCCACCATACTTGCTCCGGACACTGCGAGAGGGCTGTACAAGCATTGATCACACGCACGGCACAGCGGACACACCAGGAACCGCGGTGTTGGCCGTCGAATGGCGCTAGCTGCGCAGCATTTGTGCACCGCCGCCGTCAGTGTCAGCCAGTTTGCCGTGGCATACGGAGCTCCATCGCAGTCTTTAACACTGGTAGCATGCCGCGACAGCGTGGACGTGAACCGTATGTGCAGTTGACGGACTTTGAGCGAGGGCGTATAGTGGGCATGCGGGAGGCCGGGTGGACGTACCGCCGAATTGCTCAACACGTGGGGCGTGAGGTCTCCACAGTACATCGATGTTGTCGCCAGTGGTCGGCGGAAGGTGCACGTGCCCGTCGACCTGGGACCGGACCGCAGCGACGCACGGATGCACGCCAAGACCTTAGGATCCTACGCAGTGCCTTAGGGGACCGCACCGCCACTTCCCAGCAAATTAGGGACACTGTTGCTCCTGGGGTATCGGCGAGGACCATTCGCAACCGTCTCGGTGAAGCTGGGCTACGGTCCCGCACACCGTTAGGCCGTCTTCCGCTCACGCCCCAACATCGTGCAGCCCGCCTCCAGTGGTGTCGCGACAGGCGTGAATGGAGGGACGAATGGAGACGTGTCGTCTTCAGCGATGAGAGTCGCTTCTGCCTTGGTGCCAATGATGGTCGTATGCGTGTTTGGCGCCGTGCAGGTGAGCGCCACAATCAGGACTGCATACGACCGAGGCACACAGGGCCAACACCCGGCATCATGGTGTGGGGACCGATCTCCTACACTGGCCGTACACCACTGGTGATCGTCGAGGGGACACTAATAGTGCACGGTACATCCAAACCGTGATCGAACCCATCGTTCTACCATTCCTAGACCGGCAAGGGACCTTGCTGTTCCAACAGGACAATGCACGTCCGCATGTATCCCGTGTCACCCAACGTGCTCTAGAAGGTGTAAGTCAACTACCCTGGCCAGCAAGATCTCCAGATCTGTCCCCCATTGAGCATGTTTGGGACTGGATGAAGCGTCGTCTCACGCGGTCTGCACGTCCAGCACGAACGCTGGTCCAACTGAGGCGCCAGGTGGAAATGGCATGGCAAGCCGTTCCACAGGCCTACATCCAGCATCTCTACGATCGTCTCCATGGGAGAATAGCAGCCTGCATTGCTGCGAAAGGTGGATATACACTGTACTAGTGCCGACATTGTGCATGCTCTGTTGCCTGTGTCTATGTGCCTGTGGTTCTGTCAGTGTGATCATGTGATGTATCTGACCCCAGGAATGTGTCAATAAAGTTTCCCCTTCCTGGGACAATGAATTCACGGTGTTCTTATTTCAATTTCCAGGAGTGTATAATGTTATGTAAGTGTAGAATAGCGTGACCCAATACTGAAATGCCATACGCTAAACAAATAAAACCATACTTGTTTTTCAAATCAAACTGCCTTTTCCTGCTGCTAGTTATTTTATTTATCACATACGCGTTTCTCCCTCTCCTGTTCTAAGGCATCATCAGTGGGATGATTTGCTGACCTGCGTTTCCTCACGTCTGGTCTGGAGGTCACTTTTATCACTGTTCTATATTCACATCTTTGTGTTTTCGCCATCCACACACTGTTCACCATGTTTTTCACTCTTTTTTGTGGTGGCCTATCGTTCTTCTGTCACTCTATACAACTATTTCGTCGTACACTTCTTTTCACAGCGTTAATATTGCGACTCCATTAAAATCATGTTGATGGAGCGTTTCATCACCACCGGAAATCTTTCTATACAATTCATCCCAACTTCTAGTAAGCAAGGTAAGTGCGTATTGAATTTCGGAACGGTGTCCGATTCGCTTGCAGACTTCTCAGCAACGATGATACACTACTCCGATGTGAATGTGGAGACTAGAACCAAAAGTCGCCTCAGACTTACCTAAAGGAGTCGTGATATGGCTGTTTCTATTTTCGATGTACATACTGGGGTTGGACAAAAGTATGGAAACGCCAGCAGAAATTGATAGTTGAATGATAGCCAAACTGACAGGTTGCGCTATTGCATTTGACAACGAACGGCACCTGGAAGTGATGCCAATATGTTGCAAGCGTCAGTCGTGATCAGAACTGTGTTCTGTGTAGTTGTAAGTGCATTATTGCGAGGCTAAGTGAATTCAAAAATGGTTCAAAAGGCTCTGAGCACTATGGGACTTAACATATGAGGTCATCAGTCCCCTAGAACTTAGAACTACTTAAACTTAACTAACCTAAGAACATCACACACAGCCATGCCCGAGGCAGGATTCGAACCTGCGACCGTAGCGGTCGCTCGGCTCCAGACTGTAGCGCCGAGAACCGCTTGACCGCAACGGCCGGCTAAGTGAATTAGATCGTGGGCAAATTATTGGTGCCCGTATGGTGACTGCTTCCGTAACTGTTGTTGTTGTTGTTGTGGTCTTCAGTCCTGAGACTGGTTTGATGCAGCTCTCCATGCTACTCTATCCTGTGCAAGCTTCTTCATCTCCCAGTACCTACTGCAACCTACATCCTTCTGAATCTGCTTAGTGTATTCATCTCTTGGTCTCCCTCTACGATTTTTACCCTCCACGCTGCCCTCCAATGCTGAATTTGTGATCCCTTGATACCTCAGAACATGTCCTACCAACCGGTCCCTTCTTCTCGTCTAGTTGTGCCACAAACTCCTCTTCTCCTCAATTCTATTCAATACCTCCTCATTAGTTATGTGATCTACCCATCTAATCTTCAGCATTCTTCTGTAGCACCACACTTCGAAAACTTCTATTCTCTTCCTGTCCAAATTATTTATCGTCCATGTTTCACTTCCATACATGGCTACACTCCATACAAATACTTTCAGAAACGACTTCCTGACACATAAATCTATACTCGATGTTAAAAAATTTCTCTTCTTCAGAAGCGCTTTCCTTGCCATTGCCAGTCTACATTTTACATCCTCTCTACTTCGACCATCATCAGTTATTTTGCTCCCCAAATAGGAAAACTCCTTTACTACTTTAAGTGTCTCATATCCTAATTTAATTCCTTCTGCATCACCCGACTTAATTCGACTACATTCCATTATCCTCGTTTTGCTTTAGTTGATGTTCATCTTATATCCTCCTTTCAAGACAATGTCCATTCCGTTCAACTGCTCTTCCAAGTCCTTTGCTGTCTCTGACAGAATTACAATGTCATCGGCAAACCTCAAAGTTTTTACTTCTTCTCCATGAATTTTAATACCTACTCCGAATTTTTCTTTTGTTTCCTTTACTGCTTGCTCAATATACAGATTGAATAACATCGGGGAGAGGCTACAACCCTGTCTCACTCCTTTCCCAACCACTGCTTCCCTTTCATGCCCCTCGACTCTTATAACTGCCATCTGGTTTCTGTACAAATTGTAAATAGCCTTTCGCTCCCTGTATTTTACCACTGCCACCTTCAGAATTTGAAAGAGAGTATTCCAGTTAATATTATCAAAAGCTTTCTCTAAGTCTACAAATGCTAGAAAGATAGGTTTGCCTTTTCTTAATCTTTCTTCTAAGATAAGTCGTAAGGTCAGTATTGCCTCACGTGTTCCAACATTTCTACGGAATCCAAACTGATCTTCCCCGAGGTCGGCTTCTATCAGTTTTTCCATTCGTCTGTAAAGAACTCGCGTTAATATTTTGCAGCTGTGACTCATTAAACTGATAGTTCGGTAATTTTCACATCTGTCAACACCTGCTTTCTTTGGGATTGGAATTATTATATTCTTCTTGAAGTCTGAGCGTATTTCACCTGTCTCATACATCGTGCTCACCAGATGGTAGAGTTTTGTCATGACTGGCTCTCCCGTGGCCATCAGTAGTTCTAATGGAATGTTGTCTACTCCCGGGGCCTTGTTTCGACTCAAGTCTTTCAGTGCTCTGTCAAACTCTTCACGCAGTATCTTATCTCCCATTTCGTCTTCATCTACATCCTCTTCCATTTCCATAATATTGTCCTCAAGTACATCGCCCTTGTATAAACCCTCTATATACTCCTTCCACCTTTCTGCCTTCCCTTCCGTAACTAAGGTATTTCAAGAAGCATCGTTTCAAAGGTTTATACTTCTTAGAGGGAAATCGGAAAGGTTCATCCGCTTGGTCACAACACGGCCGAAAGTGTGCGTTGAGTGATCTTGACAGACGGTAAATCAAGAAGATCCTGACGAAAAATAAGAGAACGATAACTGCAAAAGTCGCTGCAGAACTGAATGTTGCACTCTCGAACCCTGTCAGCTCCAAACGTACACGATGGGAGCTCAGAGGAGGGAACTTCAGGGCTAACTGGAATTTCAGAACACCTCATCAGTGATGCAACCGTGCATAATAGGAAAACTTCGACTATGTAGTAATGAAACTCATTTGTTCGGCTGAGTCCTGAATCACGCTATTTCCATTTTATGCATAGAGGCCGCTGCAGTCGCGTTGTCGTCCTGGAGAGGGGTCGGTCAGCGTGCTATTGGCTGACTTCTTGTTACAGCCATCTCTGCTCTCTCGTTCCCGAATGGCGTGACGGCGCTTGACTTTACGCCGTAACAGATATGTATTAACAAGGGCGAAGAATAAGCAGCGTTGCATACTTGGGGGTAGCAGTCAGCGCGTTCCAGGGCTACCGCCCCTGTCAATACACATCGATGAAACAAATATTGCACTGGACTAATCTGGACCGCTGTATCGAATGGGCACGTAAAATTTCGCTTCAAAAATTTTTCAATTGCAACGGGAAACAACCCGATGCCTTCTGTCGACACTGGTCATTGGATGAAACACGTGATGAGCGATACTTGTTTGGGCTGCCTCCAGCTACACAATGCGAAAACGAAATTGTAAATATCTGTTGAAACACCAGGGGTAATGCGCCTTAGTACTGTTAGGAGTGACACCCTGCGTAGATACAATTAGTATCAGTTGTTCACGTAGTGTAGATGATAGCGACCGACGCCGCTCAGCCATTGCCTCGGGTTCGATTCTTACTACCGTCCATGTCCGATTCTTGTATCGCTCTCTTCTTCGGTTTTAAGAAACCAAATGACGCACACGTGTGGCGGCACCTCCTCTGACGGGTCGCTTGTATTCGAGCGCGGCACGCCCTGTTTGGCCAACTTCAATAAGAATCGTCTCGGAAACGGAACAACGTATCGATTTCTTTTAAGGGGCTACGGAAAGGCTCAAAATCATGAAAAGTTCAATTTTTACTTTTTTGCGTTTTCTGAATCTGCAGACTATTACCTTTTAATAGATATATAATTTATTCAGTTCCGAAGACTACAACTATTTTAAAATTTTTTTTGAAATGTGTTCTACATGGGCGTGACCCACTGTGGCGCTGTTAAACTGCTGTCAAATGGTGCTATTATTAACGTACGTGTTCATCAGGTACATTTTAGTGATGTGAGATAAAGTATGTGTTGTGGCTAACCTGTGATGGTTCAATATATATCGCTGGTGTGATTGTCGATTGTTTCATGTTTATTTACTCTGTCGTTATCTCGAAAATATTCGTAATTAATTCTGTTTCTTGAGTCTCTGTTTTGCCGGCCGAAGTGGCCGCGCGGTTCTGGCGCTGCAGTCTGGAACCACGAGACCGCTACGGTCGCAGGTTCGACTCCTGCCTCGGGCATGGATGTGTGTGATGTCCTTAGGTTAGTTAGGTTTAACTAGTTCTAAGTTCTAGGGGACTAATGACCTCAGCAGTTGAGTCCCATAGTGCTCAGAGCCATTTGAACCATTTTGAGTCTCTGTTTTGTTGAAGTATAATAATGAGTAAAAGTAAAGTTATTAGAAATCCTCTGAAGGCTTTTAAGGAAAGGAGAAATGTTGGAAAGCCAAAGGTATGTGTTATTACTGTAAACAATAAAGACGATGAAAATCCCCAACATAGCTTGTGTCCCAAAGAAGAAGACAGTTGGTGTAAATATAACAAAGGATTGCTAACTGGTGAAGTGTACCCCCATAAGCATAGTCTGCCTCATGCAATAATGGAGGTGATAAAACCTATTTTCAGAGACTTAGCAGCACCTGAACTGTTGAAAAAGTGTATTCACGGAAAAACTCAAAACCCCAATGAAAGTGTAAATAGTGTTATATGGTCGAGAATCCCCAAGACTGTATTTGTTGGAATAGAAACACTTCACTTTGGTGTGTATGATGCTGTTGCGACTTTCAATGATGGCAACATTGTAAGGTGCAAGGTATTTAGAAATATGGGAATGAAGATAGGTTCTAACATGGTACGAGCGATGCTTGCTTTAGACAAGGAACGCCTTCGGGCTGCAGACAGGGCTGTAAAGAGTCTAGAAATACAAGCAAGAGTAAACAGGAGGAGGAACAAGAGGAAGCTGGAGGAGGAGTTTGCAGAGGATGAAGATAATCCATCCTATGGACCTGGAATGCACTAAAAAGTTAATCCAATCTTTGTCGCTCGATTCCCAAAACTTTTATTTTCTCATACTAATTACATGTTTTCTAAGGATCTTCCAAACATATTTGTTTCAAACTTTCAGTAAATGTTACACAGTACCTTCTGCATAATTTAACACAGCCTTTTTCCAAAAAACTGTATATTTTTGAATATATAAATAAAAAATTGCAAAAAAATGTTGTGAATTTTCATTACAATTGAAAAAAAAATCATCTTTAATAACTGAACTAAAATTCTGTAAAATCCCTGTGTTAAGTTGTAGCCCATATTCCAATAAATAATCTGTAAAAAGTTCAACTTCCTACCTCAAATACTTTGTGAGGAAAGATGTAATTTATAAGCGTTATTTTAACATTGCAAGTATAGGGCGTTCCGGAGCCCCTTAACAGGTTTTTTTTAGCAGGATCTAGTCTGCAACACCCTGGCAATCTCTTCAGGCTGCTTCCGATCACCCTGTATGAATGAACGTCGTCCCAATAACAACACGCACAGACAGTCATATGCACGTCTTCCGGGACGGAGAGGTGTTTTCCGGATCCAGGTCGAATCCGCCCAGCAGGTTAATGACGAGTGTTGGTATGCGGCCTAGCCTGGGCGATGTAGTTTTAGGTGGTTTCCCAGGTGAATATCGGACTAGCACTGACATCCCGTCTCAGTCATATGACTCGCAAACAGTTAGGACTTTCGCTCACTCCCATATGAATAATATTACATGCAGACGATTGTGGCGTACACAATACGTCCAGATTAGTAATGGGGCGGCGACAGGAAGGTCATCCAGCCAGCCCTTAAATTAACCATGCAAAATCCGTTCACAACCAAGCAGAACCTGCACTGACGCGGTACAAATGGAGAAGAAGAACGTCATCCCTCTAGTACGCGACATGTAATCAAAGTAAAATTTCTTCGACCGCTTTCTATAAAGTCGTTACTATCATTTAAAAAGTAACATATTGGAAGACAGGTAATATACAGCGTGTTTCTGCAAGAGCGTGCAAAAATGTAGCAGGACGTAGAGAATGCTCCACTGAACAATTTGAGATAGGGAACCTGGAGTCGGAGAAACCATATTAAGGAGGTATGGGAGTAAAGTAGTCTACCGCTTGGTCTTGCATTACTGTTTTCCAGATTTACGACTAAAATGGGTACACGTTTACATATACTGTGCTGTTTATTCAGCTGTACATTCTGCAAGGAAACGGAGTTTAAGCGTGACTTCCAGAAAGTCATGATGCAGGTTTTGTTTACTTTACTTTTCCGTAAGGTGGTTCTGTTGTATTTACGTGGTTCAATGGCAGAACGACAGACCCATTCATTACTCAGTGCTATTCAGAGACCTACAGTACAACACAATGGAGCAGTACAGGCACAGTATTTCCTGATTGCTGGATTGGTAGGGGAGTTCCTATTCGATGGCCTGCGAGATCACCTGACCTGAATCCCCTAGATTATTTCCTACGGGGATATCTGAAGTCTCTTGTGTATGAGACCCCAGTGAATACGGAGATGTAATCAGTTGCCAGAATTGTAGCTGCCTGTGACGTGTTTCGAAACACTCCGGTGATATTTGTCAGCGCGCGTCAGACTTCAAAATGGTTCAAATCGCTCTAAGCACTATGGGACTTAACATCTGAGGTCATCAGTCCCCTAGAACTACTTAAACCTAACTAACTAAGGACATCATACACATCCATGCCCGAGGCAGGATTCGAACCTGCGACCGTAGTAGCAGCGTATTCCGGACTGAATCGCCTAGAACCACTCGGCTACAACAGCCGGCTGCGTCAGACACTTCTGCGCTGATGTCATGCTTGCATTGTGGTTGATTGCCGTCAGTTTCGGCACATTTTGTGAGATACAGTACTAATGGCACATTCATTGTGTCGATAGTGATATTTGCAGTAAACTAACGTAAATAAAAAGTACACGATAATCTGCTTTTATTCCTGTTATCTCCTTAAGCTGTCTTCTCCGAACCCAGGTTCCCTACTTCAGACTGTTCAGTGGAGCATCCTGTACGTCCCACGCTCTTACGGAAACACCCTGCACATTATGCACAACAAATGAGGAGCAATAAGAATGGAAGAGAGAAATACTCGCACTAGAAAGGGCATAAAGCAGGGATTCAATCTTTCTCCTGTATATCGAAGAAGCAACGCGTGAAGTAAAAGGAAGATTCATGAATACAACTCAGCTTAAGATGAAAGAATAGCAGTGATAAGATTAGCCAATGAGAATGCACTCCTCTGTGAAGTCAAGCATCAATTAAAGGATCTATTGAATGGGATGCACAACGAATAGCACAAATGGTCTTTCTTGATGACTGGGCCTGCAGGGAAATATATGTCTTGAAAGGACATTGTGTTAAGGTTCCAGAATCACTGCTTGAATCCTTTATTGATTATTATTACAGCTGTTTCGGAAGATTTCCATTTTCAAGTACGTTGTCCTGATGTACATATAATATCTGGTGTGACTTAATCTGACTGTTCTCGTTATATTTCACGAAATTCTAAAATATCTTGTATATTCTGGCCGCGGGCCATTTCTACAACAGTTTGAAGGTCAGCAGTTAGATAGAAGCTCCAAAACTCATTACTATCTCCGTACAGTCTATGTAGATCGAACTTGGAATTGTTATACTGGCGAGATTTCTGATTTTGTCTGTCGCCGTTTGCCTGCGACAAATCTGTTTACCAAAGTTAAGTACTGTATTGTCATTGTTCATTTCGTAATAAAACTCGTTAATAGGATTTGTTTCAATTGTCTATCTAGCGATCCGAGAAAACAAGTTTCCTACACACCTCACATTTGACGAATAGGTAGGATTCAACAATATCGATAAAACGAGTATCAAACTAGATTAATTTGAGAACGCTCTATGGAATGGGCCCGTAAAATTCGATTTAAAAATAATTATGTATGTAATGGAAAGAAACCGACGCTTTCTGTTGACACGGGGCGTTGCATGTGACGAGCAGTAACTGTTTCGGCTGACACAAGCTACACGACGCAAAACCTAAATAGCAAATATCTGGCAAAACATCAGAGAAACTGCGTCTGACAAACACCACACACATACTGAAGCGCCAGAGAAAGAGGTATAGGCATGCGTATTCATATATATAAACAGGCAGAATACGGCGCTGCGGTCGGCAATGCCTATATAAGACAACAAGTGTCTGGTGCAATTGTTAGATCGGTTACTGCTGCTACAATAGCACGTTATCAATATTTAAGTGAGTCCATTCATGTCCACTGTGCATTCCGATGGACTTGGGTAATTCCAGCAGGTCAATACGACACTCCACACGTCTAGAATTGCTACACAGTGGCTCCAGGAACATACTTCTGAGTTTAAACACTTTCGCTGACTGCCAAAATCCTCAGACATGAACATTATTGAGCATTCTGGAATGCCTTGCAAAGTGCTGTTCAGAAGAGATCTCCATCCCCTCATACTCTTACTGAGTTATGTACAGCCCTGCAAGATTCATGGTGCCAGTTCCCTCAGAAATTAGTCGAGTCCATGCCACGAAGTGTTTTGGCACTTCTGCGTACTCGCGGGGGCCCTAAACGATATTAGGCAGGTGTAGCAGTCTCTTTAGCTCTTCAGAGTATAAAATACATACGCCTTGACAGATATTAAAGATTATTTCCATGCGGGTGCTCTCTCTCTCTCTCTCTCTCTCTCTCTCTCTCTCTCCCGAACTGTTACTGGAATCAGTGTGTGGCTGCAATCAATCAGTATGGCGGACCGGTGCCACTACGGAAGTAGAGTGCGACAAGCTGGGAATTTTGCTTGGACAGGAATTATAATCAGACAGTCGAAGCGGTTAAGTGTAAAGCGGAAAAAAATTGTGTCCGCATCCCGGTCCGGGACTAATTGTCACTTGTTGCCGTTGAATTCTTTTGAATGCTCTATTGCGGCCTATGTTAGAATTTCCATTTCATTTGATCATGTATTTGTATCTAGTGGGCCACTTGAATCTGCGCACACTACGAGCTGATTGGCTAACCTCTAAGAAAATTAATTCGGGAACACCGCAACGTGTAGAATTTTTTCTCAACATTTATTTCTCATCACAAACTACCCTGCAACAGGCTTAAAAGCTTTTTAGACAGTTGCAGACCACTCTGTATAATCGAAGAATGTATGACTGTCTCTTCGTCTTTACCACTTTCAGATAGACCGATGCGACACATATGTTTTTAGAAACTGGTGTAGGATCGATAGTTATGAAGGCGTTAATTGCTATAACACTTGACCGACCGCGAGTCGTTTCAGACCGCCAGCGATAAGATACGATGGGGCCCATTTATGTTGGAACCATAATAGTTACCTGAATGCTAGCGAACATTCTCCAACACTTCTGTTACTACGTGAGGGAGAAAGATGTGGTAATTTTCTTCACCAAGCGAGTTAGACAGAAGATAGGGCCTAATCGAAGAATATCAGCCAACACATTTATAGCAAATATCTGTTGATGGTGGAACACACGACTTTCCTTAGGAATTAGCAGCTCCCAAGCATTGCTATTGGCAGTCAAAACAATTGGGAACGTTGGCCTAAGGGAAGTAAAGCGTCAGACCACTCAATTACCCTAAGCTAGCAAACAATGTATCTGTGACATCTTCGTCACATAAGAAGGGTTTCTTTTTATATCCTCTAAACACTCTAAAATTGGTTACACGTTGTTCTTTTTTACCTCTTGTATAAAGAAAGGCTAGTATATAACGTCGGAAGTTCCATGAAACTTTTCGCGGAGATGCTATTATAATTATACACGTACAAAGAAGTCGCAGTTCTAGAGAACCATACCGTAATGCAGAAATACCTCCAGAAGATCGACATTTGGTAAAGGAATTGGCAGTTGACCCTCAATACAAAGAAATGTAACGTATTGCACATAAATAGGTAGACACAGCCATTGTTGTACTATTACACATCCGAAGAACAATCCCTGAAGCAGACAGCCTTTTAGTTAGGGCAACCACTGCTGTGCGTAGTCATCTTGGGTATTAACAAAACGCTTCAGCAGCATTTAGTTCTTTATTATTTGATCACTACCGGTTGCGTGGCAGTAAAACCACATCCTCAGGTGAACATATAACTACGACATTAGAGCGGAAAAGCTCGGAACCTTTTTACCCAATCTTCGCTGTCCGTCAGAACAAAACATCACTGAAAGGCGGTATGGCATAGAATAAAACGGCCAAATACCAATATAGTGGATGGGTCCGCTTCTCCGACCTATACGGAATGTTGGGTAATAAAGGTTCGGAGCTTTTCTGCTTTACTGTCTTAGTCATACGTTCATCTGAAGATGTGATTTTTAGTACAACGAAACCCGGAGTAACCTAATAATAAAGAACTACATACAACTGAAACGGTTTATTAATACCCAGTAATCAAATGGTTCAAATGGCTTTGAGCACTATGGGACTTAACTTCTGAGGTCATCAGTCCCCTAGAACTTAGAACTACTTAAACCTAACTAACCTAAGGACATCACACACATCCATGCCCGAGGCAGGATTCGAACCTGCGACCGTAGCGGTCGCGCGGTTCCAGACTGTAGCGCCTAGAACCGCTCGGCCACTCAGGCCGGCATACCAAGTAATCCCTGAAGCAGTGACATACTTTAAACATCTGGGAGTACGCGTACAGAGAGATGGAAAGTCTTGCGACTACGTAAAACTAACCGCAGGTAAGGCAAAAGGGAGACTGATATTCTTTGGATGAATCCTCAGGAAGTGTATCACATCCACGAAGGAGGCATCTTACGAAATTCTCGTTCGACCAATAATTGAATACTAATCGTCAGCCTGGGATGTACACAGATCAAAAAATGTTTTTCATCACCCTGGTTTCCAGAACTCCTGAAGACAGACTTGACCGTGGATATTGCAACACAGACTGTTCAGAGATGTCACTAAATCCGCCAAAGATGTAAACAACGATGCATGTGGAGCGCCTGCTAGACGGAGGGTGTCTGACAGCCGATCAGTTCCAGTCATTTTACGCGGAAGGAGGTAGACGGCTCGTGATGTCTGTTGTTCAGCCATACCTCGACGGTCAGTAGCGCAGTTCGATCGTGTCCGTATTGTTACTTTGTGTCAGGAAGGGTTCTCAACAAGGGAAGTGTCCAGGCGTCTCGGAGTGAACCAAAGAGATGATGTTCGGACATGAAGGAGATACAGAGAGACACGAACTGTCCCTGAAATGCCTCGTTGAGGCCGCCCAAGGGCTACTGCTGCAGTGGATGACCTACGCCACCACATTGAATAATGCTTTTCGTGTAACCACAGGACGTTGTGTTACGACTCAAACTGTGCGCAATAGGCTGCATGATGTGCAGCTTCACTTCCGACGTCCATGGCGAGGTCCATCTTTGCAACAACGACACCATGCAGCGCGCTACAGGTGGGCCCAACAACATGCCGAATGGACCGCTCTGGATTGGGATCACGTTTTCATACTGATGAGAGTCGCACATGCCTTCAACCAGAGACGTGTTTGGTGGCACAGCGGTCAGTCTGAACGCCTTAGTCACACTGTCCAGCGAGTGCAGCAAGATGGAGGTTCCCTGCTGTTTCGGGGTGGCATTGTGTGGGGTCGACGTAAGCGGCTGGTGGTCACGGAAGGCGCCGTAATGGTTGTTCGATACGTGAATGCCATCCTCCGACCGATAGTGCAACGATATCGGCAGCATATTGGTGATGACAATGGACGACAATTCGCACCACCATCGTGCACATCTTGTGAATGACTTCCTCCAAGATAACGACATCGCTCGACTAGAGTAGCCAGCATGTTCTCTAGACATGAACTCTATAGAACATGCCTAGGATAGATTGAAAAGGGATGTTTATGGACGACCTGAACCACCAACCACTCTGAGGGATTTATGCCGAATTGCCGTTGGGGAGTGGGAGAATCTGGACCAACAGTGCCTTGATGAACTTCTGGACAGTATGCCACTACGAATACAGGGATGCATCAATGCAAGAGGAAGTGCTACTGGGTATTAGAGGAACTGGTGTGTATAGCAGTCTGGACCACCACCTCTGAAGGTCTCGCTGTATGGTGGTACAACACGCAATGTGTGGCTTTCATGAGCAATAAAAAGAGCGGAAATGATGTTTATTCTGATCTCTATTCCAATTTTCTGTACGGGTTCCGGAATTCTCGGAACCGATTTCATGCAAAACTTTTTTTGATGTGTGTACATCACAAGGGATCAATAGAGAGTCCAACGAAGAGGGACGTGTTTCGTCACTGGCTCACTCAATAAGCGCGAAAGTGTGACGGAGGGACTCATCCAACTCCAGCGGCAGACGGTACAAGAGAGGCGTTGTGCAACACACTGCGTTTCGCTATTAAAATATCGTGAGCTCTCGGTCGTAGAAGATTTAACTGATTTGTTGCTTCTGTCTACGCATATTTCGTGGAAAAAGCCATGAATGTAAAACTGGAGAGATCGGAGCTTCTATCTGTACATTTACTTCCGGTAATTTGAGCAGAGTGGCACATTGGCTAATGGAGTGGACTCGAATTCTGGAAGACAACGATTCAGATACCCATCGGGTCATCCAGAGTTACGTTTTCGGTTGTTTCTCTAAATAGAAGGGCAAGACCGATTTACAAAATTGTTGAGTCTTTCGTGGCCACTTGTTGACAAACTGCCTATCGGCTTCTGTCTCGGGTTCTTCGGCCGACTTTCATCTAATGATTTTTCTGACGTTTCGCCGGCACGAGTGGCTGGCATTGTCAAAGCTTCACCCTCCATTGCCGGTGGTGAACTGGAGCCGAGCTCGCGGGCGCAGACTAACTGTCAAACCACCACCCGAGCCAGAAAAGTGGCATGATTAGCACGCTCGTAACGAGAGCAGGACGAATATGTGAGCCGCAACACCTCAAACGGGAAATGCAACACCTGGAAACTGTCCTGAGGAGCAATGGGTACTCCAAAAATTATATTAGAAGTGTAACAGAGCCAAACACTCTGCGAAGTAAGGAACCAGAAAAAGAAATGTCGGGTACGGCCTTTCTGCCATACATTCCCAGAGTGACGGACAGAATCGGCCGTATATTGCGCAAACATGGAGTAAAGACGATTTTCAAACCGACAAGGAAGATCAAAGAGTGTCTTAGATCGGCGAAGGAGAAAAGAGACCCACTTGCAATGTCGGGAATATACCGTATATCATGCACATGCGGAAAAGTTTATGTCGGAATGACTGGACGATCCATCAACACCAGGATCAATGAGCATAAGCGACATTGTAGGTTGGGGCAGGTGGAGAAATCGGCCGTGGCAGAGCACGCAAACAATGAGACCGACCACGTAATAAAATTCGCCGACACGGAAGTTCTGGCTGTAGAGAAGCACTATCACACGCGCTTGTTCAGAGAAGCTGTAGAAATACAAAAACACGCGAACAGTTTGAACAAGAAAGAGGAAGGCCTAAACGTCAACGGATCCTGGCTTCCCGTACTGCAGCGAACGACCGTCGCAGGTAGCAAGAGGAGAACCGCACCGGAAATGACCGCGGAGAAGCCCTCGGACGTTGGCGCGCCAGGTACATATAGTCTGCGCCCGCGAGCTCGGCTCCAGTTCACCACCGGCAATGGAGGGTGAAGCTTTGACAATGCCAGCCACTCGTGCTGGCGAAACGTCAGAAAAATCATTAGATGAACGTCGGCCGAAGAACCCGAGACAGAAGCCAATAGGCAGTTCGTCAAGACCGATTTATTTCCACAACTTACCTTAACCCGAGTTTACGCTCCGTCTCTATTACCACGATGTCGACGGAGCGTTAAGCTCTAACATTCCTTCCTTCTTTTTTTTGAGCACTTATAGTCACAAATTTAGTTAACACCGGAAAATATTTCAGGTTTAAACAGACGCTAGTCAGATATGGAATATCCTTGTCTCTGTAATCTGTGCTGCTTTTTTAGAAACGTCAGTACGAGAGACTGACGTTGTACACCGAGCAAGGTTCACTCAACTCCCCAATAGAACGTTCGTTCGTTGGTGTGAATTCTTCGGCACCCATGTAATTTCCGAGTGCCATTTAGTGGCGGTTGTGACGCGTACGTAGTTTGGAGTCGGAAGGACAAACAAAGAGCGGACAGGAGTAACACGAATGCGGACAAATTAATGTGCGATGCGGCGTCAGTCCAACCATCTGGCCCACTCATCAGTTGACTCTCATTAGCAGACGTGGAACATTTATTGGTTTCTCGCACTTTCAAGTTCCCAGCGTTTGACGACACCGACAGGAAGCATTTTAACGTTGCAATTACGACGCTCGGGCTCCTGACATTTCGCTCGATACAGCGGCAGGTAATCAGTGTCCCATTTGTCGGCCTCCTTTGTAAAAAGAGTTATTACCGAACGAAGTTTATTGCAGCCCGTTTACCTTCGTCGGCGTCCTTTTTCTAATCACTGCTGTTAACCATTAACGCTGCGAATGCGTCACAGAGACCCTTACGTGTCAGCCGGATTCTGTCAGCTTCTGACTCACCTACCGTTATAGCTGCATGCTCTGGTCCCTTGCACAGAACTGGAGCAAGCAATCGCCCTACAAATATGTATAGGCTGATACGAGGGCGCAGCCTTATGCGGCCTCTGTCAGTGTGAATAAATTCCTTCCGCATGTTCAGCCCCGCCGTTGTGAAAAATCTACAAGTCTGACTTTTCCGACTATGTTTCATGGCGAATAAACTACTGAGTTCTAGGGATGGGCTAACCTATACATTCTTTTTCAGAATTCCTAGGGGATGTAGAGGGCTCTGCAGATAAAGTTTTGAAAAGAAACCCATGCCCGGAAATGTACCATTTGGGTATAAAACAATTTGAAGATAGGATCAGATTCGGATCTCCCTCTACATGGGCGCATGTGAAGAAAGGACGGCGTTATGAGTCCCTTTTGTACGCTACTCATCACTAAAATTGCTACACTACGAAGATGACGTGCTACAGACGCGAAATTTGACCGACACGAAGAAGATGCTGTGATATGCACATGATTAGCTTTTCAGAGTATTCACACAAGGTTGGCGCTGGTGGCGGCACCTACAACATGCTGACATAAAGAAAGTTTCCAACCGATTTCTCATACACAAACGGCAGTTGACCGGCGTTGCCTGGTGAAACGTTGTTGTGATGCCTCCTGTAAGGAGGAAAAATGCGTAACATAACGTTTCCGACTTTTAAGGTCGGATTGTAGCCAATCGCGATTGCAGTTTATCGTATCGCGACATTGCTGCTCGCGTTGGTCGAGATCCAGTGACTGTTAGCAGAATATGGAATCTGTGGGTTCAGGAGGGTAATACGGAATGCCGTGCTGGATCCCAACAGCCTCGTATCACTAGCAGTCGAGATGACAGGCATCTTGTCCGCAGGGCTGTAACGGATAGTGCAGCCACGTCTCGATCCCTGAGTCAACAGATGGGGACGTTTGCAAGACAACAACCATCTGCACGAACAGTTCGACGACGTTTGCAGCAGCATCGACTATCAAGTCGGAGACCATGGCTGCGGTTACCCTTGACGCTGCATCACAGACAGGAGCGCCTGCGATGGTGTACTCAACGACGGATCTGGGTGCACGAATGCAAAACGTCATTTTTTCGGATGAATCCAGGTTCTGTTTACAGCATCATGATGGTCGCATCCGTGTTTGGCGACATCGCGGTAACCGCACAATGGAAGCGTGTATTTGTCATCGCCATACTGGCGTAGCACCCGGTGTGATGTTATGGGGTGCCATTGGTTACACGTCTCGGTCACCTCTTGTTCGCATTGGCGGCACTTTGAACAGTGGACGTTACATTTCAGATGTGTTACGACCCGTGGCTCTACTCTTCATTCGATCCCTGCGAAACCCTACATTTCAGCCGGATAATGCACGACCGCATGTTTCAGGTACTTTACGGGCCTTTCTGGATACAGAAAATGTTCGACTGCTGCCCTGGCCAGCACATTCTGCAGATCTCTCACCAATTGTAAACGTCTGGTCAATTGTGACCGAGCAACTGGCTCGTCACAATATTCCAGTTGCTACTTTTGATGAAATGTGGTATCGTGTTGATGCTGCATGGGCAGCTATACCTGTACACGCCATCCAAGCTCTCTTTGACTCAATGCCCAGGCGTATCAAGGCCGTTATTACGGCCAGAGGTGGTTGTTCTGGGTACTGATTCCTCAGCACTTATGCACGCAAATTGCGTGAAAATGTAATCACATATCAGTTCTAGTATAATATATTTGTCCAATGAATACCCGTGTATCATCTGCATTTCTTCTTGGTGTAGCAATTGTAATGACCAGTAGCGTAATTATGACATCGAAATCCATTTTCTACCGACTGCAGCAACGGATACGGGAAACAGGTACGTTCGCAATCACGACAACCGAACTGTGATGCTTCACGGTCGCAGGTTCCACTGTGAAGAGGACGTACCTTGTCACGTAGAGGAAAACCCGACTACGAGCTCTCGAAGAACACAGAAAGTACACAGGTTAGATATCATAGGTGCGCTTTATGGTTCACCGTGAAGGGGAGATACGAAAGTTTTTTCTACATCCAACGGTACATTTCCCGATATGGGTTCCTTATCAAAACTCTATTTACTATTTCCCCTTTACATGGCCCTTTCTTGAAAGGTGAGGAGGAACTGACCACGCAATGCAAACTCCTCCGCTGGCGTCATGCTGTATGGCTCTGGAGTGTGGCCTCTGGAGCCAGACACAACACACATAAACCTACAATGCCTACAGAACTAAACTTTCTGGATCATTTCGGGTGCTAGCAAATACATATTGAACAAACCCACAATTTATACACTAATAAAGAATAAATCAATTAAATTATACGAAAAGTCACCAACATCACTCCACATACCCACACGGCACTTAGGCCAATAACCACCAGAAACTCTACTTTTGGGAGTAAGGGCACATTCAAACACCAAACACAAACATTTACATTAAACACACACACATACGTCTCCAGTACCCACTTTTTTCAAACCCCAATCGCATTATGTAGTCGGGGGCAAGGCCCTGTGGCACTTGATAATGCAAAACACCAAACATAGTCTATATGTTCTAGAAGCCAGTAGTAAGAATTATGAAACACTCTGTGTACCGTTCTGTTTTCTGGTTTTTATGATCCCGACGAAGCAACCTTTTACAAACATCAGTGCGTATGCGGCGACGTTTATATTGGCGAAACACGAAGACCGATTAGTACCCTCGTGTCGGTGCATGAGTGCGACGTGCGACTGAGACGACAGAGCAAATCTGTAATAACCGGACACAGTCTGAACTGTGACTGATCTATGAATCAAGAAAGGTATCTGCTTGTTCGCAACAGCGGGAGAGAAGAAAGACTACTAAAATATTGAGTCGATGAATATGTCAGTGCCTTTTTTTACAATACCATGACTTTTGTTTTATTGATATAAAATACATTACATTACAATGCAACGCGCAGTATACATTATAACATCACTGATACACTGCTCGGCGATGTAATCACCAAATTTTTAATGACTACCTGCCAGCGTTCAGGTATAATTTCTGTGCCTCTCCTGTCATGGTTTCGTTTTGAAGAAATGTGTTATCCTGTTGCTGAGAGACACTTCATCGTAAAACGGTTGTCCCTAAAAGTTCGTAGAAAGTGATCGGAAAAAATGACAAAAGGGTCTAAGTCTGTTGAATGAGGATGGCTAGGTGGTCGCTCCTACGCGAGATCAGCAATCGCATCTGACAAGGCGATTGCGCCTTCTAATCATCAACCGACTCTTCCAAATTTATGGTATATGCAAGACTTGGCCAGAGATGAAAGTGACAAATGGGGAGCTCCAAATGGGCAATCGTTTAGAAAAAAATAGCATTTTTGGCGCAGGTCAGGCAAGGCATGAGACGTTCATGCTAAAGTGGCAGGCACGAAAATAGGGCTTCAAGGTCATCTCGCCGTCTTACAGCATTGCCAGTTTTTTTTATAGTGAAAATTTCAAATGTTCGTAAAAATTAAAACAAAAGAATTGGGCATCTCTATTTTTAATCTAGAATACGATGGAGTACTTTCCAAAAGAAAATTCGAACTATCTGCTAGGAAAAAAATGAAAACTGATGTTACAAGAAATTTTGGAGGAAAATAATTTTTTACTTCAACCTGTGGTAGGAACAGAATCACTAATTTAATTTGGACTGAAAAACAAAAATAATCCTCAAAGTTTACAGATGCATACGCTGCGTCTTTTATTTCGGAAACATAAAAGTATTCTGAGATAAAAAATAAAATATTATAAGAGGTGTGAAACTGTGCCGAATGCGTAGCGAAAAGTGTAGTCGCTGATGAATTTTCGTTCTGTAGGGCTGCGAAGAAACTTCACGCGAGAAAATTGTTAAGAAAACTACAAAATTATTTTTGGTAACATTTCAGACGTCATTATTGTATCGTATCACGCACAGAGGCAAATCCGCGATATTCCGTGCGTAGCAGCGCGCGAGTCGTTGTAGACCGTCGCCAAGAGTTTTGTTCGGACGGCTCGCTTTAATATGACCGAGAATATTCCACACTTCCCGAAAATGTTTTACTGGCTGCTAATACTTATCCTTCGTCATTACATCCTTCACTCAAAACGCCAATATACTCTATGCAGAAATAATTATTTTGAAGCCAATATTTTCACTGAAGTCGAGCAAAATATTTGTTCGAAAGGTTTTGTGAAACCCAAGTTTTACTAAATTTGCTGTAAGCCTATTATTCTCAGCACGCAGTACATGCTTGGTACACAAAAACCTCGTTCTTACTACTGCAATGTCCCTGTCTTGTGTAACAAATTTCGTCCATTATTACAGTTTCTAAATTAAAAAGCAAGTGGGCGGAGAAGACAGTGCCTTGAAGTGAACAGGGAACTTTCCACACTATCGTCCATGAGGATTTGAAGATGAAAAAGGTGTTAGCACAATGCGTGCCCCATTCCCTCACCACTGCGCAGAAACAGAAGCATATTGAGATAGGCCAACGGTTGATGCAACTGTACGGTGCAGATCCGGCAGAGTTCTTGGAGCATCTGGATACAGTCGGTGAGTCATGGCTTTTCCACGTTACTCCTGAAAAGGGATGCCATTCTTTAGAGTGGAAGCATACTGGGAACCCTCATCTCAAGAAGTGATGGTCAGAACTATTCGTGCAGAAACGAATGGTGACTAAGTTCCGGGATCGGAAAGGGATAATGCTGGTAGATTGGCTCCCTCCGAATATGCCCCTCGCCGGCTGGTGTGGCCGAGCGGTTGTAGGTGCTTCAGTCCGGAACCGCGCGACCGCTACGGTCGCAGGTTCGAATCCTGCCTCGAGCATTGCTGTGTGTGATGTCCTTAGGTTAGTTAGGTTTAAGTAGTTCTAAGTTCTGGGGGTCTGACGACCTCAGATGTTAAGTCCCATAGTGCTCAAAGCCCCTCAACAGTCATCAGTACTGCAGACCACTGCACCACGTCAGCTGACGCATCAAAGAAGGCCGTCACGCAAAATGTGGGCGTGGCGTTCTGCTCCAACACGGCAATCTGCGGCCACATGTCATTCGCCAGACCATTGCCACCGTACATGAGCTGGGGCTCACTGGGCTGCCGTAATACCATATTCGCCGAATCTGGCTCCTAGCGACTGTACCCTAATCGACACAATGAAAGAGGTTATGGGAGGTAGGAAGTTCACGACGACCTGCATACAGTTGTCCACCAGTGGCGCCCGTAAACCGCCAAAGAAAGGTTTGCTGCGCAAATAGAGAAGCTGCCAGAACGATGCAAAAGCGCATATACATTGGCGGGGACTGCCGTTAATATAATCTGTATTCATTCGTTCAGTAAATATACTGGCCACTAAAATTGCTACATCAATAAGAAATGCAGATGATAAACGGGTATTCATTGGACAAATATATTATACTAGACCTAACACGTGATTACATTTTCACGCTATTTGGGTGCATAGATCCTGAGAAATCAGTACCAAGAACAACCACCTCTGGTTGTAATAACGGCCTTGAAACGCCTGGGCATTGAGTCAAACAGAGCTTGGATGGCGTGTACAAGTACAGCTGCCCATGCAGCATCAACACGATACCACAGTTCATCAAGAGTAGAGACTGGCGCATTGTGACGAGCCAGTTGCTCGGCCATCATTGACCAGATGTTTTCAGTTGGTGAGAGATCTGGAGAATGTACTGGCCAGGGCAGCAGTCGAACATTTTCTGTATCCAGAAAGGCCCATACAGGACCTGCAACATGCGGTCGTGCTTTATCCTGCTGAAATGTACGGTTTTGCAGGGATCGAATGAAGGGTAGAGCCACGGGTCGTAACGTATCTGAAATGTAACATCTACTGTTCAAGGTGCCGTCAATGCGAACAAGAGGTGACCGAGACGTATAGCCAGTGGCACCCCATACCATCACGCCGGGTGATACGCCAGTATGGCGATGACGAATACACGCTTCCAATGTGCGTTCACCGCGATGGCCCAAACACGGATGTGACCATCATGATGCTGTAAACAGAACCTGGATTCATAAAAAAAAATGACGTTTTGCTATTCGTGCACCCAGGTTCGTCGTTGAGTACACCATCGCAGGCGCTCCTGTCTGTGATGCAGCGTCAAGGGTAACTGCAGCCATGGTCTCCGAGCTGATGGTCCATGCTGCTGCAAACATCGTCGAACTTTTCTTGCAGATTGTTGTTATCTTGCAAACGTCCCCATCTGTTGACTCATGGATCGAGACGTGGCCATGCGGGTAAGATGCCTGTCATCTCGACTGCTAGTGATATGAGGCTGTTGGGATGCAGCACGGCGTTCCGTATTACCCTCCTGAACCCACCGATTCCATATTCTGCCAACAGTCATTGGATCTCGACCAACGCGAGCAGCAATGTCGCGATACGATAAACCACAATCGCGATAGGTTACAATCCGACCTTTATCAAAGTCGGAAACGTGACGGTACGCATTTCTCCTCCTTACACGAGGCATCACAACAACGTTTCACCTGGCAACGCCGGTCAACTGCTGTTTGTGTATGAGAAATCGGTTGGAAACTTTCCTCATGTCAGCACGTTGTAGGTGTCACCACCCGGCGCCAACCTTGTGTGAATGCTCTGAAAAGCTAATCGTTTGCATATCGCAGTATCTTCTTTCTGTCGGTTAAATTTTGCATCTGTAGCACGTCATCTTCGTGGTGTAGCAATTTTAATGGCCAGTAGTGTAGCTCCTGTGAACATAAAAGAAGCTTCAGTGCTAATCATTTTTGAACGGCCAAAGGAAAAAAAAAATGCGTCACAGCTTAGGGATTTATTTGTGACATCAAAACGTAACAAAAAGTTCATATGAACATGGATTCGAAAATCCTTGGTTAGGGAAAAATGAAAGGATTTGTTATTCATGGCACAAAAATGATACATTTACCAAACACATCTGCATTCACAGAAATTATTCGAAGTGACCACCTAGTGCTTCAATGCATCCCCTGAGCCTGCGTTCCATACTTTGCAACACGTTGACGAAAACTCCTGGTGTGTTCTCTATTTGATCTAATGCATTTAAGATACACTTCTGCACAACATCGTCATTGCGTACGGGAGTTGAATATACCAAGGATTTTAAATGTCCCCAAAGGAAAACTGAGTTTATTGGATCAAAGTCTGGCGATCGGACTTGCCATGCAATGGATCCCCCTCGATCAATCCACCAGTTCGGTGCTCAAACGTCACTCTATGATAACTGAAGATCCCGTAACGTGAAAGGCGAAGTCCATTATTGAGTGAGGTACATGTTGAGAACTGTAGAAACACAGCACACAGTGCTAATACACGTTGACAGATAGTTATTCTTGTCTGAAAATATCTCTCATTTAATCCTTGCACCCGCTAAAGGTGAGTGGTTTGAAATGGTGTTCATACGGAATGTTACAGATCCTCATGAAATTAGAGCCTTCTCTTCTCTCAGTTTTCCTTTTACTAGTCGATGGAATTTCGTCCAGTGCGAAGAACCCATTCTTCAAGCTCAGGCGTTCGTACCTCACCTTGTCTCCCACCATTTGCAACTCTCTTCTCAAATGAGCCCGTCTCTCGCAAGCGTTGCTGGATTGTAGAAACGTTCTTGCACGAGGTAACTGCCGGGGTAACGATCTCTGCCGTGTTGTGGCAGTGGCACCTGTAGTGCATATACGTCATTTCAGACTCTGAATACATAATTTTGATGGAAGTTACTCTAATACAAACAAACGACAGTCAGAGAAAACGAAACAAGTGACACCACAAAATGTGAACGAGGCAGTGAGTAGAATTGTACAGTTTAAGCGTTATAAACAGCTAGGAGTCGCTACAAGAAATTCCTTTCGTACCTTCCTAACGAAGATTTTTCAAAGCCATGTCCAGATGTACTTTCTGTAATGTTTTGATGTCAAGAATTCCTCACTAAAGTTTCTGCCACACGTTTTTATACACCTGCGTAAAGATGATCATCTTAGAGGAGACTGCTCCAAAGATAGTCGAAACTTCTTTCATAATGACGCAGCTCAGTTCCCAGAAAGATATTATTAAATATGTACAGTTTTTGACATTACTGTTACATATCGCTAGGCAACATTATTTCATTTTTCTGCCACTATTTCGTGTTTATTATACTGTGAGTACAGGACATGTGTACTTGGGGGAAAGCCTTGTATTTCTCTCGCTGTGAAGGAGTGCTCTTGGTGTGATCTCAGGGTCGCGTTTGTCAGTAGAAGGTAGTCAGTTAGGTCAGGCGAGTTCCCCCCCTCCATGGGAGATACGCAGTTTTTGCGGCAATGGGTCTGCGGTCTGCTTTGTACTACTGTGGGCTGAGCGGGCCTCTAACCTAGCTGAGGGCGGAGGACGCTGTGGCAACACTGTCATCTCCAAACAATAACTGAGCTGATATATTTGACGAGACACTGCTCCAAATCCAGTCGAATCCTGACCGCGCTCCTGTTCGTGTCACGAAGAAACCAACCAAATGAGACACAGTTGCAGCCAGGTACCAACCTCGTGTTGGTTGTTGTGTATTTAGTGCGTTAAGAGTGTGAAGTGTCTGTTGTGTTCCCCTGATTATCCGTAGAATAAGCGATATTCTCTTTCGTCATATTGGTAACAGCACTGAGTCGTCCCCTCTACGCTTACAGGGTGGTCCATTGATCGTGACCGGGCCAAATATCTCACGAAATAAGCGTCAAACGAAAAAACTACAAAGAACGAAACTTGTCCAGTTTGAAGGGCGGAACCAGATGGCGCTGCCGTACGTCAAACGGATATCAACAGAATTTTTTAAAATAGGAACCCTCATTTTTATTACATATGCGTGTAGTACGTAAAGAAATATGAATGTTTTAGTTCTACCACTTTTTTCGCTTTTTGATAGATGGCGATATATAGTCAAAAACGTATAAGTACGTGGTATCACGCAACATTCCGCCAGTGTGGACGGTATTTGCTTCGTGATACATCAGCCGTGTTAAAATGGACCGTTTACCAATTGCGGAAAAGGTCGATATCGTGTTGATGTATGGCTATTGTGATCAAAATGCCCAACGGGCATGTGCTATGTATGCTGCTCGGTATCGTGAACTACATCACCCAAGTGTCCGGACCGTTCGCCGGGTAGTTACGTTATTTAAGGAAACAGGAAGTGTTCAGCCACGTGTGAAACGTCAACCACGACCTGCAAAAAATGATGATGCCCATGTAGGTGTTTTAGCTGCTGTCGCGGCTAATCCGCACATCAGTAGCAGACAAATTTCGCGAGAATCGGGGACCTCAAAAACGTCGGTGTTGAGAATGCTACATCAACATCGATTGCACCCGTACCATATTTCTATGCACTAGGAATTGCATGGCGACGACTTTGAACGTCGTGTACAGTTCTGTCACTGGGCGAAAGAGAAATTACGGGACGATGACAGATTTTTGCACGCGTACTATTTAGCGTCGAAGCGTCATTCACCAACAGCGGTAACGTAAACCGGCATAAGATGCCCTACTGGGCAACGGAAAATCCACGATGACTGCGACAAGTGGAACATCAGCGACCTTGGCGGGTTAATGTATGGTGCGGCATTATGGGAGGAAGGATAACTGGCCCCCATTTTATCGATGGCAATCTAAATGGTGCAATGTATGCTGATTTCCTACATAATGTTCTACCGATGTTACTACAATACGTTTCACTGCACGACAGAATGGCGATGAAATTCCAACATGATGGATGTCCGGCACATAGCTCGCGTGCGGTTGAAGCGGTATTGAATAGCATATTTCATGACATTCTGCATTTCATGACAGCATGGTTGGGAAGGGAGTGAGACGGGGTTGTAGCCTCTCCCCGATGCTATTCAATCTGTATATTGAGCAAGCAGTAAAGGAAACGAAAGAAAAGTTCGGAGTAGGTATTAAAATCCATGGAGAAGAAATAAAAACTTTGAGGTTCGCCGATGACATTGTAATTCTGTCAGAGACAGCAAAGGACTTGGAAGAGCAGTTGAACGGAATGGACAGTGTCTTGAAGGGAGGGTATAAAATGAACATCAACAAAAGCAAAACGAGGATAATGGAATGTAGTCGAATTAAGTCTGTTTATGCTGCGGGAATTAGATTAGGAAATGAGACACTTAAAGTAGTGAAGGAGTTTTGCTACTTGGGGAGCAAAATAACGATGATGGTCGAAGTAGAGAGGATATAAAATGTAGACTGGCAATGGCAAGGAAAGCGTCTCTGAAGAAGAGAAATTTGTTAACATGGAGTACTGATTTAAGTGTCAGGAAGTCGTTTCTGAAAGTATTTGTATGGAGTGTAGCCATGTATGGAAGTGAAACATGGACGATAAATAGTTTGGACAAGAAGAGAATAGAAGCTTTCGAAATGTGGTGCTACAGAAGAATGCTGAAGATTAGATGGGTAGATCACATAACTAATGAGGAGGTATTGAATAGAATTGGGGAGAAGAGGAGTTTGGTTGGTTGGTTGGTTTGGGGGATTCAATGGACCAGACTGAAGAGGAGTTTGTGGCACAACTTGACTAGAAGAAGGGATCGATTGGTAGGACATGTTCTGAGGCATCAAGGGATCACCAATTTAGTACTGGAGGGTAGCGTGGAGGGTAAAAATCGTAGAGGGAGATCAAGAGATGAATACACTAAGCAGATTCAGAAGGATGTAGGCTGCAGTAGGTACAGGGAGATGAAGAGGCTTGCACGGGATAGATTTCTTTCTGTGGGAAAGTTGAAGGATATTTGCTATCGTGATCCACCGACAACACCTGACAACATGCGTCAGCGCATTGTCAATGCATGTTCGAACATTACGAAAGGCGAAGTACTCGGTGTTGAGAGGAATGTCGTTACACGTATTCCCAAATGCATTGAGGATGAAGGACATTATTTTGAGCATTTATTGCATTAATGTGGTATTTACAGGTAATCACTCTGTAACAGCATGCGTTCTCAGAAATTATAAGGCCACAAAGGTACATGTATCACATTGGAACAACCGAAATAAAATGTTCAAACGTACCTACGTTCCGTATTTTAATTTAAAAAACCTACCTGTTACCATCTGTGCGTCTAAAATTGTGAGCCATATGTTTGTGACTGTTACAGCGCCATCCATCACAAAGCGAAAAAATTGGTCCAACTAAAACATCCATATTTCTTTACGTACTACACGAGTATGTAATAAACGTGGGGGTTCCAATATTAAAAAAACGCAGTTGATATCCGTTTGACCTATTGCAGCGCCATAGCGCCAACCATAGCGCCAACCATAGCGCCCCCTACATGCTAGACAAGTTTCGTTCTTTGTAGTTTTTTCGTTTGAAGCTTATTTCGTGAGGTATTTGGCCCGGTCACTACCAATGGAGCACCCTGTATTTTCTTTAAATTTGTGAGTTGAAAAGAGAGCTTTAAATTTTGTGGTCATTCGATAGCCGTCCACCATCAGGGTGATCCGTCTGCCGGTCACCACCTGGACGGATGGGTGTGTGCTTTGATGATTTTAGTGAAACGTAAGTGTCGCAATCTGTAGTAGCGCGATCCAAGTTCTGATCAACTCGCTGGTTATGTGGTATGATACACAATTGGGGTTGCCGATTTCGTTTTAATTTTGTGATTTTGTCACGCTAACTTTGAGTTCTCAAGCTGCTCAGGCAGGGATATCTTGTTGCATTTTCCCCTTGCAATCTTCCAAATAATTTCGTACCTCCCCTGTGTTAGGTCAGTTTATGTAAATTCCACCGGGATTTTTGTAAACGTTGTTCTCTATTAATTTCTTCTAAACTGTCATCTTCAATTAGAGCAAATAAAAAGCTGTTATAAGCAGACTTCTATCATATTTCAAGATCCTGCGGTTGTTCCACAAATTAGGTGATCCACTAATAACAAATATAATTTTTTGTACTTCTGAGTTTTTTGTCCTCACTGTAGCGGTTTTATCGTTGCGCTCAGTGGCCGAACTCAACTAGTAATCGCGTATTAGTCAGTGAAGATAACGAGCGTTGCAATCGCTCTCCTTATAAGAGTGTAGATTTGTTTGTTGAATAGGGAAGGTCGTGTCGATTTCTCCTAGGATAATAAGTTTACTCTCTGTTGTTTCGTGATAATTTGGATAACGATCTTGCTGCATTCTGTCTAATAAACAGCAGCATTTAATAACAACGTCAACATAATGCAGGTCTGAGACATGGTCATCCCGCTTTTGTTACGGATACTAAACCTTCACGTTATTTTGAAGTAGCCAATAATTTTGTACATTAGCAATTAAGAAACAAACGTTTCGTAAGCTAGGGGCTCAACATTACCAATGTCACACAAATTTTTATGAAACACAGTACGGTGATTTAGTGAAAGCAATGCAGAAGTAGTTATAATATCTTTGTTAGCTACTGTAGGTCACTCAAGTTGTACTGTTGGAACGATTCCGCTTCCACCGAAGCAGACACACAAAGCAGACTGCATTAATCCGTTAGATTTATATCATCATTAAACGCGACTCTCAGATTCACTATGAAAAGGGACAAGTGTACCCTGTGGCATCCGCTTCTGATATAATCCATCATATCGTCTGTATTATCAAATAATTGTCTCCAAAAGCAGTCTCTTATTACAGCAGTCAGAGAAAGTCTAGTATGTATGATGGAGAGTGAATCAAGGACCATCCCAGTTGATGTACGCCATCTTCTCTAAGAGTCTCCCAAAACAAGGGCAAATAACTTATTATTGTCACTCTGTGGTGTCGTCCAGAGATCACAGTACCTCACAAAAGTCGGCAATGCACATGGGTACCAGCAACATTAGTGATGTCTTGCTGCAACCCGCAGCGACGCACGGTGTTGGCTGAAGAAGACACACCCTTCGTCTCAGCATACAATGCCATCACGCAGGGGTCAATATAGATATAGAGCCAAGCATAAAACTGCTCCGCTCCAATTTGTGACCTCAGCCGAAGTAGTCAACAGCATCGAGTAGGACTAAAGAGTTATTCAAGTAATAAATGGAAATGTTCTTATGTAAATGTAGAACATTGTACTTCAAGAGTAGAGTTAGTAATTATATGCTCAAGGGATGCTTTAATATTCAGTCACAAATGTAAATATTCAAATACTCCAGTGACAAAGGGTTGTATCATGTTTAGAAATTTTTTTTATCATTCATGCATCAAAGTGAACTAATATTTCATATGTTGTCGTTCTGATGGACCACGTGCTACAGCAGTTAGAGAACCCACAGTTATGGCCAAATGACTGTAATTTCGTCTGGTCATTACAGTCACTAACTGGGCCGGCCGAGTATCATTCTAGACGATTCGCCTCATACTATTGAGTGGTAGATACGCGAGAAATTGACGATTTTTTGGAACTAGATGGAGCTTAACTAAATTGAGATGTGGGCCATGAAAGAGACATTGCCAAGGAGATCACACTTTCAAATATTCTTTTCACTATCAACATTCTCACTAGTCTCGCTTGCCGAAACACCAAATTAGCCCTACTGCCATAGCATTCCAAGTACCTCATTTTCGGAAGTTAATTTAAGAATGAACTTGGCTTTTCCTAGTGTACTATCGACACCATAGCACATTTGACTCCCTAAGAAAACTCAGTACACTTACACTACTGGCCATTAAAATTTCTACACCAAGAAGAAATGTAGATGATAAACGGGTATTTATTTGACAAATATATTATGCTAGAACTGACATGTGATTACATTTTCACGCAATTTGCTGCATAGATCTTGAGAAATCAGTCCCCAGAACAACCACCTCTGGCCGTAATAACGGCCTTGACAGGCCTGGGCATTGAGTCAAACAGAGTTTGGATGACGTGTACAGGTACAGCTGCCCATGCAACTTCAACACGATACCACAGTTCATCAAGAGTAGTGACTGGCATATTGTGACGAGCCAGTTGCTCTGCCGCCATTGACCAGACGTTTTCAGTTGGTGAGAGATCTGCAGAATGTGCTGACCAGGGCAGCAGTCGAACATTTTCTGTATCGAGAAAGGCCCGTACAGGACCTGCAGCATGCGGTCCTGCATGATCCTGCTGAAATGCAGGGTTTCGCAGGGATCAAATGAAGGGTAGAGCCAGGGGTCGTAGCACATCTGAAATGTAACGTCCACTGCTCAGAGTGCCGTCAAGAGGTGACTTAGACGTGTAACCAATGGCACCCCATACCATCACGCTGGGTGATACGCCAGTATGGCGATGACGAATACACGCTTCCAATGTGCCTTCACCACGATGTCGCCAAACACGGATGCGACCATCATGATGCTGTAAACAGAACCTGGATTTATCCGAAAAAATGGCTTTTTGCCATTCGTGCACCTAGGTTCGTCGTTGAGTACACAATAGCAGGCGCTCCTGTCTGTGATGCAGCGTCAAGGGTAACCGCAGCCATGGTCTCCGAGCTGATAGTCCATGCTGCTGCAAACGTCGTCGAACTGTTTGTGGAGATGGTTGTTGTCTTGCAAACGTCCCCATCTGTTGACTCAGGGATCGAGACGTGGCTGCACGAACCGTTACAGCCATGCACATAAGATGCCTGTCATCTCGGCTGCTAGTGATATGAGGCCGTTGGGATCCAGCACGGCGTTCCGTATTACCCTCCTGAACCCGCCGATTCCATATTCTGCTAACAGTCATTGGGTCTCGATCAACGCGAGCAGCAATGTTGCGATACGATAAACGGCAATCGCGATAGGCTACAATCCGACCTTTATCAAAGTCGGAAACGTGATGGTACGCATTTCTCCTTCCTACACGATTCATCACAACAACGTTTCACCAGGCAACGCGGGTCAACTGCTGTTTGTGTATGAGAAATCGGTTGGAAACTTTCCTCATGTGAGCACGTTGTAGGTGTCGCCACCGGCGCCAACCTTGTGTGAATGCTCTGAAAAGCTAATCTTTTGCATGTCACAATATCTTCTTCCGGTCGGTTAAATTTCATTTCTGTAGCACGTCTTCTTCGTGGTGTAGCAATTTTAATGGCCATTAGTGTACTTCCCCAGTAACTGCTACCAGCTCTAGAATATGTGCTCAGATTTCACACTGATTCTTCTCCACCTCGCTTGGACGGGTTCCTTTAGCTCGGTTATAACTCTTTTCTTGTAATTCTTCGCGACTTATAGATTCGTGTAAATCCGTAAAGGCACTGTATTTATTGTTGAATATAATGTGTTTCTTCGAAGCTAAATTGGGCCCATGTCCTTAAAATCACTTAATAATTGTTTGAAAAACGTCATTTACTACTTTTACAGTCTCTGGCTGAATTAATTGTAATACGCCTTCCTCCTTGAAGACACACCAATATTAAGCAGTGAATATATATGCTGTTTAAGATTTTTCCGATATAGTAACTGCTTCATTTTCACGAATGTCGCGTCGCATTCGCCTTATACACAACATTATCCGACGCGACGCCCGCGAACCAATGAATAGTTTCTCCGATCTCACTAAAATTTTCTCCTCCTGAAAGGGTTGTTTGAATGATTCAGCATTATTTTTGCATACTTTTCGTTCGGTATGATTCATACCATGCGCTTGTTCTGCATGTAAATATTTAAATGTTTCTAAAAATAATCCACACTCTAAACTTCTTTGAGTCATTAGTCTTCTGACTCCTATGCCAAATTTTCATCTAAGAGTAACACTCGCAACTTATTCCCCAATTGTTCACTGGATGTATTCAGATCTCTGCCTTCCTCTACAGTTTTTATCCTCTACAGCTCCCTCCAGTACCAAGGATGTTATTCCATGAGTCTTAAAAGAAATGCTATCATCCGTCTCTCACTTTTGTCGGTGTTTTGCATGTATACGTTTCCTCACCAATTCTCCGGAGAATCTCCTCACTCCTTGCTTTATCAGCCCACCTAATTATCAACATTCTTCTCTAGAACATCTCACAGGTTCGATTTTCCTCTGTTCCGATCTTCCCACAACCCATGTTTCACTAGCATACAATGCTAGAATAATCTGTACATCCTCAGAAATTTCTTGATCACATTAAGGACTGTGTTTGATACTAGTAGATTTCTCTTGGCCAGCAATGCACATTTCGCCAGTGCTAGTCTAAAACTCTTTTGGAAAGCTCAAGAAAAAAATACTGACTCGTGATATGTTGTTATTTACAATGTGTACAATGTTTTGTGACTAATGAATCCTTTGGAACTCAAACTAAAATATACATTAACTAAATTATTTGAACTTAACTATAACGCTACAACTGGGAACATCAAATTTTACAAGGGCTACTCGGAAAGTAAGGAACGATAGGTCGCGAAATGGAAACCACAGTGGAAATAAAAAAATTTTTATTTGCAACGGTTAGCTACACCTTCCAGCTACTTCTCTACACAGTCGCCGCTCAGACTTAGACATCTGTTGTAGCGTTGTACCAACTTTTCGATTCCCTCGTTATAGAAGAGCCGCCAGTGCTCTTCGACAATTTTCTACTCTGGACTGCAGCTCGTTGTCTGTGTCAAAATATTGTCTTCATAGCCAGCAGTTCATTTGAGCAGAGATGAACCTCAGGGGTAGCCAGTTACGGGCTGTATTGTGGGTGATCAAACACTTCCCATCGCAATCGCTGCAGGAGCATCTTCATTGCCCCTGCAGAGTGCGGCCGAGAATTGTCGTGTAGAACTAAGCGATTGACAGTAATGTTATGTGGATTGCATAGCTTCAGGCGAAATCTTTCGCCAGGCCTTCATACTTGGCGGGAGACGCTAATTTCTAGCCATCTTTACGTTCTCACTGTGAGCTCAGAACTGAAAAGAGCGACATGATTCGATCTACGGGCGTACTAGACACAGTACCCAACGCATCTGCGCAAAGCTTCATCAGATTTTCACTGTATTTTCCATTTCGCGACCGATCGTTCCCCACTTTCCGAATAACCCTCGTACAACACGTAAGAGGTATGTCTTTTGCATGTTTTAGTACTGCAATGTGAAGTGGAAATGACAGATTAAGTGTCTGAGAAATACTATTCAAAAACGACAGAGCACGTAAACGGTGCACCAGACTTGCGGTCCTTATTAAAGGAAATAGGTTTGTCACTTGACTTACCGTCTTTTCTCGTAAGCAATGGAACATTACACTACCTTCCCTGAAATGATCGTAACATGTTAGAGACTGCTACCATAGAAATTAAAATTCGCTGAAAGTACAGTGTTTTCATGGAAATGACCTGAAACACGATATCCGCATAATACTTGTGACAGAGTAGAATAACTGGGTGTGGGTAGCTTCTGGCACAAAAGAATAATAAAATGAAAAACTGATGGGACTTAGTTTGCAGTATTTGCAAACTGCCACCTACAACTTCTTCTGTAACATTTCCCCTGCTGTCGTTTCTTGCAGCTTTGCAGCAAGATGTCATTAGGTTAAACCAACAGGTCATTACTTTTTTCTAAATACGAAAGAACTGAGTTGTTTATAGAGGTCCCGTGGCAAGTCGTAGGTGGCTAGACTTAGTGCTTGCCTCTGGAAACTGAAGATATATCCGAGATATTTTTCGTTCCTGTTCTGTGTACGAAGAACTGACTCTGGCTAACGCAGGCCTGCTTCCTTTTTCGACAGCAGCTGTTTTGTCTTCTAAATGGGTTTCTCTCGGAGCGGACGTTGCTACAGCGTATAACTGGTCCCATTCATCGTCCTACACCAGATGGACTGAACGCAACAGGGAGTGGCGGGCTCTGACTCACAAACCACTTTATGGGTCAGGGACCAGACGCTTTCTTGTGTTTACACACCGCCCACATTCTTCACTTCTGAAAATGGAAGTTGAAGCTGAACTGGGGCGAGTTCAGAGTTACTTCTGCGAGCTTTACTTCTCATACGGCGACCGAGCAAGGTAGTTAAAGAAGAACGGACTAAAATTACGAATAATCAGGGCTTCAGATTTAGCTTTGTTGTATTTTACTTAATATTACTTCACGCAAATGATGGGATAGTGCCTTTACATAAGGAACGCTCGATTTACTTCCCCCACGAGTGCTTAATCTGAATCTACACGCCGTCTCAAACGTCTGATGCCTGTAATCCGGGAAGACCGAGAGAGATAGCGTACTGGTAACTCAGTGGATTCGTTTTCGGGAGGACGGACGTTCAAACCCGGTCCGGCCATCGTGACTTACATTTTTAGTGATCTCCCTGAATTGCGTTAACTGAACAGCGAAATTAAAGATTACAGTTTCCTTCCCCATCCCTTCCCAAACCGAACTTGTGTTACATCTCGAAATACCTTGTCGTCGATGGGATTTTAAATCCACATTTCCATTCCTTCTAACGTTGATGAGGCGCGAAACTCTACCACTTAATTTTTCCTCAATATTTTTTGAATGGAGAGAAACCGGCACACAAAAAAGTGGGAAATTCAGGTTCTCAAAAATTTAATCTGTCGGAGCTATCTTTTACCTTCAATTTGAGTAATAAACTTATTAACGACATGAACCATGAGCCATGGACCTTGCCGTTGGTGAGGAGGCTTGTGTGCCTCAGCGGTACAGATAGCCGTACCGTAGGTGCAACCACAACGGAGGGGTATCTGTTGAGAGTCCAGACAAACGTGTGGTTCCTGAAGAGGGGCAGCAGCCTTTTCAGTAGTTGCAAGGGCAACAGTCTGGATGATTGACTGACCTGGCCTTGTAACATTAACCAAAACGGCCTTGCTGTGCTGGTACTGCGAACGCTGAAAGCAAGGGGAAACTACAGCCGTAATTTTTCCCGAGGGCATGCAGCTTTACTGTATGGTTAAATGATGATGGCGTACTCTTGGGTAAAATATTCCGGAGGTAAAGTAGTCCCCCATTCGGATCTACAGGCGGGGACTACTCCAGAGGACGTCGTTATCAGGAGAAAGAAAACTGGCGTTCTACGGATTGGAGCTTGGAATGTCAGCTCCCTTAATCGGGCAGGCAGGTTAGAAAATTTAAAAAGGAAAATGGATAGGTTGATCTTAGATATAGTGGGAATTGGTAAAGTTCGGTGGTAGGAAGAACAAGACTTCTGGTCAGGTGAATACAGGGTTATAAATACAAAATCAAATAGGGGTAAGGCAGGAGTAGGTTTAATAATGAATAAAAAAAATAGGAGTGCGGGTAAGCTACTACAAACAGCATAGTGAACGAATTATTCTAGCAAAGATAGACACGAAGCCCACGCCTATTATTCAGATAGTGAAGGGAGACGAAAATTGAATAGTCATAGGTGACTGGAATTCGATAGTAGGAAAAGAAAGAGAAGGAAAAGTAGTTGGTGAATGTGGAATGTAGGTAAGGAATGAAAGAGGAAGCCGTCTGGTAGAATTTTGCACAGGACATAACTTAGTCATAGCTATGACTTGCTTCAAGAATCATAAAAGAAGGTTGGATACATGGAAGAGGCCTGGACACAGTGGAAGGTTTCAAATAGATTATACAGGGTGATTCAAAAAGAATACCACAACTTTAGGAATTTAAAACTCTGCAACGACAAAAGGCAGAGCTAAGCACTATCTGTCGGCGAATTAAGGGAGCTATAAAGTTTCATTTAGTTGTACATTTGTTCGCTTGAGGCGCTGTTGACTAGGCGTCAGCGTCAGTTGATGCTAAGATGGCGACCGCTCAACAGAAAGCTTTTTGTGTTATTGAGTACGGCAGAAGTGAATCGACGACAGTTGTTCAGCGTGCATTTCGAACGAAGTATGGTGTTAAATCTCCTGATAGGTGGTGTATTAAACGTTGGTATAAACAGTTTACAGAGAATGGGTGTTTGTGCAAAGGGAAAAGTTCTGGACGGCCGAGAACGAGTGATGAAAATGTAGCACGCATCCAGCAAGCATTTGTTCGCATCCCAGGAAAATCGACTCGCAGAGCTAGCAGAGAGCTGCAAATTCCACAATCAACTGTATGGAGAGTCCTACGAAAAAGGTTAGTTATGAAACCTTATCGTCTGAAATTGGTTCAAGCACTGTCTGCAGCTGATAAGATTAAAAGAATCGATTTCTGTGATTTTATCCTTGCTCAAATGGAAACAGATGTCTCTTTCAAGATTGTGTTTAGTGATGAAGGATGTTAAGGATATGGTGTTTCAACCACCTCTCCCAGCCACCATTGATGATTTGAAACGAGAAATAACAGCAGCTATCCAAACTGTTACGCCTGATATGCTACAGAGAGTGTGGAACGAGTTGGAGTATCGGGTTGATATTGCTCGAGTGTCTGGAGTGGGCCATATTGAACATCTCTGAACTCGTTTTTGAGTGAAAAAAACCTTTTTAAATACTCTTTGTAATGATGTATAACAGAAGGTTATATTATGTTTCTTTCATTAAATACACATTTTTAAAGTTGTGGTATTCTTTTTGAATCACCCTGTATAATGGTAAGACAGAGATTTAGGAAACAGGTTTTAAATTGTAAGACATTTCCAGGGACAGATGTGGACTCTGACCACAATCTATTGGTTATGAACTGTAGATTAAAACTGAAGAAACTGCAAAAAGGTGGGAATTTAAGGAGATGGGACATGGATAAACTAAAAGAACCAGAGGTTGTAGGGAGTTACAGAGAGAGCATTAGGGAACGATTGACAAGAAAGGAGGAAAGAAATACAGTAGAAGAAGGATGGGTAGTGTGACTTAGGAAGTGGGGATGAAGGGTACACTTAGCATGGAACGTCAAGGCCACTATAATGTCGAAAGGTGACTTCACTTAAAATGCCGGAAGCAACAGATCAGTCGTCCAAAACAACACATAAACGCCGGGGCCAACCGGGAGTCACATCCCATTAGACGGCACGTCACAGCTTCTGTGCACCGAAGCAAAACGTGGCGCCGCTCCCACACACCCCAATTCGCAGAAAACTGGAACACAAACAGACCGCAGTAAACACGGCAAACATCAGGCAAGCCGGCCGAAGTGGCCGCGCGGTTCTGGCGCTGCAGTCTGGAACCGCGAGACCGCTACGGTCGCAGGTTCGAATCCTGCCTCGGGCATGGATGTGTGTGATGTCCTTAGCTTAGTTAGGTTTAACTAGTTCTAAGTTCTAGGGGACTAATGATCTCAGCAGTTGAGTCCCATAGTGCTCAGAGCCATTTGAGCCAAACATCAGGCAAACATCGATTAATATAAGTTAAGAGATCAATAATATAAATTAAAAAAAACCAATAAGCGCTATTAATAGAAGTGACAGATTTTGCGGCAATATCAATGCTGTGAAACATTTAAACTAAGGAATGTACACATATCCAGTGCTGAAAATATAGTATCAGCCATTTACACTCTCATAGTTTCCCAAAAAATATTTCCACATATGATTAAGACCGAAAATGTGTACAAAGATGAAATGGTGAAATTTGAAGATAATATTACGTTATTCAAATGCACAACTTCAGCAAAAACTAGGTTTTGTGCACCTTAATTTCCTTGCATAGGTTTGCAATGTAACTGAATTGTTTAAGTTTGGTATGCAGCAAATTACAACTAGGCTATGACCTAATATCTTCAATAGCTTACAGTCACTACAGCTTTCGGGGATGCTGATTTCCTTGAATGAATATCATGAGCTCAGAAGGAAACCCAGCTCTAAGCAAAGAAGGGAAAGCAGAAAGGTGGAAGCAGTATATAGAGGGTCTACACAAGGGTGATGTACTTGAGGACAATATTATGGAAATGGAAGAGAATGTAGATGAAGATGAAATGGAAGACAAGATACTGCATGAAGAGTTTGGCAGAGCACTGAAAGACGTAAGTCAAATCAAGGCCACAGGAGTCGACAACATTCCATTAGAACTACTGATGGCCTTGGGAGTGCCAGTACTGACAAAACTCTACCATCTGGTGAGCAAGATGTATCAGACAGGCGAAATACCCTCAGACTTCGCCGGCCGGAGTGGCAGAGCGGTTCTAGGCGCTACAGTCTGGAACCGCGCGACCGCTACGGTCGCAAGTTCGAATCCTGCCTCGGGCATGGATGTGTGTGATGTCCTTAGGTTGGTTAGGTTTCATTAGTTCTAAGTTCTAGGGGACTGATGACCTCAGCAGTTAAGTCCCATAGTGCTCAGAGCCATTTGAACCCTCAAACGTCAAGAAGAATATAATTATTCCAATTCCAAAGAAAGCAGGTGTTGACAGATGTAAACATTACCGAAGTATCAGTTTAGTAAGTCACAGCTGCATAATACTAACTCGAATTCCTTACAGACAAATGGAAAAATTGGTAGAAGTCGGCCTCGAGGAAGATCAGTTTGGATTCCGTAGAAATGTTGGTACACGTGAGGCAATACTGACCCTACGAGTTATCTGAAAAGATAGATTAAGGAAAGGAAAACCTACTTTTCTAACATTTGTAGACTTACAGAAAGCTTTTGACAATGTTGACTGGAATATTCTCTTTCAAATTCTGAAGGTGGCAGGGGTAAAATACAGGGAGCGAAAGGCTATTTACAATTTGTACAGAAACCAGATGGCAGTTATAAGAGTCGAGGGACATGAAAGGGAAGCAGTGGTTGGGAAGGGAGTGAGACAGGGTTGTAGCCTATCACCGATGTTATTCAATCTGTATATTAAGAAAGCACTAAAGGAAACAAAAGAAAAATTCGGAGTAGGAATTAAAATACTTCGAGAAGAAATAAAAACAGCAAAGGACCAGGAAAAGCAGCTGAACGGAATGGACAGTGTCACCAATGGAGGAAATAAGATGAACCTCAACAAAACCAAAACGAGGATAATGGAATGTAGTCGAATTAAATGAGGTGATGCTGAGGGAATTAGATTACGAAATGAGACATTTAAAGTAGCAGATGAGTTTTGCTATTTGGGGAGCAAAATAACTGATGAATGCCGAAGTAGAGAGGATATAAAATATAGACTGGCAATGGCAAGGAAAGAGTTTCTGAAGAAGAGAAATTTGTTAGTGTCACAAAGTCGTTTCTGAAAGTATTTGTGTGGAATGTAGCGATGTATGGAACTGAAACATGGACGATAAATAATTTAGACAAGAAAATGTGGTCCTAGAGAACAATGTTTAGACGGGCAGAGGTACTGAATAGAATCGGGGAGAAGAGGAATTTGTGGCACATCTTGACTAGAAGAAGGGATCGGTTAGTAGGACACGTTCTGCGGCATCAAGGGATTACCAATTTAGTGATGGAGGGAAGCGTGGAGGGTAAAAATCGTTGAGGGAGACTAAGAGATGAATACACTCAGGAGATTCAGAAGGATGTAGGTTGCAGTAGTTACTCGGAGATGAAGAATCTTGCACAGGGTACAGTAGCATGGAAAGCTGCATCAAACCAGTCTCTGGAATGAAGACCACAACAACAACAACAACAACGACATTTACACAGTCCAGGCACATTAATGTGACCACCACATATGTTCGACGTCAACGTCCAGTAACCACTCACAGACGGCTGGTGGCAGCGTGTTGGGGGATGCAGAAAACACTGCAGATGTTGTAGTTATGCGGAAATGGAGCGATTTATCTGACTTCCAAAAGCGTGTGATCATTGACTTTCAGTCCATGATGGGGGGGGGGGGGGGGCAGCATTTCCGAAACGTAGAGGTTTGTTAACCGTTCGCTTGCAGCCATGGTTAAAGTATACCGTGCATGGCAAATTGGCACTACCCAAGACCGGCGCCGAGGCAAGTGTAGTGCGTCGCGGGCCATACCAGACATGGATGAACGACAGTTGCGGAAAGGCGGCCACCAACTGTATCTTCTCAACGCGGTTCAACGAGCGTTGCTGCATATGGGAATCCGCAGCTGATGCCTCGTCCATGCTCTCATGTTGACTGTCGTTCAGAGGCGACGAAGGCTGGAATTTGCACGCCAATACTGCAACTGGACGTGCAGTGAGTGGCAGCAGGTGCCTTTTCAGATGAATCACTTTTTATGCTCCATCGGACAGATAGCATACACTCTCAACAACCGACGGAAGGGTCCAGGCCAGAGGAGGGAGTGTAATGGTCTGGGGAATGTTCGAGGCTTTCCCTGGGTGATCTCGTCTTTCTGGAAGGGACAGTGGTTCAACACAAGTATGCAACTATCCTTGAGGACATGTCCACCCCTACATGCAGCGTTTTGTTCCTCAGCACAATGTCACCTGCCAACACGACAGTGCAATGTGTCACACAGCTCGATGTGTACTTGAGGGCGAAGAGCACCAGGATGACCCTAGCGTACTCCCCAGGCCACCAAACTACTCAGATATAAATCCAATCGAGAATCTCTGGAGTCACCTCCATCGGGCTGATAGCACAATGGATCATCAACCACGAAACTTAGTGCAGGTGGCCACAGCATTGGAGTCAGCATGGTTCCACATACTTGTCGGTACCTTCCAGAACATCCGCGCTTCAGAAGGTGGTTATTCAGGCTTTTGACAGGCGGTCACTTTAAAGTGAATTAATAGATTACTCAGTAGCTGTTATCACATAATAATGAACGCCTTATTCCATGAAGTTTCAGGGTTGCGTCTTTGGTTGGTTATCACAAAGTCCTCGATCCCGAGTTAAAACGTCGCCATAGCTTAAATTCTGAATAACATCAGAAGTGGCTGCCGAAGACTTACGGCATAAGAAGTCGCTCTCATTCTGCCAACGGCCTTGTCAAAGAGGGCTGAGTAGCGGACACAGGTTTAGGACACTCTTTCGCTCTTGGGGTTGGAAACTGCCCCTAAAAGGCGGAGGAATCAACAATGATCAGCGACTCGATCAGCGACAGCATTAAAGACACATAACGTGTGTCCACGCGACATGTGGCCGGTAGCTGAAAATGGTCATGATGATCTCTCCTCTGGAAAAGATTCCAGACAAGTTCCCCACACGGATCTCTGGGAGGGGACTGCCAAGGGGGAGGTGACCATGAGAAAAAGATTGAATAACCAACGTTCTACGAGTCGGGACATGGAATGTCAGAAGTTTGAATGTGATAGGGAAGCTAGAAAATCGGAAAAGGGAAATGCTAAGGCTCAGTCTAGATGTAGTGGACATCAGTGAAGTGAAATGGAAAGACAAGGATTTCTGGTCAGACGAGTAAGACGAGTACAAGGATAATATCAATAGCAGCAGAAAATGAAATACGAAAGTAGGATTCGTTACGAATAGGATAGTAGAAGAGTGAGTTGCTGTGAATAGTTCAGTGCTAGGGTTATTCTCATCAGAATCGGCAGCAAACCAACACCGACAACAATAGATCAGGTATACACGTGGACGTCGCAGAAGATGAAGAGATGGAGACAGTATATGATACTACTGAACAAGTAACTCAGTATGCATAGGGAGTTGAAAATCTGATAGTCATGGGGGATTGGAATGCGGTTGAAGGGGAAGGAGTAGAGGAAAGGGTTGCGGGACAATATGGGCTTGGAAGAGCAATGAGAGAGCAGAAAGACTAATTTTGTTCTACAATAAATTTCAGACTGTAATAGCGAATACTCTGTTCAAGAATCACGAGGAGAAGGCATACTTGTAAAAAGCGGGAAGTACAGGACACTTTCAGTTAAGCTATATCGCGGTCAGGCAGAGATTCCGAAATCAGATATTGGATTATAAGGCGTACCCAGGAGCAGATGTAGACCGCAATCTGGTAATGATGAAAAGTACGCTGAAGTTTAAGAGACTAGTTAGGAAGAATCAATGCGCAAAGACGTGGAACACGGAAGTACAATTTCTTTGAGGCTGTAGGTACTGCGATAAGGAATACCTCAGTAGGCAGTTCAGCTAAAGAGGGATCTCTAAAAAACGTGCAGTCACGGAAGGTGGAGAGAAAAACATAGGCGCAGTGAAGATAACTGCAAAGAAACCCTGGGTGACAGAAGCAATGCTTCAGCTCATCTAAGAAAGAAGGAAGAACAAAATGTTCGCGGAAATTCAGGAATACAGAAGTACAAGTCGTTTAGGAATGAAGTAACTAGTAATTGCAGGGAAGCTAAGGCGAAATGGTTGCATGAAAAAGGTGAAGAATCCAAAAAGAAATGATTGTCGGAAGGACAGACTCAGAATATAAAAAAGCCAAAAACAATCTTCGGCGAAATTAGAAGCAAAGGCCGTAACATTAAGAGTGCAACGGGCATTCCATTGTAAAAGCTAAAGAGAGGGCGGGTAGGTGGAAAGAATACACTGGGGGCCTCTATGAGGAGGAGAACTTGTCTGATGTCATAACAGAGGAAGAAACTGGAGTCGACGTAGACATAGGGGATCCAATATTAGAACCAGAATCTGGAAGAGCTTTGGGAGGCTTATAATCAATTACGGCAGATGGGACAGATAAGATTCCATTTCAATTTCTAAAACCAATTGGGGGAAGTGGCAACAAAACGATTATTCGCGTTGGTTTGCAGAATGTTTGACGGTAGTGATATTAAATCCGTCTTTCGGATAAACATCATCCACACAATTCCCAAGATTGCAAGAGCCGACAAGTGCGAGAATTATCGCACAATCAGCTTAGCATCTCATGCAACCAACTCTCTGACAAGAATAATATACAGAAAAATGGAAAATAAAACTGGAGCTCTATTAGAAGACGATCAGTCTGGCTTTAGGAAAGGCAAAGGCACCAGAGAAACGTTGCGGTTGATAATGGAAGTAAGACTGAGGAAAAATCAACACACTGCGTAGGATTTGTCGACATGGAAAAGCGTTCGACGATGTAAAACGGAGAAAGATGTTCGAAATCCTGAAGAAACTAAGGGTAAGCTATAGGGAAAGACGGGTAATATACAACACGTACAAGAACCAAGAGGGGGAAAAGAAGAACGGAAGACCAAGAACGAAGTGCACGGATTAGGAAGTGTGTAAGACAGGGATGTAGTCTTTCACCCCTGCCGCGCGGGATTAGCCGAGCGGTCTAGGGCGCTGCAGTCATGGACTGTGCGGCTGGTCCCGGCCGAGGTTCGAGTCCTCCCTCGGGCATGGGTGTGTGTGTGTGTGTTTGTCCTAAGGATAATTTAGGTTAAGTAGTGTGTAAGCTTAGGGACTGGTGACCTTAGCAGTTAAGTCCCATAAGATTTCACACACTTTCACCCCTGCTGTCCAATCTATGCATCGAAGAAGCAATGACGGAAATAAAAGAAAAATTTATGACACAGATTAAGATTCATGGTGAAAGGCTATGAATTTTAGATTCGCTGTGATATCGCTGTCCTCAGTGAAAGTAAAGAAAAATTACAGGTCCGCTGTATGGAATGAACAATCTAATGTGTACACGTTATGTGTCGAGAGTTTATCGAAGAAAGACGAAAGTAATAAGTAGCAGAAATGTGAACAGCGAAAACCCTAACATCAGGACTAATGATTACGAAGCAGATGAAGTTAGGGAATTCTACAAAATTGTTAAGGCTTTTATGGCCACTTGTTGACAAACTGCTTATTGGCTTCTGTCTGGGGTTCTTCGGCCGACGTTCATCTAATGATTTTTCTGACGTTCCGCCAGCACGAATGGCTGGCATTGTCAAAGCTTCACCCTCCATTGCCGGTGGTGAACTGGCCCCACCGGCAATGGAGGGTGAAGCTTTGACAATGCCAGCCACTCGTGCTGGCGAAACGTCAGAAAAATCATTAGATGAACGTCGGCCGAAGAACCCGAGACAGAAGCCAATAGGCAGTTAGGGAATTCTGTTACCTAGACGGCAAAATAACCCAAGACTGACGGAGCAAAGGGGACATAAAAAGCAGACTAACATTGGCGGGCAGCATCAAGTCAGTGACGAGGCTGATGACTCGGAAAAAAAGCCAGGTGACGACGTCTTGGATATAATTCAGATGCTATACAAATACTTCAAAAAATACACTCTAAGACAGAGGAACGACACATCACTAAGGAATGATCCGAATGGGACGGAAATCTGTAAGTGTGAAGTAATTTACAGAAAAACAAATGATAATAAGTCGAGAGAAATTCAAGAGAAAGAGCTTCACAAAATGAGCAAGTCAGTAACGCACTGATCCACATCTGGCCCTCACGCAAGCAACTATTCGCCCTGGCATTGATCGACGGTGTTATTGGATGTCTTTTTAACGGATATCATGCCAAATTCTGAGCCATTGGCACGTTAGATCGTCAAAACCCCGAGCTTGTTGGAGGGCGCTGCCCATAATGCTCAAAACGTTCTCAATTGGAGAGAGAACCGGCGATTTTGCTGCGCAAGGTAGGCTTTGGCAAGCACAAAGACAAACGCTGAAATGTAAGCCCAGGATGGCTTGCCATGAAGGACAGCAAAACGGGGCGTAGGATATCATCGGCGTACCGCTTTGTTGTAGGGGTGCCACGAATGAAAAACAAACGGATCCTGATATAAAATGCAATAGCAACCCAGACCATCCCTGTTGGTTGTCCGGCCTTATGGTATCCCATTGCTGTTCGTGGCGTCTCCAGATACGTCTTCGTTGGTCATCGGAGCTCAATTTGAAGCGGGACTCATCACTGAAGACAATCTTTTACCAGTCAATGATATTTCAGGACTGACAGCAACTAATAAAACTGTAGAAAATGCAGAAACTGCTAATGAAGGAGGCACTCCTCACCGTGATTTTAAAATCAGTTGTAACACTGAAAAACCGAGCAAAAACATCGTGCCTTCCTAGGTACACTAGTGTTTGAGTACAACTTTTCCTCTACCGAACGATGCGGGATCAGTTACTGTTCACTATGCATACCATAACTCATTTTCGGCCAAAATGGATTAGACTGCTCCTTTTACATCAAGGTCCTCGCTTCTCAAGCAGACCCTTCGTTAACGGACTCATGGTTGCAGAAAATTGTTCCTTTTCTTGTCGTGTACTTTCATCTGTGTCATTTACAACCATTAATTATCATTCACCTTCTGTATATTGTGAAGTTACGTTTAGAACGACTGCAAGATGACTGGCTGAAAAAAACATTCCCAGCGCTTGTGTTAATGACGTCTTACGACAGAAGATGAAGCTGGATCCGTCTTGTCTAATCTTGTCGTACTTGGTAGTAAGCCTTGTAATTTATTTCTTGGGTTTTTCGTGGTTCTTTTCGTAGTAGTAGTGTCACCGGGTGCAGTGATCTTGTTGCATCGCTTTGATAGAAAAGATCTTGCAATCGTTTTACTTTGTAACGATGATGCTATTCTGTAAACACACACATCAAAGAAAGTTTTGCATCACCTCGGTTCCGACAGTTCCGAAACCTGTACAGAAAGTTCGAATAGAGATCAACATAAACATCGTGAGACCTTAACTTTTCCAGGCGAATAGAATGTTCAAATATCTTACGGGTTTGCTGCCGGGTGACTTCGTCGGACACCGCCGATATTTCGACAGGAGCACACCCTGCCATTCTCAAGGCGCATTTGTGCCTTGAGAATGGCAGGGTGTGCTCCTGTCGAAATATCGGCGGTGTCTGAAGACGTCACCCGGCAGCAAACCCGTAAGTTATTTGAACATAAACATCATTTCCGCTCTTTTTATTGCTCATGAAAACCACACATTGAATGTTGTACCACCATACAGCGAGACCATCAGAGATGGTGGTCCAGATTGCTGTACACACCGATAACTCTAATACCCAGTAGCACGTCCTCTTCCATTGATGCATGCCTGTATTCGTCGTGGCATACTATCCACAAGTTCATTAAGGCACTGTTGGTCCAGATTGTCCCACTCCTCAATGGCGATTCGGCGTAGATCACTCAGAGTGTTGGTGGGTCCCGTCGTCCATAAACAAACCTTTTCAATATAACCGAGGCATATTCGATAGAGTTCATGTCTAGAGAACATGCTGGCCACTCTAGTCGAGCGATGTCATTATCCTGAAGGAAGTCATTCACAGGATGGGCACGACGGGGGCGCGAAGTTTCGTCCATGAAGACGAATGCCTCACCAATTTGCTGGCGATATAGTTACACTATCTGTCAGAGGATGTCATTCAGGTATCTTACAGCCATTACGGCGCCTTCCATGAGCCACAGCAGCGTACGTCGGCCCCACACAATGCCAGCCTGAACCTTGCTGCACTTGCTGGACAGTATGTCGAAGGCGTTCAGCCTGACCGGGATGCCTCCAAACACGTCCCCGACGATTGTCTCGTCGAAGGCATATGCGACACTCAGCGGTGAAGAGAACACGTTGCCAATCCTAAGCAGTCCATTAGGCATGTTGTTGGGTCCATCTGTACCGCGCTGGATGGTGTCGTTGTTGCAATGATGGACCTCTCCATGGACGTCGGGAGTGAAGTTGCGCATCATGCAGGCTATTGTGCACAGTTTGAGCCGTAACGCGACTTTCTGTGGCTGCACTGTCAGGGTTCCTCCAAGTGATAATCCGTAGGTAGCTGTCATCCAATTCTGCAGTAGCCCTTTGGCGGCCTGAGCGAGACATATCATCGACAGTTCCTGTCTCTATGTATCTTCTCCTTGTCCGAACAACGTCGCTTTGGTTCACTCACAGAGCCGGCCGGAGTGACCGTGCGATTCTAGGCGCTACAGTCTGGAGACGAGCGACCGCTACGGTCGCAGGTTCGAATCCTGAATCGGGCATGGATGTGTGTGATGTCCTTAGGTTAGTTACGTTTACTTAGGTCTAAGTTCTAGGCGACTGATGACCTCAGAAGTTAAGTCGCATAGTGCTCAGAGCCATTTGTTCACTCCGAGACGCCTGGGCACTTCCCTTGTTGAGAGCACTTTCACGTACAAAGTAACAATGCGGATGCGATCGAACTACGATACTGACCATGTAGGCATGGTTGAACTACAGGCAACACTAACCGTGTATCTCCTTCCTGGTGGAATGACTGGAACTGATCGACTGTCGTACCCCCTCCGCCTAATAGGCGCTGCTCTCGCATTGTTGTTTACATCTTTGGGATGGTTTAGTGACATCTCTGACCAGTCAAAGGGACTGTGTCTGTGATACAATATCCACCGACAACGTCTATCTTCAGGAGTTCGAGGAACCGGGCTGATGCGAAACATTTTTTGCAGTGTGTACATCCCACGCTGACTATTAGTATTCAACTATTGGTCGAACGAGAATTTTGTAAGACGCCTCTTTCGTGGATGTGCTACACTTCCTGAGGATTCATCCAACGAATATCAGTCTCCGTTTTGCCTTACCTGCGATAAGTTTTACATAGTCGTTCGAGTTTAAATCCCTCTATACGCGTACTCTACTCCCAGACATTTAAAGAATGTCACTGCTTCAGGGATTATTGAGTATTAATAAACCGCTTCAGTTGTATGTAGTCCTTTATTATTGGATCACTACTGGTTTTGTTGCACTAAAAATCACATCTTCAGCTGAACATATTACTAAGACAGTAGAGCGGAAAAGCTCGGTTCCTTTATTACCTACACCCCGTATAGATCGGAGAAGCAGGCCCATGCACCATATTGGAATTCGGCTGTTTTATTCTAAGCTATACCGCCTTTCAGCGGTGTTTTGTTCTGTAGAACAGCGAAGGTTGGGTAAAAAGGTTCGTGCTTTTCCGCTCTAATGTCAGAGTTATATGTTCACCTGAGGATGTGGTTTTCAGCGCCACGCAACCGGTGGGGATCAAATAATAAAGAACTAAATGCAGCTGAAGCGTTTTGTTAATACCCAAGAATACTACTCACCGCAGTAGTTGCCCTAACTACAAGGCAGTCTGGTCCTGGGATTGTTCTTCGAATGTGTAATACACTGCTGGAAATGGAAAAAAGAACACATTGACACCGGTGTGTCAGACCCACCATACTTGCTCCGGACACTGCGAGAGGGCTGTACAAGCAATGATCACACGCACGGCACAGCGGACACACCAGGAACCGCGGTGTTGGCCGTCGAATGGCGCTAGCTGCGCAGCATTTGTGCACCGCCGCCGTCAGTGTCAGCCAGTTTGCCGTGGCATACGGAGCTCCATCGCAGTCTTTAACACTGGTAGCATGCCGCGACAGCGTGGACGTGAACCGTATGTGCAGTTGACGGACTTTGAGCGAGGGCGTATAGTGGGCATGCAGGAGGCCGGGTGGACGTACCGCCGAATTGCTCAACACGTGGGGCGTGAGGTCTCCACAGTACATCGATGTTGTCGCCAGTGGTCGGCGGAAGGTGCACGTGCCCGTCGACCTGGGACCGGACCGCAGCGACGCACGGATGCACGCCAAGACCGTAGGATCCTACGCAGTGCCGTAGGGGACCGCACCGCCACTTCCCAGCAAATTAGGGACACTGTTGCTCCAGGGGTATCGGCGAGGACCATTCGCAACCGTCTCCATGAAGCTGGGCTACGGTCCCGCACACCGTTAGGCCGTCTTCCGCTCACGCCCCAACATCGTGCAGCCCGCCTCCAGTGGTGTCGCGACAGGCGTGAATGGAGGGACGAATGGAGACGTGTCGTCTTCAGCGAAGAGAGTCGCTTCTGCCTTGGTGCCAATGATGGTCGTATGCGTGTTTGGCGCCGTGCAGGTGAGCGCCACAATCAGGACTGCATACGACCGAGGCACACAGGGCCAACACCCGGCATCATGGTGTGGGGAGCGATCTCCTACACTGGCCGTACACCACTGGTGATCGTCGAGGGGACACTGAATAGTGCACGGTACATCCAAACCGTCATCGAACCCATCGTTCTACCATTCCTAGACCGGCAAGGGAACTTGCTGTTCCAACAGGACAATGCACGTCCGCATGTATCCCGTGCCACCCAACGTGCTCTAGAAGGTGTAAGTCAACTACCCTGGCCAGCAAGATCTCCGGATCTGTCCCCCATTGAGCATGTTTGGGACTGGATGAAGCGTCGTCTCACGCGGTCTGCACGTCCAGCACGAACGCTGGTCCAACTGAGGCGCCAGGTGGAAATGGCATGGCAAGCCGTTCCACAGGACTACATCCAGCATCTCTACGATCGTCTCCATGGGAGAATAGCAGCCTGCATTGCTGCGAAAGGTGGATATACACTGTACTAGTGCCGACATTGTGCATGCTCTGTTGCCTGTGTCTATGTGCCTGTGGTTCTGTGGGTGTGATCATGTGATGTATCTGACCCCAGGAATGTGTCAATAAAGTTTCCCCTTCCTGGGACAATGAATTCACGGTGTTCTTATTTCAATTTCCAGGAGTGTAGTACAACAGTGTCTGTGTCTACCTATTTATGTGCAATACGTTACATTTCTTTGTATTGAGGGTCAACTACCAATTCTATTATCAAACGTCGATCTTCTGCAAGTGTTTCTGCATTTCGGTACGGTTTTCTCTGCCAACAGCAATGCCTAGGAGCTGCTAATTCTTAAGAAAAGTCGTGTGTTCCACCATCAACAGAAATTTGCTATAAATGTATTGGCTGATATTCTTCGAGACCGTTTAGGCCCTGTCTTCTGTCTAACTCGCTTGGTGAATGAAATTACCACATATTTTTCCCTCACGTAGTAACGGAACTGTTGGAGAATGTTCGCTAGCATTCAGGAAACTATTATGGTTTCATCATAAAGGGGCCCCACCGTACTTTATCGGTTGCGGTCTGAAGCCACCCGCAGTCGGTCAAGTGTTAAGGCAACTACTGATATTCCACCGCGTTTACAACGATCGACCGTCCACCAGTTTCTAGAAACATCAGTGTCGCATCGGTCTTTGTGAAAGTGGTAAAGACGAAGACACAGTCGTACATTCTTCCACTATACAGAGTGGTCTGCAACTGTTTTAAAAGCTTGTAAGGCTGTTGCTGGGTATTTTGTGATGAGAAATAAATGTTGAGAAAAAATTTGACACGTTGCAGTGTTTCCGAGCCGATTTTCATAGAAGTTAACCAATCAGCATGGTTGTTTACATCCTTCGGCGGGTTTACCGACATCTCTGAACAGTCAAAGGGACTGTGTCTGCGATACAATGTCCACAATCAACGTCTACCTTCAGGAGTTCTGTGAACCGGGGTGATGCAAAACTATTTTTGATGTGTGTAATTTCTCTGGTGTTATTAAGACGTTGACAAGACAGACAACGTGGCCCCAAGCAACACAATTCGCTATTATATATTGTTTTGATAGTTTTTAATATGCACTATGTGTGATGCTTTACTAATGCACTGTTTACTCACGCGCTATGTAAGGGCCTGGGTCATTTATTAGCCTATTTACACTGAGGCGCCAAAGAAACTGTTACAGGCATGCGTATTCAAACACAGAGATATTCAGACAGGCAGAATACGGCACTACGGTCGGTAACGTTTAAGTGTCTGGCGCAGTTCTTAGTTCGGTTACTGCTGCTACAATGGCTGCGTATCAAGATTTAAGTGATTTTGAACGTGGTGTTATAGTCGGCGCACGAGCGATGGGTCACATCATCTACAAGGTGGCGATGAAGTGGGGATTGTCTCGTACGGCCATTTCACTAGTGTACCGTGAATATCAGCATTCCAGTACAACATCGTATGTCCGACATCGCTGCAGCTGGAAAAAGATCCTGCAAGACAGGACCAACGACGAGTTAAGAGAATCGCTTAACGTGACAGAAGTGCAGCCCTTCCACAAATTGCTGGGCCATCAACAAGTGTCAGTGCGCGAACTGTTCAAAGAAACATAATCGATATGGGCTTTCGAAGCCGAAGGCCCAGTCGTGTGCTTTTCGCCTTTTCGCCTTGCCTGGACCCGTCAACATAGACATTTGACTGGAAACATGTTGCCTGGTCGAACGAGTCTCCTTTCGTATTGTGTCGAGCGGATGGACATGTACGGGTATGGAGACCTCATGAATCCATGGACCCTACATGGGAGGAGGGTACTGTTCAAGCTGATGGAGACTCCGTAATGGTGCGGGGCGTGTGCAGGTGGAGTGTGATACGTCTAGATACGACTCTGACAGGTTACACGTATGTAAGCATCCTGTCTGACCACCTGCATCCATTTATCTACATTGTGCATTCCGACGGAATCTGCTAGTTCCAGTAGGACAATGCGACACCCCATACGTCCAGAGATGCTACATAGTGTCTCCAGGAACACTCTTCCGTGTTTCAACGCTTCCGCTGGCCACCAAACACCCCAGACATGAACGTTATTGCCTTACAACGTACTGTTCAAAACAGATTTCCACCCCCACGTACTCTTATGGATTTACGGACAACCTGCAAGAGGCATGGTGTCTATTCCCTCCAGCACTAGTTCAGGCGTTAGTCGAGTCCATGCCACGTCGTCTTTCGGCACTTCTACGTGATCGCGAGGGCCCTACACGATATTAGGCACATGTAGCAGTTAGTTTCGCTCTTCACTGTAGTTGAAAGTCACTTCTTAATAAGTTCTCATTTAATAAACTGTTAATTAATATTTCTCTTGTAGGGAAGCAGCCTACACACGCTGTAGTAAATTCACATCAGTTTCCATTGTGTGCCAGCCAGTCTGCTGTAACTAGCTCTGACGTCATAAATGTTGCGCAATACCTTAAAAATAAAGCAAATAACCTAAAACTTTTCTAGCATGTCAGGAATAATACTAAATTAATGTGTGTTGAATATCAGTTTGGTAACTTAAGCCATTTCCGAAATTTGGACGTTTTTCTGTAAAAATCATTGGCGCAACAGAAAAGAGCTAGAGACTTCAAAATTTATATTTAGATTCATCTTTCATAATGATTTAATAAAAACAGTACTTTGGATTTCACAAATTAAGATTTTAGTGGAAATTCATGATTTTCTGGTTTTCGTCTCAAAACTAAAGGAAGCAAGACAGATTAAGTAGGTTAATAAATAAGGCTAGGATGTTTAGATTTAAATAGGTTGGAGGTCCGCTATGACTATGAAGATGTGAAAAGTTTCTTTTGAATACCTATAAAATTATAGCGATAGCGGATCTCAAAACGGACAGTTCAGAGCTCATCTGCTGCGTGCAGTGTAATTAAATTAATTCTCTCGCCCAAAATATTTAAGTTAGCCACGTCAAAATTTTATTATCAATACTTACCTGCGTGCTGAATTCACATTTAAATTAAGAGCTTATTCGGCCATCAGCAAGAGAAGCTATAATTTATTATGTAACTTGAAGTGGTGCGTTACTAGCCCAGCGGCTAGTCGGGAGAGCCGATTTGATCAGGCGTTCCCTTGCCGTCCGCACCGCGGCTTTATATATAAGAACGCTGCGCGAGGAAGGAAGGCCCCAGTTCTCTCCAGACGCTGAATAACACGCCATCTGTGTCGGCAGTCGCGTCGCGTCGGTATCACTGCTACTAACAGCCTCGGATGCCGTATTCAGTTACTCGAGATGCGCGTAACCATGAAATCATTTCAAGTGATTTTCATTATCTAGCCTCAGTGTGCGTATTGTCGTATTTTCACGTGCCGTCGCGGGACAGACGTTCTACCAATAATTTAGCGTGGCGTTTGATGAAATACTCTCATCAAATTATGGCGAGCATTCATTTTAACATTTAATTCGGACATTTATAGTTGCATCAGCGCATTAGACTCTGAACTGCTCTGTTAGTTAGGTTGTAGGGATACTCGTGTTTTTTATTTGTGACTTTGAGAATATACTCAACTATTTTGGAAAATCGTTTTTGATTAGAAATCCCGGACAATCTACTAATTCCTCAGAGCTATAAGCTGCAGCTATAATGGGATTCTCAGATGAAGTGGACACTAGGAACTCTAATTACAGGCTTCACGTTTTGTTAAATCACTTTCTGGGTGCCTAAAAAGTAAATAGAGAGCCAGTGTTGAGAACGGCGAAAGACAGCATTAACAACATTCTAATAGCCAGAAACTGATTCAACATTCCAACTATTATACAGCAACAATATTTCCCTTCTTAACCGCCGCCCCACACTCTCTCTCTCTCCATACTTTCATCTTTAAGAAATAATTATTTCTTAGGTTGTAATTAGCGCTGGCTTGGCGCTAGTATATCTTTGGTTACAGAATGTGAAATTTTTTGTATTTTCAATACTTTTTTTTACACCGAACAGATAAATAAGTTTTACTGCAATCTCAGTTAAAACACCAGAAATCAAATCAATAACCATACATTAACAACAAGTGCAGCAAGCAAGAAAAAGAAGTTAGCTAAAATGTCATGTAGTGGGTTACATTGACAGAATCAATCTAAGACATAACATTCTTTTACTCTTTAAGTTATTGCTCTTAGAGAATACTTCCCATTTAAGTAATATTGAACTAAAATTTTTCATTTTATTAGTAAAAAAGGTAATGAAGGCAGATTAAAATACGTCGCCTAGTACTGACGAAAATGCGAGAGTGACTTCAAAGATCAAGCGAAAGATCAGACCACTAGTCACAATATTTGCGCTAGAGCGACTCGATATCTCCTGTGAAACGTTACACAACAGCTGCAGGAGGCGCGGCCCGTGATCGACTGGGAACGGACCGACGCAGCCGCCCAGCTAATGAAACCGGGTCACTGAGCGACCGGAGGCACGCGCCGGTTCTGGACCCCCATTTGCCTAACGGCCGTCGTAATTGTCACGTGCAAAGCCAAGCCATGCTGCATATTCTCTGCTACCTCTACCACGCTAACTTTTACTGTACACGTTTGGCGCCTTTTCATGGTTAAATTTAGAGATCGACCATTGGACAAAAGAGGCGGTCATCATCCTCCTCATAAAGCGATGTTTACATGGGCAGTGAACGCTAATGTGGACGCTTAGGTGACGATTTTTCTGACGTAATGTACGTAGTACAACATCTGCATAGGCAGATATCGATAACCTGCACTTGTTCCGGTGGCGCTGGCACTGAGGGTACCCGACTAAAATTCGTGTAGTGAACGACCTTTCATAGACGGTATTCGTCTGAGAAGTGTTATGTGCAGTCCTTGATCACCAAACTGCACGTTGGTGTCCTGGACTAAATTCCAGATCTCTTCGTAGTGAATCACGGAATGAGGGAATGTAATTTTGCTGACGCTGATACGTCGAATGGGAAAATTAAGCTTGGTGACGCCCTCGGTGGTATTCGAGAGGAGTATACAGAAGAACGGAAAAGAAAATTACGTGTGCAATCATGATCCGCTTAGCTTTCGAAAAGGTGAAGACATGAGAACGGCAGTTCTGACTTTGGCAAGTCGCGATTGATAATGGAGGCAGTGCTAAAAGAAAAATCAAGAAACGTCCATAGTATTTGCTAACCTGTAAAAAGCGTTCGATAATATAAAAAGGCGCAAGACGTTCGAAACTAGGAGAAAAACAGGAGTAAGCTATAGGGAAAGACAGGTAGTGTATAGTACGCACGTCAACCAAGAGGAAACACTAAGAATGGAAGTCAAGAACGAAGTGCTCGCATTAAGTGCCGTACTCATCTGTATAGGGAAATTCTAAGGAAATACACAATAGTTCATGCAAGGATGAAGTTGTATTGTATGTTAACCGGGGACCTACAAACAACGGAGAGGCTCCGTCCCCGCCGCAGCCGCAGTGGTCCACAACACCACCGACGACTACCGCAGTCCATTTCACCCCTCCGCCGCCCCACACCAAACCCAGGGTTATTGTGCGGTTCGGCTCCCGGTGGACCCCCCCCCCTCCCCCCAGGGAACGTCTCACACCAGACGAGTGTAACCCCTATGTTTGCGTGGTAGAGTAACGATGGTGTACGCGTACGTGGAGAACTTGTTTGCGCAGCAATCGCCGACATAGTGTAGCTGAGGCGGAATAAGGGGAACTAGCCCGCATTCGCCGAGGCAGATGGAAAACCGCCTAAAAACCATCCACAGACTGGCCGGCTCACCGGACCTCGACACAAATCCGCCGGGCGGATTCGTGCCGGGGACCAGGCGCTCCTTCCCGCCCGGAAAGCCGGGCGTTAGACCGCACGGCCAACCGGGCGGGCTTTAAGGACGAAGTTAGTTTTATAATTCTCGCTTGGCCAACGTTGCAGTTCTGCCCGACGGTTTGGGACCATTACCAAGTTTTACTGACGAACGACTAGGAAAGATTGAAAGAAGAGCTGCACGGTTTGTCACAAATTTATTTCGTCGGCGTAAATCATTGAAATGTTCAGCAAACTGCAGTGGGAGGCGATGAAAGCGAGGGGTTGCGCTTCCCGAAGAGGTTTCCTTCAAAATTCCAACAGCTCACGTTCCAGAACGAGTGAAGGAACATGTTACTTCCTCCAACATATACAGGGTGAGTCGCCTAACGTTACCGCTGGATATATTTCGTAAACCACATCAAATACTGACGAACCGATTCCACAGACCGAACGTGAGGAGAGGGGCTAGTGTAATTGTTTAATACAAACCATACAAAAATGCACGGAAGTATGTTTTTTAACACAAACCTACGTTTTTTTAAAATTGAACCCCGTTAGTTTTGTTAGCACATCTGAACATATAAACAAATGCGTAGTCAGTGCCGTATGTTGCATTGTAAAATGTTAATTACATCCGGAGATATTGTAACCTAAAGTTGACGCTTGAGTACCACTCCTCCGCTGTTCGATCGTGTGTATCGGAGAGCACTGCAACATACATCGCGTTTCTACAGAATGATCTGCCAACGTTGCTCGAAAATGTCCCACTGGAAACGCGTGGACGTATGTGGTATCAGCATGATGGTGCACCTGCACATTCCGCAATTAACACTAGGCTGACCCTTGACCGGATGTTCGATGGGCGTTTCATAGGACGTGGAGGACGCATAAATTGGCCAGCCCGTTCTCCTGATCTTCCACCTCTTGACTTCTTTCTGTGGGGTACGTTAAAGGAGAATGTGTACCGTGATGTGCCTACAACCCCAGAGGATATGAAACAACGTATTGTGGCAGCCTGCGGCGACATTACACCAGATGTACTGCGGCGTGTACGACATTGATTACGCCAGAGATTGCAATTGTGTGCAGCAAATTATGGCCACCACATTGAACATCTATTGGTCTGACATGTCGGGACACACTCTATTCCACTCCGTAATTGAAAACGGAAACCACGTGTGTACGTGTACCTCACCCCTCATGGTAATGTACATGTGCGTCAGTGAAAAAGACCAATAAAAAGGTGTTAGCATGTGGACGTAATGTGCTGTTCCAGTATCTTCTGTACCTAAGGTCCACCACCGTTCCCTTTGGATCCGTACGTAATTCGGTGCTCTCCGATACACACGATCGAACAGCGGAGGAGTGGTACTCAAGCGTCAACTTTAGGTTACAATATCTCCGGATGTAATTAACATTTTACAATGCAACAAACGGCACTGATTACGTATTTGTTTATATGTTCAGATGTACTAACAAAACTAACGGGGTTCCATTTAAAAAAACGTAGGCTGTGTTAAAGAACATACTTCCGTGCGTTTTTTTATGGTTTGTATTAACCAATTACACTAGCCCCTCTCCTCACGTTCGGTCTGTGGAATCGGTTCGTCAGTATTTGATGTGGTTTACGAAATATATCCAGCGGTAACGTTAGGTGACACACCCTGTATATCACGTTATGATCACGACGATAAAAAGCAGAGAAATGCGGGATTTTACATGGCTCTACCAACAATCTGTAATCCCAATTCCGATCGTAGATATAAGGGGAGAGATAACGCAGTGCAATTTACACGCTCCATCTTACGTCAAACGATGGCTTTCGGAGTGAAGATGTGGATGTACAGTCACGCAGAGCACATGTATGTGTAAGCGTAGTATCGAACCTGACCAGGTTAGCAATCTCCATTTGAGTCAACGACGGAACACGTGCTTGAGACTGCGTGCAGAAATGTTTTGACATTTGATTGATTGACAGGTGTTCCGCAGGAAGGGCAGTTACCTAACGTTAATCAGAAGCAAGGACAAGTTCATAAATTCGTTAGCTGTCCCTGTCACCATTCTTGAGAGACTAGCATTGTTAGCTGCGAATTCGACACTTTATAATCCGGTCTTGACCGACATATGTAATTATAGCCGAGTGTCCGATATATCTCGGCGGCCGTCGTGTCGAGACTAATACAAGAGCGGGGTCTCTACAACAATGAAAACAAGGCCAAGGATTAAGAGAAAAAGATCAGATGAAATAGCCTTCATACATACTTTGGTAAGCTAGAGATTCAAAAAGATTCTGGTGGGGTTTGAGACAGGTTGGATAGTAGGATACCGAAACAAAGATGAAATGTATTAAACTGGTTTAACGCATAAGGTAATTATTTTCCCCTAGCGTTTTCTGGGGACATAAACTGTGAAAACTCACAAAAATGTTCAGTCTGGCATGTGTGCAAAACTGAGTCGCACGCTTCGTATGAAAACGCTTCGGAGTACGAAAGAATTTTAAGAATATGACTGCACTAAGTGCTCCAAATAGCATCTTTTTTAATACCGAGAATTCTAATTGATTAAAAACCGTTGTAATTAAATATTAGAGCATTACTAAAAGCAGTCATTGAAATTTCCTCGTCAAAACCAACCCATGTTGAACACAGAACTACGGTTCATTTAAATTTAATAACATGCGTGCGACCATTTCTCACAATGTCACTGTAACGCAGAAAAACATAATTAAAACCTTGCTAGAAAAAAGTCAAACTGGCCCAAACAGCAACTTTGAGTTACATGTCAAAATAAAAAAATAGCAGAAAACTATCGAAAATGGGGCCGATGATAGAAAAATTGTCCAAGGGAAAGATAACAAACAGGAAAGTCCGGGTACACTGCAACACTGGTCATCTATGGAAGTGGGAATGGAAACATCGTCACGTCAAACGATAATCAGACATAGCTTGCGTCTTTAACGTACCAAATTCTGTGTCCTGTTAAAACTTGCTGACGAAGTACTCGCGTTCAGTTGTACCAGCGGTTTCTGAACGAAGTTTTTCGGGACATTTGGATCCAGAGATTTTCATCTTTTCAGATATTGGGTTCAGCCTATACGATTAAGTGAACGCATAGAAATACCCTATGTAACGTGGAACTAACTACTACAGGTCTCAAGAGACGGACCTGTTGCTCCAACGTAATTTGAATCGCGCGCCAAAAACAAGACAACCAATCAGAGACGGTGCTCGACATCTATTGAGCAGCCCAGAGAGCATCCCAGAGTGCCCCAGAGAGCATCCCAGAGTGCCCCTGAGAGCTACAACACTAAGAAGAATCGCTTCTCGGCTTTTGGCAAGATCAATGTGTAGTATTTGTGGCCCTTAAAAGGGCCGTTTATTGAGAACTGCTTTCAATGATTATATAATCACCCACAATGCGACAATCTTCCAAAGAAGAAGGACCACTAGCCTTCACCCATAAGTGAACGCTGGAATCAGAATTTATCTTACAACGTCTACGACAAGACAAAGACAAACTCCCGTGCGGTAAAAGGTAGGAACCCTCACTAGCAATAATAATCTCAGAAACAGGTATAGTACGGTAAGCTAAGATTTCCCGAGTTTCAAAGGATTCCAAACCGGCTCTTCCTGCATTGTTACAAGCAACGAAAGCTACAGTTAGCCATCCGTTACCCAAACTGGAGGAAGAAGAAGCTTTCATTAAAGAAAAAGTTAATCTCGCACCACGAAATAAAGTAGGTCCATGAATAAGAACAAATTGAGTAGTTTTACCTACTCCTCTTATTCGTTCTTTTTACCCTTCGCAGAAGATGTCGGAGCACCAAGAGTGCCGTCCACATTGACAAGTGATTTGTAAACCAGCATTCGCCAAAAGCCGGCGAATGTTGGTTTACGAATCACTTGTTAATGTGGACGGCATTCTTGGTGCTTCGACATCTTCTGCTAAGGGTAAAAGAACGAAGCAACTGCTTCTTACAATGATGCGTAAACGCTATTTTCGTCGTCGCCGGCGAATGTTGGTTTACAAATCACTTGTTAATGTGGACGGCACTCTTGGTGCTTCGACATCTTCTGCTAAGGGTAAAAAGGAGGTGGTAAGCACTGTGTTGTCAGTAACCTGCGGGCGAGAGTAATACCCTCCGCAGCAGACTTAGAAGATTAAGCTTCTACAACAACTCAGTCCAGTTCAACAAGAAAGGTCGTTAATACATTTTTATTTTTTAAAAAAAGAAAAACCTACATCAATGCCGAGCAATGAACACTCGCCAGATGTCACTAGCAGTAGTGTGTTGCAATAGAGAAGTAGTAACGACAGAACGAGACGAGCGGGAGAGATCAGCGACTTCAAACGTGGACTAGTCACTGGAAGTCATCTGAGTAACACAGCTATCTAAGACAATCCAAGCTTCTACATTGAAGTGACGAAAGTGATTGGATAGCGATATGCACACACTCAGATGACGGTAGTATCACGTACACAACGTATAAAAGGGCAGTGCATTGGTGGATCTGTCGTTTGTACTCAGCTAACTCTTGTGGAAAGGTTCCCAACTTCGCTATGGCCGTACGACGGGAATTAACAGAAAACGCGGAATAGTAGTTGGAGCCGGATGCTTGCGAAATTCCATTTCGGAAATCGCCAGGGAATTCTTTATTCCGAGATATGCAGTGTCAAGATTGTGCAGAGATTACCAAATTTCAGGCATTACCTCTCACCACAGACAACGGAGTGGCTGACGGCCGTGACTTAACGACCGAAAGCAGCGGCGTCTGCGCAGAGTTGTCAGTGATAACAGACAAGCAACACTGTGAGAAATAACAGCGGAAATCAATGTGGGACGTATGACGAACGGCATCCATTATGGCAGTGCGGTAAGATTTGGCGTAAATAGGCTATAGCAGCAACGGAAGATGCCAGTGCCTTCGCTAAAACCACGACATCGCCTGGAGCGCCTCTTCTGGGATGCTAACCATGTCGGTTAAACCCTAGACGACTGGAAAACCGTGGCCTGGTCAGATGAGTACCGATTTCAGTTGGTAAGAGCTCATGGTAGGGGGTGTGTGTGGCGCAGACTCCATGAAGCAATGGACCCAAGCCAGCCGCTGTGGCCGAGTGGTTCTAGGCACTTCCGTCCGGAACCGCGCTGCTGCTACAGTCGCAGGTTCGAATCCTGCCTCGGGCATGGATGTGTGTGATATCCTTAGGTTATGAAACTTCCTGGCAGATTAAAACTGTGTGCCCGACCGAGACTCGAACTCGGGACCTTTGCTTTTCGCGGGCAAGTGCTCTACCATCTGAGCTACCGAAGCACGACTCACGCCCGGTACTCACAGCTTTACTTCTGCCAGTATCTCGTCTCCTACCTTCCAAACTTTACAGAAGCTCTTCTGCGAACTGGGCGTGAGTCGTGCTTCGGTAGCTCAGATGGTAGAGCACTTGCCCGCGAAAGGCAAAGGTCCCGAGTTCGAGTCTCGGTCGGGCACACAGTTTTAATCTGCCAGGAAGTTTCATATCAGCGCACACTCCGCTGCAGAGTGAAAATCTCATTCTGGAAACATCCCCCAGGCTGTGGCTAAGCCATGTCTCCGCAGTATCCTTTCTTTCAGGAGTGCTAGTTCTGCTAGGTTCGCAGGAGAGCTTCTGTAACGTTTGGAAGGTAGGAGACGAGATATTGGCGGAAGTAAAGCTGTGAGTACCGAGCGTGAGTCGTGCTTCGGTAGGTCAGATGGTAGAGCACTTGCCCGCGAAAGGCAAAGGTCCCGAGTTCGAGTCTCGGTCGGGCACACAGTTTTAATCTGCCAGGAAGTTTCATATCAGCGCACACTCCGCTGCAGAGTGAAAATCTCATTCTGGAAACATCCCCCAGGCTGTGGCTAAGCCATGTCTCCGCAGTATCCTTTCTTTCAGGAGTGCTAGTTCTGCAAGGTTCCCAGAAGAGCTTCTGTAGGAGACGAGATACTGGCAGAAGTAAAGCTGTGAGTACCGGGCGTGAGTCGTGCTTCGGTAGCTCAGATGGTAGAGCACTTGCCCGCGAAAGGCAAAGGTCCCGAGTTCGAGTCTCGGTCGGGCACACAGTTTTAATCTGCCAGGAATTTTCATATCAGCGCACACTCCGCTGCAGAGTGAAAATCTCATCCTTAGGTTAGTTAGATTTAAGTAGTTGTAAGTCTAGGGGACTGATGACCTCAGATATTAAGTCCCATAGTGCTTAGAGCCATTAGAGCCATTTGAATTGACCCAAGGTTTTCAACAAGGCATTGTGCAAGCTGTTGGTGGCTCCACAATGGCGTGGGCTGTGCTTACATGGATTAGACTGGGTCCTCTGGTCCGACTGATCAGGTAAAATGGAAATGAGCGTATGGCATCGTTGGCCGGGAGGCCCCTGCTCGGGGAAGTTCGGTCGCATTGGGCGGCTTGTGCTTCGCGCCGGTGATGATGATGAAATGTTGATGAGAACAACACAGCACCTAGTCCCCGAGCGGAGGAAAACTCCAATACTTCCGGGGATCGAACCCGGGACAGCTTGCATGGGAGTCGAGCACGTTGCCACCCAGCTAAGCAGGCGGACTACTGATCCGGTCATTGAGTGGTAATGGTTGTAGTCGGCTAATTGGAGACCATTTTCAGCCATTCGTGGACTCCATGTTCCCAAACAACGATGGAATTATTATGGATGACAATGCGCCATGTGACCGAACCACAAATGTTCGCAATTGGTTTGAAGAACATTCTGAACAGTTCGAGCTAATGATTTGGTGATCCAGTTCGCCCTACATGAATCTTATCTAACATCTGTGCGACATAATCGTGTGGTCAGCTCTTGCACAAAATCTTGCACCGGCAACATCTCCGCAGTTATTTACCGCATGAATGGTTCAAAAATGGTTCAAATGGCTCTGAGCACTATGGGACTCAACTGCTGAGGTCATTAGTCCCCTAGAACTTAGAACTAGTTAAACCTAACTAACCTAAGGACATCACAAACATCCATGCCCGAGGCAGGATTCGAACCTGCGATCGTAGCGGCCTTGCGGTTCCAGACTGCAGCGCCTTTAACCGCACGGCCACTTCGGCCGGCTTTACCGCATGAAGATGCTACTACAGGCGGGTCTAAAATGAATGTGGGCAACGGAAAATAATAAACGCTAAAACTAAGATTTGGCCCTGTCTGACTATCCCCTGAAGCAGATCTTAGGATATCTTAATTCTATAAATTACAATCTAAACATAAATGAATAATGAAGGCAACTAATAATACTAAATGGTTAACGTATTTCCTGCTTATATATTTATTGTAGATTTAAAAAAAAAACATTTAGATTAAGTAAAATTACTAATCAATTGCCCAACTCTGCCCCTTATTATGACTGTGCGGTCTAATGTCAATAGCGCGAAATGACTGACATCATCCACATACCAAACAGTAGAAGACACTTCTTTCAAAGATGATCTACGGTGGTGTGCAACCTCAGTCAAAATAAACTAATGTGACCACAGCTGTTTATCTTTAATAGCCCTAATAAGTCGAAGCGATTTGCGATATCACCATATGTACTGTGTCCGGTGCGTCGAAGTGATGGTTCTCGTACTCGCCTGCGACGATGGAAGAACTCCAGCCACAAATAAACTATTTCAAACACTAGGACGACAGAAGACGGTCCTCTGACCAATATACTCTAATACTGTCTTCTCCTCTCTGTGTAATACAGCCGGGAAACGCCAACTCCCAGCCACAAGAACGGAGTTCAGATGACGTCTCAACGTAAGTATAGGCAGAGGAAGTGCTCTCAGTTACTAAATACTGCGTACTCAACGACGACTTCCAACCCGGAGACGAAGTCCGTCTGTACAGAAAATCCGTCTGTACCAACAAAAAAGATACCGAGTGACCGTCACACACGGGCGCTCACACACGTCCCTCCTCCCAGCAAGGCTCAGCTCCCCACCATCATAATTCCGAAAAAGAATCATATTCCCGAAACCACAGAATATTCTCCCTCTCTACAGATTCTTCCGAACGCCGACCAACCGTATTTTAGTCTTTTGTCGTGCAGCGCGGAAAGTTTGTGAGGAAAAACCTATACTCGTACAATGGTACGCTTCTGAGTAAAAAACCAGGCGCTACAGTCTGGAACCGCGCGACCGCTATGGTCGCAGGTTCGAATCCTGCCTCGGGCATGGATGTGTGTGATGTCCTTAGGTTAGTTAGGTTTAAGTTCTAGGTGACTGATGACCCAAGAAGTTAATTCCCATAGTGCTCAGAGCCATTTGAACCATTTTTGAGTAAAAAACCGCGGAAATAACACAGCCTGCGTGATTTACAAGTTGACGCTTCCTCGTTCCTCTCAGCTGTGTCCAAGATTTCCGTAGTTTCCGAAATATAATCCTTCCCGTCCGGCTACAATACCGCCCAGTCCCGACTCTATTGTGATCCTACGCTCAGGTGTCCCAACGTCCGTCTTGCTACTTCCTGTGTTTAAGCAGGACCAACACACCTGTGTTGGCCTTCCAACCAGGGCTTGATTTCCACCTGCCATTTGATTTCCACTGTCGTTCCAACATCTACTTGTATGATAATAAAGACACTCCATCACCTTTCATGCAAAATGAGTTAACAATTATTTACAAGGCGTACATGACAATGTCAGTCTCCTTTATATATTAATACAGGGTGTTTCAAAAATGACCGGTATATTTGAAACGGCAATAAAAACTAAACGAGCAGCGATAGAAATACACCGTTTGTTGCAATATGCTTGGGACAACAGTACATTTTCAGGCGGACAAACTTTCGAAATTACAGTAGTTACAATTTTCAACAACAGATGGCGCTGCAAGTGATGTGAAAGATATAGAAGACAACGCAGTCTGTGGGTGCGCCATTCTGTACGTCGTCTTTCTGCTGTAAGCGTGTGCTGTTCACAACGTGCAAGTGTGCTGTAGACAACATGGTTTATTCCTTAGAACAGAGGATTTTTCTGGTGTTGCAATTCCACCGCCTAGAACACAGTGTTGTTGCAACAAGACGAAGTTTTCAGCGGAGGTTTAATGTAACCAAAGGACCGAAAAGCGATACAATAAAGGATCTGTTTGAAAAATTTCAACCGACTGGGAACGTGACGGATGAACGTGCTGGAAAGGTAGGGCGACCGCGTACGGCAACCACAGAGGGCAACGCGCAGCTAGTGCAGCAGGTGATCCAACAGCGGCCTCGGGTTTCCGTTCGCCGTGTTGCAGCTGCGGTCCAAATGACGCCAACGTCCACGTATCGTCACATGCGCCAGAGTTTACACCTCTATCCATACAAAATTCAAACGCGGCAACCCCTCAGCGCCGCTACCATTGCTGCACGAGAGACATTCGCTAACGATATAGTGCACAGGATTGATGACGGCGATATGCATGTGGGCAGCATTTGGTTTACTGACGAAGCTTATTTTTACCTGGACGGCTTCGTCAATAAACAGAACTGGCGCATATGGGGAACCGAAAAGCCCCATGTTGCAGTTCCATCGTTCTTGCATCCTCAAAAAGTACTGGTCTGGGCCGCCATTTCTTCCAAAGGAATCATTGGCCCATTTTTCAGATCCGAAACGATTACTGCATCACGCTATCTGGACATTCTTCGTGAATTTGTGGCGGTACAAACTGCCTTAGATGACACTGCGAACACCTCGTGGTTTATGCAAGATGGTGCCCGGCCACATCGCACGGCCGACGTCTTTAATTTCCTGAATGAATATTTCGATGATCGTGTGATTGCTTTGGGCTATCCGAAACATACAGGAGGCGGCGTGGATTGGCCTCCCTATTCGCCAGACATGAACCCCTGTGACTTCTTTCTGTGGGGACACTTGAAAGACCAGGTGTACCGCCAGAATCCAGAAACAATTGAACAGCTGAAGCAGTACATCTCATCTGCATGTGAAGCCATTCCGCCAGACACGTTGTCAAAGGTTTCGGGTAATTTCATTCAGAGACTACGCCATATTATTGCTACGCATGGTGGATATGTGGAAAATATCGTACTATAGAGTTTCCCAGACCGCAGCGCCATCTGTTGTTGAAAATTGTAACTACTGTAATTTCGAAAGTTTGTCTGTCTGAAAATGTACTGTTGTCCCAAGCATATTGCAACAAACGGTGTATTTCTATCGCTGCTCGTTTAGTTTGTATTGCCGTTTCAAATATACCGGTCATTTTTGAAACACCCTGTATATACGGTGTACAACCTATCACATGATATCTAATTGTAGATCACGGTAAAGTATGTGGATGTGTGCTTGTAAGGTGTGAAATTATAGCCACCTTACACGGCCACAGAAGCAACAAGATTCAGCCGGCCGCGGTGGTCTAGCGGTTCTAGGCGCGCAGTCCGGAACCGCGCGACTGCTACGGTGGCAGGTTCGAATCCTGCCTCGGGCATGGATGTGTGTGATGTCCTTCGGTAGGTTAGGTTTAAGTAGTTCTAAGTTCTAGGGGACTGATGACCACAGTAGTTAAGTCCCATAGTGCTCAGAGCCATTTTTTTGAACAAGATTCAATATTTACGCAGGAGACTTCCAACGACTTATAGTGTTCTGCTACGTCGAGGTGCGGGCAAAAGGTGGTCGGACACGGTATTAGGAGGTACCCGTTGACGTTTTTCACCACACCAAAACCGAGACTAGGCAAACCTCACATACCGACGGACAGGGACAGTCGAGCATTGCGGAGAATGGATGTAAGAAACTGCATAAAACCGTACCATGTGGCAAGCGGATGGAAAAACCTGTGTTTCACTAAGAGCTGCAGGACATTACCTGCCGTCATGTGTAGTATCAACAGTGAAGTAGGGACGAGGTGGTGTTTTCTGTGTTTAAGGAGTGGTTCCCTTATTCAGCTTAACTCTAAATGCAGACGGATATGAAAATACATTTTACTGCATTGTGTACTGTGTACAGTAATGCAACAGTTCGGCGACGACGACTGTGTGCATAACCATGACAGAGCACCCTGTCATAAAGCAGCATCTGCGAGACATCAGCTTGTGGACAGTGACATCTCTGAAACGGACTGGCCCGACCTCAACCTAATGGACTACTTTTGGGGTTTCTGCTCTTGAGGCACAGACGTTCAGACTACTCACTGTAAGTGTTCAGAGTTAAGCCGTATACGAGGGGCGTTTGAAAAGTCCGTGCAGAAATAAAAATTACTTACTAGTTTGGGGTAAACCTTTCTTTTTCGACATAGTCTCCTTTTAGACTTACGCACTTCGTCCAACGCTGTTCTAATTTGTTGATCCCTTCCGAATAATAGGACATGTCCAAGTCTGCAAAATAGCTATTAGTTGCTGGAATCACCTCCTCATTTGAATAAAATCTTTGTCCTGCCAGCCATTTCTTCAAATTGGGGAACAAATAGTAGTCCGAGGGAGCCAAGTCTGGAGAATAAGGGGGATGTGAAACGAGTTGGAATCTTAATTCCACTAATTTTCGACCACAACTGCTGAGGTTTGTACTGGTGCATTGTCGTGATGGAAAAGGACTTTTTTTGCGGTTCAATCGCCAGCGTTTTTCTTGCAGCTCGGTTTTCAAACGGTCCAATAAAGATGAATAATATGCACCTGCAATAGTTTTACCCTTTTCCAGATAGTCGATGAGGATTATCCCTTGCCAATCCAAAAAGATTGTCGCCATAGCCTTCCGGACGAAGGACTGGTCTTCGTCTTTTTTGCTGCAGATTCTCCCTAGGTAACCCATTGTTTAGATTGTTGTTTTGTCTCAGTAGTATAGTAATGTATCTATGTTTCATCCACAATGACGAAAGGACGCTTAAAGTCCAGCGGACTCTTCCTGAGCAGCTGCAAACCATCCTTGCAAAACTTCACACGATTCCGTTTTTGGTCAAGCGTGAGCAATAGCCGAACCCATCTTGTTTATGAAAAATATTATGTACCCGTTCCTTCGAGATGCCCACAGCATTAGCAATCTCTCGCACCTTAACTCTTCTGTCATCCATCACCATATGATGGATTTTATCAATGATTTCTGGAGTCGTAACCTCCACAGGGCGTCCACAACGTTCAACGACACTTATGCTCATATCGCCACTCCGAAATTTTAGAAACCACTTATAAACTGTTCTAATCGAAGGTGCAGAGTCACCACAATGTTTATCAAGCTTCTCTTTACTCCCCTGAGGCGTTTTGCCTTTTATAAAGTAATGTTTAATCACCACACGAAATTATTCTTCGTCCACTTTTTTGACAGTCACTCGACTTCCTTGATTCACACGAGTGTCAGACACAAAGGAATAGACCAATATGGCTGAAACTTGTTCTTTCCAAAGATGCTACTAACTAAACGTGACCTCAATATGCGCCGGTGGTGCCATCTCTAGGACTTTGCACGGACTTTTCAAACGTTCCTCGTAAAGGCAAGGAGTGGACACATTCCATATTAATGTCCATTAATAGATGTCTGGACACTTTTGATCAAGCAGTGTACACCGCTCAACGCAATTACGTGATCATTATTTTGAAATCCCGTAATCCTCTTCCGGTGCGATACAGAAGTTTCATATATGCCTCGAATGTGTCTACATTTCCCCTGAACGGTGCGAAGCGTAGCTCCCTACGACAGAATACACGGGCTCTGCGGTGCTTCAAACAATAAGGTACGGATACATGCGAAAAAAAAAAAAAAAACCACCAGAATTCAGAACTTCATGTGTGGTGTGAGATGGGATAACGACGTCATACTAGCAACAATTTTCACCATAAGTCTGCTCAACGCCACGATGGACGTGTTACCATGGGAGGGACGTCGCATCCCCTGTTACCCACATTTCATCACTTCTTTTGACTTCTCTGTGATAGAGGCCAGAATCGCTACGCCCATCGTTGAAATCAAGCGGTATTTTTGCTGTGGAACATATTGTCAGAGGCTTGTCTCAAAGCCCCAAGTACCGGACAGAAATTATAAAAAGATCGCCCTGGAAGCTTGCATTACACTGCCAACGCAACTTAGGCTTTTCGTCATTTCCAACGGGAAGTGTGATCGGTAGACTCCCTACAGCCGTATACACGATTTCGCAGTAGTCTGTATCGGGCTGGAAAATGAAGGATGTCATGGAAGTTGGCTAAAGAGTGATTCAATATATGAGCTCTGACTTTCTATGCGGAATCCTAGATACTCTTTCTCGTTTTCTACTCTGTCTGTACTCCTCAAACTGAATTTCTGGAGTCATATCTGACAGTGCCAATGTGGACTTCGATTTCTCGTTGTACCTTCCAGTTCTGTTAGTTGCGAATTACGTATCCTTGCCTCAATCTCTTAAAAACTGGTATTGCTCTATAAACGAGTAGTTTTTTTACTGAATTTTAAGCGCATTTCTTTGCTCACGTACGAAACCTGTTTCTGAGTTTAGCGTGGCACCACTTAATACCTGGGAAGTCCTAGTTTTCAGTAATTTTCTACTTTCCATGTAATCACATTCGAACACACGTTTCATACGACATGTGATATAGGCTGTAAGAATTTATAGCCCTTTTTGTTCCTAATAATAATAATTGCACGTGGTTCAACGGTGGAGTGCACGTCTTTCAAGTGAACCCCGCTTCGGCAACTTTCGTGACCCTAATATACCCTAGTTAGCCAACGGGGAAAGGGGACATATCGTTTAGCATGGAATCCGAACGACGCGTCGTTCCTGACGACTCCTCACTTCATAGAGAGGTGAAGGACGGATAAAAAGAAAAAAGAAAGGAAGGAAGACAGGTTTTTAACGTTCCTTTGACAACGAGGTGATTAGAGACTGAGTACAAGAGTAGCTTAGGCAAGGATGGGGAAGGAAATCGGCCCTGCCCTTTCAAAGGAACCATCCCGGGACATTCGCTTTAAGCGGTTTAGGTAAATCACGGAGAACCTAAATCTGGATGGCCAGAAGGGGAATTTGAACTGTCGTCCTCCCAAATGCGATTCCAGTGTCCGAACCACTACGCCACCTCGTTCTGTGGAAGATTGCAGGGAGACTAGAAATTTCCGCGATCGGTTCAGGAATCAATGCCCCGACCTCTCGGTTTCCTAGCACGCGCATTACCGTTAGACCACCGGGATCGACTTTTGTTCATGAATATGCATGCTTTGCTTATTCAGAGGATACTTAAATTTCAAAACATGTTCTCTGTGCTGCAAGTATGCAGATTTTCTCATTATTTAATTACAGTATATGAAGTATTAAGCACTTAGGTAAATATATAGACTGTGATGTCACTGATTGATAGAGGTTTAAATGACGCGTGCTGTCTGGTTATATAAACACAACCTTTTATAGGAAATCTGTGTTTAAAACAGATTTCCAGGATCTTTCATTGACGTAAGCGATTTCTCCGTCAAATGTGGACTTTAAAAAAGTTGCAAGACCTTTACAATACACTATGAGACATAAAAAACGACGCACCTCGAAGAAATTATCCGAATGGGATCGAAATCGATAGATGTGATGTACATGTACAGACGAACAAATTTATTACAATTTCAGAAAAATCGGATCATTTATTCAAGAGCAAGAACTTCACAAATTGAGCAAGTCGACAATGCTTATGCAAGCAGGTATTCGGCTTGGAATTGATTGATAGAGTTATTGGGTGTCCTCCTGAACAATTTCATACCAAGTTCTGTACAATGTTGTCCGGGGCGCCTCCAGACATGTCGTCGCTGATCATCGGCATTCAGTTCAAAGTGAGACGAGCATGTGCGAGACCTGCATTAAAGAGTAAGTATTTGCAAGTAATAGAGGTCCACACTAAGATACTGGAGATAAACTAAAAAAAAATTAAAACAATCCTTTTAAATAGAAACTGCATTTATTTACTATTAAACATTTTGTCTATTTGTTGGACATTCATAAAAATATATAAGAAACATCCTGTTTGTCACTTACCATTTTTTGTTAATGAATTTTTTTCCGCAGTTTATCATTTTCTTGTCGTTTGTTACATGGACTTTAGTTTGGTGATTTTATGTATAACATGTTATTCTTTTCATCTGTAGCATTCTTGCGACATTTACATTGTTATTTCACTATTCTTGCCGTACAGCATCATGAAGTTACGGGGATATTTTCTGATTATTGAAAAAGGAGTCGTTCTGGAACAATAAGTGTGAAAGAGCTGAAGCACGGATTAAAACAAGTTTTTGTGAAAATGATTAGTGGAATGTATAACTGCAATTGGGAAAGCAACTCTTAACGGCGAGCGTTATAGATGAGTAAAAGTATAGGAGATCTCCAGAATGCCCAGAACTGTATTTAAAACCAAAGTGTGATGAAAGTATTAGTCAAGTTCAGAACATAACTAATAAAAAATGAATTTCAGAGTTTAGATTTAAGATGATTGATGGCACATGTGAGATTCACAAATAGTGGCACGTCGTGCAGGTAGAGAGAGACTGGGATTGCATTGTTGCAGTGTGGCTACAAACGTCCTTTGCACTTGAAGAAAGCATGTGTCCTACAAATTATGTCTCGAATTTTCTTATGTAGAATTCGTCGCTTGCCACCACCATCAGCGATGACAAGTTGTCCCAAATGGGATAAAAAGTCACTAAATAACAGACTAAAAAACGTTAAATGCTCGAACTGACAACATTCCCAGCAGAGCACTCAGAACAGAACGCCCATTGGTAGCCAGACAATGTGTGACATAGGTGCGCAGAATGAGCCTAAACTCAACTGCTATTGTTCTTGACTCCAGCTGTAGCACTTCTAATGTTTTAAACGTGATTGCATTGACAATATCATTAGTAAACTGTAGCTCTGCGTGTTCGGTCAGAGGGTTTAGCTACCCTCTGTAATAAAAAAAAAAAAAAAAAAAAAAAACTGAGTGAACGGATCAACCAACAACCTGAACGAGTGTCATCGGACGTCCCCCACGAACGAAATCAACGAACGATATGAAACAAAGCGAGTGATCTAAGGCGCTCCAGTCATCGACTGTGCGGCTGATCGCGGCGGAGGTTCGAGTCCTCCCTCGGGTATGGGTGTGTGTGTTTGTCCGTAGGATAATTTAGGTTAAGTAGTTTGTGAGCTTAGGGACTGACGACCTTAGCAGTTAAGTCCCTTAAGATTTCACACACATTTAACATTTTTTTTAGAACAAAATGAAATAAAAAAAGAAAAGATGGATAGAGCGTCTGCTAGGTAAGCAGGAGATTCCGTTGATGTATATCAACGTCTGTCGACAGCTTAGGGTCTTGATTTGATTATCATTTCGCCCCGCGAAGTGGTGCGACACCTACATCACCGTCGCCCGCCATGCGGCCCGACAACCAGCGGTACTCTTTTCATAGGGGTACGTCGACGATATTATACTCCTCGTTTGGTTGACCTACATGGCAAACCTTTCTGGTCTTACGTTTCAGCAAGATAATGCCCGCATACACACGGCGAGGGTTTCTGCTGCTTGTCTTCGAGCTTGCCAAATCCTACCTTGGTCAGCAAGATCACCGGATCTCTTCCCAACTGAGAATATCTGGAGCATTATGGGCAGGGCGCTCCAGCCCCATCGTAATTTTGATGGTCTAAGCCGCCAATTGTGGGGAACTTGGCACGACATTCCTTTGGAGGACAAATCTATCAATTTTAGAATCGAACTTTCACTTTCTAGCGGAGTGTGCGCCATTATGAAATTTCCTGGAAAATTAAAACTATGTGTAGGACCAAGAGTCGAACTAGCGGTATTTGCCTTTCGTGAGAAAGCGCTCTGTCAACTGAGCTACCCAAGCACAGCTCACGACCCGTCCTCACAGCTTTACATCCTCCAGTACATCACCTCCAACCGACCGAATTTCATAAAAGCTCCCTTGCGAAAATTGCAAAATTAGCAGTCCTCGAAGAAAAGATATTGCGGAGACATGGCTTAGCCACAACCTGGCGAATGTTCCCAGATTGAAATTTTCACTGTGTAGCGGAGTGTGCGCTGATATCGAACTTCAAGGCTGACTAAACCTGTGTGCCAGGCAGAGACTAGAACCCGTGACTTGTGCCTTTCACGGGCTCTCATGAGAGCTTGTCTGAAGTTCGGAAGACAGGAGATGAGGTACTGGTGGATGTGAAGCTGTGAGGACAGGTCCTGAGTCGTGTTTGTGTAGCTCAGTTAGGAGAACACTTGCCCACGAGAGGCAAAGTTCCCGAATTCCTGTCTCGGTCCGGCGTTTAGTTTTAACCCACCAGGAAGTTTCAACTCTATCGATTGATACCGAGCCGAATAACTGCTTGCTTAGGAGCCTTAGGTGGCCCAGCACGTTACGACTTGTTCAACTCGTCCCTCTTCCATAAATCATCCAATTTTTCTAGACTAACAGTCATTTACTTGTCTGTGCGTGTACGTCACATCTAACGAGCCGCGCGGGATTAGCCGAGCGGTCTTGGGCGACGCAGTCATAGATTGTGCGGCTGATCCCGGCGGAGGTTCGAGTCCTCCCTCGGGAATGGGTGTATGTGTTTGTCCTTAGGATAATTTAGGTTAAGTAGTGTGTAAGCTTAGGGACTGATGACCTTAGCAGTTAAGTCCCATAAGATTTCAGACACATTTGAACATTTGAACATCTACCGATTTCCGTCCCATTCGGGTAATTCCTTCGGGGTGCGTCTTTTTTCCAATGGTACAAATGGCTCTGAGCACTATGGGACTTAACATCTATGGTCATCAGTCCCCTAGAACTTAGAACTACTTCAACCTAACTAACCTAAGGACAGCACACAACACCCAGCCATTACGAGGCAGAGAAAATCCCTGATCCCGCCGGGAATCGAACCCGGGAACCCGGGCGTGGGAAGCGAGAACGCTACCGCACGACCACGAGATGCGGGCGTCTTTTTTCCTTAGTGTGTATCTACTAAGGGAGATGGTAGAGGAACTGGAAAGAATAACCCTTTGGAAGCTCGCTTCAAACGCGGTCGAAATATCGTTAGACATTTACAGAAGCTGTTCCTCTCCGATGGTTGAGGATGGAATAACATTTTATCGGGTAATTACGAAAAGTCTTCTGCAATTTGTATCTATTACAATACCTTTTGCATCTAAGTAGAAGCGCTATACAGCCATATGCATAGTTACCTTGCAGAGCACAGTCTATAGCTGTCTTATTCATAACACGTCCCTGTAACCATGAAGATATGCTCACACAGCTTGATGTCCGACGTGGAAATAGACATCGCAAGTACGTAGCTGGATAAAGAAGCCAGTTGTCATGTAACAACTTAACTGCATCCTCTGTTAATGAATAAAATAAACCACTCCAAATATCTAAAGTTGATTCTTCTCGGGAAATTTAACTTATCTTTAAATATATACCTGTGGTCATGTCCAAATATATACCTGTGGTCACGCCCACTTTTTACGAGCTTCACATGAAGCTGTTCTAAGTAAGAGTAACACCGTGATCCCATAACATTACTACAATCGACAGTCTTTATGTATCTTTCAATGGTACGACCTGAGCCAACCATACTGTATATCAAATGATAAGTGCAGCACTTTATATTACAATGTTTCGGGAAGGTACAAATGGAGCTATCAGTGGAACCATGTCGAATAAATAAAGGAACGGAAGTACAGATTTTTATGTGAGCGTCAATCTCTGTTTCAGAGGCAGAATACAAAACAGTAATAACGGTTTTCTCTTTATTCTAAAGTGAACAATATTTAATCAAAAATATCCTGAAACTTATTATTGGACATTAACACAGTGTGTTCCCACTCTTCGCCTTTATCAAAGTTTGAATTCTGGTGAGGACACTTTTAATGAGGTGTCCGAAAGTTCTTGGTGGAATGGCAACCCATTCTTCCTTAAGAGCCGAAACCACGGAAGTTGCTGATGTCGGACGTTAGGGTCTGAAGCACAGCCGACGTTCTAACTCATCCAAGACGTGTTCCTTCGGGTTCAGGTTCAAACGCTGCGCAGGAATGTTATTGTCCATTACCAGTTCATCGAAGTCGCTGCTTTATGATGGAATACATTGCTATGCGGACACAAATAATCATCATTTCTAATCTGTTTCTCAACTATACATAGTACACAATTAAATGTCCTCATTTTGTTGGGCGTTTGTTGTTTTCTTAAGCACAATGAGAGGACCACACCGTAACTACGAAAAATACTAGTCAATCCGTAATACTACTTGTCAGGACAACATTCGATGGCAGGTAACATTTTTGGGCGTTCTCAAAACCCAAACTCTTCCACCGGGTTGCCACAGGATGTAGAGTCGTTCGTTACTCCGGATGACTCGTTTTCAGACATTCACTGTCCAGGGGCGTCCCCCTTAAGAGCACTTCAAGCATCGCTCAGCAGTGACTACAGAAATATGCGGCTCATGAGAAGCTGCTCGACCATTTTTACTCCATAAGCACAGTCATTCTACTAGGTGGACTACTGGTAGCAATGTGGAACTCACAAGTGATTCCTTCCATTGATTTCTTGCGAATTTTTATAAACACCTTCCCTAATGTCAAACAGTCCCTGTCGATCACTACATAAGATCTTTGTGGTACTCATAAATTAAGAGTAACTGCAGAATGTGGTGCCACGCAACGTGGCACTACACAAAACTGACACTAATAGCATTGGCACTCAGGGAACACACGCGACACAGATCTCTAAGTCCACAGTATTGATGATAAGTTGAGAAAACCGTCCCGAAACACATGTGCTACAAAACGCCACTGTTTCCTGCGCATGTACCCCGACATCAATATGGGATATGATCACCATGCACACTTACACAGGCCTCACAACGGGTTGGCATACTCTGTATCAGGTGGTCGAGCAGCTGCTGGGGTATAGCCTCCCATTCTTGCACCAGTGCCTGTCGCGGTTCCTGAAGTGTTCTAGGGGTCTGAAGACGTGCAGCGATTCGTCGACCGAGAGTATCCCAGACGTGCTCGATGTGGTTTAGGTCTGGAGAACAGACAGGCCACTCCATTCACCTGATATCTTCTGTTTCAAGGTACTCCTCCACGATGGCAGCTCGGTGGGGAAGTGCGTTATCATCCATCAGGAGGAGGGTGGGATCTATTGCACCCCTGAAAAGGCAGACATACTGGTGCAAAATGACGTCCGGATACACCTATTACAGTTCCTCTGTCAAAGGCATACAGGGGGGTACGTGCACCAATCATAATCACACCCCACACCATCAGACCACAACCTCCATACAGGTCCCTTTCAAGGATAATGGGGGGCTGGTATCTGGTTCCTGGTTCACGCCAGATGAAAACCCTGCGAGAATCACTGTTCAGACTATACCTGGACTCGTCCGTGTTCCAATGACCGTGTATTGTGCTCTTGACACCACCCTTTACGGGCTCTCGTGTCACCAGGGGTTAGTGGAATGCACCTTGAAGGTCTCCGGGCGAATAAACCAGATCTGTTCAGTCGTCTGTGTGTCTGGAGACAACTGTTCCAGTGGCTGCGGTAAGGTACCGAACAAGGCTACCTGCAGTACTCCGCGGCCGTCTGCGGGCACCGATGGTGAGATATCGGTCTTCTTGTGGTGTTGTACACTGTGGACGTCCCGTACTGTAGCGCCTGGACACGTTTCCTGTCTGCTGGAATCGTTGCCATAATCTTGAGATTGTGGCATACGGAGGGCCCGTGCTGTGTTTGACCAGCCTCCAGTCGCCCTAGTATTCTACCCGTCATAACATCATCAATACAAGTTCTTTGTGCCATTTCCAACAAACAGTCACCATTAGCACGTCTGAAAACGTCTGCACAGTTACTCGCTGCACCGTACTCTGACATGCACCAACACACCTCTGCGTATATGGACTGCTGCCAGCGCCACTGTGCGACGACCGCAGGTCAAATGCACCGTATGGTCATACCCCGAGGTGATTTAAACCCGCAAACCGCCCACCAGAGCGTTGTTTCACCATGTATCAGCGGTATCCTTAATTTATGAGCATGAGTGTAGTTGTGGTTGTTCACTCACGTTTCATAATCACAACAGTCGACCTGGGCAGCTTTAGAAAGGCTGAAATGTCCCTGACTGTTTTGTTCTTCAGATGACTTCTAATGAGTAGTTCACGTTTCAAGTCAGTCAGCTCTCCTGCCCGACGCAAGCTGCTGTTACTTCCCTGCTGACAACAGAATACTCTCAGCTTCCTTTCATACAGCAGGTACTCCTCACGTGACATCTAGTGGTCAATTTCGTATTACACAGGTGTGTCCGGATACTTCTGATCAGGTATCTACCGGACGCTCTCCAGTTTCCTTGGCCCTTTGTCTCTACACTAATCTACTTCTGACTTAGTCATTTTCTGTGTCATTTCGCATTCCAAGCCTTTTTCATCGTCTCCCTCTTTTCCTTACATTATTTACTTCGCTGAATCTTGGTTGCAGGCAGTTTCTTCCATTATATGTGCCAGCCAAGAAGTTTCTCATATTATTATCACTTTCGCTAGTTTTGTTTTTCCTCCCTTAATCTTAGCATTTCTTTAATCGTTGATGTGTAAGTACTCTTCACTTGTAAAATTTATCTGGACATGTGACTACATCTGAGAATTCTCCATGAAATTCTGGAAATACTCCACCCGCAATAATCTCAGAATTAAAGGGGTCCACATGGGTATACACTTCACCTAGTCCACTGAAATGCTGGTACAACCAACCAGTGAGTTATGTCGTATCAAACGAAAACAATGAAGGAAGGTGTATTAATAATTCAGCCGGTGTAAACAAGGCAGATACTTCTGACAGGGAAGAAATCAATTTTGGGGCTCCACTAGGCTTAATCTTAGATGCACTATTGTTTCGCATACATGCAAAACATGTATCCGATTAGTATAAAACAAGCAGAACTACTTCTTTTTGGAGATGATACTTCTGCTGTAATAAACTCAAATGTACATCCAGGACCAGGAGAAATAGTTAATAATGTTCTTAAAAGTATTATTGAGTGGTTTTGTACAAATAGCCTCAGTCTACATTTAAGAAAGTCACAAGACATTCAAAGCTGCACGTCTACACGAAATACACCAAATGGTTCAAATGGCTCTGAGCACTATGGGACTTAACATCTGAGTTCATCAGTTCCCTAGACTTAGAACTACTTAAACCTAACTAACCTAAGGACATCACACACATCCATGCCCGACGCAGGAGTCGAACCTGCGACCGTAGCAGCCGCTCGGCCACAGCTGCCAGCACGAAGTACAACAATGATAAATGTAACACCTCGTGAAGAAATAATAGGGAAGGAAACACCAAAAATTTTAGGCGCGCTATTGATGAGAATTAAAATGGAAGAAAACACATTTTGAAACTCTTAAAACATCCTAGATCTGCCACGTTTTGATTTAGAATCATTGCAAATATTGGGGAGAAACAAAGCAGTTAATATGTTTTGTGTATTTTCATTCAATAATGTGATGTGGTCTAATGGTCTGGGGTACCTCATCTTCAAGAAAGAAACTCTTCGTTGCTCAAAAATTTGCTGTAAGAATAATATATGGTGCTCACTTACAATCATCTTTGATACCTGTTCAAACAGTTTAATACACACATCAAAAAAAGGTTTGCATCACCCTGGTTCCCAGAACTCCTGATGATAGACGTTGACTGTGGATATTGTATCACAGGCACAGTCCCTTTGACTGTTCAGAGATGTCACTAAACCCTCCCGCAGATGTAAACAACCATGCATGAGCAGGGCCTATTAGACGGAGGGTGTCCGACAGCCGACCAGTTCCAGGTATTCCAGCAGGAAGGAGGTACACGTCCCGTGTTGTACGTAGTTCAAATGGTTCAAATGGCTCTGAGCACTATGGGACTCAACATCTTAGGTCATAAGTCCCCTAGAACTTAGAACTACTTAAACCTAACTAACCTAAGGACATCACACACACCCATGCCCGAGGCAGGTTTCGAACCTGCGACCGTAGCAGTCCCGCGGTTCCGGACTTCAGCGCCAGAACCGCTAGACCACCGCGGCCGGCTGTACGTAGTTCAACTATGCCTAGACGGTCAATACCACGGTTCGATTGCGTCTGCAATGCTACTTTTTGCCAGGAAAGGCTCTCAACAAAAGAAGTGTCTAGGATTCTCGGAGTGAATCAAAGCAATGTTGTTCGGACATGGAGGAGATACAGAGAGACAGGAACTGTAGATGACATGCCTCGCTCAGGCTGCCCACGGGCCACAACTGCGGTGGACGATCGCTACCTACGGATTTTGGCTCGGAGGAACCTTGACAGCAACGGCACCGTGTTGAATAATACTTTTCATGAAGACACAGGACGTCGTGTTAAGACTCAAACTGTGCGCAATAGGCTGTATGGTGGGCAACTTCACTCCAGACGTCCACGGCGAGGTCCATCTTTGCAACCACGGCACCATGCAGCGCGGTACAGATGAGCCCAACAACATGCCGACTGGACCGATCAGGATTGGCATCACGTTCTCTTCACCGAGGAGTGTGGCATATGCCTTCAAGCCGACAATGGTCGGAGACGTGTTTGAAGGCAACGCGGTCAGGCTGAACGCCTTAGGCACACTGTCCAACGAGTGCCGGAAGGTGGAGGTTCCCTGCTGTCCTGAAGTGGCATTATGTGGGGCCGAGCCGACGTACGCCACCTATGGTAATGGAAGGCACCAAAACAACTGTACGATACGTGAATGCCATCCTCCGACCGACAGTGCAACCATATCGGCAGCATATTGGCGAGGTATTCGTCTTCATGGACGACAATTCGCGCCCGCATCTTGCACATCTTGTGAATGACTTCCTTCAGGATAACGATATCGCACGAGTAGAGTGGCCAGCATGTTCTCCAAACATTAACCTTATCGAACATGCCTGGGATAGATTGAAAAGGGCTGTTTATGGACGACGTGACCTAACAACCGCTCTGAGGGATCTACGCCGAATCTCCGTTGAGGAGTTTCACAATGTGGTCCAACAGTGCCTTGATGAACTTGTGAATAGTATGCCACGACGAATACAAGCATACAGGCATACGTAAGAGGACGTGCTACTAGGTATTAGAGGTACTGGTGTGTACAGCAATCTGGATCCCCACATGCCGGCCGGAGTGGCCGTGCGGTTCTGGGCGCTACAGTCTGGAACCGAGCGACCGCTACGGTCGCAGGTTCGAATCCTGCCTCGGGCATGGATGTGTGTGATGTCCTTAGGTTAGTTAGGTTTAATTAGTTCTAAGTTCTAGGGGACTGATGACCTCAGAAGTTAAGTCGCATAGTGCTCAGAGCCATTTGAACCATTTGAGCCATTTGATCCCCACATCTGAAGTTCTTGCTGTATGGTGGTACAACGTGCAATGTATGGTTTTCATGAACAACAAAAAGGGAGGAAATGATGTTTATGTTGATCTCTATTCCAGTTTTCTGTACAGGTTCCGGAACTCTCGGAACTGAGGTGATGCAGAACCTTTTTTAATGTCCGTATATTGACATCAATCATTTTTGTAAATATGGTTCAAATGGCTCTGAGCACTATGGGACTTAATGTGGTGTCACCGCCAGACATCACACTTGCTAGGTGGTAGCCTTTAAGTCGGCCGCGGTCCGCTAGTATACGTCGGACCCGCGTGTCGCCACTATCAGTGATTGCAGACCGAGCGCCGCCACACGGCAGGTCTGGAGAGACTTCCTAGCACTCGCCCCAGTTGTACAGCCGACTTTGCTAGCGATGGTTCACTGACAAATTACGCTCTCATTTGCCGAGACGATAGTTAGCATAGCCTTCAGCTACGTCATTTGCTACGACCTAGCAAGGCACCATTATCAATTGCTATTTATCTTGTGATGCATGTACCGTCAGACCGATGTTCACCAATTATGGATTAAAGTTAAGTATTCCAGAAGCTACGTACCTTTTTTGCTAGTCTCTATTCCTTTAACTGTTCCAGACCTCACGCCAGCCTGCGTGAGCTTAAACGCGTGCCTTTCGGCTATCTCTTAGTGGCTTGGCTGTCTTGCCAACTCACAACACTTAACATCTGAGGTCATCAGTCCCCTAGAACTACTTAAACCTAACTAGCCTAAGGACATCACACACATCCATGCCCGAGGCAGGATTCGAACCTGCGACCGTAGCGGTCGCGCGGTTCCAGACTGAAGCGCCTAGAACCTCTCGGCGACACCGTTCGTAGATTTCATTTCAGTACTAAGGTCATCATCCCTCATTTTGTCTAACCTATTGCCTTGTTTTATTGGTGCGCCTCCCCCCCTCCTCGTCCCAACTTGTGCATAGCTGTGTGAATCCCCCGGGAAGCGCACGCCGCGTCGTCGCCGTGGGACTGGACAGTGTTCCCGGCCGCTTGTTTACTGCGGCTGCGGGTGGGTTCCGCGGACGCCCACGGCGGCAGACGCAGCGTCAGCCGGCGCCGCCCCGCCTGTAGAACCGGAGCCGGCGGCGTCGGTGTCGGTGTCGACGTGGCCTGTAATCACGCGGCACGTGTAGTCCGGCCCCCACCTCTCGTGGCAGCTCCCGCCGTCAGCACCGCCGCGTAATTGGATGGCTCTTTCGGAAGGCCGAGCGCCGGCCGTTGCCCCCTGGCCCTCCGCGCATCTGCAGGAAGACACGAGCAGCCCGCTACACTTCCGGGCGGCGGTTTTTCCCTTCGTTAACGCTCGTGTGTTCTCGCTGAGAGCAGAAAGCACGTAACACACATTCAGGCCTCGTTCTAGGTACAACGTTTGTGATTTACTTCTCACAAGGAGACGAACCGGAAATCCTATCTTTGCAAATGTTTCTATCTACATCTGCATCTAAATACATACTCCACAAGCTACCTACAGTGCATGGCGGAGGGTACCCTGTACCAACCTAAATTTCCATTCCCGTAGGAGGTAGAGCGAGGGAAAACAACTGTCATACTTTTTTGCTTAGGAGCCAATATTGACATTTTGGGGCGGAAAATAGTGGTCCTCGAAAAGAACGCCACTTTCCCTCCAGTGACCCAAGCACCTCAGTAAAACTCCCGTTTTGATCGAAACTACCGGTAACAAATCTAGCAGTATGCCTCTGAACAGTAAATGTTGTGGGGGAGGCTAACCAAAGACTGCGTTTTATTGGCAGGACAATTTAACAGATCTACTAAGGAGACTCCCTACAGTACGCTTGTCCATCCCAGAATACTGCTGCGCGGTGTCGGATCCTTACCAGAGAGGACTGACGGAGTACACCGAAAAAGTTCAAAGAAGGGCAGCACGTTTTGTATTATCGCGAAATATGGGAGAGAGTGTCACAGAAATGGTACAGGATTTGGGTTGGACGTCATTAAAAGAAAGGCGTTTTTCGTTGTGACGGAATCTTCTCACGAAATTCCAATCACCAACTTTCGCCTCCGAATCCCAAAATATTTTGTTGATACCGACCTGCATAGGGAGAAACGATCACCACGATAAAATAAGGGAAATCAGAGCTCGTACAGAAAGAGATATCTGTTCGTTCTTTACCAAACACTCGAACAATACTCAACAATGGGTCGCACTAGTGTTCTGCATGTGGTATTCTTTACGACAAACCACACTTTCCTAAAATTCTCCCAAATAATCGAAGTCGACCATTCTCCTTCTCTACTATGACCCTTACATGCTCGTTCCCTCTCATATTGCTTTGCTACGCTACGCCTGGTATTTCATCAACCTGTGTCAAACAGATCACTAATAATACTGTGTTCGACCATTATTGGCTTCTTCCTCCTATTCATCCGCATCAACTTACATTTTTATACATTTACAGCTAACTGCTATTCATCACACCAACTAGAAAATTTGTCTAAGTCATCTTCTATCCTCCTACAGTCACTCTACGATGATACGTTCTTATGGTATGTGAAGTCCACAATCCAAATATCAGTAAGCCAAAGCAGTCCGATGCAGCTTTGAAAAATTATCGAGAAAATCGAGTTTAAAGTTTTCCGATAGTCTTCAGCACCATAAAGTAGTCAGATCTTGAGTAGGTAGTGTGGTTCTGTGGAAGAATGCTCCCCTCCTTCTCGGCTTATGCACTTTTGGAACAAAGGTTTATGTTGTACGAACATTTCAATGAAGCGTAAATTACATCGCTATAGAAAAAAAAAAAGAGTAGCTCTTGAGACTGGTAATCGCTGGTTCGGGTCTCCTTTCTGTCCTTTATTTTATATATTTTTTTGGGGTGGGGGGTTACAAACCTCAGTCGGTAAAAAGAGAAAATTTATAGTAGCGCTTTGTTGTCTGTTTGTGTCTGTCTGTTGGACTGTCTCTCTATCCGACTGTTATGAACCCTGTGTCTCAGGAACACGTCGACGTGTCAACTTGAAATTTATGTCACATACTAAGGTCTACGGTCCCTTGGCGGTGTAAAACATTTAACCTTCTAAATCAAAGCAATTAAAAGATACGGCCGTATATGTTACGCTTTCATACTCGCAGCCTGACTCATCAAAATCTACAGGGTACTTCTCGTTGACATAGAAGCATGAAATTTGACAAGGAGCAAGAATTCACAGTGCAAGTACGGGGAAAAGTCTGAAAATTGCAATTATATCACACAAAAAAATTTCTTTTTCTCTTAAAAAATGACATTACATTCATTATCCTTCAAAAGCCTAACAGAAAAACTGCATGCAAACATAAAATGTGAGTAACATAAAATGTAAATAAAAAATAGTTCGGGCTACTATCAGGTACTATTGTAGAGATTTTCCCACCGCCTTGGAATTCAAGGTTGGCGTCGGTGGCGACACCTACAACGTGCTGACATGAGGAAAGTTTCCAACCGATTTCTCATACACAAACAGCAGTTGACCGGCGTTGCCTGGTGAAACGTTGTTGTGATGCCTCGTGTAAGGACGAAAAATGCGTACCATCACGTTTCCGACTTTGATAAAGGTCGGATTGTAGCCCATCGGGATTGCGGTTTATCGTATCGCGACATTGCTGCTCGCGTTGGTCAAGATCCAATGAATGTTAGCAGATTATGGAATCGATGGGTTCAGGAGGATAATGCGGAACGCCGTGCTGGATCCCAACGGCCTCGTATCACTAGCAGTCGAGATGACAGGCATCTTATCCGCATGGGTGTAACGCATCGTGCAGCCACGCCTCGATCCCTGAGTCAATAGATGGGGACGTCTGCAAGACAACAACGATCTGCACGAACAGTGCGACGACGTTTGCAGCAACATGGACTATCAGCTCGAAGACCTTGGCTGCGGTTACCCTTGACGCTGCATCACAGACAGGAGCGTCTGCCATGGTGTAATCGACGACGAACCTGGGTGCACGAAGGGCAAAACGTCATTTTTTTCGGTTGAATCCAGGTTCTGTTTACAGCATCATGATGGTCGCATCCGTGTTTGGTGACATCGCGGTGAATGCACGTTGGAAGCGTGTATTCGTCATCTCCATACTAGCGTATCACCCGGCGTGATGGTATGGGTTGCCTTTGGTTACACGTCTCGGTCACCTCTTGTTCGCACTGACGGCACTTTGAACAGTGAAAGTTACATTAAGATGTATTACGACCCGTGCCTCTACCCTTCATTCGATCGCTGCGAAACCCTACATTTCAGCAGGATAATGCACGACCGCATGTTGCAGGTCCTGTACGGGCCTTTCTGGATACAGAAAATGTTCGACTGCTGCCCTGGTCAGCACATTCTCCAGATCTCTCACCAACTGAAAACGTCAATGGTGGCCGAGCAACTGGCTCGTCACAACACGCCAGTCACTACTCTTGATGAACTGTGGTATCGTGCTGAAGCTGCATGGGCAGCTGTACACGCCATCCAAGCTCTGTGTGACTCAATGCCCAGGCGTATCAAGGCCGTTATTACGGCCAGAGGTGGTTGTTCTGGGTACTGATTTCTCAGGATCTATGCACCCAAATTGCGTGAAAATGTAATCACATGTCAGTTCTAGTATAATATATTTGTCCAATGAATACCCGTTTATCATATGCGTATCTTCTTGGTGTAGCAATTTTAATGGCCAGTAGTGTAGCTCCTCGACGTGAAACAGCAGGTAGTGCCGTCAGAAAATTCCTCAACGTCAGCTAATTCGTCCCATGTGACGACGGCTTTTCCATCCTGCACTCGAGTTAACGCTGACGGCCAGTGGCAGACCTGACGACATTTCGTACGCTGAATTATTCTATTCGCCGTGGCTACAGCAGCTATCTCACGCCAACCTGGTTTCTGGCTCAATTGCTCATTGTATGTAAAGGTGATCTAGTGCGGGGAGAGCTCAACAGGCAGCGGTCTTCTGCCACCAAGCAGCTGCTCATTGTCGGCTATGTGAACCGGCTGGAACGGGTTCCGTTAACCTTTTTGTCATCTACTGAATACAAAATTTATTTAATCTGTCCGTTTTTTATTTCTAAATACCTTTTAGAGGTTGCAATACATTTCATTGTTCTCAACTGCATTTCCATAGGGCCCACATTTCTCTCATTTTTCGAGAACGTTTTCCTTGCCCTTATTGTGTCTAAATTCTTTTAGTTATTTATTTTTATCTCCCCTGAAAGCCTGCATTTTCTATTGCGTCTTTAAAAAGTGTTATGCTTTTTTATTTTTTATTCTCATACATTCTATATCTCTTCTTACTTCTCTCACTATTGTGATGTTGGAATTGCTTACTAACTCAAAAGATTTGTTTAGTTATTCATTCATAGCTCATTCTGCACGTGTATCCATGGAATTTTAATCTCCTTTATCTCATTACATCTGTTGATTTTTCAAATTTCAGTTGTAGTTCTATATCAGATCTTAGTATTTTTCTTACGATTCTTTTTTTAATTTTGTTTCTAATTTTCCACCTTTCCCTTCATAATCAGCTTAAGAGTTTCCACTGCATAGAGTATTCCTGGTCGGAGCATTGCTTTACAGTGTTTCAGTTTTGTGAAGAATTTATTACAAATATGTAGCAGTTGCAGCACATGCTCATGCTCATAAATTAGGGATAATTGCAGAATGTGGTGTCACACAACGTGGCACTACACAAAACTGGCGCTAATAGCATAGGCACAAAGGGAACACACACGACAGATATCTGTAAGTCCACGGTGTTGGTGATAAGTTGAGAAAACCGTCCGGAAACACATGTGCTACAAAATGCCACTGTTTCCTCCGCTTGTACCCCGACATCAATATGGGATATGGTCGCCATGCTCACGTACACAGGCCGCACAGGTTGGCATACTCCGGATCAGGTGGTCGAGAAGCTGTTGGAGTATATTTTCCCATTCTTGCTCCAATGCCTGTTGGAGCTCCTGAAGTGTCCTAGGGGTTTGAAGACGTGCAGCGATTCGTCGACCGAGAGCATCCCAGACTTGCGCGATGTGGTTTACGTCTGGAGAGCAGGCAGGCCACTCCATTCGCCTGATATCTTCTGTTTCAAGGTACTTCTCCACGGTGATAGCTCGGTTGGGCCATGCGTTATCATCCATCAGGAGGAAGGTGGGACCCACTGCACCCCTGAAAAGGCGGACATACTGGTGCAAAATGACGTCCCGATACACCTGACCTGTTACAGTTCCTCTGTCAGATACATGCAGGGGTGTACGAGCACCAATCATAATCACACCCCACACCATCAGACCACGACCTCCATACAGGTCCCTTTCAAGGACATTAAGGGGTTACTATCTGGTTGCTGGTCCACGCCGGATGAAAACCTGGCGAGAATCACTGTTCAGACTATACCTGGACTCGTTCGTGAACGTAACCTGGGACCACTGTTCCAATGACCATGCACTGTGTTCTTGACACCTGGCTTTACGGGCTCTCCTGCGACCAGGGGTCAGTGGAATGCACCTTGCAGGTCTCCGGGCTAATAAACCATGTCTGTTCAGTCGTCTGTAGACTGTGTGTCTGGAGACAACTGTTCCAGTGGCTGCGGTAAGGTCCCGAGCAAGGCTAGCTGCAGTACTCCGTGGCCGTCTGCGGGCACTGATGGTGAGATATCGGTCTTCTTGTGGTGTTGTACACTGTGGACGTCCCGTATTGTAGCTCCTGGCCACGCTTCCTGTCTGCTGGAATCGTTGCCATAATCTTGAGATCACACTTTGTGACTCACGGACGACCCGTGCTACGACCTGCTGTGTTTGACCAGCCTCCAGTCGCCCTGGTATTCTACCACTCATAACGTCATCAATATGTTTTCTTTGAGCCATTTTCAACACGCAGTCACCATTAGCACGTGTGAAAACGTCTGCACACTTACTAGGTGCACCGTACTCTGATATGTACCAACACACCTGTGCGTATGTGGACTACTGCCAGCGCCACCGTGCGACGACCTCAGGTGATATAAACCCGCAAACCGCCCAGTAGAGCGTTGTTTCAACATATATCAGCATTATCCTTAATTTATGATCGTGAGTGTATTTTGGCGACTAGTTCAAAATCGACAGGTTCATTCTCAAGTCAGACCTATTGAGGCTGCACTGAAAGCGCCTAGTCTTAATAACAACCGTCTAAAATTCGCAATACGTGCATCATGCAGTGTCGGTAGATAAATGCCACAATACACACTAACGGCAAAGAAAATCGCAACACAACAATAATGAGATGTGCGACGTGAACGATAGTTGATAGGCTTGTTTCTACGTCTAAAAAATGATCTCTACATAGATTTCTCGCCAGTCACATAAGAGTGGCATTATTAGCGCCTCTATGAAAATGAAAACCAGGTTTGCTTTAAATACATGTTGTAATGGTCGTGAGTGATAGTTACTTTTGAGTCTGGATGTGGTGTGTTGATGTTAGTCAAGAATGCCTTCAAGGCGGCTGTCATTATCAGTACTACACTGAATGTCGACGAGGTCGTGAAATAAGGCGACCGCTGTGGCCGAACGGTTCTGTGCGCTTCAGTCCGGAACCGCGCTGCCGCTGTGGTCGCAGGTTCGAATCCTGCCTCGGGCATGGATGTGTGTGATATCCTTAGGTTAGTTAGATTTATGTAGTTCTAAGTCTAGGGGACTGATAACATCAGACGTTAAGTCCCATAGTGCCTAGAGCTATTTGACCATGTGAGTCGTGTAATAGCGCTATGAGAAGCTGAATTTCCTTCTGCGATACTGCAAAAAGAATTATCAGGAATGTAGCCACAGTAGATGATTGCCGGCAGTGGTGATCACGAGAATGTACGGCCGCAATAGAACCGGGTTACGGACGACCTCGTGGCACTATTGAGAGGGAAAATCATCGTATTCGGCGTATGGCTCTGGCGGATCGTGTTGCATCTACAGCAACAATCTGAGCAGTAGATGGCACCACATAGACACAACGAATTCGTTACATACCGGTTACTTCAAGGAGAGCTCCGAGCCAGATGCCTTGGGCATGCATTGCCCTGATCCCAAACCACCACCATTTGCGACTTCAGTGGTGTCAAGCGAGAGATCGTCGTAGGACAGGGTGTAGTTTTGTTCTATCTTCTGGTGCTAGTGACGGTCGTGTGTTGCTTCAAGGAAGCCAGTTGAGGGCCTGCAACCAACCTGTTCGCGTGCTAGACACCCTGGACCTACACCTGGATTTATGGTCTGGGGCGCGATTTCGTATGACAGCAGGAGCACTCTCGTGATTATACCATGCACCCTGACTGCAAAATTGTACGTCAATCTGGTGTTTCAACCTGTTGTGCTGCCGTTTATGAACAGCACCCGAAGGGGTGCTTTCCAACGGGAACATACCGCTGTTGTAACACAACATTCTCTAAAGAGTGTCATCGTGTTGCCTCGGCCAGCTTGTTCACCAGATCTGACCAATCGGGCCTATATGGGAGATCATCGGACGACAACTCCAGCGTCATCCACAAACAGCATTAACCGTCCCTGTATTGACCGACTAAGTGCAACAGGCATGGGACTCCATCCCACAAATTGACATCCGGCACTTGTACAACACAATGCATGCATCATAATTAAATCGAAACCCTTAGCTGCCGACAAATGTTGTTCATATACAACAATGGGGGCAGCTGAAAAAGTGAGCTCCGACCGGGACTCTAACCCGGGATCTCCCGCTTTCATGGCAGACGCTCTATCCATCTGAGCCACCGAGGGCACAGATGATAGTACGACTGCAGGGACTTATCCCTTGCACGCCTCCCGTGAGACCCACATTCCCAACTGTCCACAACATACGAGGGCAGTTCAATAAGTAAGCAACACATTTTTTTCTCGGCCAATTTTGGTTGAAAAAAACCGGAAATTTCTTGTGGAATATTTTCAAACATTCCCGCTTCGTCTCGTATAGTTTCATTGACTTCCGACAGGTGGCAGCGCTGTACGGAGCTGTTAAAATGGCGTCTGTAACGGATGTGCGTTGCAAACAATGGGCAGTGATCGAGTTTCTTTTGGCGGAAAACCAGGGCATCTCAGATATTCATGGGCGCTTGCAGAATGTCTACAGTGATCTGGCAGTGGACAAAAGCACGGTGAGTCGTTGGGCAAAGCGTGTGTCATCATCGCCGCAAGGTCAAGCAAGACTGTCTGATCTCCCGCGTGCGGGCCGGCAGTGCACAGCTGTGACTCCTGCAATGGCGGAGCGTGCGAACACACTCGTTCGAGATGATCGACGGATCACCATCAAACAACTCAGTGCTCAACTTGACATCTCTGTTGGTAGTGCTGTCACAATTGTTCACCAGTTGGGATATTCAAAGGTTTGTTCCCGCTGGGTCCCTCGTTGTCTAACCGAACACCATAAAGAGCAAAGGAGAACCATCTGTGCGGAATTGCTTGCTCGTCATGTGGCTGAGGGTGACAATTTCTTGTCAAATATTGTTACAGGCGATGAAACATGGGTTCATCGCTTCGAACCTGAAACAAAACGGCAATCAATGAAGTGGCGCCACACCCACTCCCCTACCAAGAAAAAGTTTAAAGCCATACCCTCAGCCGGTAAAGTCATGGTTACAGTCTTCTGAGACGCTGAAGGGGTTATTCTGTTCGATGTCCTTCCCCATGGTCAAACGATCAACTCTGAAGTGTATTGTGCTACTCTTCAGAAATTGAAGAAACGACTTCAGCGTGTTCGTAGGCACAAAAATCTGAACGAACTTCTCCTTCTTCATGACAACGCAAGACCTCACACAAGTCTTCGCACCCGAGAGGAGCTCACAAAACTTCAGTGGACTGTTCTTCCTCATGCACCCTACAGCCCCGATCTCGCACCGTCGGATTTCCATATGTCTGGTCCAATGAAGGACGCAATCCGTGGGACGCACTACGCGGATGATGAAGAAGTTATTGATGCAGTACGACGCTGGCTCCGACATCGACCAGTGGAATGGTACCGTGCAGGCATACAGGCCCTCATTTCAAGGTGGCGTAAGGCCGTAGCATTGAATGGAGATTACGTTGAAAAATAGTGTTGTGTAGCTAACAGATTGGGGAATAACCTGGTGTATTTCAATGCTGAATAAAACAACCCCTGTTTCAGAAAAAAAATGTGTTGCATTACTTATTGAGCTGCCCTCGTACATTCGTAGCGTCCCTAATAGATATTTGCCCATTCACGCATTACTCGCGCCAAACTAAGCTGACGAGTCCCGTAAGAGTTCGGGCAAAGCGTGCGCATTCGCACAGAAGGTCAATGGCCGGGTAGCCTTTAAATATATCAACAACACCTGTCGGCAGCTAAGGGTTTCGATTTAATTATCATTTCATTCTAGAGAAGCTACACTGTCGTCAGTGGTACTTTCGGGAACAGATACCATCTGCATATAGTTAAAGGCTACCCGGCCATTGAACTTCTTCCGTTTGAATGCGCACGCTTTGCTCGAACTCTTACGGGACTCTTCAGCTTAATCTGGCGCGAGTAATGAGTGAATGGGCAAATATCTATCAGCAACACTACGAACGTAGGTTGTCGACAGTTGGAAATGTGGGTCTCAAGTGGAGCGTGCAAGGGATAAATCCCTGCAGTCGCACTGTCCTCTGTGCCCTCGGTGGCTCAGATGGATAGAGCGTCAGCCATGAAAGCGGGAGATCCCGGGCTAGAGTCCCGGTCGGGGCACACATTTTCAGCTGTCCCCATTGATGTATATCAACAACACCTGTCGGCAGTGAAGGGTTTCGATTTAATTATCATTTCAATCTAGAGAAGCTGCACCGTCATCAATGGTATCTGTTCTTTCGGAAACATATACCATCTTCATACCATACAATTCATGCATGCTTGCGTGCTTGCATTCGTCTTTCTGGCGCTTACACGACGTTAACGTACCAGCATTTCGTATTTATAAATGGCTTATCTCGTGCTTACGTTAATCTGTGACCTTACAATAATAATCATTCCCAAATTCCTTTATGTTAGATTAATTTTCTTTTTGATGTTGCGACTTTTTTTTCGTCAGTGTACATGGACCGGAATCTGAATTGTATACTGAGCATATGTGCGTTGCGACATTTATCTACCGTCCCTTTGTGATCCATTATTGCCAAATACTATGGCTGTCCATAGTATTTTAAGGGCTGCATATAGGGGTTTTCCTTTTACCTCTGATGTCGTAAGATACAAGTGAAAGAATATCTCGTTAAAATGCGGACGAAGAGAAAAACGCTTTTCCTGTAACCTGTCAGAATTAGACTGGTCTCGATCATTCATGGAGCGTCAGTATGATGTACGAGTATTAAGCATTCGACTATCTGACAACATTAAACGGCAACGTGCTGAAGTGCGTTATGAGACAGTGAAATCATGTTCCAGAATTTCTAAACATTTGTCAAACATATTGTGAACACGTGTAAAATATTTTGTAACCATATGTAAAACTTTGGGCCTCAATACATGAGTAAATAAAAAGTTCTATAACGATGCATAACTTTATTCCTAGGTATGTTTAGTCATGTTAGTGTAATTGCTGAATTGTGGAATTCCATAGGTAATTCAGAAAAAAGGTTCATTGAAGTAATTTTACATTAAGCCAAGGCTCGATACATTAAGAAGTTGAGATGTTTATCGTTGCCTTATCATCATCCTTATCTTTGCCCATTCATATTTGAAATTAGTACGTGAAAATGGGCTTATAATCTGAAACTAGGTTGTGCAGTAACGATAGCCAAATTTGTGAAACAACGCAAAAAACAGTGTTTGTTTAGTAATTTATTGCACAGCGTTTCACCAAAAACCTACAGCTGATTCAATTAAAACAATATTTAAATATTTTCTACCCATGTAAAAAGAATTTCTGAGCATAGTTAATATGATATTTTGAGCTCTAAATTACACCTTTGGAGGGAAATATGGGACTTTGGATGGAAATTCAATGAGCGTCCGGAATTACCCCATTGTATGGGTAATACGGGTTTGTTTATTTGTAAACATCTGGTCTCTTAAATAACATATTCTGTTCATTTTGTTTAATCCTATCGTGGTTCAATATCATCCAAAATATTTCGTACTTTTTGTTTGTTGAATTTAGTATTCTTTGCGAATCTGCCTTACAGAATATTGAAAATCCGTCCGATATTACCCCATCTTACGGTTCATTTTTTATTGTCCTTATGAATGTGAGATATGCCACACAGAACGTTTGACATCTCCATTCTTCATATGTTTCTTATTATTTGATAATACCTCTCTAGGTTATGCATTCTAGTCTCCATTACTGTCCTTTTCGTCATGTTGTTCGATATTCAATGTTCCAGATATTTAAAACAATCTACTTTAGATATTGTGTTATTTGATTTAAGAGTTTGAGGTCTGTTAATTTGGATTATAATTTATGTATTTTCAAATGATATTTGATAATCATACTTTTGGTGCTTGAAGTTTTAATCCTGTAATTTCTTCTTACGCACTTGTGCGTCTGCAATAAGTGCCATGTCATCTGTAAAACCTAGACAGTCTACATCGATTTTTTTTGGGCTCTTTTCCTAGTTGTAAGACTGCTTAAAGCTTTCCTCCTTTCTCTGTCCACTTTTTATGATAACAGCTAAAAGCTAGGGGAGACAAGCCGTCTGCTTGTCTTACACCTGATTTTGTTTCAAAGTTTTCTGACCGTCCTCACATAAATTTTACTTTTGGTGTTCTGTCGGTTAAAGCTGCTTTAATGATCTCTGTTGTTTTCTTATCTAGGTCGAAACTCCTTTAAAATGGTGAATAAAGTATTTATATCTGTAGAATCGTAGGCCTTTTTAAGCTGTGTCAGTTTTATTAAATAATGATTTTAAACTACCTACCACACTTTGTCTATGAATGAATAGTACCTGAACACTCACTAAGTCAACAGCCAAATTTCACATGTACTCCCCAAAAAAACTGGAGAAGCACCACCAACATGAGAACAGCAACGCTGTTGTACTTGGGGAGCGCTACCGAGCGAGATGGCGTTTCTTGTTTCAAATGGTTCAAATGGCTCTGAGCACTATGGGACTTAACATCTGTGGTCATCAGTCCCCTAGAACTTAGAACTACTTAAATCTAACTAACCAAAGGACATCACACACATCCAAGCCCGAGGCAGGATTCGAACCTGCGACCGTAGCGGTCACGCGGTTCCAGACTCAAGCGCCTAGAACCGTAGGGCCACACAAGCCGGCGGCGTTTCTTGCCTCTGTTGAGATCGAAAGTCATGACCGAGCGCAGTGGCACAGAGGTTTAGACGCTACACCCGCATTCGGAAGGACGATGGTTCAGACCTCCGTGGGACCTAATTTTTTCAGCTCAGCCTACCAAAATCGGAGCTTCTGCTCTGCCTTAAATAAACTCATCGTCGACGAGACGTTACACTCTAATCTTCTTGCCTCGCTGGAGAGAACTGATTGTGAGTGCTGACCTTCGCTTGTGAGCGAATGATTGATTGCTCAAGGCAGGAGCGCGCTGGCCATATGAGGTGCTATAATGAGTAAACCTGAAACTGGAAATTTAGCAGTCTGTTATGCAGGAAATGATGAGGTCTCATTTCTAAGAATCGTACAACTGAATCCAGATACAACACTGATGTACTTTTGATCACTTTTAACGGGGGAGGAGGATTAATGAGGGTTAAGAGGGGACATGTGGCTCCAGCGGCTAAAAATATTCCTTAACGCAGTTAAAATGCAAACAAAGAGAAGGTGATTTGATTAGTAATAACAGACGTTGAATGT